>NC_133976.1:52995996-53670371 GCF_047716275.1 Strix uralensis | reverse complement strand
CTTACCTCTTGAGACTTAATGAATTCATTCTAATTACTTAACTGGGTTCTGCAACCTGTATTATCGGTATTTGTAGGTGAGATTGTTTCCTTTCCACCAAAAGACATATTTACATGTCAGTAATGACTATATAAGCTGGTTTTACTAAAATCTGCAACCAACTAGAAGAGGCACTGGCTCTTACATCTTGGAGGAACATTAAGAAACTTCTCATTTTGAAGCATTCATCAGGTATCGTTCAGAAGTTGATCACAGCAACAAGGAGTGATGGGACCGAATACTAAGCCCTGTCTTTCTAAGTTTGGAAAAGAAATGAATCTCTGTGGTAGGGTGATACATCTGCTGCTTCCTAAATTATTTGGAATAGATTGTGAAGTTTTTTGCATTTGCAGAGCCTACCATGTTACTGAACAGCACCAAAGGACAATCTCCTGTATAATGAGGGGAGGGCAGGTATTACATAAAGCATTCAAAAAGGTGATCAAGACAAAGAGCACACCTGTTCTGGAAGGGAAAGCACCTCTCTGGATCTGCAGGAGAGCTTACTATAAGAAGTGAAGCCACCAGACAAGGTATTTTGCTTTTTAATGTCACAGCTCTTATGGGTGTGTGCTTTTGTGGGAATAGATGCTATATTTTATTACTTCAGCAGACAGCATCCAGGACATGATATGTTTTTTCATTAATGTCTCTACCAACCACCCGCATGAGTCAATCACAATCTCCTTTACAGATCATTTCTTAGTTTTACATTTCACATTAAGAAGCTGCTGGTTTTTTAATATGCACTTCTGATGTAAGAAGTGTGCTGGCCCCCAAAGTGAAAATCAGTGTTACTGTAAAAGATACATGCCTTGCAGAATGTGAGTATTCCAGAGAAGAAACAGAAAACATTAGATCCATTTACTAGAAAGTAACTAGCTTACTTAGTTATTTGTGGCCTATTTACTATTAACAAAATGACCAACATGTTTAGATGATGGCATTGGAATAGCTGCCTATCCAGTTTTCAATCTGCAATTGCTTTGTTGGCTGCTTCACATTATCGAGATTTTACTGTGCTGGTTTAGTAAGTTTGACTTTTGTTTACTGAATTTACTAACAGTGAAAGCTAAAGCTTGTAAGGCCAAGAGGTTTTCCACATCTTCTGTAACTGATGCTAACCAGTGCAAACAGGACCTTCTGGATTAGGACTGTGTGCAGGTTTGCAGTATCTACTGCTGTATTCTGATTTGGTCCTCTAAAAAGGAGCATTTCCATAGAGGTGATTTATCAACATTAAGGTTGAGGTCCTCAGAGGATCTGAATTAGTGTTGCTTCACTGCCAACGTATCTTTTACATACCACATATCTAAAACTTGATAGGAAATGGAGTACCCAATATCACTGCTAACCCCCTCATACCTTTCTTTTTTTTTCCAAGATGTTGCAGTTGAAAGTGAGAAGACATTACATATGGTCATACAACAACAGAAAGAGGCCAAAGGAGAGGTCAGAAGCATAGCAACTGAACTTTTGGAAGAACAGAAGACTGAGGGACCATGTCTTCCTCCTTTTATGCAAGGAATCATGAAGATAGCCTGAATTGCAAAAGCCCAGGCGAATAAGGAAGGGGAAGAGAGTAAGCAAGAATAGGATGTGAACCCCTTTGACTTTCTATAGAGATTGCATGCTCAGTATATCAAAACAGTACTGAAAAAAGAGGGGATCAATAACAACACAAAGAAATACTGCAGAAGAAAGTAAGATAGAAAGAGAAAATAATCTCCTAGGATTGGTTTTTTTAAGAACTAAGACATTTAGCAAAATACTTAGCCAAGTTGTCAATTTTCTTGTATTGTCAAGTGTGTTGTATATCAGATCTGACTTAGCAGAGAAGCAGAACAGTTCTGTCCCCTGTAAAAGTGGTAGGGGGGAGAAAAAGCAAAGGTGGAAAAAGATTTTCTTTAAAACCAAAGTGCCTGTTATCCAACAAAATATGCAAAAAAACCCACGTGTAACAGTCCTTTCTTCTGCAATGTGTAATATTCCATGAGTATCCTGGTTCTGCTTTTTGAGACTAAAAAGCTCTGAGAACCTTCTGGCACCCTCCAGAAGGCAAAGTCCTCCAAGCTCTTGGAGTCTTCCTTTTTGACTTCTCTCATTAGAAACAAAAATGCAAGCAACAAACTTCTTTCTTTCCTGCTGTCATACAAACATAGGCGTCTATATTTTAAGACATTCCAGTTGCTGTAATATATCTAGCTTTTTGCTCTTTAGAGAATGGTATCCATGTTTGTCTCCACACTATGCTTTTCTGCCAGCATGCCAGTCTGAAGTGGCATACACCTGCCTGTTTACCATGTATCCCGCATAGTGTGGCTGGCCTTTCTTCAGGGAATAAAAGTAAGTCTTTCAAGATATCCTGAACTTTCAGTTCTGGGTAACCTCATTCACCTATGACTATAGGAAATGTAAGCACCGACTCACTCTTTTTGTCTGAGTTACATCAGGGTTGTAGCAAAACATGAAAAGGGAATCACAGTTTTGCTGCTAGTGAGCGAAGACTAGTTTTTCTCTGAAACCATTTCTTTATTTCCATAGACTGCTTGCCCTTCATGTTATCCTTCTGTCTTCTCTTGGAGAAGTAAGGGTGAATGAGGAGAAGCAACCTATTGGCAAATTTTCATGTTATGTCCATTGGTGAATCATGAGACTGAATTTTCACATTTCACAAAAATTAACAGCCATTTTAATAATTTAGTCCATTAATAAGTACCATCTTTGCAGTGCATTGCACTGCCCTCGCTGTCTCTCTCTCGTACTCCAAAATGTTCCACCTGTATGAGATACCTGATATCGTGTCTCCTCTTCTTGCATTACAGTGTCTCTCAGGCCATCCTCAGAGTCATCTACTTGAATTATGAATGTGAATTTTAAAATTGCAAACACTGAAGTAAAGATTGCTCAAATAAAATGTTTTTAATGACCTCTAATCCAGCTGTTCCGCCTTGCGACTGTATGTAGTTGTGTTTTGTAGACTTGAGGGAAAACAGTCTCCTCAGTTTCTTGGGTAGAGAGAGAAAACATTCAAAGGCCCTGCTGTGGGCCATCATCCCCAAAGTTCACACTGAGGTTCTGGCTCTCGAATGTTCCCCCTTCCTCTGGAGCACATCTTAGATTTCTTTTGGGGGAATTTACAGCTCCTTCTCAAAGAACTATCACATTAGCCATTTGTTATTGATTAGGCACAGAAATATTAGCACATCTCCAGTTTAAAGGTTGCTTTTCTCACTCAGGTTTCTTTCTGACTCTAGTGACTACCCAGCAGTAGGAAACAGTTTTAGTGGAGGTTAAGTGATCCATGACCAGACCACTTTACTGATTGGAGGTCTAAAGCCATACTGTGGGTTGATGGAGCATATCTGCTTGGGCTTACATTATGATTTAAGGCTTCATGCTAAATTAACAGTTTTAAAGGTTACAAGTGATTTTTCTGCACATTACCAAACTCAACAATTTTTTTTCTTTTGCTGCTTTGTGATCTGTTTGCATAGAAGTCTGTGACCTTATTGTTTATCCAAATATATAGTGCATATTGATTATATGCAAATAATCAATCACTTTGACTTTCTTTTTAACAAGAAATTGCCAGAAAGCTAAAGCAAAAACATTCTTACAATAAATTCGTTGGCACAAATTTAATTTTCTTCTGTTTGTACTGTAAGTCATGCAGCATGCTTCCAGCAGTTGTAACAATGCTGAGTTCTTTCAAAAAAAAATTTAATAAAAATTGAAGATTATGTAAAAATGACTGATTGTATTCTGTCATACCTAAAAATATATGTAAATAATATAATCCTGAGGAAGGGTGTGAATGTTGGCTACTATGAATGATACTATTCTTGCTTTAAAGTATTTATACTCTTGCTTCACAAGCTTGGTATCTGATATTGGTGATGACTAGAAGTTTCAAGTAATTCATGGTGAATAATGGATTTAATTAGTTTTAGCTCTGTTTCTGCATGTGATTTTGTCATGAACATCTTATAATTTTCTCAGATGTATTCATGAGATAATTTCTCTGAGTAAGTTTTAGTGTATATATTGTTCACAACTGCAAATATTTGAAATTCAACATCTAAGATGTTTTAAAGAGCTTTGATTGGATGTGAGTCATACAGTATTTTTCTGTTCCAGGACTGGTTAAAAGAAACTTATAAATTTTTATGACTAGTCACATTTACAAGTTCAAAATTTGCTGTGTTCTTATTCTCTGATATTCATTTTAGAAGGTCCTTTTCTGTGAACTATTCTGCTACTTGACTCCTTTGCCTGAATAGGCACACAGAATTATACTCAAAATGAGCCCAAACATAGCCACAGTAGAGTCAGCATTTTTCCAAGTAAATATTTCTGGAAATACTACCCAGGTAGATATACCTCTCATCAACTGGCCATTTCAAATGTGCTTTGACATACTTTGTTTGAAGTCACTTTATGACTGGAGTATTTAGATCTTGAGAACTGGGGGGAGGAGGGAGGGTAGAAAAGGTCATTTGCAATTCTTAATATTTTGTGCTGTGGTTAAGGAAAGGCATTTAGTGTTCCTTAGTGTCTGAGTTCACATAAGCAACACTGAATACTAGCCCAGAATGTCTGGATGAAACTATATATTCAGTTTTGCATTCGCAGTTTGCCTACTCTGATACCACTAGAGGAACTAGCCCTTGAACTAATACTTGATTCTAGGATAGGATTAAGAGGTATATGTTTCTCTTACTCTAGTTCTATAACTAAATCAAAAGTGTATTTCTGACATATGAGTAATTATATGTAGTGATTAAAAATTAAAGCTCTGAGCCACTAATACCCCAAGGCAGCTGTTCTGTTTTGCTGATACATCATGCTGAATTAAACTGGTCACTTTCGGCCTGCTCACCTAATTCACATACTTCGTAATGAAATGAAATATTTTATTACATTTTGGCTGACCTGCCCTTTACCTCTAATAACTTGTGGAAGAGATAGAAGCAAACAAAATCTATTGATTACATACTCCACACTTGTGTAGTGGTTAGTATAATTTAAAAAGAAAGTTATGCATGAGAATATGTTCATTAGAATGGACTCATATCCCTGATGTCATTAGGATGACATCCAGAATGGCATTTAATATCATATACTTTTATCACAAGTAATTAAATTTATTAAAAATACTTCAGTGGGACTAATTCAAAATTCAGAATATGCTTAAATTCTTTGTAGATGAAACATATAAGAATTGAAAATACTCTGTGATTTCCACTATGGCTCTTCCTGCTCTGTGGTAACTAAGAACAAGCATATGCTAGTCTAACCAGAGGAAATTACATATATTTTACATCAAGCTTTAAGTGTTCCAGGGAGTTCATTCAACCCAATCCAATATTCTGTAAATTTGCTACATCAGAAACATTTATTCATAATCTTAATTGCCAATGATCTTGAAGTCTTTTCAAGTAGCACTTCTAGGGCTACTGTTATCAGCAAGACAATTAGTAAAGTGGTGTCTTAAGTATCAGTCAGGTTTATTGAAGTTGGTATATTTTAACCTCCATTTTCATTTACTTCTATAGTCTCAGGTAGAAATTACAGTGTGTTTCCAAAACATATAGCAAATGCTGCTTTCAGTTATATATTCTTATTTCAAAGTAACTATTAACTTTCTGAAGAGTTATTCTGGAACTACAGAAAAGCAGCTGAGGGCAGAGTATGGCCAGAGTTTTCACAAACTACTATCCTTCTCCTATCTGTGTATCTTAATTGCCTGTTTTTTATTTCAAGTAGTTAGCAGATGCTCCTCTGGAAACCTTACACAAAGCTATGAAGCTGTTCCCAGTAAATAAATTATTGTCTTGAATATCCAATAGACACAATTAAATGCATGTTCTTTTTCCAGAGCTATTCCACCACTTAGAACAGGTATGCTCTGACAACATACCCTATCTTTAGAACAAGATGAACTTTTCTATTTTGCCCTTTGTAGAGATGTGCTTAAAAAGTCAGCAACACTATCTAGCAACCAGAAAGAGTAATTATAGCTTTCTCCTTCTCTATGTAAATTCATTTAACAAAATAAACACAAGGGTATCCCTTATGTTTTATCATGGCTTGTTCTTCTGCCTTTTTTTCACGCAGAGGGACAACCATACCTTACATAGGATCCCAGCAGGAAAAACCCTAGAAATTCCTGGAAGCCCTGCCATCTGTTGGAGCGTAGCAGAATGGGAGCTCTCAGATATATAGGAGGTTTTGGTCCATCATCTCTTCTACACTTTCTGTAAAGAACAGAAGATAACACACAGCCCTCCATTTGAATTTTGGGTAAGCCCCTTTAACATAATTCTTATACAAGGATGTTGCTGGCTTACCTGAGGCCCTCTCAGATCACCAGTTTGTGATCATCATTATTTTATTATATTAAGTAAAAATAAAGTAGTGAAGATGTGGCAAACTGTCACCAAATGAACACAGGTTTTGCAATTTTTTTTCATGTATGAGCTTCATATCCTCAGACAATAGCTAAAGATCATTGCTATTTATCAGTATACATATTTGGTAGCACAAAAGGAATATAAAGGTTATTTTCTCAGTGAATGGCTTTGCAGAGATAGTATCCCACTGACAATTCTTTAACAAATAGGGCAGCTTTATCCAATATTCTTGACCTTCGACAAAAATACCCTGTGTCTGCTTCTTTTCTCCCTTTTTAAAAACAAAGGTGGAGCAGATAGAAGAGGCAGAATTAAATAACGTAAAAGTATTTCCTGTGCAGTCCCTTTCTCTGTACTACTTTAAACAAGTTATCACAGATATCAAGATAACCACTTTCTTTTTCAGTCTATGTAAAAAGAGAGATAAGGCATATTTGTTATGAAGGAACATACAGATTAAAATAATCTTCTGGCAAACAGCATGGTGAAAAAAGAGCAGAAAGGTCACATTAGACAGCATCTGGGTGGATTGTGACAAGGAAGAAATGGAGATGAATGACTAGTCTTAGATTAAAGATTCTCAGAAGTGTCTTACAGTAGAGTAATCATCATTGCAAAGGTGATTAAAATAGCGCGCTTAGTCATGTTGTATCCACTAATCTGGAGATAGAACATTATTATACAGCACTTATTCACGTATGTAGTGCATGAACGCAGAATTTTAAAATGGTACATCCCATTCGGCTTGTGAGTCAAGCGAAGATTATGGAACACCCATTTAATTGCCTCTGTAATGCCACAGCTGCAGTATGTGTATTTCTGCATTCAAATACTAGAAGCTACTTTCCTAGCTATTTTAGCTCATTTTACCTTCATTCTCTTCACTTCCCTGCTAGACTAGCTGCCCAAGGCCTACAGTGAAAAATAGCTTTCTGCAGTCTTCCAGAGGAAGGTGCTGCCTGCACCCAGCTGGTCTGCAGTAAATCAGAAACCTCCCAACATTTTTTCGCAAAAGGGAAAAAACTTCCATACTCTGGCTGAAAAAAAACATTGCTGACATATTTAACAGACCAACAAACACCAGTCTACTCATGACATCTTCCTAAATAATTTTCATCAAATTTTACTTGACAGTTATGCTATCTAATCTATACACCATCTCTTATAATTCATGGAACTGATTCCTCTGATTCTTAATCAGATGCATGATCTGAAAATTCCTGCATGCATCCTGCATGCTTTAGACCACCACACTGTTGCATTAGTTGTGGTTTATCTTTTTTCATGTCTGTTTTAGAAAAAGTTTCTTCATTAGTGATAGTTCCTAACCTGAGGGGATTCTAACCTGCTTGTTCTCCTTGTAGAGGCAAAGGTGACCCTGAATATCCTGCAGCCTCTGAGAAATCTAAGAAAATAGTTAAGATCTTGTCCAAATGCCTCCAAGGTGAATGAACTATCCCACATGCTCCTTTTTTATCCACTTTATGCTCATATATTGTGCACATGGAGACTGATTAAGGAAGACAAGATGCTCATTTAGCTGAAAATATTACCACCATCAAGTAACTTATTTAGTATCTGAGGATGAGAATGTAAGACATAGCAAGAATATATTACCTTTGATGCTTTAAATTTGTGAATTGAGAATTATCTCAAAAAAATATTGACATTATTATTTTAAAAATATCTATAAAAATGAAATAATTATATAGGAAAATATGTACATTTTCCTAAGTTCAATGCTTCTGTTTCTTGATTAATCAGGGTAATAGTTAAACATGGAATATAATCTTAAAGGGAGCTGCAGTCCCTGACGTAGATGGCTTTGTGAAGCCTTAATGTCTGGGGTATTTACAAGAGACAATGGCAACTTACCTAACAAGAAGCCATATAGCTGCATTATCGCACTCAGCTTGCTTTATTTTGTTCTGCCAAGAAGTTGTGTATGTTGGACAAGGCACACCCCCCCTCCAGTGTGACTATGATGCTGCTAGTCACTGATCTACTGTGTGCTGAATTGTGCTGCATTGCCATAATTGAAAAGGTTTCTTCTAGGATAAAAATGTAAAGATTAGCAGTTATAAAATATTTTCTTCTTTCATACATTATTCTGAGTGATATTACCTGTTCTGCATTCTAGTCTTTTTTCCTCACATAGAGGAAATTCTGGTGTAATACCTGGGAAAATGATTCATCAGGTGGCATCACTCTCAAATCCCCTGTGATACCCAGAAGATTTTTCAATATTAACTTGCATAATTTCACTAATAAGGGACAGCTGCCTACAGAAAACAACCATAAAAATTAGTCCTAAGTTTGTTGGGCTTTTTTTAATGTTTCAAGCAGTCTTTTCATTACTCCAGTTTGGACTATAGATATTGATTAATTACAAATTCAGATAATTTATGGGGCAGACTCAGATAGTCATGTCCTTTTGACCAAAGAAATAAAACTATTACTGATATTTGCTAGCCCAGAGATATCAGCCCACTGTAGGGAGCTATGCCAAACTGCTTTCCTCCGCTGATAACATCCAGGGTAAATAGGCAAGATCTTTTTCTCTCTTCTTCCTCCTCTTCATCAGTGAAATGTATTCAACTCAAACAAGTGATTGGCCTCTTCCCAGGGGGTCCAGAACTTCATATCCCTAGAAGCTAATATTCTTCTCTGTTCTGCAGCAGTATCATGAATATTATTCAAGAGCCAAGAAACTGTCTGTTCTGCCAGAGAAAAGAAGGCTTTTGCCAGATCTTAATCATGAACCATATAACCTAATAGTCTATGTTTAGAAACTTCTCTTCCAGATGGAGCATATTTCCTTTTCTCATCTTAGGATTTCTTCTAGTCAGTTAGACTGTTTATGTTATTCCTTCCTGTTTTTCCCTCAATTTCTCTTCAAATAAGACTCAGAATTAGTCAGTAGAATTACTGTAAAAATTCAAAATCTTTCTCAAAGTAAAAGCCTCTCATTTGCAATAGGTAGTGTGCCTCAGGGTAAAAATTGGTATTTTTAGATACAGTAGTGCTATTTTTCCCAGATGACTCCAAAAATATATCTAAAATTATTTTATAAGTACTCTGAATGTTCTGTCATTTCCTTTTATTTGAGGTGGCAGTAATTTTGATGGATTCACATTGCAAGGTTACATTTTAGACTTCCTTGCACTGATAGAAAACACTGAAGTTTTGAAAATGAGAAGTTTGAAAGGCATCATTCCTTAGAGACTGGACCAGCAAGAAAAGAAATCATAAATCACTATTGCATAATTATAGGGGCATACAAGAAAAGAAAAAAAATTCAATAAAACTCGAAGTTCACTAAAAATGTTAATTAGAAAGGCAGAACAGAGCTTTTTTTTTGTTTGTTTTCATGGGAGAAATCATACCATTCTCTTTTTTTCAGGGTTGTAGAATTTCACCAGGAAAAAACAAAACAAGAAACAGTGAAATGAGCATAAATACTGCCAGGTATACAGTGGGGCACATGTTTTTTTTCTCTTGGGTGAGATAACCTACTTCAGACTTTTAAAGGTGCACTTGATCGCATAGTAGCAATGCTGTGACACTGATGAGAGCCTTTCTTTGTTGCTGTCTCTTTGCCAAGGGGAAAGTGCTGTCGTACGAAGCACAGCTCACATAGCTTTACTTTCGCTGTCACTCTAGAAGCTGTAGGAAGAATAGTGGTACGCTGAATATCTGAGAAATAAGAGTGAAAAGTAAAAATAGATGTAAAGAGAAGCAAAAAAAAGATTTCAAGAGAGGAGGAGTAGCAGTAGGAATCAACATGAAGTCCAACAAAACATCCTTAGTAAAACCTCCATCTACTCCATTGCTTAGGCATTGACACTGCATCTACTTATAAAAGTAAAAGAGTGTTGCTTAATGTTATTCCTGTTTCCATTCCCTTTTTAATGCTTAGGACTTGTAGCAAGATATTCTGATATGATATGTAATTGTGGAAAATGGCTCATGGAGCACAGCACAGTAGATAAGCATTAGTATCTTAGAAGAGCATCATTGGATTAGTAATGAACTGTATAACTTGATGCTGTCTTGATAGAGATGGTATCAAAAATGAATTATGGTAGCCTTAAGTTATCACAGTTCTATTCAATCTTTGGACAGAGTCACCAAGGCTTCAGGGGCTGTAGGTGGGATTTTTCTCTCTCTCCCTCTCCTACTGTCCAGCCAGTCTGATCTCAGTGGACTAGGATCATGGGGGAACTTTACCATATAGTGAAGGCTGAAGTTAGTGATGTTTGTATGGTGCCATATTACTCTCCTCCTGGACTCCCTTCTTGGGATATGGGCTCCTAATTGTTTTTCACTCACTCTCTTCTGGGGCTTTACGACACCAGCTCACAGCTATTATCTCCCTCAGCATTTATGAGGGAGAGGGAGGAACACTGCAGGCTGTGGGGAACGATATGTTTCAGGCATTTTACATGCCCTCTGTAGGGTAACTATGGAGGTAGCATCTCCCCAGCTTTCCGGAAAAAAATGTATTAAGAGGTCAAGGGAGCAAAAGCAGATGGACCAGGGTGTACTGTACAGAACCAAGAACAAGATTCATGTTGTGGTGACCATAATGCTACAGTAATATCAGTGCCTAATAATTCTGGTACAGTTTAGTATTACATCCTTTTAAAATCTCAGTGTTGTTAGTTGTGTAGTATGGTAATATATGGTGATATTATGTCTACACTGATGAGGGTATTGGGGTTTTGAGTAGCAAGGAAGAGTGAACTCCTTTCAGGTCAAACATACACATTCACATTTTCTTGCAGCTAGATAAGATGAGGAATTAGGAACATCATACAGAGCCTGTTCTTTCTTTCTGAATCTGAAATACTTCAAAGATGACACAAGCTGTTAATACTGAGTTGTTAATATTGCCATTTGATGACTCTGGAGTGGACTATGTGAAATGTGTTTCATGGCTGCCATTCTAGCTTCTATATTTGTCACAAATTGTCAGTGGTGTTGGTTAAAGACTATGTGTACTCAAAGGCAAAATTATTCACATGTCTATGGAGCTGATGCTTCCAAAAATGCTTTGAAAAGTGATGGCATGGCTGTGGGGAAGTTTGCAATGGGAACTGATATACTTATCCAGTGGGGGAATGTGAGCTTGAAAGAATGAGCAAAATGACCAAAAAAGTTCTAAAGAAATACATAGACAGTTGGAAGCAGTTAAAAGAGAAAAGCTGAGTTAAGTGTGAACATGAACAAAAAAAGAAAATATAATAATAAAGTGAATAATAATTACTATAGGGAAAATTAGAAAGAACAATTCACAGGACAATGAATAATGAATAGGATCAAAGGAGGAAAAATCTGAAAATTACTATATAATTAATTTCTATTTACTCTCCTGAGAGATTATTTTTAACTCTTTTTTCTCTAAGCTAGTTACTGACAGATAGTGTACACCTAGATAGCTGGTCATCTTTTTTAGCATTTTTATGGTATCTTGCAAAGTACATTTCAAGTATATTTTAACTACTAAAGGTAGCTTTTTCACTTTCCACTTACTATTAGCAACAAAAAATTATTTAAAAAAGGTATCTTTTCTGGCCACAAAAGCCTGTTTACATATTTTTGAAGCTATTAATAAGGTGATAGTGATAAAGTGATAGCTGGTGATAAGATCCTAGTATGGGACATTACTTTTTCCATTATTAAAGACAGATCAAGTTTCATATTATAAAAAACATTTTCACATATACATAAATTCACACTTAAAATCAGAAATATTTTGTTTAGGAGATATCCAGCAAGATTACTTTTTTTTTTTTAAATGAACTAATTTTACAAAGTTTCAACTTTTGCAGGCATTTCTCATCCTCTCATCAGAAGTTATGCTGTTGGGAAGCTGGTATCTCTTGAAGAGTGCCTTTAAGAACAATTACCTAATATTCTGGACAGATACTGACAGATTAAGGGATTTTTTCATGGTGAATATTGAGATATCTACTGAATAAAATTCCTGAAATTACAATCAAACTCCACTGATTCCTTCATTCTTTCCCCCCTAGATAGCAATATTTTCAAATTATTTCAAAACAGATTTCAAAACTTTATTTCAAAATGATGATAAACAGCAAGTGGGAACATTGGTGATTAACAGTGCAATTCATATGAATAGGTTGCTCTGAATAGATTAGCAATCGTTATGACTGATGACTTTGGAAAGCGTGGAAGATCACTAGAACTTTCATGCATCAAGAAGAGAATGGAGGTGAGACCAGGCATTACCTCTACAGGATATTTTTCTGAAGTGGCTTCAGCTGGTGGGACAAGGCTATTTTTTTTGACACTTCAGAACACAGAAGGCTGTTCAGGCCTGGCAACCTAGATGAAGCTGTAGCTTGAGCTGTAATAGGAGTGCTTTTTGTGTCTTCTTAGGGGTAAAAAGTGTTTTGCCATGGCCATCTGGAAACCTGCTTCCTTTCCGGCTGCATCAGCCTGTGATCAGCAATTTTGTTGGTAAATCAACAACTGAAGTTGTTTTAATAAGGGCAGGTACTCTGATAAGTCAAAATATGTCTGCACTGGCCATAAAACTTGGAGTAAAAAAGATGAATTACATCTTTTAGTCCCTGAATTATATAGTCATACATAGCTAATATTTGCCCTCTCCACACTGGGCAAAAGACACTGCAAGTTCCAGCTGATTGGGTATGATTGATCCATTAACACTAATAAATATCTGAAAAGGTCCATTGTACCATGACCTTTTGAAATTTCACCCTGCTCCAATGAAAAATGAAATTCCTGCCTGATATAGATGTTAAGGGTGCTATAGTTCCGGACTTTATTCTAAAAGATCCACCTGGTCTCATGCTTCCCTGTTTCAGAAAAGTTATTGCTATCTGTATGCTGAAAGACATTACTTGTATACAAACTACAGAGCGATACTCATTTCATATGGTAGATGTTTGTAGTGTTTGCACATCAGAAAGTTGTTTACACAGAGGTGATGGATGGGGACCAGATATAGAGAGTCTTTCAGAATGCTCTCAATAGGCTGCAAAGCTGTTTCTTCAGATGTCCTCTTGGACTTTAGTGTCATGACCAAGTAAACACTGTGCTTTATTTGGAAAGCAGATTTTATGTTGTGAATGGTTAATGTTGTGTACAAAATTATTACATACTAAGGTATCTACTTTGATTTTGTTATACATTACTAGGTAGACAGGCAACTTAATGGCATTTTTCAGTTAAATGTAATTCTAGAGCAATAAAACTATAGCTTTGATGTATAACAACGTAGACTGGAAAACTAAACATAGAAATAGTCAATGTTCAGGATGAATGCATATTTGTACAACTGTGGACCACAACAATTTATAGAGGGGACCATAGCTGTTCTTGTTGTGATTCTTAACATGGAGAGGGTCTGTCTGTCCCATGCAACTAGAAGAATGAAAAGGCTTTCGGTGGTTTGTGTACTCAGTAGGCTTCAGGACAGGGTTAGATAGGCCAATACACTTATGCATTATCAATCACTGTTCTTCAGTGAGTTCACCTCTTCTGCATTAGATCCAGCAACCATTCCTGAATACACCTTTTTCTGTCCAGTCTTCCTTTTCTTGACTATTTCTGTCATTTTTCTAGTTCTCACTCATTCTTCTCTTAATATAAGTCTTCTTCTCTGCTATTGTTCAGCTGCTGTCTTGGAGGCATAGCTGGGTTTTGTTTAAGCAACACAATTCTCCTCCTTCATTCCCTTTCTCATCCCTTAGAGATGTAGCAAGGTTTTAACTACTGATACCAGTTTTTTCCCCTCATGTTGTGCTGTGATTGGTGCTAAAAAAGGAACATTTTTGATTCTCTTTCTGTAGGATATTTTCCAGAAAGGGTAAGATTTTAAAGTGTTTTTTTTTTTTCATTCTAGTACGTTTTCCTTACATACAGTCTAACAAGAGCCTTTCAATGACAACCACATGTCTTCCTAAGCAGAGGTTAAGGATTCAAAAGTAGTAAGACTAGTAACTTCATTTTAACCCATCTAAGACAGGCTGTCTTTACATTGAAGATAGTACCTGCCAACCAGTGTTAAGTTAATGGTTGGCCTAGATGATCTTCAAGGTCTTTTCCAACCTAGATGATTCTGTGAACATACCTCCAGCATTAAAGCATGCTCTTAATGAAAAAAGCAATAATTGGAAAGATGCACTGCATTTGTACTGTTTGAGTGTCCTCTGCACAATAATGATCATGGGATGCACCATCAGAAAATTACTCTATTAGTTCTATGAATCCTTTCCAGCTCTTCCTTTAAAGTTCTTCACTGTCCTGAGAACAAGGATTTAGCAAATGGCATAAAACCTAGGAGTGACCTATGAGTGTTAAACAACATTTTCCTGCTTTTTGTAGTCAAGAATAATGACACAGAGGATCAAGTCAGCAGGGAACAACATATATGCATGAATAGGCTCAAAGAGATCTAGTTCAATGAGTTATATTTAACCTTTTCTTCAGCCCAAAACTGCCAAAGATAAGCTGCCATTATCAGATTCTTCTGAACTGGGGGAAAAATACATTACACTGGAGAAATGCTCTCTTCTTTTAAACAACACATAATTAAGATATAACTTACAGAATTACTAATTGATTCTCTATGAACAAGATAAGAGATATGTGAAGTTTCTCCATTTCTCCAGCAGTGTTCTGCCAGTGATACCAGATGTAGTTCATAAACAGGACAAGAAAATTTATCACCCAGGCTCTCTTATTATACAGAGGATAAAGGATTAAAATGGTCCTTGAAAAACCTTTCTCTTTGAGATGTAGAATGATTAATTCCAGGAAGATATCATGGGAGCTAAATGTTTAAACTAGACCCTGACCAGCATCTTGATCCCATGTGAGTGCCAGTACAACTCATTTCTGCATATTTACTCTATTTAAAGGGTCTAGACAAATTTCTGTCGTCTGTCAGAATGTCACTGAGCAGCTGCAGCACATTAAATCCCTGCAGACAATAAATTTGCTTTTGCACATGATATACTTTAAAAATGTATGAAAGGTCTTATTAATTTGTGCTCAACAGTAAAAGATGTAGTTCTGTCATGGGAACTTAATTTGGCAAGGATATAGCCTGGATCCATTTGAAAACATGGTGGATTTTTTTTATTTCATTTATCCATTTTTCAACAGCTTTCGTAAGACTCATGACATCTGCAAGGTTAGAAGAATTTGCTAGCTATGGCAGCAGCTGCTTTTTCTCAAGAAGTTAACCTTCCCTAGACTCCTTTTGATAAGGCAGGCTTTGACTATCATATTAGACTTATCAATTTATTTAAGATTCATCTTTCTAAGACTGCCTATTCATAAAGGAGAATATAAATACACATTTCAGGTTAATCAACAGTTAATTTACAATATGAATAAGAGAAATTTCTAAAACAACCTAGATTTGTATTTCTTATGATTATGTTTTATCTCCTATTTTTATGACAACTGTAGAAAGATACTACTTCTCAGTCATTATATAGGTGGATTAGTCAGGATATAGAAAAGGGATATAGGGCAGTATCAATTCTTCCTTCTCCAAGAATTTGAATTAAATTGATGACAGCAGCAGTGGACATATAGTTAACATATCTCTGACATATTCCTGTTGTTGAAGGATCTCTATTCATACTATACAAAACAGTATTAATTAGATCTGGCTTCTAGGTCAGCCACTTAGCTTAGCAGAACAGTATTTCAATACCCATTCAACAATGATTGAAATGTAATGTGACTGGCAGTGTATGGAGAGCACACCTGAAGAAGGAATGGATGTTACATATTCATGTACTTTCAGGTTCCACTCACCTTATCTGTTTTTGGATGGGAGGGAAAGGGATTGTGGCCAGAATGTTAATAAGGTCATAAGAGGTCCACAAGTTGGAAGAGAATAAAGAGCTGAGATACTGGAAATACCATGGCCTTCCTTTAGTGGCCTGGCTTTCAAGATAGGCATGGATTCAGAGGGGAGAGCTAACAGAGGCACACAGGCTGTTAAAAGGAAGTCTGGACAGAGTATGAAACTTTAGCCTCTCTCTTAACTCTGATTTAACATTACAACCTCCATTTTCACAAGATGATGATGAAGTAGGGGAAAGCCTCCCTGTGTAGCATGCAGCCAAGCCTCTAGATCTCTGCTTGAACTTTTCTTTTACAACCCCAGCACCAAAGCAAAGTGAAGTAGTAATATCTGTAGCAATTATTTAGTTATCATGACGTATATATCCTGGCACAAATTTAAGTGTTATTTACAAATGAATGTTTGTTGAAAAAACATTTCTAATCCTTGCTGTAATAACATCTTACAGCATTTATGTGGTTTTTAAAAGAAAGCTTAAAATAATTTAACCTCAAGTATGCAGTTTAATTTCATTTTATGTATAAGAAAATCTTATTATTTCTGAAAGTTCAGGACAGCACCAAATTTGTGACCTTATGTTAATTTTCTACTGGTATATTTCTTGGAATTTTTTTCTTTTGTTTTACTATATGGCCATGTAAGTTCAAGGGCATTAATATTATTTCTGAAAGTGTTGCCAAGTGGAAAAATGAGGATCAGAAGCAGTTTTAAGATAGGAAATAGTCAAACAAATCTGAAAAGGAGGGAGAAGTAGTAAATTTTGATTTACATATGTAGTGGGGAAAAAAATGTTTCCATTTTTACTGCTCTGTTTTCTTGCTTGAGTAGTACTCTGAATGTGCTATAGCATTAGAAAAAAACCTAAGCAGCTGGAGCGCTTAAGGGCATTGGAGTCTTGGATATGTCTGTCTTCCGTCCTGCCATTACTTACAAAACATGGAGGTAGCACAGAAGTTTTCAAATCCTATTCAACAAACACTAATGGGAGACCTAATTATTTTAAAGCACTTTGTACCTACTGGATTAGAGACTTTCTGCAGTATTGTTACTTGGCTTTCTCATATGCTATCTGATGCTGGGACTCTCACTGGATAGATAACAGGCTGAAGACAGCTGAACACAGATATTTCTCTTGGCTGGACTTTCTGATGTCTTATGTGGTCTTAGAGAAATGTTTGATGTATTGCAGGTCAGACCCAAAATTTTCAACACACATCATGTTTCTGTGGTGACTGCCAGGTGAGAATCTGTTCCAGCTTCTCATGCAGTGTATATGGAAATATACTGGTGAACTGAGAAAGGTTGTTTTGTCTTTGGTGTTTGGTAGTTTGCCCTGAACACTTTGACGAGGAACTTGCTCCTTGAAAACATGATTTCTGTGTTTGCTCCATTAGCTGTAATGTGCCAGGACATACAAGAAACAGAGTTAAAGATGTGCCTCTTCCCAAAGGCATGAAACATCAGGATCTTGTCTCACGGCTGTTCAGAAGCACAGGACTTCTGCATGCAGCTGATTCACTGTCGAAGACCTTGACATGAGCTGGAATTAGCAAGTCTTGAATATGTCTACATTTAAATAAATAGGGTGGGACATAGGATGAAGGGGATCATAGAACAGAAAACACATAGTTCTCTAAGCAGAGAAGACCAGATGTGGAGTAATGCAGTTTGTGATAGTAGTGGCGAGGACTACTTGAAGAGGTAATTGAAATAGTTAAAACAACCTAACTCAGGATGAAATAGACCAATGTAGGACACAATTTTACACAAGGTGAAAATGACCACTTTGTTTTATGAAAATCTTCGATGTGTAGAGAAGACTTACATTTTGATAGAAAAGACTCCATTTGTGGAAAGGCTTACTTTTAACTTTTCGGGGAAAAAAAAGTCCTCTATAAAAGTTTCACATAATCAAATATATACATTTAATTTTTGTGCATAACAGACTTTCAGGTTAAAACTTCACAATTCAGTATAATCATTCAGGAGAAGCCAGCAAAAGCACTCCCACAACTTTAAAAGCCTCTCTTAAATTTGGAGGAACTGGCTATCAAAGAGTGTCAGCCAAAGCACTAACAAAATACTGTCAATTCAAATCATGATCCAAATAGAATGTTTCACTTTAGAGCACTTTAAAATAGTTCCTCCTTCCTCACACTGTATATGCTATCTGATTAGCAGAAAACTGTTAACAGTACAGTTCTTTACTCGAGTAGTTAATCAAATAATATGAAAATTTTCAGCAGTATCACTGTTGTGTTTTTTTATAATTCAGTATGGGCATCATCCAAAGCCCATAGCAACAGGAAGGAAAAGTAATGATATCTTCCTGAAACCCATCAGCTCATTATGGAATTAGTCTCCCTGGAGATGACATCTGAACCCCTTTCTACTGAGTTTTCTATTGCAAGCATGAAGTGAGGGTGATAATAAATATAGCTGTTAAAGAAATTGGTCTGCTTAATCAAATGCAAGTTTGTTTACTTTTAATTAGAAAAGCTTTTCTGAAGAAAAAAGGTCTGTTTATTCTTTGTACCTCATCCATTTTTTTTGTAAATTAGCCTCTGTTAGCGTGCTCTCTAGTTTCTTAACTAACTCTTGTCATGCTAGCAGCTGAATGTTTCTTTTGAAGATATTCCTTATTGCTGAAATTTCTGCAAGAAGACATGGTAGTGTATATTTTATTATGGAAGGCTGCCATGCCTGGACCTTGAGCTAACAGCTGAAACTTGAAGTCCTTTCCAGTGACATTCTGCCCAATATGTGCCCTGGAACTCTTTTTGCAATTAGAAAAAGGCCCACTGAAATATCACTGTTATTCTATATCCATAAAAAACACAGTTCTTCTTAAAAATCAGTATTAAATAGAAAAAAAATATCTGATTATGAACTGAACTAACAGTCAAATAAAGAAGAAGAATTCTGCCTGCTTTAATAACTTTTCTCTTATTATTTTTTAGGTTATTGTTTTCCTGCTTCAGGACAGTCCTCCCCTTAATGTGCCAGAACTGCAGGGCTTAGTCATCTCTTCCCCTTCCTCTCCTCCCCCAGTGCCAGAACTTTTCATTTATGGTTTCGTTCTTTGAAAAAGCTAAAGCAACATTTGTGTTGTCCTCATGATTTATCCATAATCCCCTGAAGTTCAAGGAAAACTTGAGCAGAGTATTTTTCAGAATATATGGGTAGTAAAATGTGCCTCAGAAGAGCTTCTCAGGTTCCCAATTTAAAATTCTTGCTTCACTCTTTCTGCTGTTGTGGACAAGATCCTAAATAACATTTTAATGTTGATCACTGACTCCTGATCTAGGAAAACAGTATTCTCTTGAGAACCCATTAACACCATGTAGTTACTCAGAAGAATTACTGCTGAGCAATACGGACACCTCCTCACCTGTAGAGATTAAGCATTTGGCATCTACAGGTCCATTCATCTTTAAATTGAGAAACCTGGGCATGAGGTTGATGCTAAATCTTCTTCATGATAAGGGAAGGAGAGTAATTATTAGTGGGCCATGGGAGCAACTGTCAACTTTTTTTTTTTTTCTAATGGTGTGTGCATGGTTTCAGGTAAAAGCAAATAGTAGCTTGGAGATTTTCATTTGCTGAAAAATGTTACCAAACTAAAGCCATTGATCTTATATTTTAGAATGTTGCTGCTCAATTTAAGCTATTTTAGAGGAGCCTTGTTCTTGGGATGTCCAGTCCTGGTATGAGAATTAGAACTCACTGACCATCCTTTTAAAAGCGGGAAACTGATGAACTAAGCTGATTAGAATTTGGTCCAAAAGCGAGGAATTCATGGTCACCAGCTTCTCCACGGACATCAATGGAGGAGGACTGAACCTTGTGTTCTAGTCTGATGGGAGGTGGATTCCTTAGCCATTTAAATCACCGTTTTCCCAGAAAATACTGCTGTTTTCCTTTGACGGTTGTGTAAGAATAAACATTTCCTATAGTAAAGAGAGAGAAAGTGGCAGAAATTCAAAACCCAGCTACAACAAAAAACAAACGATCAAAACCAGATTGATTTCAACTAAGTATGCCATGTACCACTGTTGGCAGTGCAGATGTACTCTGTAGGATGATCACCCATACTTCACACTGTCAGAGTGCTTGCCTGGGAACTCTTTAATGATTTCAGTTCTGCAAAGTGCTGAGCAGTTTCCCAAGTACCTGCAGCTCCACTGGCTCGCTTGGGTCACCACATTCAGAGACATAAACCCAGAGAGATACTGTGCTCCTGCTGAAACTGAGACTCTAAAAGACAGATAATAAGAAAAAGTGACTGCTAAGTAGAGTGTAGAGAGGAACTGATAATGCTTTCTACTGTAGGAAATTAGCTGGTTTACTTGGTACGTTTTATATTTAGTATGCATCCTGGTGTTTTGACTGCTTCCCTTTTATGTGATGTATTTGGGTTGTAAAGGGCATTGGTTACTCCCTGTACATTTGGAAGCATAAATGCCAATGTTTCTGATTATATGTAGGTTATCACTGATTAATGTGTTCACTGAAGGATCAAATAGTCATACTTTACCTATAGTAGTTTACAAAATACAATCATTGTGGCATGCTAGTAAACACATCAGAAATAACTTCTAGCATCCTTTCAATTTGCATTTCACATAACTTGTCCATTTGTGCCACTTGATGCATTGATTTTTTTCAGCTTGATTTTTCATTGGCTAGATTAGTATTTCTTCTGAACAGCTCTTCTTTTCCAGAACTTGAATTTTATTTCACAAAACCTAAAAGCTGTGTGGAAAATAAATTAATAGGAGAAGTAGAAGCAAAACAATGCAGCAATTCTACTTATGTTTGCACAGAGTACTTAAAAGTTCTTAATTTTAAGGTTTGAGAGTTATGAACAGCAGTTTACCTCAGTATTTAACTCCATTAAATGAAGAAAAAGGGAAGTGAAGGGGTACAATCTGAAGGTTACAAATCTTATCCTGAACAGCGCTTCATTGTCGGTATGGGTATTTGGACTTAGGAATTACTTCTGCTTTCTCCTGTCACTCAAAAAGAATGAAGTAAGGTCCAGCAAACCATATGAGCCTCCCTGGGGAAAAGGTAGACCAGTGCTAATTGGCAGAGGACAGAGAACACTCATCATAGTTTAAGTAAGAGTGCCTTCGCTGAAAGCATCATATTACTTTGTTTCCCCATGGATAGAGTTGGGAAGAGGCAAGGCATTTTCCCCAAATTTCTTTACTGCCATGAAATAATTTTCAATTTCACACACTAGTAGAATTATGGTAAATTTGATATACATTACTGAAATGAGGAAAAAAAATTAGTTATCTATTCAGATAGGAGCATTTGGCCTTTAATAATTTGTTCTGACATATCCAGGACTTGGCTAAAGCTCACTGGCAAAGGCAAATCCCTTAGATTTGTGGGGTTTGTTGTGTTGATTGTGGGGAGTTTTCATTCTGTAACAGACCTCCTTAGATCAAAGTACCCCATCCGCCATTTGGGCATGAGTCCTTGAGGCATACTTGCCTTAATGCCTCAGGTCAAGTAATACATTCAGCAGAATTTTCACAAGATGAAGTGTGTTGATTAGAATTGTGCTGTAGCCATTCTCAGAGTGATTTATAGTGAAAGAATAGCATTTTAAATGAGTTACATTAATTTCTGGTAATTATCATGCAATAACAACTCAATGTGGCAAATACTGTATCATTTAACTGGGATAGTTGTTATTGCACATTACAGTTTGCTTGAGATTTTGTATAACTTACAGATAGGCAAACCTTCACATATTCATATAGAAAATATAAAAATATAATAAACAAAGATATTGTATAATGCTCACATCTAATTGCAGATATTACTAGGAATGGCAATTTGAGAATAATACAATTTCTAAATGTCAAATAAGTTTTTTCCATTAAGTTAAAAAGAAGACTACTTTCTTGAACTATATTTTTTTCTAATTTGAAAAATCTTTCAAAGTGACCTTCTGTCTTTCTTGGTTATGGTGAGCTAAGTTTGCCTTTAAATGGTAATGTCACTGAAATCCTTCTAAGTAAATGTATCAGTGCCTGGCCCCAAATCATTTACTTATTAAAAGATGCTATATAAATACCCCAGAACGAAATGACCTGGTGGCACTCCGTGTTTCCTGAACCAATTTATATCTTGCTTAAACAAGTTCCAGTGTCCAAGGGAGTCAGTGGGAAGATACCTGGGTAACTGAGAGCAGAACTTGGCTTCTATAAATTGTGCATTCAAATAGAGACATTTTTTTAAATGTCAGCTGTGAACACTAAAGCTAGAGTTTATTTTTTAATGTATAATTAACACCAAAATACCCATGAGTCTTATTGGCTTTGACTCCCATGCTGCTCTGTCTCTTTCATAAGATCACAAGTAATTTCAGTTGGAAGGGACCTCTGGAAGTCATCTGGGCTGAATGCCTGCTCAAAGCAAAGCCAAGGTAGATCAGGGAGGGCCTTGTCCAATCAAGTATAAATATCTCCAAGGATGGAGATTCAACAGCTTCTCTGGGTAACCATTCCAGTATTTCTCTAGTCTCATTGTGAACACTTTTTTTTCTGTTATCTAGTATTTCCAGTGTTGTGAACAGTGTCTGTTGGCCCCTCATGCTATCACTGTGCGCCTCCAAGAAGAGTCAGGTGACATCTGCTCTGTATGCTCCCATTAGGTTGCTGAAGATAGCAATTGCATCCCCACTTACTCTTCTCTTCCCAGGACTGAATAAGCACGGTTTCCTCAGCATCTGCTCATGGGGAGAGTTGATGTGCAAGTGTAACTGCTTGGAGCTTACATACAGCTTTACTAACAGCTCATAAGAGTCAACACTGTCCATCTCCCTCCTTCTTAGTTATGTTGGTTGAGAGGCCTGGAAGGGAACAGGACCAGAAAAATATGTTTTCAAATACTAAAGTCCTCAGATACAACTGGGAATATACATTAGAACCTGCACCATTTATATTCAATAGTATACTCCTTTTACCATAAAACTACCTTTTCATATTAAAAGAGATTACTTCTTTCATAAAGACAAAAAACCTTTTTTGATCCAATGTAGTTTCACAAATATATCAGATTTTTTCCTAACCATTTAAAAAGCACTACATTACTATGCTTTCCATGCACTAGCATAAAGAGATGTAATCTAATTTAAAAGCTTAAGTCGAGCAGTTTGTGTGCTTGGGTAGTAAAACTCTTCTCAGCAATGTCTCCTGCAGCTGAGCAGCCCTGCTCTCTGGTCAGAAATTTACAGGGATCTGCTGGAGGATATTGTTCCCGCACAGATTTCTTCAGTTAGTTTTGGGCTACTGTAGAAGTCTGTGCTCATGGGTGGTTGGTGTAGCTGTCTGTCTACAGCAGCAGCATGTACAGTACAGCAAATGTGGTATTGTAAGCAGTTCGGCTCCAAAGACAACAACTTTTTTTTTTTTTGCTTCAATTTTACCAATGACTTGAACAAAGGCTCAAGGAAAATTACATCCTTGTGCTTTTATTTCTCTTAGTATCTTAATAAGTCTCTCAAGAAAGAAATTAAGTTTTCAGTCAAGATTTATCCTACAAAAACACAGGATACTTTCTCTTACAATTCCCTCACAAGTCTAGATTGTGACTTTTTTGATAACTACTTCCAGCGCTTTGCCTTTCTGTGCCATCTTCAGTTTAGGGAAAATCCCAAGTGTTTTCTTCAATATGATAGGTGAATACCATTCCTTCCCTTCTGTAGCAAGCATAGGATGTGAAGTGACTTACTCAGATTATGCAAGGTGTCTGGCAGAAGTATAAAAACTTCTCAGAAAGAAGTTACAAGACTTGTCAAAAGTGGCTGCTCCATTTGGTGTTGTCAAACAGCAGCCTCTGCCATAAGTAGCAGCATGGTTCCTCCCTGTTCTGGCAGGAAATAAGCTGGGAGTAGTAATTAAGCACTACAAAGTAGTAAATTGCTGGGTCTGCACTTCCTTCCTCATTTGCTTTTCCTTAACTGTCCACTACATGTCAAAAATAACTGTCATTTTCAGACTAGTCTATTAAACTTCATTATTATTTTCACCTGAGCTAGCTAATTTCTGCCAATTCGCTTCCTTGCCTTCTTTTTCAGAATGCTAAAAGCACCCCATTTCATAATGACATAAATTTTCTGCTTTGCCCTTTGTGCAGCCAGAGTTTACCCTGGGCAAAAAGAATCTCTCTTTGCTCACAAGCAAAATGTTTGTGGGGAAGGGGAAGGAAAACAGGGAAGAGGAAACAGGAATAGAACGGGGAAGGGGACACATAAATGAATATGTGACTTTGAGGAGAACAGCCATGACAGAGTTCAGCCTTCTGTGTTCAGGAAACCCTCAACAGTCAGTGTGACATGTGATTTTATTTAAATGTCCACTTTTCCTACTGCAGAGATGAATATCAGGAATTGATATGATCCTAGTGTGTATAGCATACTTATTAGGGATTATTGTCTAGTTTCTTCCTTCCTGCTCCAGATCTAACATACGTATTGCATTGGAAGCATCTGGCTATATTCACTTTGTAGTCGATCTTCTGCCATAGTTCTTTTGTAATTTCTCCAGTGGTATTCTCAGTGGCTCTAGTGTTTGGCTTGGTGTTAGCTTTTGTCTTTTGTTCCTTACATTGTTGTATTTATCAGTCAATCTGATAAAACAGTGGTTTCACTCAGCTTTATAAATGCTTTATTTAAATCAAACTGAAAATTTTATTAGACTCTAGGATGGCCGCTGTCTTACTTTGAACCATCTCTGTAGAAATGGGATGCAAAAATAATGCAAGCTTTATTATGAGAACAACATTGTCAGGGAAATAACAAAAACTACAGTGGAGCAAATAAACCTTGGGCTTGAGAGACTAAATACAAAAATTATAAAGCATTAAATAGACATAGTTTGACCAAGGGCACAGATTTCAGGAATATTTGTGTAACTTTTCATACATGAGGAGTAATGTAATAGTCTGGAAATGACTGAAATACCAAAGAAGGAGAAGAATTTTATTCACAAAAGAATAAATGGCAGCAAAGGCATAAGATTAGTAAAACAAAAAAGCCTGAATGTTCAGTATCAGTGAGATGAAGTATCGTTGAGATACAGTGTGTAAGATTATTGTGGAAGTAGCTGAAATTTTCTCATCTGGGACATTTTAATATAGACTGGACAAAAACTAGAAAACATAAGGAATAGCTTTGTATTTGCAGAGAGTTAATGGGACATTAATAAAGATTTTCTCCAGCTCTAACTTCTATGAATCAATTTAATGCAGGGAAGTCCAAAAGGTTGATGTCAAAGACAGAAAATGACAAAAGAGATTATGCTTCAAATGGTTATGGATATGGACACTGATCATAAAAAAAAAAATTAAAATTTGATGTTAGATAGAAACTTAAAGCCATTGATGCAATATCTTGTAGTGGTTAGGAAAGCAAACAAATTACAGGGATGTGTCAGCAGAGCAATAATCAGAAGAAACTGCTACACAGAGATCCAGTAAGACAACCCTAATGTACTTTGATTGGCTGGTGGCACTGTACTATAGACAGAAATTAGGCTTGTAAAGATGAGCAGGCCCTTAACCTATGAGGACATACTGTTATGCTGATATTCCTTAGGAAAAAAAAATTAGTAAGATTCCCTGTTATAAATTTTTATACTAAAAATGTAAGCATGTTCAATTCCAGTTTGCAAAATTTGTCTCTTAAATGTCTTAATTTGAAAGTCTAATCTCCATTTCAGACACTCATTTATGGACCTCAAATGTCTGCTGTTTGGGCTTCCAAGACCATCACCTTTTTAGGGTTCCTACCATGAAATTTAGGACAGAAAATTACTGTATCTTGGATGTAGAAGAATCTTGGATGCCAGACTTCCTCACTGTTAACAAACTCCTTTTTCACATTTCCAATTTATACCAAATCTTGAGATACTGTTCCAAAGGTGATGTTACTGTAACTCTTGCTCATATTTACCGTGATTGTTCTTTTGTCCCAGACCGCCTTTTTCATCCTTCATTTTATAATACAATTTGTCTTACTTATTTCAGACATTAAAAGGGTGTGTTTTATTGTAATTTTTACTGCATTCTATCATGTTTTTAATAACATCCAAAAACTCTACATTTATCAGGGGAGTTCTCATTTGGCAGTTAAATTATTTTTATCATAAAGTGGATATTATCAGACTCTTTGAGAGGAAGCATGAGACTGAAATAATGGGACAAAGATCAAAGCCAGCAGCTACACAGTTTCTTGAGAGGAATCCCTGACTGGAAAAGAGAAGCTGGCTGACGGCATTTTTTTGTACAACTAATGAAAATTTCCCAAGAGTTTAGACCTTCTAATAGTTTGGAAGATGTAATAAAAACTCATTTCAGACTAGTACAGAGTTCCCAGTGTGTGTTCAGTTTGCCCTTTACTGCTGGTAAAAGCAGCACCTTAAGCTTCTGTCCTGCAACCATGCACAGAATCAGTCCTGTTTATTTCAGTGCTTATTCCCAGAAAAACTTGGGAAGTAGGGTCTTATTGCTGCTAATTTTTCTCTAGCCTTTTTTATTTAGATGCTCTGATCTTTTTAACAGTATTTTTCTATTTTATCAGTACGGAAATTGAATCTCAAACCCTTTGATTAACACGATAGAATAACTGCCTGAGTGTCCTTTACTAAAATGCTTCTAGATCAATGTAATAATTAAAATTCTAGTAAATTAATAGAACCAGTAAAATATTAGTACATTTTCACTAAACTCCTTGATATCTCATTAGGAACTTTCATAAATTCTGACTTGTAATTAAGATCAAGTGTTTCATTCAATTATCTGGAATATTCTCACTTCATATGTATTTTAACATTACTGCAAACTGATTTTTTTTAATTAAAATAGTTTTTTGAAAAAATTTTTAAGTGCAGATCAGAGAATGCAAAATGCAAAAAATAAAGGTGGAAAGAAAAAGAAGGGGAAGTAAAAGAAAAATATTGGTTATGATCAAAGAGTTACTGATGTATCAAATGAAAAAAGTATGAGAATTACACAATTTAGGTAATTTATTGAATAAAGTGAAGCAAGTTATCCAAAATAAGAGTCAGTCAGCAAAATTTATCTGTTCTCTGGGAAACTTTTAAAAAGTATTTTTCCCCTTCCAACTGCAAGTAATCAGGTATAATGTTTATATAATATGGCCTGTGGTTTGTATACTAATTTGTTATTTACTCACAAGGAAGAGCACCATTCATTAAACCACCAGAAGCATTTTGTGCAGTGTTATGGGTTTTCCTTACAGGAGATCCATCACAATAAAGAGGACTGCAATTATAAAGAGCTGACAACTATACAAGTGATAAATTTAAAAGCTGTCTAACTACGGTTCCAGCAGACTGTAACCTGCCATAATCTCTAAAAATATAAAGCACTTCAACATTTTCATCCTATATGATCAGTTCTGAACGCATGTGGATTTTCAGAAATTTTTAGAGGCCTATCGAGAAGGTAAATACTACCCAGAAAGTAGTTTCTTGTTTTTGTCAGAGTGCAGCAAGGGACAACTGCTCCATAAGGGAGGGGACCCAAGGGGGAGAAATATGATCTCAAAAACTGAAAATTTTTGTTCTGAACTGTGAAATCTCCTTACTCATGCTGCAGCAGGGTGTAGGCTGTCAGCCTGGACAGCCTTAGCACCCTTTTCCCTGATATTCAGAAGAAAAGATCCCGTAAAAACTGAGGCAAGGATATTGAATAAGTCTCTTGTGTATGAAGTTGGCATTAGCTGTTTTCTAACTACTTTGACATTCGTGGTTTTGGTGGGGTTTTTGTGTCATTAATTCAATAACCCATAGCCCTGAGAAATATGTGACTGTGGCCTCAGATTGAGTCACTGTTTCCAGGACCAAAGATGTTCAGATACTTACAAGCCAAGTAAAATTTTCAGCACAGGCAGGCAAAAGTGTTGAACAGCTGACTGGATGATGCTCAGTCAACACTCGTTTAGATGTGCTAGGCTGTTCTGTGTCATTTAACACACCCAAAATGTCTTAAAGTAGTATTTAAGCATCAGGATCAGGAACTTCTTTAGGGAAATTTCTTGCTGGAAGTTCATTCTCAGCGGAAGATTTTCTTCTTTTCTTATCTCAAAACTGGCTTTCACTGGAGAACCATAACAGCAATTAGTTAATGATCTGAAGCTTTTTTTCCTCAGCAGTCTTGCCTGGAGAATAAGAACAGTAAATATTTCTTGTGATTACCTTCAGTTATCTAAACCTGATAGACCAAAGTATCTCCATGAAAATGAATCATCCAGTTTTCCTCCCTAACTGAATTATTTTCTTCTGAAAAGGCAATCTTCTGCTTCATGAAGACCACCCCGGCCCCATCCTGGACTTCTTGCTCTTGGCAACTCTTTGCTCAGATCTTAAAAGTCAGGCAATGTTATTAAATTTTGCTGATGCTGTCATTGCTTAAGACCTAATTTCAAATACCCCTTGCTGACCACACATTTTTCATTCAGACAGAATCTTATCCTGATGCTGTCATCCTTTATTTCTTTTTTACCCAATACATTGGCTAAGCATGTAACTGTAAATATACATGTAGTGTCACTGAAATCCATGAGGCTACTTGATTTGGTTACAGGTTTGGGTTTTTTTTTCATGTTTGTCAATAAGCCTAGCTAGAGAAATATGTGAAGTCTGCCACTAGACAGTATTGTAATGCAGGTAAGGAAGAATACAGGGAAAGGTGGAAAAGGAACTTAATTTTTATCCTGGAATATGAAAAATACGGAGCAGCAAATCAGTTTTTCAAGTTTGAAAGATTACTGGGCTTCCATTCTGTGAAAAGAGGTAAGAAAATATACATTTTTTTAATATTTCTAAAATAGCATCAAGATTTAGTTTTTCATATGAGAACTGTAATTCTGGAAACCAGCTATTATAGTTAGGTCTGAGCATATCAGTGGCAGAAGTTAACATAAGTTTTCACCCAGTAATATATATGATATTTCATTCCACTAATCACTATTCAGCTGCTCCTAACATAGGGAAGAGAAAAATTAGAGACATTGATTATCCACTGTTGATTACACAACAGCAGATAGCAAAAAACAATTACAGATAACACAACAGTTTGTGTTTTTATAAAATGGCATACAAAAATAGAAAAGCTGAATTAATTTCTACATAAATCCCAAGAGAGACGTAACTTCTGAAGAAAAGCTAAAAAGAAAATAAGCAGTTTTTGCAGAAACAAGTTTTCTTCACCTTAATTGTCTACCAAAACCACACTGAGTATCTTTACTGAGCTATTAGCATATTTTCCCCTCTATTTTTATCCAGGAAGACTCTGTTCCTCTCTAGGCTCAGACTTAAGAAAAATGTTTTGCTTTTGAATAATTTTATAGTTGTGGCAGGTTGCTCCAGTGGCATGGCCCACTTGCTTTAATCACTATGCTACATTCTAGATTGGTAAAGAGTAATTTTATTCTGTTCTGTAATTCCATTATTCTTTATTTCCTGAGATCTGTAGTGGTGTGCATGTGGCAAAAATGCAAGGTATTGTGAAAAAGAAAGAGAAAAAATTGGTTCTAAATTTGCAAATAATACCAATGTCATTAAGATTTTCTATTTGAGCTCAATATGTTTGTCTTTTGTTAGGTTATTTTAGTAGAAGTAAATATATTGTTAAAACTGATTTCATGTTATAATTGACTTCAGTGATTTGGCCTCTAAAAAATGTCATTTATTTTATAAGACACGATGCTTTACTTGAGTAAATACCAGTTAATATATCCATTATTTAAATGCTGCAAAAGGTTATACACATTATATTTATTTATCAACAACAAAACTGCCTGTATCAATGGTAAACAGACGCAGCTTGATTTCATGCTCTAGATTGGAAAACAAATTCAAAATGCTGATTATCCCAGAGCTACCTTTTCTGACACCCTGAAAGCTCTTGTTTCATTATCACCACCTGCTATTGCTATTATAGATTCATACGTGAAGATGATAATCGTAACCAGTGCATCTTCCCATATTCTAATGAAAAAATAGCTATCAAAATTATGCATTACTGATGGGGAAAAAAAATGAAGCAGGGTTTCCTTCTGGCATGTCCAGATTCAGATGAGCACAACAAAGCCAGTATCCATTCAGGAACAGGCTCAAGCTTGCTGGTATATTGCCCCACTCTGCCTGAAACATCACAAAAGCAACGGAACAGCTGAGAAAAACTTTTACAAAAAGGAACTCAAACCCTTTTGACTGCCATAGGTGATGCTCTATTGGACCACAAAGGTGTGGGTAGATTGCAGGCTGTTGAATCAAAAATCTTCAAACTAAACTGCCCAGAAAGATGGGTTACCAGAGTTACATTTTCCTGTGCTTATACTTGGAGTTTGCAGTTTGTTATGTACTAATGTCATTAATATAGATACTGGTATCATTAAAAACTGGCATGAAACAGGTGAATCAAAGTAAGTCATACAGCCAGCTAAACTCCTATTTTCTTTCTAATTGTAGGGAGGATACTTTATCATCTGGCAGAATTTTGATAACAAAAATCTGAATTAACCTGGATGCCTTGCTTATGTCTCCTTCCAGGCAGTCAAATCCATTTTCTAAAAATTCCACCCTCCAATATGTCCATTTGCCCTGTCACAAATGAACAGATAGAGAATTATGTCACATCTTCATCCCCTGACAGATTTTTGTCATTGAGGCCCTTTCTACATTCCTGCTGCCATGTGCGCCATGGAGTGCTGATGTAATACTAGAACCATATTCATAAGAACTATCAGACCTTCGGATTTAATTAACAGCTAATTAACAGCCCTCTTGGCCTTTGAAGTTAATACTATACCAAATTCAAGAAGTAATTTGTATAATTATGAATGTTATTTAAAAATGATGAGTTGAAGCATTCACAAGATTTTACCTTGACAAAAATGTGATTGCTAAAATTGTCACTGACCAATACATATTTGGGAGGAACAGGCAGCATTTAAAAAGAAAAATGTGTATTCCCATTGTCCACAAAAACTCACTGGAAATGAGAAAGAAATTCATAAGATCTCCAAAGAAAAGAGTGTGAAATGGAAGTGGGGAAAAAGTAATTTCTTAGAAATCTCTTTTAATGGATGAAAATATGCAACATCCAATGCCAGTTGCCAGGGCTTTGCAGTATACTGGAGGTGACTGTCTCACTGCAATGCATATTACAAGACTGGGGACTAAGCAGTCATTATCATGCACAATTCAATGTTATAGCAATTTTTATTTAATTTGTACGGCCTTGCAAAAGTTGTAATGTACAAACCCAAATGTATTCCTTCATTATCTGGCTTTTCAGTCTGCTTTTCATTCACTCATGCCCATAAATCACCATTTCCTGTTTATATGGTAAGGTTACACTAAGGTCCTTAATTTAACAGTATTTGAAGCAAAACAGTTATGAAAATGAATGTTTTGCACGCGTAGTGGTAAATGTCTAAAGTACCTAGAGAGTGGTTAAAATACAGTATAATTGTATACAATTCAAAATGCAAATCAGTCTTACATTTTTGTTGCCTTTTAACAAAAGCTGTAGGTTATTGTAGCTACAGAGTTGCTTGGGCTTGAGATGACCTCTAGGGGTCACCTGATATTTTCTCTTATAAAACCACAGGGTTTATTTAATTATTTCTAAATCACCCCAAGAAATTAAAGACTTCTTGAACAGTTTTTCACTTTAAGCTAGTGATGGCACACTCTGTTTTGTATATGAACTCTTATTTGTTTAGATATTATACAGTCCTTCCTAATGTGTAACCTAGATTTTCCCTTCTACATGTTAAATGAGTTCCTCGGTCTTCTTTGATTAATCCAAAAGATGGCCTACTTTATGACATGCCTTTAATTATTTGTAGACAGTTCCTGTTATGTCATTTTCCTCCGGATGGCACTTGCTTAACTCTATAATTCCACATAGATCTTATTTCCCAAACATCTCCGTTCAGCTACAGTCTACCCAGCTTCCTTGGCCAGAGCACATCCTTTTAAATACTGTGTCCCTTGACAATTCTGTGATCTTTAATCACTGTCAAGTACAGCATAGCCATCTTGCTCAGTATTTAGGTTGTGCTTTTCCAGAGTGAATGAAAAATAACATCGGAGCCTAAAGGGAACCCTACAAACAAGGAGGAGGAAAAGGCCAATTTAAGGGAAAAATTAAGAGTGATGTTAAGAGGGGCAGCAGCCAGAAGAGTCCTGAAATTCTCTCTCCTGTGGCTTACTCACGTCAGTCAGGTGTAACCACAGAACAGCAAGGGCTGATGTTGTTCTGATGAGTCTAGGAGGAGTGTGTATATCATCACCCTTCTTGCATACAAGTGTTCCCATGATTGGAGGAAGGTTCCTTAGATCATCCCCTTTGCCACAAATTGGCTTATGGTATGACATTCCAGTATCTCAATACATAAAAATAACACCTCTCTCTTTTGCAGCATTGTGAAATATTAACATAGGATCAATTTATATTTGATCCTGGGGAGAGAATTAAAGGTCATAATACCTTTGCGTTGCATTTATTATGTAGCAATCCCCTCTGGCCCTAAAAGATAGGAATTTTCTAAATCATTAATCCGGTTTTGTATTTTTTACAATGTATATTTCGTCTTTGATTATTTCCCAAAATTTGAATAATTTTTTTCTTAAAATAATAAAAATAAAGATGTTTCATCCAGTGAATATTCTAATAACTTTAAAATGTGTTTTAGCTGATTCATGGCAAGAAACTGGAATCACAAAATATTTAATGGAGAAAATGTTCTGAAAAACTTTAATTTGGATATAGCCAGATGTTTGTTCTGAATTTTCAGTCAAAACAAAACAGTAGCATTGTAGTTTAAAAGCCTACTGCATTCGTTTTCATGTGGGATCAGTCTTCATAGTCATATTTTGTAATAGTCTGTAGTCTAGAGACTCCTCTGATTCACCATGGTACTTGTTCAGAAGGAATCTCATACTGTAGTGAAAGACAGACCTTGAGGGACTCTAGCCTTCCAGGAAAACATAGAAATCTTAATTATAGATCCCATGAGAAAAGTCACTGCTTTGGAAAGATAGTCAATGTTTTTTTGATTTGGAAAAAAAAAGGTTATTCAAATGGAATCTTTCATTTTGTCTTCCTTGTTCAAAACACACCATTACAGGAAGAAATGCTTCAACTAGATTTTCCAAATGAAAATTCAGTACTTTTAATGGAACATGTTAATTGTGAAGAAACTACATCTGTAAATAAATCAGGATATCCAAATAGGCTACCTATTAATGACACTGTGTATCTTTTCATTCTCTTCTGACTCTTTTCTAATCACTCTACTTTATAATCCATCTATCAATCTGTTAATAATATATTGACAAAATTTACATTGCAGAGTCTCAGAAATAGGCCGTTCATATCTAATATTTGAATAGTGCAAATATATTATGGCCACCATTACAATACAGTCATTATTTGCAGCATGGCCTTTGACACCAATAACAATATTCAGTATTCAGATTTTTTTTTAAACATGCATATGCATCTTACAGTGCCATTAAATATACATTTGAAGCCATATATTTAGGGTTGATATACATTCTGTATGCATATGCATGCATTTCTAAAGTCAAGAAAAGTTTCCTTTCTCTTCAAAGCTGATCATCTCATGGTATTTTCGGACCAACTATACTGTCCAGCTCAAAATTAATTTTCTCAACTAGCCTTCTCTCTCCAAGTCTCTGTGAACCATTTATTCTTTCCTCTGTGACTTGCAAGTTTTAAAAATAGTACATTTACAGAAAAAAATAATAGAACAAAACAACTTTTATGATTTTATGCTTTCTTTTTCTACATGAAGACCACCAACTGGCTGAGCCAGGTATCTCCTTAGTTCAGTTCAATACTCCATTATAGCTTCCCCTCTCCCAACAAAACCATGCACGCTAACATTCACATACATTCAGCTTCATAGGTCCCTGTTTAGTTATCTGTTTACTAGGAAGCAAATATTCTGTTCTACAATTCTGAGGTAATGTTCCACTTTATACATTTCTTAGGATTAACAGCAGATTTTCACTCTTTTTCATTGCTTTGCTTTCTGATCACACATTAGATTATATCTGTTCACTCATATCTTTATCTTCTTTTCTAGTTAGTCAAAGGTGGAATAACCATTGTGGTCACAAGAATAAAATAGATCTGTGTACTTTTCCTAAATTTCTGTTTCTTTTAAAGATTTCAAGAATCATTAACCTACATGAAACCAGATTATACTTTATACTCATGGATATTCCATATGGAAAATTAAAGATGCTTCAAACTAGATTCTATACGATCTTTTAGAAACTATTTTTGTATCTTTTTTGCATCCATTTGGGTTGCAAAGCCTCCTCACTTCTGGGGTCCTTTCAGTGACATAAACAAAAAATAAAAACTTCAAATCTGTACTATCTCAGGGACTCCCTTGTGCTGCCTTCTGCTCTCAGAGAAACTATCTTCACAAATATTCCATGTTTATAACCACCACCACTGTCAGCAATTGCCCAGCTCATTTCCTGACACCTTATTCAAAGGCAGATTAAGGTGGTTTGTAGTTACTCCATTCCTTTGGCACTCCAGGTACTATCTAGTTCTCAGCAAGCAAGAACCAAGTGCTGTGTGAGCCTGTTATGAACAAGACATCTCTAGTTGCCCATTCAGGTGATCTTCAGATAGTAAATTTCTTCTTTGATTGATGTTTAATTTTTTTATAGATCTGTGACTTTGTCCCAGAATAAAAAAGAGCATAACCTGTGTTTGCCAGTGAGAATTCCTCCCCAAACACTCCAGCACCAGCCCCTGCAGAGACTCCAGTGGTTCCAGAAGATAGCTCCAGTTATGGAGTATGGGTCCCACAATAACTGCATGCTCACACAATTTTATTTGGACTTGCTATTTCCAAAGAGACTGTATAGCCCAAATTTATGAGCTTCTTTGGATTTCTCTCCAACATTGGACAATTTTAAGAATAAAAATCAAAATTAATTCTGAATTATTCTGAAGCATAGGCATTGACCTTCTAATTATGAAACTGGAATTAAAAGAAATGTATAAAGACAACTCTGGTTTTAGTATAATAGCTAGATTTCTTTCTAGTTCTTAACTTTTCTCTTCTAGGATATTTAAGCTATCAGAAGTGTTTGACCTATACAGCAAGATCCCATCCTCTGAGTGCTGACCCAGAGCTGAAAATAAAGCCGGCTTGCAGGACTGGCAGTAAATTCCCCATGAGACTTCCCTGCTTAAAACAGCATTCTGTTAGCTTTCTGTGTTCAAAAGATGACAACTTCCTTTCTCTTCCCCACTTTAAACTTAAGTCCCTGCTTCTTATCCAAGCCAACACAGATTCTTCATCTATCTTCAGTTAGTGTATTCCCTTTGTCCTGATTTGTTACAGCACTGTTGGAAGTGTTACAGTCTCTGTCAAGTTAAATATATCATGAGAATTATGTGCATATATTTTACCAAGTGCATAGTCTTCATTGAGTGCTTAACTTCCTTTAAGGACCATGCACAGCACATAACTCCAGTAACAGACTCCTGTGACTTGTTTGCAGCTCTCCCTCTCCCCTGCATCCTTCTCGCCTCTATGCTCACCCTTAACCAGCAATGGGGTCTTTTGGCATCTCATTTCAGACAGTATAATTTACTAGTAAGAATTTCTAATACGTTTTTTGTTTATCTATTGGATTCACACTATGATGTTGCTTGCTCAGTAAACATGCCTAAACGATTATTTTACCTCAATATCTGAATATTATTATGTTTATGTGTACTTATAATAACCTGTTATGGAGTCAATCTGTTCAGTCCCTATTCAGGAAATTCAAAATCAATTTATTTGGCTCTGAGAAAGGATTGTAAAAGCAGTCCTGTTAAATCTTTTAAATAATTTTATCTTGTTTCTTATTAAAGATCACTTCCCTACTTGAAAACAAGAATTAATTTTATCTTGCTCTGGCTTTCTAGATTCTAGAGTATCAATCAGTAAGGGTATGGATATCAGCAAAGCAGTTCAAATTAGCAAATACTTATCTCTAACAAAGTCAAGTTGTTATAACACAGAACTTTTCAGCTCTGTTGAAAGAAAAAGAAATATCACAAACTTTTGCAGAAGTTATTTGAACAATCAGGATATAATAGTTTTACATTTTACTAAAAAGAAGCTACTTCAACTTATTTTCAGAAATAAACTTTAGTGCTAATGGGCAATAATTTTCTATGACTAAAAATTCCAAGTATGAAGTTAATGGTTTACTAACAATGAATTTTAAGTAGAAAACAAATTTCCTCCCTTTGTTTCAACTGATTTCATTTTCCCTGAAAACATGTGTAACGTTGTTTGACAGTAGGAAAAATAATTGTTAGGAGCCATTTTGTTAAAAATCTAGGTCTACTTTGATTTGCTTGTCAAAGAGCAGTGTGGTGACACCCATGGTTTGAGCCTGGGAAATCTGAGATGTAATTAACTCTGTGGATGCAGTAACCGGCTTCTTTATTTAAAATCATCATTTATGCTATTGATTAAGATGATCCTTTTTCCAGAAATAATCTAGCCCTCCAGTTTCTGAAATCTCATTTGTATAAGACATTTCTGTTACTTTCACATGAAGGTGACTCAGGTCTAGTGTCTGTAGTCATGGATGTTTCCGCCTACAAGTGGTTTCCACAATAATGAAAAATGCCCCAAAGTTTAAGTTACATATCGATATAAATACAAGTGTAGGAAAACAGATCCAGACATTCTCTAGGAATGGAGACTTCGTCATCATAATACCCTTCTGGTCATATTTTTTTTGATTCAGGCAAATATGATAATGGTAGTCTTTTCCCATGAGGGTAGTTAACAACTAGCCCTGCTCGTCTGAAATTATTGAACACACCCCAGTTGAATCCCTGCTGCTCAGCCTAAGCCACTGCCAGGTTAGGAGAATCGCATAGTGTCTACTGTTCTCCAGCTTTTAGGACTTACAGGTTTCCCTCTAGCATCACATCAGCTAAGAGAACCAGGTCCACAAATCAACCACAACGGATGAAGCTTGCAGGAATGCATAATGGCACCCAAAAAATTCTGAAGTCATTCGGAAGAACAAACAATTTAACAGGATTGTCCTGTTGCTGTAAAAGAGAAGCAGGCTGCCTAATTCCTTACAAGGAGAATCATGGCCACCAGAGCAGCTCCTGATAGTGATCTACAGATATACAGATAAATGAAGTGTCGGATCAAGCTTTGATCGCTGTGATCAGCCCATCAGCATACTTTGCTGCTCAGTTCAATGAAAAACACAGGGGAATTTTAAAGAAAATTCCATTTCTGATCTGATCAAATCCACCCATACCATCACTGACAGAGTTTGGCTTCAACATACACATCTAAGATTTTGGAGCTTTGAAAAGTATTTGCTAAAACTCATTAAATGGATCCCTGTCCATTCTGGCTAGATCCCCATTACTAAAATAAGTTGTTCATTGGCCTTCAGGAAAAGGCATTTACCACACAGTGGCCCACACAGCCCTCAAACCAGGACCACAGCCTGTCAACAGTCCCGCTTCTCACACTCCACTTCTGCCCAACCTGTAACATCCACAAGAAAGTTAACTGACAAAATGGCCGGTTCGTAGCCATGAGGGAGGCAACATTTTTCTCTTTATAGTAACAGATCTCTCTGACAGAACAGACTGTGAAGTACCCTAATGTACATTCCTGCTATGACAGAGGTGAATGGTCCAGCACTTCATTTATTTTTATCTTTACTTATCTGGTCCTGTCAGGATGCACAGTAGCCAGCCTTCTCTTCAATTCCAAAACAAGAGCAGAGTGAGAACATCAGGTACAACTGTCTCAGCTGATGACAGCATGCAGGTGCAGATATGTCTCACTCACCGCTGACACAGCCATGACACCTACTCAGCTACAGGGGGTCAGACCTTAGAGAAAGAGCTGTCTGCTGGAAAGGCAACCAGGCAGGATGAAGGTGAGAGTGACTGAATGAGAGATGTACCTTGTGCTGAAATCGTGCAGATCTTCCCTGTCAAACTAGTACAACAATCTGGGTTCACATTTGCCTCCTCACCAAGCTTCTAAATTTCTAAAGATGCCCTTCTTTTCACCATCTTGCTAGAAATCTTCATCCTTTCCTAGGACTTGCTAGTTGTTACACACTTGCTTCCTTCATGCAGAGCTGCTATAGTCTGCAATACGTTACAATCAGTGGAAGTAATGAAGTTTATGGCAGGTATAGAAAATGGCTGGCACTTCTACCACGCTCTGCCATCATCCCACCGGGCTCACGCTGACATCCTTAACTTGTTCCTCTTCTGGCTTAGCAATTCCATTAAAGTATTGCTCCTAACTGAGAAAGCAGTTAATGGATCACATACCACCTATACTAAAGATCTGATTTCAATTTACAAAGGCAGATAACAAAATCCAGAACAAAGTGAGTTGGAACTGTGCAGAAAGTCTTGTTAGCTGAAGGGGTAGAGATGTGGAGATCCAAGGTATTGGAAAAGTTTAGACAAATCCATAACCATCATTAGACATTTTAAGAAAATACTGCCAAAATGTCTGTTCTGAAAGGACCAGCTTATGTCAGAAAAGACACTGACAATTTAGATGTAATATTTTATACTGCATTAACCTGTTTTGAAAAGATGCAAAAAAATGCTTTGAAATCATCATTTTCATATTTACAGTCTAAATCTTTGGAATTCTATTCAGGAAACATTGCAAAATGTTTATGTTTTCTCCTGATTCGGGATGAAAATACACTTTTGTATTCTGTTCAGTCCTTCTCCGTATGGGCTACATCAAATCTATATAAACAACAGACTGCATCTGTAAGATTTTATTGAAAAACCGGAGCTGTGGGAAGAAGCAGAAAGTATTCAGTTCAAATCAAAATAACTTTCCAAACCTTATCCTAAGATGATCTTTTGAATTAATGCTTCGGGTTCCCTGATATTAATTTGGCAGGCGTAACTAACTAAAATCAGTTATGCTGCAGAAAAATGTATCTCTAGGAGCTTGCATTACTACTTTAAACATCCCTTTCAACTCTTAATCTTAAATAATCAACAGTTGCTCTTAGGAATTTATAGAAAAACTAGTGCTAGTTTTACTCAGACGTATTAGTGCAATCAAAGTCAGCACTATGTTGGGGTTGAGTTGAGTCAAACCAGGTGACCCACAGAATCACAGAATCATCAAGGTTGGAAGGGACCTTGAAGATCATCCAGTCCAACCGTTAACCTAGCACTGACAGATCCCAACTACACCATATCCCTCAGTGCTATGTCAACTTGACTCTTAAACACCTCCAGGGATGGGTTCTCCACCACCTCCCTGGGCAGCCCATTCCAACGCCTAACAACCCCTTCTGGAAAGAAATACTTCCTAATATCCAGTCTAAACCTTCCTTGGTGCAACTTGAGGCCATTCCCTCTTGTCCTATCGCTTGTTACTTGGTTAAAGAGACTCATCCCCAGCTCTCTGCAACCTCCTTTCAGGTAGCTGTAGAGGGCGATGAGGTCTCCCCTCAGCCTCCTCTTCTCCAGACTAAACAACCCCAGTTACACATCACTGAGCTCAGTGGCTCTGTGTGTGCGACAGCAGTGCTTTTTGTAGAGAACAATGCTGTTTATAACCAAGAGAACCATTTCTGAATATGATAATTTACTTCTTGAAAGATTTACTTTTGAAAAAATGCAGCTTAGCACTAGTTTAAGACCTAATTAATGCTCTGAGGGACATACACTCAGAGCCTCAAATAGGATTTATTTTGGTGCTCAAAGCCATCTATGCTTGAAATTCTATATAAGCACACGCCGTTGGACATGCCAAACAAAAGGGCTAGTGAATTAGGTTTCTGCGTTTATTCAGTGTGAGGTCTCTGAGAAATTTAGACTATGGACTTGTATGTGTGTCTGGAAAGTTTGGCTTGCCAGTGTACTGGGTCTGCAGCTTCTATATCATTCATCTGTGTTCTCCCTCTTGCAGAGGCTGAAAATGACTGTGAATTGGCTGTGTAAAACTGTGCCTAGAGAGTGACAATTTTTCTTTCACTTTTTTATTAAGCCTTTTGTTCCACGGAAGATGGAAAAGACAGTTCTCCTTGAGACTTGGTAGCCCCAAAGGCAGGATCAGGGCCTGGGGCACCTGCCCAGCTGGCATCTTGGATAGGCCTGCTGGGAGCGGGCAAGAGAAATGCAGCCTGCGTTAGAAACCGTATACTGCCGATCACTTTACCTGCGGTAACAGAGTTAAATTTTTTTGACTTGGTAAAACGTTTCTTCCAGCCCCCGCCTGCTGAGGTTGTCAGGTAATGTGCTCCGCCATCAAATGTGTAACTTCCTCGGCAAAGCAGATAAGAGCCGCCATGGGGGACTGAAAGTGCAACTCTGTCCTCTGACATTTTGTAAAGTTAAATTACAGGGGCGTTATCTTTTATATTTTATTTCCCTTATTAGACAGCGCCGGCGCTGCTTAATGGGATGCAGTTACTGAAGTAAACAATCCCGTGGGATGCCTATTTGCCCGTATTAACGCAGGAATTCAAGCTCTGCTAAGATTTATTTAGACACCAATGTTTAAAAAAAATTTTTAAAAAAGTGGTTTTGCCGAGGGAGCACGAGAAGGTGTCCGCCAGCCGGCGGCGGGGACAGAGTTTCGCTGCCGGCTCCCGCGGCCCCGAGACGCCCCGGCCCCGCACCGCACCGCGGCCCGCGCCAAGCCCGGGGCAGCGGCGCCCTCCGGGAGCGCCCCGCCGCGCTGCCGGCCCGCCTGCGCGGGTGGGCGCGGAGGAGAGGCAGGGCCCATATCCATAGTAACGGCGGGGGCAGAGGGGAGGCGCCGCGGCAGCTCCCGCCCGCCGCAGCCCGCGCGGCGCCGGCACCGCACCGAGCCGCGGTGAGCGCGCGCGCGCCCCCGCCCCGCTCCGCGCTTCCCCGCGCCCCGCCCCCCTCACGCCGCGGGCAGCGCGGCCCGGAGCGCGCGCGCGCGCCCCCGCGGAAGGCGGGGGGGGGGGGGCGGCGGCGCGCGCGCGGCGGTGGCTGGACGGGGAGGGCGGCGGGGGCTCCGGTGTGCGCGGCTCCGCGGCGCTCTCCCTGCCTGACTCACCGCGGGGCGCGGGGAAGATGCTCAGCGCGGAGGGGTAGCGGTTGCGGAGCAGACGTCGGGGCCCCCTCCCTCCCCGCCCCCGCCGGGCTCGGCAGCTCAGCCCGCCGCCGCCGCCGCCGCTCCTAGGTGAGACCGGGGGGCAGGGGAGGGCTGGGCGAGCCCCGGGCGCGCGCGGGGGGCCGGGCACGGGACCACCGGGCGCCGCCCCCGCCCCGCCGCGCAGCCCGGAGCGGGGGCCGGGGTCACGGCGCGCCCCCCCCCCCCCCCACCGCCCCCGCGAGAGGGGAAGCGCCGGCAGCGGACCCCGGGGGGCGGGCGGGAGCCGGCGGCGCCTGCGGTTGCCGCTTTCGCAGGATTATGTCAGCCCTCGCCTCGGCGCTGGGGCGGGCGGCGGCGGCGGCTCCGGCTCCCGCCCGGCGGCGCTGCGGGGCGCCGAGCTCCCGGGGCGGGCGGGGGTCGGCGGGGAGGCGGCGGCGGGTCAGCGGTGGGCGGCGGGGCGGCCGGAGTTTCAGCCGCCTGACGGAGCCGGTGCTCTTGGCTTGGTGAGTTTTCACCGGGCCGGCGTGGCAGGGGGAGGAAGGCGCCGCGGGCAGCCCTGCCCGCCCCGGAGTGCTCCCTCCGTGCCCTCCCGAGCAGTGATTGATCTCGGGAGTTGGGGGCGGGGGGGGAAGTGGGCACCCAACTCGTGTGGCGCCCCTGGGGGAGCGGTAGCAGGGCGCACGGAGCCTGCGGCGGCCGCTTTCGGGGGGGCTGTGTCAGGATTCGCACGGCAGACCTTTGCTTTCCGAGGTCTCTGAACTTGGCCGTGGTGTGCCCTGGTCTAAAACTTGTCGAGCGAGGTCTGGGCTTCGAGGCACCGCTATCTGTCCTTTCGGTTATTTAAAGAAAGCTAGTTGAGCGAAGTGCTACGGTTGCGGTTTTTTTTTTTTTTTTTAAAGGGGAGGGAGGATGAAAAGCAGAAGTGTGTAGAGATCAGAATGAGGATTTATGCTTTGGTATGTCAGCTTTGGTTCACGTTTGAAAAATATATCTGAACGAACAGTTATTTCACCCTGATGGCAAGAAGGCAGTGTTGGTATTGGGAGAGAAAAAAATGATACCTGAGAATTTAATTTGGAACTCAATTTGCTGCAAACGTGCAGTAACGGTTTTCCTGAGGATTTTTAGCATGTGGACAGATGCATGTTGCCATGTGCCTTGCAAAATTCCTTCTGCTGTGTGAGCAGTGGCAATGTATGCCCACATGCACAAAATCAAGGTGTGCTCCATACCATTCTCAACAGCAGCGGCATTAATGAGGAAAACTACAGTGTCTGTCTGTCTGTCTTTGGCAGGATTACCGATACAACGTATCGTAATGGTTCCTTGACGAACATTCTAACTTATTCCGCTAATGAGCTACAAACTAGTGTTAAAGTAGACCCTGGCATGATGGATAGTAGCTTCTAATTTGAATGCGCATCAAGAACCAATTTGTGTCATCTTCTGTATATGCCAAAATATAAAATATAATAATCTGCTAATAAAAACCTCAGTGGAAGGTTGTTACGTGATAAGGGGACATTTTTTCCTGAATAAATATGAATACAAATTGTTAGCATTCATGTAAAGTTGATGCTTGTTTGCCAAGCACAAACCCATGATCCTATGGTGTGTAATTACCATAACGAGTTAAAAATCCATTCTGATGGCATCCTAAATATTTCAAAGTGATTTTAGCTGATGTATTTTGGTCTGGCCACACTTGTTCACCAAGAGATCTGTTCTTTTTATATGTGTATATAATGTGTATACAAGCTGTGGTCGTGCGGTCGCTCACAGACCCTCTTAACCTTACACACCTCAGAAGTTCCATTTCAAGAATTTTTGTAGATGGTTGACAGATGAGAATTGGAACAACTTGCTGATGTATTCAAAGTAAAGTCTGCTTTCTGTAATACTGGTGAGCTCCTTTATTTTTTTTTTTTTTTCCGGAGAAAGGAGATGTGATAGTCAGGAAGAGATACATGTATCCAGTAAGAAGGCAAATTAAAATATACTATACATATTCATTCTACTTAGAAGGCATTTAAATGCAGTACCCCAAAATTAATTGAGAAAGCTGAGGGCCTGATGCTCTTTCTCGTAGTATTTTTCGGGGGGTGGGGGGAGATATGACACTTCTAACTGGAAGCGGGCACATGGAGTTAAAAAGGGAGGGTAGAGGATGTGAAAATTAGGAACAGAGCTGTCAATGAAGCTGCCGTCAAAGAAGGCTGCACTGAACTAAGAAACTAAAGCAGATCGGCTCTAGGTAAGAGTTTTGTTACTGAGGAACTTGAGAAGGCAGCTTTGACCCAGGTCAGTCATGATTTGACTTACATTTCAAGAGCAAGGTGCTTTAATGTCGGAGGAATCAGAAGTCTGTGTTGGAAATGCTCAATTTATTTCCATCAATCAGGAGGATGCAGATTTTGCTTTGTTTTAATATTGAACAACTGACATTTTGGTAAGGATATCTGTATTTATTTGTTAAATGTTAGTGATAGGCATAATGAATGATATTCTTCACAAATAATAAACTTCCACCTCGCTTTGAGCGGACTGAGAAACTGCCAAGTCCTGGACTTAAGCTCTCTTGGCACTTGGTCCTGAGATGCTCTGCATGCAGTTAAAGTTAAAGCAGAGATGAGAGTGAATGGTATCATTCTGGGTCCAATATTATTTGTTTGCCAAATACCAAGCATGACTATATTATATTTGTAAGACTGGGCTTTTTTCCTGGTGATCCTATTATCACAATGCTTTGCTTACTAAATGTTGAAAATTTAGATTAGTCTTCCAAATCAACAATCGTTGTGATGAACTGGACAGTTTTTACTCTGAGAGATACGTTTTGGGATTGTTTTCACATTTGGGAACATGTTGGTTTATACTAGTTCACATTTTCAATGTTGTCTTCACAGTTATATGAGCTACAAGCTTATTTTTAAGAAATCACAGTCAAATTCTGGAGAATAACACCTTCAGAAAATTGTACCAGCCTGGCACTCTTCACAATCCCATGTAATTTTTCCCTTTGTGTGGGCAATAACAGAGGGCTGCTTGTACTTGATCTTTTAGTCCATGTGCCAACTATGCCATCTTGTCTACAGCAGTAGTCTTGGTTCCAAGTATCAAAGGGTAATGCTTTAGATTAACCTAGCTTGGACAAGGTAATCAAGCTAGGGAAAGCATTTCATTGTCATAGTTTAATGGCTGTCTTTATCCGTAGTTCTTTCTGCATTTTTTCCCTTTGAGGAGAAAAGCTTCAAAATGTGATAATTTCAGTAGTGTGTTTGAGCATGTTAAATAGAGTATTTTCAGCACCGAGATCCAAAGATGCAGGTCTTCACATACCTTATTCTCAACAGTTCTGCTCCCTCGTTTGAATTGCTCTCAGAGATCGCCTTGGTTCATGGATTACATGTAAAGACAGTGGAGCATTTTTAGGAGAGTTTCAGAGGTCATATTGCTTTTGACATGGAGTTATATACTGCTCAGTAGTCTGGGAGAAGAAGAGGAGATACCTGATGTTGGGGTTTTTTCCCTCCCTTTCTGTTTACATACTCTGGAGCAACAGAAGATTTCTAAAGGTCCTTCAACTAGCAAACACCTCTTCCTGTCTCCAAAAACTCCTCATTTAAAAAAAACCTCAAATTTGGGCTGGATTCACTCTGACAAGCTTGAGCACAGTGTTAAAGAAAGAAAAGGATCTTGTTGACATTGTCACCCCCCAATGAATTTCTCTGAAGTATCTTGCAACATTACAAATGCCATTTGTGCCCAACTTCATGATAGCTGAAGATAGCAATCATTATGTCTAGTGTAAGGGATTGATGATACTTGTGTTGAACAAACCTTAACCAAAGGAGAATCATCAGAGAGAGAGCCTTTCTTCCTTGATAAAAGGACAGTGATTCTGGGTTGAGAAGTGCTGGCACACCTCCTGGAGACTATCTCTGTCCTTGGATCACAGAGTGGAACAGGTTCTTTTGTCATGGAAATGTTCAAGCACAAAGGAGAAAATCCAGGACCATCTCTGGTCTTCCTCCATTCCTTACTGACTGCCTTCAACCTCCTACTAGTGGGATATTTCTAACTCAGTTGACCGAGGAACATCTTGGAGAGTTTTGCAGTGCCTTTCTTAAAGACAGACGATACTTGCATAGTTCTTGCTTGGCCTATTCCTGTGATCCCTCTCCAAACAACCAAAAAAAAGGGTGGTTTTCTTTTGGAAAAAGTAATTGGACATTCCAGCTGGTGTAGAACTAATTGTAACCATCCTGTTTTTAATAAATGTACCACACATGCTCTATGCTTATCAGCAGTGCCCGAAATAAGTGTCTGGTGGGGAAAAGAGGCCTTAGAAAGCTTGAGATGGAAGTTCTTTCTCCCAGGCATTTGCCTTTGTAGTTTGCTCTTTCTAGAAACACAAAACTGGGACGCGTTAAGGAAGGATGTATCTCTTTGCTTATGTTTTTCCAGCTTTTTGATGCAGGAAATCCAAGGTGATTTGTATAAGGTTTGTTACGTGTAGTGGGTTTGTTCTTCATTCTGTCCTGGTTCCTTCAGTCAGCAAATGTCCAAAGAGGTTTTTCTGTTGTTTAGAATATTTTAAGTTCTGATGCTGTAAAAAGAGTGAATTTAATAGTAGCTGCAGTAATAGCAGATGAAGTCAGCAGAGAGTTTTACCCATTTGACAGCAGATTTTAGTCCATTGTTTAATTTTTGAAGTACTTTTTTCCAGAAAGTGCTTCTCTACAGTGGAGAATAAATGCTTAGTTTTTTAGTACATTTAAGCATCATGAAACATGAAAGTGATAAACACTTGTTCTGCTTGTCTGACTGCGGATGATCACCTAAACTTCGTTTAGTTGACTGGTCCTCTAAACTGCAGAGTGGAGTCAGACCTTCAATGCGTCTGGGTATTTGCATGTATGCTGCCTTGGCTGGTTCTGTATACTTTGAAGTAAAGCTTTTGCAAAGAGTATAATGAAGATAGTTCCTTTCTTCTTTGTGTATCTGTTCAGTTTCACACATAATATCTTTTTACTTCTAAGTATTGTGAATGATGGTAAAAGCCACTGGTAAATTGGTAAGCCGCAAAAATATTTGGATATAATTATTCCTAATATAGGAAAATGAAAAGTCAGTTCCAGTGTTCATCAAGATTTATTATATAATACTAAAATGTGTGTCTATATGTATGTGTGTATACATATAATAGGAATAACTTCAATTATAAAGTTTTACTGCTGTAATGCATGGTCTTCTGACTGGTTTTGGGCTTCGTCTTATCCCGTTGACACTGATATTAAGACTCTCATCATTTTAAATAGATTCTTAAAAAGTGCTTGTAGAAATAATCTAGCAACTTCTTACTGTTTTATAAAGTCTTAGATAATGTCACTTATTGCATAGATAAATATGCCCGGTAAATGTCAGTTTGCAAACAGTTAAAACACTTAAAATTACTAAAAACTGTTTAATTACCTCCTTCAGGATCCCATAATCAAAGAGCTGTTACACCATCACCATGCTTTGTTAATGCTTTTATTTTCCAGGTATATTTTCAGAGGTAATTCTAAAATCTAGGAAGAGTGTTACTTTGTTAATAGCATAGTCACCTGGAAAGCTCATTATTAATGGGTACCCGATTGGTTTGTGAAACACCTGGGTTGTTACTATATAATAAAAATACATAGAATTTCAACATTCTGTACTAATATTTATAAACTGCCACAGAGGTAAGTGGATATTGGGGTGAATTGTCACCCAGAAAAATACTTGAGCAAAACCTAAGGGAAGTATTGTATGACTCATTTGTATTTTTACTGAAGCCATTACAAAACTGAATGCAAGTTAGTATTTTTCTTTAAAATCTGAATGTGGTGGTGTTCCTGCTCCTAGCGCTAGCAAGAAACAAGAATTCAAGGATTTTTATAGACCTTTGTGAGTACTTCTCAATCCTAATCCATGCTATGACCAGCTCAGGTATCTCAGAAGCAAAGACTGGCTCTACGGGAGGCACACTGTAACAAGACTTCCAAACCTCATCTTCATTTAAAAACTCTCAGTTAAATATTGTTTAACAGGTGCTCACAGGTTTAAAAAAATCTCTTGCACTAACCTTTTCCTATGGGTTTCTCCACTGCTTATTAATTTAATTAATTGACTGTCCATGTGATTTTTACATACTTGTGCAAAATGGCAATAAATCTTTAAGACTGTCTGAATACTGCAAGGTTGCGCTTCTTTAAGCATGAAAGTATGAGAAGAGCACTAAATATTATGACTATAATTTCTGCTTGGATTCTATTGATTCTAATTTTGGTTGTTTGAAAGAGTATCTTTGGTCTGTGTGAGAGATTAACAGGCCCTTTGCCTTAGCACAAGATACTGATTTGGGGGTCATTGTGTGGTGCTGTGACTTGGGCGCTTCCAAACTACTGTGTCGTAATTAGCTCTGCTTCTTTAAACCTGCCGACCCACATGTCTGTGGTGCTCAGGTCGCAGGGACTAATACCGCGGGAGGTTAAAACCTTCTCGGAGACATCAGTACAAACACCAATGTGGTGGTTACAAAATGTCCGTTTATTAAACTGCGTATCTTACATATATACGTTCAAGCACCTCCTTCGTGGGTGTGCCCTTAGTGTTACAAGCCTATCCATCACCTTACCTCGTAACAAGGGGGGCTACAGCTATTCCTTCCGTACATCGCGAGATCTTCCGAACGCCACTCCCTATACTACTGTCTGCACCCAGCCATCTCAGCACACTGCCAAAGAGCTCCATACTTGTCCTGAAATACTTTGTGTATGTATTAGCCACGATCACAGCACAGTAATAACAAATATTTATTTAGTGTTTTCTGCATCATGTTCATTTCATAAGCATCTACCAGCCAGCACAGGATAATCTTTGGGATTGACCTGGATAAAATAAGCCATTTCCTCCTGTAGCGCTTGGCTGTGCCCATTCCTGCTACCTGTCTAAGGCTTGCTGCCACCATTTTTGTTCTTTACAGAGCTGTCTGGGACTAAGCGGTAGCTCTGCAGTGATGATACGCACAAGGAAGCATGGGGTAGGAGAAGAAAGCATCACGTACCCTGAGGGGTTGCACTCAGAGATTTGCAACAAGGTTCTCGGCTGGTATAAATTGTCATAGCACCATTGATTTCATTGACTGAACAGACTGAAGATTATGTCTCACGTACTTTGTCAGGAGTAATCTTCCTGGATACTAGGAAGAAGGACAAGCAATGGAATACATTCAGTTATAACTGCAGTCAAGCAGTATTTGGATGGGTCCTGACCTACCTTTCTGAAGGTAGTATGCATCCTCCTATTTCTATCACTGTCACAAGAGCCCAAACCTGACAGAAGCCCCATGAACTCTTGCTAAAGATGCCATCTTTTAATGTGATTTTATTTATTTCTTGATTCGTTTGCATTGACCAATTAATTGGCTAGAACTTCAGAGAAAACGCAATGTTGACAAGGAAAGATCAAGAGCAGTATTTTCTGTCTTTGCGGCCTAAAACTTAGGCTCTAAACTCTATAATTCAGTATGTGGTTTTCAAAGGGAAAGGTGCCTTTAGAGGAGGCATTAGTCTAGTTGATATTCTCTGTAAATGCCCAGTTGTGGAAGTAGGAAACTAATGATAGGCAGTCCTAATCTGTAAAGCTTGGCTGTAGGGTGTTAAGTTTCCCTTTGAACTATTTTTCATTAAATATGCCACGTTCTACTATATATACAAGTAAGTGACCTTCCAAAGTCAAAAATTTTGTTGAAATGCTTTGGTCTTGATATTTAAGGATAGTACTGCAGGACTATACTTCTGTAATAAGAGTATTGGTAATGTTTATTAAAAAATAAATGCAATTTAAAACACAAGCTAAAGAGCAAGTCATATCCCCCAAAAAAGCAATTTTTTCCTGTTTAAATAGTTGACTCCATTGAGATTATATTTTCTTTGTTATTATGTATACCGAAGACCACTCCAACCAACAGAAAGCTGGAAAGCTTTTTTATTTTTGAACAAACAGTTTCCTAATTATTTTCACAAGTAAAGTACCACTTACTTCTGCTGACTGTTGGTGTTGGGCAGCATTGTACATGTGTGGTACCTGAGGACTTGGTAATGCCCTGTGGCAGTCAGACCACACAGCTGAGGACAGTAACTTGGTCAGACTGGGAAGTGATTCCCCAGATTGCTGCTCTTTGCTGTCCAAGATTGGTAATCTATGCAGGGACCTTCACAAGGGAAGAATCTCTTTTTATCTGCAAAGCATAGCATAGAATTTGTTTTTAAAAATGCCTTTCTTGCCTTATGGTATAAGAACTTAGACTTTGTGTACGAAAATTTCTTTTGCAAGAGCAGTTCAGAAGTACTGTAAAAGAAACAATCTGAATTAGAAGCGGTGAATAAACACAAAACAGCAGTCGCCTTTCCGTGTTGTTGACATGCACCCTATTTTGAGTTATGTAATTTAAGTAATAGGATTATTATTTGACCTTCGTAATCTCATTATAACACTAGAGGTACAAATACTCATGTAAAATAAAGTTTCTTCTTTTCTAACCAATCGTCACTTTTAGTTATCTGTATGTGATGATAATTTTATATTTTAATGCAAAACTGTTGATTCATGGAAGTAATCCTGTGTTCATGCATTATACAGAAGCTATATCTGGTATTGTTGCTATTGCTAGGGGTTGATGTGTCACATTTTTATAAATCTTATTTTTAGAATATCTTATTTCAGCCACCACAACCTGTTCTGGTTAAAACCCTGTTATGTTGATCCTAATGCAGTGATGACATAACTAAGCGGGTGAGGGGACTAGTTAAAAACTAGTAACATCCCTGAAGTATTTAATTTATTAGGAATGTAGGAATTCTTTGCAAGTCAGGTAGCTCTTAAAGAGATGGTAACAGCAAGAAAACAGTCAATTCAAATGTGTAAATTAAGTGGAATTTAGCACTTTTGCTATAGCTTACATTTTTCTGCCACTCACCTCCCTCCTGGTTCTTTAGTCTGAAGTTTAGACTTTTATACTATGCATCATATACTTCATTATTCACATCTATCATTTCCAAAAACCAAATCCTAACCTTTTGCCCTGGTGCCTTTATGCTTCTCCATGGGAGGAGGAGGGGTGGAGCTGCCCTACTGGAGTGTGTGTGGACAATCCCCTTGACTGATGGTCTCCAAGGTGGATCTTACCCCATCGTTCCTCCTGTTCCTGCTCTTACACTTCAGTATAGGGCCCCGCTGAAGAGGATGAGACGATGGTCTAGATCTCCCTGCCTGTGGGAGGGGGCAGGTAGTTGAAGTTTAGCTCAGCCTTGAGGCATCCACAGGTCCTGCAGGTTCAAACTGAGGATTAGGGGATCGTAGTGTAACTTCAAGTCACTCTGTCACACATTGCTGCAGTGAGCAGGAGGGCTAGTCCAGCAATATGAAAACTGACACAACTGAGTTCAGTCTAAAGGTTTTCCTGTTGCTGCATTCACAGATAAAGCAGTCAGAGTTTGGCTCAAACTTTAATGGTGTGTGTGCGTCAGTGTAATCTAAATTGTAGGTATTTACATAATTACTGAATTACCAGAAGTATTAAGAGAGCTGTCATGCATTATTATACTATAAAACCTGATACCTTTTGTAGACTATGACACATGGAGTGTTTTTGTTTATACTTTTGACATATTACAAAAGATTGTGTGATGCATTCAGAAATTACATTGACACTATAGCAATCTCTGTCTCCCTTTTCTACGCGGCAGTTCCTCAAAAAGAAGATTGTCAGTCATGGTTTCCTATAACCTGAAAAGGAATAAAAGTTGAGGTAGCTCATCATAAATAAATTCAGATACAGTTTTTTCTATTTCTTGAAGCTCTGACAAAGTGGCCTTCCTTCTTACTCTACAGTATAGTTTCAGGCTGTGAAACTTGGAAGTTGGGAACAGTAAACTTGTTAAATTGTGGACAGCAGGAATTGAAAATGGGCAATTTTAATGTTGTCTATATTCTGGAAAAGATAGCGATGACAGAAGGAAATAGAAACTGCAGGTCTGCAGGAGAGATTCTAGATACTGTAGTAATTGGGAGTGTAATCAAGGTTTAAATTATTACAGTTTTTATTTGTATTCTGGTATCTTCTTCCACGGGCAAGAATCCAGTAGGCATATTCTAATTTAGATTTTGGTAGGGCTGCTTTGGAACATCATATTGTTAATGGTGGGGTGGTGGTGTTTTACTTTTTGGGATACAAGAACTACTGAGCTATATTTGTGAGGATTTTGCAAAGATATTATTTTCTATTATACTCCTGGTGTGGGCTGGGGAACTTGTCATGTAATCTAAGGACTCTGAATGGAGCTTTAGTCCACTCTCCCCAATGTGTCTGGGAGATATTTTTATACCTATGTATGTTTATCTTGGGTACGTAAGATACTTCTACATAGCAGGGAGTATGCATATTAGGGCATGTTAGTTTTGTCAGTGCATCCCTTCTGTGTCCTGACAGCAACTTGAAAATGCAATATTCCTGTTATTTAGCTGAATGTCCACAAATTTCTGGAACTGCTGTATTTTGTATTGCGTACGTGGCTGAAGCTCTGCAGTGCTTGGTCAATGAGAACATTCTGGTAGATCCCACGTGGTAGAAGACTCTTGCCCAAATGGCGCAAGTGTGAGTGGATGAAGGCAGGTGACAAACAGGGCCCATCACTAGCCCTGTGTTGCCACAAAATACATTGCAAAGTCTCATCTGTTTTTTCAGCAGTAGGGAGTGAGAGAACAGGGTCTCAAAGACGTGTGCTCAACTAAAGCAAATGCTCCTTTATGAAATCACTCCAGTTGCTCTTATTTCCAGCTTTCTATAGAAGATTAGAAAAGATTATGCTAGTCTGCTACAAATAGCCCTAGTATCGGTCCACGAGTTTTGATTTTGTTAGAGTAGTGATTCAAATACTTCTGCTCACTGTAGTGAATCATCCTTCTGAGGCAAGGATGTTTTCTACCAACCAAACCAAGACTCTGTCAGTGATAGCGTTGATTGCTTCTCCAAAGTATAACAAATCCCACTGGAAAGCAAGAATACTTTCACTAGGAGCGCTTGGTCCATGATGAAAGTAGAAATGGTTTTCTGGATGAAGTAGATAAGAAATTGAGTGATGCTCGTTTCAGACACTTTTATCCTAAACTACTGACCTACTCTTAAGTAGTCCTGAATTTCTGTTAGCTCGGTAAGAGCCCAAGACTTTCATCTGTCTGTTAAGGATAATACTATGTGTGTGATTATTCTACAGTTAAGAAGTTTTTGAGGGATTTATTCCTTGTGTTTGCTCTGCTGCCTGAACCGTACCTATCCTAGGAGTTGATAGCAGTATTTATCAAAGCTATGGAGCCCCCATTTGAGCCATCTGTAGGTAGTGGTTGTGCCATCTGTCACTAAAGACTGTGTTCCAGAGGGAGAGACAATATGCACAGACTTTGTCATGCAAAGCCTGTAGGGTATGGTCTCTGATGTTTGCTTTATCCTTGTAAGATATATAAGTTGTAGTGTTTCACTAACTTCTAAAATTTTTATTGTAAGAGGCTTCTGAACGTCACGGTAGCTGATACTTCATCCTCAACCATCTGTATGCATTATGCATTTTACTGAACTCCTCACACATTCCTCTGGGAGGTGAACTATGGTACCTAGTTGTTAAAGGCTGTAAGAATGTTAAAAAATGGACAAAAACAAGCTGCAAAAGATTTCAATCTAGTATATAGCGCTTGGAGATAATGGTAAGAGCCACACAAAATGAGGTGCCTTTGGGTGCAAGCATATCATTTTCTGAATATTTTTGCTATGAATTATCGCAGATTACAGCAGCAGCAGATGTTCAAGGCAGCATGATATAGATTGTGTACACTTTTGCGTTATGATTAACTGAGCCAATATCCTTGTATACTGAGAGGCAGGTGATTTCAAAAAGTTTCAAGAGAACATTAACAGCATGGTTCAGGAATACTTTCACTACAGATGTTGCTACCGGGAGCGGCATTCAAAATTTTTGTGTGGTGTTTAGTGATCTTCTAATTTGTGATTAGCAGTAGTGGTTTGTGATTAGCCACTAAATTTGAAGTGAAATTTGCATTGTCATCAGATGTATTTCACGTTCGATCTGGGGGCAGTGTGATGACCTAGACAATATTGAATGTGCGAACAGTTACCTACTGATCAAACTGTAGGCCTTCAGGACAGCAATTTTCAGGACTTCATATTCTCTCTATTGCACAAGCTTATTGGCAGTCCTTGTTGCAGTAAGGGTATGTCTTCATACTGTGCGGTCATGGGGCCATGAATCCTTCTGCTGCCTTTTTCAACTCACAGTAAAGCATCAGCCAGACACACGCTGGTAACCAGAGGGTTCAGAGGCTGCTGCCGAATTTGTGTGTTGCCTGGGACAGTGGCTTGTCCACGCAAGTAGGACTCCTGAGCTGCCCTTGTTCATTTTTGACCAGTACAGTGTTGGCAATCTGTCAGAAACAGACATAAAATATAAAGCAACAAAGTGGTGGGTTTTGTAGTGCAAACGTTTTTTTTTTTTTTAAAATGCAACACAAGGATTAATTTCTACAAAGGACAAAACCCTAAAAAGAGACATTGCATCAGTAAGAGGTGATAGTGTGCATTGCTATGTTAAACGGGAAAGGAACTGATTTAGCATAAGCAAACAGACGTTAAAAAAGCCCTGTGATAGCTATTTCTATTCTAATACAGATCAGATGTAGCATTAAAAGCCTGTCATGGCTCATATGTGTGATGTCTGTGTACTTATATATGCATTAATAACATATTCCAAGAAATGCATAACAAGAACATTGTCAGTAAGAGGTAACGCATGTTTAATCTAGCCTTGGCTTCTGAAGATACTCATGAAACGTGGAAGATCAAAGATTTTATTTAAATATTGAAGTTCTGGGCATTTGAGTGGATTATTCTTTGTTCTTTACGGATGTTCTCTCAACATGAAACCAAGGGGATATATAAATATATATATTTGCTTTTTTTTTTTTTTTTTTTTTGCAGTGTAGCAGGGACTTGCTCAGTTGCTAGGTAACAAGGTATTGCTTTATTTGCAGGAGCAGTATCTGAGTTGATAGTAGAGGCGATGATTTATCTAAAATGTATTAATATATACTCTAGCAGTAATAATGATTATTGGAATTGCTTTTTTTTATGTGCTCCATACCATGGAAAAAAATATGATCGGTTCATTAGAATATTTCCTTCTGCTGTGTATAGAAAAACTGCCTAAATACTAAGAATGTCCAGTTACTTAATGAAGCAGCAGAATCTGTATTGTTTATTTAGTGTCTTAAAATGAGTTATTTCAAAACCAAAACAAGAACTAAAGTGTTAATGAAGAAAAGGGATTTATAAGGAGTAATTACTTCCCTAAATTGTCCATTCATACCTTTCTTTTGGCCTTTCACAGACAGGCTTGCTTTTCCAGCAGCAATACCTTTTCCTCCAGGGATCAAGACCAAACCTGTCAGTCACCAGGGCAGAAGTTGGCTCCTTCCAGGTGGCTGGCTGCCATCTCGGTTTTGCCTCCAAGAAGACCAGCAGGTGGTCTGCAGACCGCTCCACTGCCTCCTTTCTCACACAAGCCTGGAAATTCAGAATGGTCTGAGTTGCCTTCAGGGCAAGTGCTAATGCCACCTGCTTCCACTGCTGGCGTAGTGACTGGCTAGGTGGTGCTGGATGCTGGATCCATGACCAAAAATGTCACTGCTCTTCATCTTGTTCAGTTTTGCTGTTATTTGGTCCTAGTGGATTCCCCATCGTCTTGATGCTCCTCTTAGGTCGGGTTACTCTTAGCCAGGTAACTTCTTCACCCCTGTCAGTTAGGTGAGATGTATTAACCAGATCTCACTGCTGTTCATGGATGCAGGAAGACTATGCATGGAGCAGGATTTCTGTGGTCACACTGAAGAAAGTTGTTCTTTCAGGATGATGGAAGCCATACTGACTTAGAAGAAAGTAGTTTTCGGCATTAGCCAGATTAGTGTATGTAGTATGGCTGAGCATTTTTTAGTATGATTCAAGTCATGCTTGCCTAAATTTTTGACACCTTTCTTCCTTAAAAGCACTGAAGTTTAATACATCGCATGTATAATTCTGCTATTTTTAGAGCAAACATTGACCTTTCCCCACGTCAGTTTTTAGCAGTTGCAAATCTTTTTAACCTGCAAGCTCACTTGCTGGACTTTGAACTTGGTTCTCAGACACACACATTGCTCCAGAAAGCTACAGTTCACCTCCACTAAGGAGTTATTCCTCATACTGATTTTCTCATCCTGGTGGATTTACCTTTCGAAAGGCTATTATCTATAGCCCTGATCATTGTTTGGTTCTTTTTACAAAGCAAGATCCTGCTTTATTTAAGCATTATCAGTCTGTGATGGAGAGCAAGATTAGTCTACAAGTGACAGTTGATGGGCAGGCAAAATCAGGATAGTATAGATGTCAAGGCTGATCTCAATGTGCCTCACCTGTGCTAACAAACATTTGCAGCTGCGGGTAACATGTTGCTGCTTGAAAACCTGTTTGTGGCTTTTATATTCTGTCGTTTGTGACATTATCCCTTAGACCTCTAATGACTTCTAACACAGTCATTCACATAATCAGTTCATAAGTAAATAGCTGCAGGCTTGGACAGTGTCTTTAGAACTAAAGTATTCCTGATCCTTTGCTTTCATTTCAGCAAAATAAATGAGTAGATTAAAAAGAGGCAAAATGTCACTCTCACAGTATCTGGCTTCCTGAAAAGTTGCAGAAAAGAAAGAGACGCCAAAGCACAAGAGAGTTAAAAAGAGTAAAAGTTAGAAAGCTATTTCTATATCTATAAATTTAGAAAATTAAAAGAAATAGCAGGAAAACAGGACAGATGAGAGAAAATGGATGTAGTAATAAAAAAAGAGCAGCAATTATGCTTCAGCATGAGTCAAAAGGACACATGAGGATGGTACTCTTCTGTGAATCATCAAAAGGAAGGTGTTTGGAGCCATTGCAGGATAAGGCCTTCAGAATATACAATTTCATTTTCTTGAAGTTAGAGGAAATAATTTTTTTATGTTTTCATGTACTATCAAGTGGAAGCTGTGCATTAAGGAAGCTTATGCATCCAGGGTTGGTCACTACCTGTGTGCTCATCCTCACCTTCACTTTCAGAAGTTTCTCCTCTTCTGACAGTGCCTAGCTGCAGCTCTGTGTGCAGCTGCCTTGGGTGCTTTATCTTGGCAGCAGGAGCATCTAGAGTCCTTGGATCATTATCATCACACAAAGGCATACTAACCTGGACTATAGGACTCCCTTAACTCCCCAGATTTAGTGAGCTTTGTGTAATACATTTTACTGCTGTTTAAAATTCCCCAGTCCTAATAATCTGACTCTGACAGAGGACAACATTTGCCTGCTTGATGTTTTTGTTATTTGAACAGTCAGGTTCACAACTTGGTTCTTCCCTGAATAAATTATCTGTATAGCTATTTTGATAAAAATAAATGCTTTCCTTAGTGGATAGTCAAAGTACTGGATTGTTTCTAATTTCGGAATGCTTTAATATGATTATGTGAGCTTAGAAATCAATCTGATGTTTGTTTGTCCTAAGCAGCAGGCCTCTTTACAATCTCAGTCCAAAGAATCCTGCATAGAAATTCTGGATGTGCATGCTCAGGTGAGAAAAATCGCTGAAGACAGTTGCTTAATTAATCACTGTTCTGGCATGAGTGTGGAACGACATTCACTCTACATGAACGTCATGTCAGTTATGTAGACACAAATGCACAGCCTGGGTTTGTTTCGCCGAGTTGTGTTTATCACTGCTGAAGGACAGAATTGAGTCTAAATTTGGGGTGCTTTAAATTTTCTGTTTGTAGGAAAAGACTATTAAGAGTATCATGCTCCTTTTCATTTTATGAGCTGAACAGTGATTAAATAACTGCAGTTCTGCTGAAGTTACGTGAGAAATGAGATTTGAGGTTCTTGCTCTGAGCTGTAACTATTATTAAAATACATGTATTTTAGAATTTTTGGTCACTGACTCCATTAAAGTTTTCTTTTGGGGAATACTTTTTAACCTAAAGAATTATGTTTTTGCAATTATGCTGTCAGTCTTTTGAACTGTCGAACTGATTGGGCATTTGAGCTGTAAGAATGGTTTATTTCAGAGGTCTGAAGTTCCCACAAATGTCATGACAGTGAGTAGAGGTAACCCTTTTAATATCCTCATTGTGGTGGGGATATTGTGGCTTCCAGTGCTAGGGTGGGAAAAACTTCAGGTAAGGAGTAGTAGAGCCATGGTGGGAAGCTGAAATAACGACGAGAACTGGGGAAGCTAGAAATAATACGGAGGAGAAAGAGGTACAGAGAATGGAGGAGTTCTGGTCTTGGTTGAGGGAAGGATTGTGGAGACATGAATGAATATCCATAGGAAAATATACTGTTACTTATGCTCCTGGTGGCAAATGTCAATCAGCAGATGCCTCTTTAAAATAAGTCACTATGTGATGAGTGGCATATTGGCTTAAGTAAAAGCACTCACTCGGTTGCGAGTAGCTCCTCATACTGCTCTCCTCACAGTGCTAAGTGCCCTCTGGTAGTGTGACGTGACTGATAAGGGCCAGGAGTGCCTGGCACTCTCGTCTTCTGCCCAGGGGAAAAGCATATGCTGCAGGGTAGCTGGATTTAGCAGAATGTTATGGTTCATGGGAAAGAGTTCCTCAGTGTGCGTGTTGCTATGTAGTGGGTACGGAACACAAAGGCAAATAAATATGCATTCCACCCAGAATGGAAGGTGGCGGAGTGGCGTGATAGATGGCTACGTTAGAAATTCACTTTTGATTTCTGGTCTCCTTTTAATCAGATATTTTACTGTTTTACAAGGATTAATGTTTGCTAATCCTTGATTGGATAAAGAGTACATATTTTAATGGGTTTTTTTCCTTTATATTTGTGATCAGTAAATGCAGTGTCACTTATGTAATCATAATACATTTTCACTTAAACTAGTGGTCTGTGAGAAAGTGTTGTGATTTTCATGGATATCATCATTAGTATATGAGAACAAAGAGCAGTATAAGAAATCAGTGTGTAACATCTGATTTTAGGCTTGCAGAAAGTAAAGACTGTGAACCACTTCTTACAGTGCCTTGGCCAGACTGTGCCCTGACTGCACACAAGGTGGATTTTTTTATGGCTCTTATTTCACCCATTGTGATTGTGTGGATACAGCAAGTAAGGCCAGAATGGTTTTTTGAATAAAGCATGGTGTTAGGATTTAGGAGATGTGGTTTTCATGCCTGTTAGTATGCCAAGTTTTATCTGCAGCCTTAAGTTTATCAGTTAATCCACATGTGCTTCTGGTTTTCATTTGTTAAAAGGAAAATTGGGAAAGAGAAATCGAGTTAGGTGTTTGTTTCTTTCTGCTCTGCACCAATAGAAGCATACACTTCTATTGTTCAATGACTCAAGAGTCACATTCTTATCAGCAGTACATAATGAAGTGACCACATTGCAACAGGGGAAGTTGACTCTATATAAAATTAAAGCCAGTGCATTAAAAAAGTTTATAATCTGATGTTTATACTATGGTAAGACTCACTAGAGTACAATAAAGCTTGATCATATGCAATGTAGTATAATGGATTAAATTTCCTAATAGCTAATAATAAGTAATCCTTCTGTCTCCAGGGTATAGAGAAGGTTGAAAAGCAGCCAAACCACTGCGTTTTCATTGTGTCAGTCTCCTTGTCAGCTCTCTGTGGAGCATGCTGATGGGCAGGAGGGAGGTTAGGAAGAGCCTGTGGGTATGTATGGTGCTGTCGGATTCATAAATTACACAGGTCAACTGAAAAGTGGGTGCAGAGTAGCACATGTTGTATATCCTTCTGTGACACTCCAGCGTGGCATTCTTCTGGCTGAGGGGATTCAGTTATTCACTGCTCTCGCCCTCTCTTAATTTTGTTTGTGAGCTCATTTCACAGGAGTCTTATTCTACTTCTTAATGCTTCTACGTAATTTTCCCGAATACTGGAAGTATACAAAAGCAATGAGAAGAGAATAGACCTTGAGCTTGGACTGTGTTTTCACTGTGCTAAATTCCTGTTTTACCGTTTATAAGCTCGCACTCTACAAAACCTGTGCTGCTGCTCTAAGATAAAATGTGTAGGTTTGGATTTCATATTTCTAAGAAGCTGGATAATAGGCATAGAAGTGATGCATGCAGCAGCATATCAGAATGATTCTGTGTTATATTGCTGTATTTGAAAGTAAAGCTAAAAGAGCAAGTCTTTTACTCTTCTTCACGTTTCTTTAATCATTTTTTAGCATGCTGTGAAATAAAACATACTGTGTCATATCATTTTCTTCTTAAATCACATTGCTCAACCCTATTCTTATTTATCTAGTGAAGCAGGAGACCATGTCTGAGCACATGTACTTTGCTCCCTGCTCTCTCCAGTTCCAAACTCATTTGATGTTCAGTTTACAGCCCTTTTCTGTTTCATCTTGCTGGGCTGTGTCTTCTCTCATACTTTGCCATAGAGTGATAGATGTCCTGGATGCCTGAGATGAAAGGACAAATCTTACCAGATTGGATGCATCCAGTTCCCTTCATTCCACCATGGGCATTGTTCTTCTTGAGACCTGGGCTGCTTTAGCTCCTTGTAGGCTTCTGCTCTAGTAAAACATGTGTGGTGACAAAGCAGGCTGGAAAGGTTAAGAGTTGACAGTATAGGATCAAAAGCAGCTATTAGTAAAAGTTGCTATCATCTGCATCTTACACTAGTGAATCGATGAACGTTGTGACTGGAATGAACTGATTTGTGGCTCTTGCTTACCACTGACACCAACAGCCTGGGAGAGGTTCCTGTAGGGTCAGGAGGAAGGAGACATGTCAAAACTGCAGGTTGTCCCCAGCTTGTCTCAGATCTGCCTCAGTCTTACGTGCTATATCAGTGGGTTGGGAGCAGAGGATTAGCACTAACAACAGTGGCTTTTACACCTGAGTCTCAACAGAGTCCTTTACAGAGCACAGCCAGGGAGAAATACTGCCATACAACTTCTCTCATTTGTCTTTGCATGTGGTTTTTGGTTTTAGTAGTTTGGTTACACTTGGGATGTGTCCAAACTTTTCTTTGCATCCCTTCTTTTTACCTAGGTAAAAGTTAGAACCTTTCATAACTCAGCGCTGTGAAAAGCTGAAGATTTATTGAATGGTAACAAAGTGCTGTGTTGTTTTGTCTTAGGGACCACAAGGTAAAAATTTTCAAGTTTGAAAATAAAAGGTTTTTCCTAACTACAGTATGCATATTGCCTGCAAGTTTAGTTTGTGTCTCAAAGGCTGTCTTGCTTGCTTTTACATGGTAATAAGGATTCTGCAGGCAGTATTTAGGGTAGGGCTGCTGCAGCTTGTGCAGACTGTTCATGTATGTAGAATTTGAAATTTCAGTTGTCTTTTAATTAGCTATTATATAGATGATGAAAAGCTAGTCAACCTCAGGGCTTCAAATGTCATAGGAAAATTAAGATGTGGGGTTTTTTGCTCTCCCCCCTAATATGATAATTCAAAGCTTTCTATGCAGTCATGGGACTTGTGTGTTTTGTCTTCCTTTGCTGAGATTCAAAAGTTTGTGGTTTTGTGAGGAAGATAGACTTTGATGAGACTCATGATGAAATCACAAGAGTGAGAGACAATATAAACAGGATCTGCTTACTCTTACCATAAATGTGCCATCTCTGAAATGGAAATAAAAAGTAATTTTAGGATTTTTTTTTTCCTAGCCGTGAATATAAGCAGCTATGAGATTGAATAAATTTGTAGGGTAGGTCTGCTGAATAAGAAAATACTATTTTTACACAGTCAGCTTTCATTCTAGCATTTCATTTTAACTGTAGCCATCCTTTTCAGTTCTGCAATGCAGTGTAATCCCTATTTTATTGGAATACAGCATGTCTCATCCAAGTGAGACACTGGCTTCATTGCAGTCAATGGTATTTTGCCACTGACATCAAGAAAACCAGGTTCTCATCCTTGTTACCAGTAAGTGGTGTTTGAAGGAGGCTCTTTCACTGGTTTTAGATCATTGCAGGCAGGTAATTTATAAACTTGTGGAAAATATTTTAGATACTATCAAAGCCCTAATGTATGTATGCTTGATTAAGTTATTAAACAGTGTTAAGATGATACTCAGTTTGCATTCAGGAATTAAAGCAAAGCAAAGTTTCCTTTGGGAACAGTGCACCTTGGACCAAGAACATAAGTGTAAATTAAGACAAAAAGTAAAGTGTTAGCTAGAAACTAAACATGAGCAATTTCAGCAGAGTATGTAGGTTGTGCAGCCCCAGATGTCTAGCACCCTCGTACTTCTGGCAAACTGAGAAGCATTCTCAGTGTGTTCTGCTGCCCTGGATAAATATATAGATCCACAGGAAGAGGCAAAAAAAAAAAAAAAAAGAGCATTTTTATTCTGCTTGGAGGATTTTGTTGTTAATATTTAAGTTAATGAAATGTCTGACCTATTGAATTATTTTCCTAACCATTTATCCAACTTTAAAATGCATGAAAAATTCAATACCACTAACAGAGCAAAAATTTAAATGTTGTGTGTTTGCTGAGTGCATAATAACCTGCAGTGTATAGATAACTTCAGTTTGCTGCACAGAGATTTAGCTGTGCAACTTTGAGCTAAGTTAAAATAATGATGTACATTTTCCCATTTAATTTTAGAACCTATTTTTCGGTATATGGGTCAGCTCCTTAACTCAGTCCTGCATTAGTCTCGTTGCACAAAGCAGGTTTAGAACTGTGATCAGCTCTTCCCTGTTTTCATTTCTTTAAAATACTGAACTGTAAATGAGATGTTTATGTCTAGAAATATATGTGTCTGAGGACAGTTATTGTCTTCTTGCAATCTGCACAACAAAAGTTATGTTTACCCTCTGAAACAAATTGTTTTTACTAGTAACTCTTCTGCTGATAAATCTGTGCAGTTTTTTAACCTTTCAGGAATTAGAGAGTTTGAAGAGAAAAGACAGTTGCTTGCTTCTCATCTTAACCTCAGTTGTAAAGTTTAACAGATTTTGCTATCTCATTTGCCCGTGTACGTTCTTTGCCGTTGCGAGGAGTGTTTTAGCACACTAGCTTGTGTCTGCATTTTTGCCTTGGGAGGGGGAGCTAAGCTCCCTTGATTTTGAACTTGAAATAGATTGTGTGAGCCTCTGTGAGCACATCTGAATGAGTAATTCTTCAGTTGCGCATCCCAGAAATGTGAGGCTTAGCTCCCAGTTTGCTCTGACATGCAGCAGTTTGATGCTAATCAAACCTAGGCCTTGGTGGTCACTGTTTCTCAGGTATGTTGTAGCTACCTATTCTGCAGTGGTATGAGGGGTCTCTTGCACTTTTTTCTTTCCTGCTTTCCATTCAAGTAAGTGTGTGTACAAAGATGGTAACACACATATTCGTTTTTGCATAAAGATGTGTGTATTTAAACCCCACATACACACTTCCATGTACTTGCACACCGAGCATTTGGAATCAACTCAAGGAATCATGCCAATTCACGTTTCATTATACTCTCCATTTTATGCCTTAAAACTGCACCTTTACAATGAGGGTAGTCTGGGAGATTTGTCAACGTGTGTCACTGGAAGGTACTGCTGAGGGATACCAGCTCATGTCTTGTCTGGATAGCGCTCTATATTTAGGGGTTTTTTCATACATGGAAATTCCTCTTGCCCTCAATTTATATTTGATTAAGGCTTTGTTAATGCACATTTTCTTATTGCACACACAGAATAAAAATGTGGTTGAAGTTATAAGAATGAGTGACTGCCCTTGCACAAACCTATATATATTCTGGGTATACCTCACCTGGCCTTTAATCTTAAGAGGTGGTATGAAGTGGTGAGCTGCTAGGTAAATATTACCCTTTTCCCTTCCCTGATTTTAAGAGATAAGTGCGGAAAAAAAAATTGGCTAGTGTAGGCTTTTGGCTTTTTAATGTCTATTGAAAAATAATTCCATGCAGATCTTATGGTAGACACTCTTCATTGTGCTTGTCAATTGTTTCACAACTTTACACATATTTTAAATGAGATAGCTGGACTATGCTGCTTTAGCATTTAAATGAAGCCAAATTAGTATTCTGTCAGCAAGCAGAAGTGGTTTTTATACTAGAAAGGTGTAGGAGGGAGATGGATAATGACGGATGAAACTTGCTGATACAAACACATGCCATGTTTTCTTAAAAATATGAAATTCTGAACCACTGAAGCTTGTAAATTGCTAAAGCTGACCCTAGATGATTTTAACATATATGCCAATTCCTGGGGACTTGGAAAATTTATTTGCAAAATAATACAATGGTAACATACAGAAGTAAATTTTGGTATTTTCTAAGTATTTCTTGCATCATGACATTTTAATCATTTTCAGTTTAGACAGTAAGAAAATAAATCCCGGTGTAGAGATTTCACAAGATTTTAAGTAGCTAAAAATTAGATGCACAATTAAAAAAAAAAAATCCATAGCAGGAGCCCATGTTCACGAAATCACTTCTTTCTTCAAAACATTATTGAATAGCCATTCTGCAAAATGCTTCCTAATGCTACAACAGTGTTTTCTCTATATATTTTATCTCAATAAAGAATTAAACAATCATACTATGCCTAGTAGTATACTAAGTCGTCCTAGGTCACAGCTGATGAGGGGAGCTGGTTGCAGTGCTCCTAGCAGCACCACTTGTACAGAAGCTGAACTGAACAGACTACGAAAGAATAGAAACATATGTGGGTGTTTGTTCTCTTCATTTCAACGGTATCCTAGAGGTGCAAAATAAGGACAGAAGTTGTTGAAGAATGAGGCGGTCTCTTTCTGCAAGCTTGGGTGGTTATCCCATAAATGACATGTATAATAGACATTAAACATACATTTAAAAAGTTTATTACATGATTATTTCACTGCTTATGGAGGAGAGCTGATGCCATTAAATCAAATCTGATTTTATTATTAAACCAACAGCTTCCTTTCCATTTTTCCCCAGGCTTTTTGCCTGACTTGTTGGTCGGCAGTTTCTGCTCATTCTTTTGTTAGAGTTTCTCCCTGTCGCCACTGTAGTGGTCAGCTGGACAAGGTGGGAATATGGTTGCAAATGTACATTAAATTGCTGAGCTGGGTGGGGACCAGTAAAGAAATAAAGGGGACCTGGAGCAAAGCTGAAAGGTGGAAAGGAATTTGGGGTCTGTTGAGCTGAAAATAAGATGTGAAGAGAGGGAGAAGGTTGACAGGTGAGAGAGAAGGAAGTTGAATTTTCAAAGAAGAAAATAGGAAAGTTATCCAAACAACCAGAACAGACAAACAAAATAATGTACTCTGGTTTATCACAAAGGCCTTGTGGATGTCAGCTACTGGTATCCATCAAATAACTATTTACCTTTTAATTTTATTGTAAAATGTAAATCCTTCCATTAGCTATTTCTCATCTGATTACTATAATGACCCATTTTCTGGTCTTCCTATTCTTCTCCTGTGTTATTCATCCTCTTAAAATTTCTGGCACTCATTTTATCTCTTATAGCTTCCAAATTCCCATTTTACCCTATTATTTCAGGAGCTTGCGTTGGTTGTATCTGCAGTTAAGAAGTGGATTAATAAAACATTTGCATTTTAAGTTCTCAACAGATATAATTCCTTGTACAGTAGGACTTAGTTGTAGCTCATGGTGTCTCTCACCATCTTTTGGTTTGATTTGCACACAGTATTTTGTCATTTATTTGCTTTCCCCTTTGCTCCCTGACCATGGATGCAGAGGAATCCCTGGCCTGTGAGAGATCTTAGTTTATGTTGGTCTGTAACACAAATGTAGACTGTAATTTTACATATTGTAGCTCTCTCTGAAGGTGTTCATCGCTGCCTGTGTGTCCCGGCGATGAAGCATGCCACGACATGTTCAACATGACCCCGAGCAGTGCTGGTTTGCAGCAGTCAGGCTTGTGGGATGTCTGCGAAGCAGCTGCAGGTGGGAAGGGCACCCCGGGGTGGTGGCGGGGAAATGCACATGGTAAAGCATCCCACTGTGCTTCCAACTTCTCCGTCCCACAGCCTCCCAGCATGCTGGTTTTGAATTGGTGCTTCTGTGTCAATCCTCAGAGGGCTCTGCCAACAGACACCCATTTTATGGGAACATATTTTGAAATTTCAGGGTGCTGGTGGGCGCACCATGCTCTGCTCGCTCTGTTTTCCAAACTGAAATACACATTTTTATCCCCTGGCCAGCTCTGAAGCACTAGTACATTTGCGTTTTCTTTTAAAATGTTTTGTTAACTTTACCTATCATTCTAAATCTTCAAGCATGAAGAATCTTGAGAATTTTTCCCAGTCTGTCCGTGCTACACTTTGTTGGGAAAACCTGGCTGCACTGTGCTCTCATGCTGGTTCAGTCCCCTGGGCTCACAGCCAGGGAGGGCACCTGAGTCCTGGGGACTTGGTGGGAACATCAGCACTTGCTAAATTTCTTGTGATAGGTAGTAATCCAGAAAAGATCAGCTGTACCTATCTCAGACCAAATTAGAAAACAGAGTGAGTTCCTGAAATTAAGAATTTGCCTGCAGCTGAGTAAACCCATTGTATGTGATACAGAAACATAACATTTCAAAAGCATATTTTAACCTTGTCCTTAAGTACCGTGTTCCTACTACTAAAGTAACAGAGTCATTTACTTTTAATTCTATGCAGAAATCTGGTTTACTTGAGCTGTTGAGTATCTGTGAGAAATCTGTTTCATAAGAAAATATGAACACAAATCATGAGTGGAAAATATTTTATGGTACAAAGGTTCATATTACAGCAGAAACAAGTAAATTTAAATATCAAGGTTCTTAAAATGAGAAGAGCCTTACACTTTTCTGGATCCAGATCTGGATCAGAAATACAGGAAGAATTAAAAAACCCCACAAACGAGATGTGTACTTGCATAGTAGAGTTTCTAAAACTATACTTAATTAACAGTGACTAAATTTAGGCTTAATTACTTACTTGAAAAATCCAGAATGTTAATTAATTCTTTAGTACAACTCAGAAATACATTTTGAGTCCAAGTCATGTGAAGATATCCCAAGTGGCTACGTATTAGAACATAACAAATAATGTAAGTTATATTATCTAATTGTCCATAATAAGAGGGTTTTTTCTTTTTGCTTTTTATTCATATAAATTTACTCTTCTGATTCATTATTAATCATACTTCATGTGGTGATTTCATGTAAAATGTTCATGATGGGATTTCTTTCAATGAGTGGATGTGATTGTACTGTTGTGCATGTTTCTGATAAGATGATGTAGAAACTTATGTGGCTTCACAACACCACTGGCTATTGTACATTATACTATAAATTAATAGATATAAATATGCATATAAACTAATCTCTTTTCTGCTTTAACATTTTAAGCTCCAGCAAAATTAAAGGTCTGCAGACATCATCCCAAACAAATTTGGATTTTCATGGCATTATTTCTGATCTGAAGGGTGATTATTTAATGTTGTAGTAACATTTGTAAAACTGGATTAAAATAGAGTATGATCTTCATAACACATAAATGGGCTGAATCAGTTATATAAGATTTAATTGAAGAAATGTGAAAGTGATTTCTTTTGGAAGTACAGATCATGTGAGAGAATATAATGAGCTCTGAGTATATTACTGAACAGCAGTACTGGGGGAATAATCTAGGCAGGAGTAGTAGAGCTACTGGATATTTGATTGAACATCAGTCAACAGCATAACACAAATAAAGGACAGTGATATATGAATGTTGTGCATGCTAACAAGAGGAGTGTTTGTAAAAGCTTGTTGTTTTCTGTCCTATGATATGGTTCCCTTTATGTTTCAGCTGGGATAATGTGCTTATATGTTGCATTCTTTATGTCCAATTAAAACAAATTTAGGAGCAAGAGTTATTCTTGGTAGAAGAGTTTAGCAAAAGTGCATGTATGTTATGATAAATGACTTGCAAAAGAAAGGAAAACTGTTCTTTTCTCTGGTTTATATTATTTAAAAAATTTTATGTGTTTATATTGGTTTTTAGATGAGGGGAAGACGGATTGCTGGCTTTTTTCTGCTCATGTTGTTTATTAGAAATCATGGCTGTGTCTCAACTTGTAACAAGATACCGAGTGTAATGAGCATGTTCCTTCTAGGGGGAACAAGACTGAGGGCAAACGTAACTTTCTGCCAACATGTAAGTGGATGTTATAAAGGAGATAATGATGAATTATTTTCATAAATCAGTGAGGACAGAACAAGAGCTAGAGAAGAGACAATTTAGGTTAAATATTAACGAAAACATAATTCAAGAGTCAGAATGGTTAATGATTGGATTAAGGATATTTGCGTAATTACAATATTTAGAATTATAAAAAGGCATGACTAGACATGGGGTAGATTATTGACAACATTAAGAGCGGTTTGGGAATCATTATAGATGTGATTTGGGGCCTGTGACTTCTTGCAATGTGGAGCGGCTGTCCTGCAGTTAGCTGCATCCACAGGTCTGCTAAGTCATTTTGGTTTCATGCAGGTCCAAAAATCCCCTCATGTAACACTCTGCAAAATAAGGACTGCTGGTGTTACTACTACTGATGGGAAGAGTGGGGAATGAAATCCTTGGCACTGTCTTTCCTTCTTCCAACTTTATTGCATGGGTTGGATGGGCCTGAGGTAAAGAACAAGAAAAGCAAAGCCTGAGCCGTGAAGATTAGGTTTATCTTCTTTTTGACACTCCCTTTAAGGAGAACTTTCCTTTTTCAGAACCTTTTGATAAGGCTGAAGAAAAAAAAGAGTAGAGGTAAGGAAAACATGTATACTACCCTGTACAAGGAGTCCTGTGCAGCTCTTCTCACTGAGAAAATTCAAACAGAATTTATAGCAAGAAAGCTTGTCCCACGGTAACCCATTCACTGGTGGGGTTTGCCAGAATGTTTCATTAATAATGTATCTGCCCAAACTGTGGAATTCAAAAAGATACATCTATATTCTTTTTAATTTATAAAATAGCTTTATGACAACAAGTTTGAGATGACCAAAGTTTTGCTGGTTTTCACTGTTAATACAAAGTTCAGTTTATCGTTTTTTTAACTGTAGTACAAAATCAGCCTCCTGTTTGGAGAGCTCTTCAGTACATCTTGCCCACTTGCTTTGTTCTAATTTGGTTACATACAAAAATGTTTCTTCCTTAAGCCAGACTAATGTTGAATGTTTAATGAAGGAATCTGCATAAGAAGATGGGTATGATCTGAATGGCCTTGTGGTTTCAATTTATCTCAAATCATGCAGACAATAATCTTTTATGTTGGAATTTGTCGCGTTGCTCAGAGCCACAAGGGAAGAACTGACTTGAGCTATTGACGGATGAATATTTTTGCTACTTTATTTGTATCCTTTTGTAACCCCACTTTCTGATGGTGTTCCTTCCTGCTCTTACCTCAAGGCATGAAAGAAAAAGATATTTTGAGAAATGCTTTTGCTGTCCCCTTGCTGCCCCTGGCAGAGTTAATCCAGCCGTCCTGCTGTGCTCGTAGAGCCTGTTCTCTCCCACCCACGGTGCTTCCTCCTCACAGATTAAGAGTCGAAGTACAGCATGATGCAGACTCTGCCTATGATGTATGAATCTGCTCTGCCATGGTGGCCATTGCCTTTTTTTAAGGTAATAGTAGCGTTGACAGTTGTGATAGCATAAAGGATACAAACGAAGCAAGGATGTAAGAGAGAACTAATAGCTTTTTTTAAAGCCATATCATGTAGTTGAAAAATGGACAAGATTTGGGGTTCAAAATCTGACAAGCAACATCACAATCCAAACCAAATGTAGTTTAGACAAAATTGCTCTTAATTTAATTATGCTAATAAATTAGACTACCTGAAAGAAAACAGTAGATTACTATAGCTGCAGTTGAGATGAATTGGTAGCTTTTACATATGTAGTAGCTTCTATTTGGTGTTAAAAGATGAGATTGATGAAGTTGAAGGGGGGTGTTGTGAAATCTGGGGAGAGGGGCTGGTACCATTTATTTCAAGCCATGATTTTCTTCTAGAACCTGTAATAATTGTTTTAATAAGTTTAATTAAATAATTGCTTAATGAACAAGGATTGCAAACCAGGATAGTATAGGACAACTGAGTAAATAAGTTGATGGAGAATTTTTTTATTTATTGTTTTTATGCTAAGGTTGTATGTCATGCCATAAGCTATACTGAGGTTATTGGTCATTCAGTGTTTATTCTTTTGGGGAGTGTCCTTGCTGAAACAAAACTGATGAAGTTGGTCAGCTGTTTGTTGTTGCAGAGCAGGTAGACCGATAATTGAAGACCCTCTTTACATCAGGTCGTATATGTAGGGGCATATTTCCTGTAAAGTAATGAAACTAAGATGATAGAGGTGACATCCCTGGACAGCATAACACATGGTACACAAAATAGAGTTAACAGTGCCTATACTGACACATCACAAAGTGTGTTTTACTTCATCCAGTGAGCCAAATGCTGTCAAAGAAAACGGTGTGGCCAAGACTAAGCAGCCGCTCTGCAGTAGGGTGAATCCATGCTGATTACTGGTAAGGCAGAAACAGTTATGAGAAGAAAAATATTTTTTATGAAATGGCTACCCTGTCTCTGACAGGTTTGTTCCAGACCTCAGGAGGAAAATGGCAGACACCTGACAGACAAACTAGAAAACCAAATTTAGTAACTGCTGAATACTAAAAAGCATAGGCTCATAGACCATGGTTTCTGTGGCTTTAGCATTCTTCACAGATTTTTTTTTTTTTTTTTTTTTATACTAACTGTCCTTTCGGGTGGTCCAGTGTGAGAGAAGCTGAGATTTCACTGTGATGGATGCATCTCATGTTTGGCTTGCACTGCTGTAAGCACAAGTGGCTGCTGAAGAGGAGTTTTCCACCTCTTCCTCTTTCCCCCATCCTTGGTCGTACTTTCCTGCCCATGTTTATTTACCAGTGTTAGCTCTTCTGTGGTCAAGTAAGGAAGTAGATGAGGTGCTGGTGGTACAGAGAATGGATCCCTGCCTGCCCCCCAGGTCTGTTTTTAAGGCAGATGGGATCCCTGGAGTGGGATCCCTGGGAGGTCGCTCTGCCTTAGCTGCTCTCACTCTGCAGCCCAGCACCCCTCCAGTCAGAGCAAACCTTGGTATTTTTTTCTGCAGATCTTCTTTCTTTTCAGGAAGCATTTCCATGCAGTTTTCATGAGACTTGTAGGACAATTCTCCTGTACTTTGTCAGCGTATGAGGATGGGTTGTGTCCTTAGCATCACACAATTGGTTCATACTAATGGAGTATTGACATTGCCGGCGAAGGCTTTTGTATATCAAAGGCTACAAACACTTTATACTTCTTTATGATTTTTTTACAGCTCTTCCCTTAAAAAAATTGGGTAAATATTAATGCTAGCAGTGGGACAATAATGCACGATCAAGTTTTTAACTCTGGGATATTTAATACTTTAGGGGATAAGTTGTATTCTGGATTGCTGTGTGTGGTATTCTGTGTTACCTGCTCCATAGCACAGCCTGAATGCAAGCCATAGGTAGCCTCTGTGCATTGACTTGGCTTAAACTACATATTCAATACTCACACTTTTAATGTGAATGTTTTACAATACAGAAAAATAATTTTATTAAGCTGAAAATGCTTTAATACGATAGTAATTAGATCTTCATGCACACAGCTGGTAACTTACAAGTATACTAAGAAAGTGAATATGTGCTAAATAACATCTCTTAACAACATTTGTTCTGATGCGTGGTCCAGGTTCTCCTGTCCAGTATTTGGCTTATTTGTCTGATTGTTGAAGACGTTCTTTTTGTAGTCATTGCGTATCTACAAGATGATGATGATTAAAAAACCAAAATGCATAGAAGGACCTCCATTAAATTGTGCTATTAGAAGAGAGTATTTAACACCATCTTAGTTTTTTTTGTTATTTTACTGCCGTTTTTATCAGAGGATATAATTGGAAGATATAGAAATAAACAACCAATTTTCAATTCTAATATATTAATATATCTGTATAATTAACTGATATTGTTCTCATATTACAGATCTTACCTTTTAATGACTGCATTAGTTTTAACTGTGAGCTAGAGTAATCTGCATTTTTACTCCAAGCAGCAAATGGCTTTTTGCTTCTTTTGGTATTATGAAAACATTCATTATTGTATGTTATTAGAAAGCTTGAGTGTGTAGACAAATGTGTCCCATTCTTTAAAGGGACTTGAAAGTGGTTTTTTTTTTCCTTTTGCTTGGAATTAAGTCCATGATGAAACTGAATCAAGATCAGAAAAGGGATCAATTCTAGAGCTGTTAAAATTTTCTATGGAGATTTGTATTTTTATCTCCTGTTTCTTGTTACACTAACTATATTTCACGCTTGTATACAGATTAATGTGCTTTCCTGATAATTACATATTAAAAATAGGCAAATAAATTATTAGCTCATTATGAAGCGTGTTATAGTACCAGTAACTTTAATTATAATTAATCTGCTATGTAAGTAATCCTGCAAAATATTGTGGGATAACATATTGGTAGTGCAGTTGCTCTGTTGTAGTGCTATATGAATAACATTGAAGGCCTCAAGGAGGTTGGCCAGGAATTATCATACTTGTCTCTGTGACCACACATTTTCCAAATCTGATCTGAACCAGTGACTGGACCTGTCATTAGCTCAACACATGGGTGGGAATGCAAATCACCAGTGGAGGGAACAGTCTAAGAAGTCTATCCTCTAGGACTCAATTTGGAAATGTATTCCACCTTTCAAGATGTCCAGTGTTTTTTTCACTTACTGCTTGTGAAAACAAAAGGAATGTTTTCACTTTATGTACTGACCTGCTTAGTGCTTGCTATTTCTCACATAAATAATACTTTCAGCCTTGTCTCTTAGAATAGGTAATCATTATTGTAATAATCTTTGTGTTTGTATATATAACAGACTTTCAGGATTTCTGATTTATGGGGTTTTGAGCCTCATGTAATAAAAATGCACATATATAATATTTGTCATTACATCTGAGGCTTGCAAAATCATTAAACTGTGATTTATTTTTTTTAAAGGCCATGGATTTAACTTTTATTAAAAAATTGGTTTTAAAAAGTTCAGCATGTAGCCTGAGACACATCCTCAGGAGGTAAAGTGGCCAGGTCTCAGCATTGGCCAAGTCTTGTTTTGTTGTATTTTCCTGATTTTTATTAATGAAAAATAAAATTAATATTTTTCCATTGAAATATTAAAGGTTATTGATTACAATTACTTTCTCTTATCTTTAGTGAAGGCAAAAGTACTAGCACCTGATATTTTCAGTCAGCCAATTCTTAAACTGATGAGAATTTGGAAAACAGTTTAATGACAAAAATGGCTTGTCTGTCAGAAGTCAGGACAAACATTCCAGCAGCCTCAGTAGTACCAAAGGCTGTCCTGAGAACTTCTGCAAAAAATAATAAATCCTCACCCGCCTGAATCTGACCTGGGATGGCAACGACTGAACAGCATTGTAACACCACTGCTCTGGCAGCACGTAATGTGCATCAGTGCAGCCTGGAGGAGTGTAACAACCCGACATTCAGAATTACCTTTACTTGGAGAAGACTCTTGGCCTTTGGCTTCTTAGTACCATTAAAATGCAGATCTGCAACTGAATTGTATATTTGAGGGGCTGGGGCGGGACCAAATAAATATCAGTTCCTCATGATAACGTGTAGAAATGGGACTTACTAGGCAGCCATCTGTCTTTGTGAAATGCTGTTACCAAGACAACTGACATCTGTTTCCAGTTGGGTAATTAATTCAGGGGGATAATGGTGCATATTTCATATCATTATGGTATGAAATCATAAGTCTCTTACAAGTCTCTTCATAGGCATAATAATCAATTGCTTTCACTGCAGTTGAGGAAACCAGAGAAGTCTTGCATCTAGCAGAGTGGCAATGAGTCTCTGATCTGCAGGGTGCATTGGAGCTTCTTTGTTTCCACATGCCTGCACTTTGCTGGCCAGTCAGGAATCTACAGGAAAACCCCTGCACTGTTAAAAATGGCAAGGGTTTGTGATAGTTTTGACTAGATTTGGCTGTGTTTGGTATTGGTAAGCCACTGGGCATTCCGTATTGTAGCTGACTCGGCATATTTAGAAAGATTCACTATGCCTAATTATCACACCATGTAATCTTAGTCAGTATGTGGTGCATTTTTGTTTGTTGCAGGTTTTTTTTTTTTGTTTTAACTGTTACCCACTGACAGCAGTTCTATGGGTAGGATTTGTAAAATTTTGAATAGTTGTCCATGCTGGGAATTTATATAGCAAGTGTATTTAATCCTTTTTCAAATTTTCAGTTAAACCAATCATGGTGATCATCAGGTGAGCTGTACTGGTTGGTCTGGGCTCACCTCCTGGGTATTCTGGGCACTGCCATGTTTTAGGATTAGCCCTGTGGGGCAGCATTGTGGCAGGAAAGTAGTAATAATCAATGTATCCTTCACCCGCAGTTCCAGATATCCTGGAGTTCGGAGTTTATTCCAATATGACCAGCAGTAAAATGATTAATAAAATTGAATTTAGCTAGGGCTGTTTACTTACAGAAAAAGGAAGATCACACCTTGTTGGCTTGCATTTACCATTTTTTCTTCTTAAATTCTCAGGTGTCTAATGCTGCTACCAGACAATCACTAGTACTATTCTGATCACTCTCTAGTTTCCCACTTTGTAGCTAGTTCCTAGTGTCTGAATGCTGCTACCTGTTTAGTCCAGACCACTTGCACAGCAGCCCTGCGGAGAAGGACTTGGGAATATTAGTGGATGGAAGACTGATTATGACCCAGAAATGTGTGCTCGCAACCCAGAAAGCCAACCATATCCTGGGCTGCATCAAGAGAAGTGCAGCCATCAGGTCGAGGGGGAGATTCTCCCTCTCTGCTCTGCTCTCTTGAGAGAACAGTGCTGTGTTCAGCTCTGGGCTCCCAATATGAGAAGGACATGGACCTGTTGGAGCAGGTCCAGAGGAGGTTAGGGGGCTGCAGCACCTCCCTTACAAGGACAGGCTGAGAGAGTTGGGGTTGTTCAGCCTGGACAAGAGAAGGCTCTGGGGAGACCTTATAGCAGCCTTCCAGTTCCTAAAGGGGGCCTACAGGAAAGATGGGGAGGGACTCTTTATGAGGCAGTGAAGCGATAGGATGAGGAGTAAGGGTTTTAAACTGAAAGAGGGTAGATTTACATTAGATATAAGGAAGAAATTCTTTACTGTGAGGATGGTGAGACACAACCTGGTGATGCCAGATTGGATGAGGCTTTGAGCAACCTGATCTAGGTGTCCCTGCCCACAGGAGGGGAGTTGGAACTAGATGAGCTTTAAGGTCCCTTCCAATCCAAACCATTCTGATTCTATGATGGTACTAATGTTACCCCATACAGTAACTTTTTGGATTATTCCAAAAGAAAGGGAATTGGTGTCTTGAATTTTAGTAATCTTTATAATACTCATCTAAAAAAAAAAAAAAATTATAAAAATACAGTATTGGATCATATTATTCAATCAGAAGTCAAGATCAGGCAGAAGAATGTTGCAAAAATAATGCTCAGTTTTAGATTGAATAACTTGTTAATTCCAGCATCTGCACATATACAGTCATCAGGGAGTTATTGGGCTACATGTGTTTGTTTTTTAAAACATCTGTCAACTAAGTCAGGAATCTAAATGCAAAGTGTTACATTGGTTACATTTGTGGATTTCTTAAATTTCCTAGTGGAATTTCATTTTGTATGATAATCATTGGAGAATATGGAGGTAAAAATAGGATTAAATTTCTGTGCGTGTATCATTTCTTTGGACAGATGACTTGCCCCATTCTCCTTTAACTGTATTACAGCATCAAATATAAGCAAATATATGCGATGGAGTCATATTATTTTTGTCTCAGGTATCCTACTGTTGGTATGGAAAGAGGCATGTCATGTACATGCTTTTTTTTGTTCCAGTAATGAAATAACAGGCTGTGGAGGGCCTTAAGCTACTCTGAACAATTTCATGACATGTTGTAGCTGATTCCTGCAGCCACACTGCAAAGCTCATTTTGTTGTCATATATTAAGTAGGCTACAATCCATTTGACAAAATGCTTCACTGCGTAGCATTTAGGTGCATTGTATTGTCTGTCCATATAGTTCAGTGTTACTGTGTTCACTGTTACCTGGTGTATATAAAATATTCATGGGGAACTAACCTGTGGGCTGGATAAGTGCAAGACTTTTAACGGTTATCTGATACACAACATTAAAATACTTCTAAGATACTTTTTTAGGCAACTTTACCATTGCACATTGTTGACGTATATTTGTGGTATTTGACATTTTTGATAAACACTGTCAAGTATAATCCATCATGGAACAAGTTTTCAGAGTTTCAGGGTGTTAAACTTTCATAACTCAAATATAGGAGTGTTTCAGAAAACAGCATTTTATATTTGTAAGTTAAGTTACAGGTTTTCCATGTAGGAAATACAGCCATCTTCAGTTAACAGTGTATGTGGTCCACATGAGACTGGGCTACAGCTGCCTACTGGCTGAGGACCATATGTTTCTGTAGGTTGCATCTTTAAATCCCTACCACTTCAAATTTGGGGTGACCACCATTTTAATCGAAAAACAAAATGTGGAATAAGCTGAGTAGTACTTACGGTCTGTATTGCTTTCAAATTTAGCACAGTTTTTGAAATAGTATAATCATTTAGACCTGTCTGCTAATCTCTTATGTGCAAAGTCCCTCAAGACTCGTGTCCTTTTCTCTGCTGTTGTTCAACAGCTCTGTGAAGTCAAAGGGAATTGCTTTGTGTGATTTCATATAGCTAATAAGGCAGTCAGAGTGCTGAGGACCTAGAAGCAACCCAAAAACTGTAGCTTGACTTAAAAATCTCTGGGTATATGGTCTTGATGATGGGGAAGCATTATGAAAGAAGCAAGTTCACTGAAGTGTATTACCTGAGTAATGCTTAAAGCAGCTGTAGTTCATTTATGTGTTTCATATAGTTAAATACAGAGATAAACTGTGCACCCTTCTGTTTAACATTCAATATAAGCCGAATACATAACTAAGTCTCCTGCATGCCTCCAGCGTTTCTGTGTGTGCTGCGCTGTTTCAACTTCACTCATGCTTCTCCAGATCTAGACTAATAGGAGAGTGCATGGCAGGCTTGTGGGACTGCAGCTTGGGTCTGCTGTTGAACTGCAGGGTCTGCAGCAAACCTGGAAGCTGCCTCTCAGAGGAAGGCCTTGATCTGTTTTATGACATAACCCCTCGCTTTGTAGATGTGGGCAAACAAGATATTCATGATGTTCAACAATATCAAATAGCACAGAGACATCCAACAGAGGACATGTGAACGAATTCACGTGCCATGAATAGGCAGGGGTCCACCCACCAGAATAATGACAGCATGTAACGACATACCATATCCTGAGATACTGGATCTAGGAGATGTCATAGGGGAGTTGCTGGGGTTTGGGTTTTGTTTGTCTGTTCTCATGAATGGTAGCTCTTGGTGGTACTGCTTAAACTGAGGTAGTTGTTCACTTAAGAGGTAGCATTTTCAGGGTTTTTTGGGGACTACTACTTTTTTAGGTTGAGTGAGAAATTCCTCTCAGCTGAAGGGTGTTGACACACAGTGGTCCTAAATATAGTGGGAAGTACTGTCTTCTGAGAGGGATGGAGGCAGCTCTGGTGTATGAAACCATATATACAGTCTGAAAGAGTTATGTGAGGACACTGCTGTTTGCAGAGCAGAGGCTTACTTCTACAATTAGGGCTGCCTTACACTTTGAAGCCATTGTAGCCATTAAAGAATAGCATCAAAATATGATTTTTTTTCCACTAATGCTTTAAGTTTCTAACTTGCTGCTTCTGCCCCCTCTGTTTTTCTGAGAGCAGTGGTGGTTTTGTATGTGGCAGGAACACAGAGAGATACAAGTGGGGAGTAGTTGCAGTAAATTTGGAACACCTTTTTGGCAGTGTTCTTGGAGTTTGGACAAGCACAAGGTATTTGAACCTATCCACTGATGGTCATAATTGTGTGCAACAGAGATTTTTTTTCATTGCATCTGATAACAGTAATAGACCTCCAGGACAAAGTTTGTCCATTCTTACGCAAGGATGATTGTACATAATAATGCAAACTGTACATGTTGGTTGGAGATTACCCATGAAAGACATGGTGAATAGATTTAAAAGTGATAACATTTATTCATTGTGCAGTTCCGTTTCTCCGCTTGTGCCCTCTCTAAGCGTTTGCTGGCTGTTCCTCACTGTCTTCCTCATCCATCCCGTGAATCCTTTTAATACTCATCACTCACTGTTTGCCTGCACCTCTACATTTCCTTGTCCAGTGTCTTCCTCCCCTTCTCTTATTTTTGTTCCAGATCTGCTCCCTTTTCTTCCTGGTTCATTTTCCTTTCCTCCTTACTCATTTTTGAGCCTTTTTTTTTTTTTTTTTTTCAGTTTTCCACATCTATACCTGCTTCAGTTTCTTCCTTCATTTTACAGGGTTTTTCCTCTGTTTGATCTCATCTCTCATTTTGTCTGCTTATTGTTTGTCTCACGCTGCTCTCTGCTTAGCCTGTGTAGTGGACTAACTTGTTAAAAGATTTAAAGAGAAAATGGCTTCACTCTGAATGGATCTTCATTTAATGATTGCAATGTGTTCTTTTTAATGAGGTATTTTTGTTATTATTTCAGGTCTTAAAAATTAGCTTGATTGGCCACCGGAAGCGTGTTCTGGCATCTTTGGGAGACAGGCTTCACGAAGACCCTCCTCAGAAACCGCCTCGGTCAATAACCCTCAGGGTAAGTCCCTATGAAAATTTGGATTTCTCAAGAAGTCAGCAAGCGTTTCATAACATTCAAATGAAAACAAACGGCTGCTTCAAGTGGGATTCAACCTACCTCACTGCAGAAGTTTACACGGTAGACAGGCTGACCTGCTCAGTTGCACCTCCCCGTATAGCCAGCAGAGATAATTTGACATTTTTACAGGGTGATTCATCTGACCTGTTTCAGATGTCTACCTTAGGATGAGATAAGTAGTATCTTAGAATTAACAGCTTATCTTCTTTACTCAAAAAGCAAACTCAGGACCAGGTGCGTACAAGCCGCACATCTACATTTGCCCACAGGAATGCCAGCCCAGCCGATCGATACTGCGGAAGGAGAGTTACCATTTTCCTTTCATGTTTTCAAATGCTTGCACTTGCTTTTCAGACATACACTTTATGCTTTGTTTAAAGAGATCCTCTTGAAATTGTTGAGATGCAAATGCCATTAAGATGTTTCTGTGTATCAAAAGTTTAGTAGTGTTTTTAATTTTCATTTGCATTCCCTCTTTCAGAAACTTTGTTGCAATGTCCCTAGGGTTTTTCCACACTTGACCAGATTTAATCTTCTCTCATTACACCACCTTCACTCAATTTCTCTGATCCAATGCCTTTGCTTACTTGCTGTCTGTTGCCCTTATCAAGTTGTGGTCTGATGACCCATTCCTACTGTGTTCTCTCCAAGGGAGTTCATATCAACACTTTTTATTTTGATATTTTAGGTCACACCTTTTGCATTTGATTGGATCTCGTTATTTTCATGGGGCTGCATTTCTGACTGGAATTTCATTTGGGACTAAATTTCCAAATGTCAGAGAGTGTCTGTGCTCCCAAGTTAAATTTCCTAGCGTAAAGAGAAATAGAGAAAGACAGAATGAGGGCTTATTTTTACATACACTTACAATTTCTGTGACCAGCCTGTTTTCACTCTGCTTATTTTCAGATGCCACATATAGACATTTTAGATTGCCCCCCAATTCATCCTATTCCTAATGCCATGCTGAAAAAGGTCTCACAAGTCTATAATATCCTGCTCTAAGGCACATTGCACAAATGTGTGGATATTTTTCTTGTATTTCATTTTTTATGTATTATGTGAATGATTCCTGATGCATGGCAGGTGTTAAAACACTCCCAGGAAACAGGAATCATTTGAAAGTCTCACATTTTTGCTCAATACTTTTAGTGCTCTGGACTGGGGAATTAGTTTCTCTTCAGCAGGTGGGAAAGTTTCCACAGCCCATGTTATTGATTAGGACTGTATATTCTTAGTTAATAGTGAAAACTGAATGTCCTCCGTCTGTAGTCAAAATGATAAAAAGTAGTCTGCCGCTCCACAGCTAGAGCTACTGATGTGGGCAAGTGCTAAATGTCATTCATCACCTCGTGGTATTGGAGTCTTCACAGAAAATCCTAAAGAGGAGGACGTGAGTTTGGATTAAGGTTTTCTTTCCCATCAACTGCTACTATGCCATTTCACACAAAACAAGGATATAGTATTTAGTCAGTAGTTTGCAATAATTTTTAGCTTAAAAATTGTTTTAAATAAACTGCTGCTACTACAAGATCGATTTATATAGAATCATAGAATGGTTTGGGTTGGAAGGGATCTTAGAGATCATCTAGTTCCAAACACCCTGCCATAGGCAGGGACACCTTCCACTAGACCAGGGTGCTGTAGATCAGTAGAAAAGATAGTTTGTTGTTTGAAGAGTCTACTTTTAAGGTCCCAAGGTCCACCTAAGCATGGATAACATTTCATCTTTTTCAACTCTTTCTGTATTAGCTTTTAAAATACTTCAAAGGAAGATGTGGTTAAATATTGAGGAAAAGCAACAAACATTAAAAAATATCCACAAAATATGTTATTCCCACAATAACTGTGTACTAAGGAAAAGTTATTTTGATTTCAAACTCATAAAGTTAGAAAATCCTGGATCTCAGGTTACCTATGCAATTTTGCTTTCCTTCCTTGAGTGCATTATAATCTTTAATTACAGGACCAGTTTCCATGTTATTCATGGAACCCAGCCTCATCCTGTCAGCACTGAAGGCTGGAATTTAAACTGAAAGAACAACAATTTAGGTTGAAAATTTGGAGGAGCAGCATTACGTTAGTAGAGATAGTTTGACACAAGAATTAATTCACTAGAGGGAATTCCTGGTTTCAGGAACTGGTTAGACAAACATCTGTGGGGCATGAGATGCACCTAGGCAGCCTGGGGAAGGATCTCTTAAGCTCCCTTCCAGCCCTGACTTGGATGGTTCCAGCTTTACGTGACCTGCAGGACTGAGAGGTGGGGATGAAGCAGATTTTGATAGTGAAATATATGATCGGGCATCCCTGCAGGGCATGTATCCATGCATTCACAACAGGGTGGAAACATGATTTGAATACCTGGTGACTAACAGTAGCATGGTACTGAGGACATGATAGCACTCACGTGGGCATCCATGCAGGTTAAGGAGATGAGAAAGTGAGTATGTAGAAAGGAAGAGGAACGAGGAAGAATGGGAGAGAGACTCATGATTAAAGGAATAGCTGTAGCTACGAAAATACAGACTTACACCTTCTTTTGCCACAAAGCCCTCAGATAACGCTTGGCAAGTTATTTAGGTAATTACCTCATAAACAGTCACTAATTGTATGTTACCAACATTCTGCATTATTTGACTGGAGTCTGGAGTCTGATTTATACAAGTGCTGAGCACACAGTGCTGCAAATTAGATCAATAGAAGTGGAGTTTTGAATACCATCACTTGGAAAATTAGGCAATAGATACTGTAATTGGGCATCCATAGTGACTGATAGTTCTTAACCTTTGTCTCTGGGTCTCAGGTCCCCCACACTAAAGTGGTGATTATAAAATGCCACAAGTCACAGGGTGTTGTGAAAATAAATTGATTGACGTTTGTAAAGCACTTACGAACATCATGAAAATGACGCTATTAGTCATCCTATCTTCAGAGCAGGATTTGAATAGAGTTTAGGGAAGGGGTTTGGGGCCACGAAATGAGGTGAGAATAAAATACTGACTACACGATAACTAATGATAACACAGTGCTGAGTATATGACAACATGCTGCACAGTTGAGGATCCATCTGTGCTGTGAAGGACGACTTTGGGAAAATAGCATAAAATCATACAATTACATACTGTTCCATAATGCAGAGGCACCATAATTCTTTTATTTCTCGACTTTGTAATTCTTGTCTGTATTGCCTTGCCAGCAATCTTCCAATGTAGATCTCTGGGTGAATTTCCTCTTTATATGCAGTTTGAGAGCTGGAATCTGTATTTCCATTGCACGGTCATCTGTCACTTTGATGCACTGATGGCCGTATCAGTCTATTAACAGTGGGTGAATCGTGATTCGGATCAGAGAGTGGTTATGTACCTGGCTGGAGGGGCAGGTAGCAGTCATTAAAAAGATTCTCATTTGGTGCCTCTGTACTCAGGTTATTTTCAGGGCAGAGGTGTCTGCACCATCTAGTCAGAACTGGGCCCGTGGAAGAACGGGGGGTAGGCTTTAGACAGTATGCCTCACCAAACCTTCTCAGTGTGTGCAGATTACAGCTTTTCAGAAGCTTTTAACTGGGCCAAATGTAGGTGGATTTTCATGAAGGAGGGAAAAAGACTATTCCTAAGAGGAAAAAACTCCTTTCTTTGCCCTGGGAAATGTGAAGTGCTTGTCTTAGATCATAGGAAAGCTAGAGAATTAAAAAACAAACAAACAAACAAACAAAATCTCAATTAATTAGAAGTTGCCAGACAACTATATATCTGTGATTTTAGTCAACCAGCATGGAAAATACAATCCATTATTGTGATTGCAAGGAATAATGTCACATAGACTCCTACATTTCAAATATTAACATCAGATGTTACTATCACTTGAATGCATACAGAGAATTGCAACTTTCCTTTCCATTTGGAAGAGATTAAAGTGCTCTGATTTCTTAGACCAGATCTTGTTTCTTAACAGCATGGAGTAAAATACTTTGATGCTTTTCAGAATTAGGTTTGCTTCAATGTAATCGTGCATGGAACATCCAATTTATTTCTTCCTTTAAATAAAAAGGAAAGGTTTTTACCCTCCACGCACACTGGAGCAGGTCTTTGCTTCCTCTCGTTGTGTCATGTCTTCAGGTCCCTTCTTGTTGTTCAGTATTGAAATACAGTGTTACAGCAGTAGGTAATTTAGACAAGGTCTCTACGGTGCGAACATGCTCCTGGGTATGTTCTGCCTCCAAAGAACTCACCGTTGCAGAAATCTCCAGTGTCAGAGAAATTGAGCCCAGTAACCTACATCATGAGAGGAACGTGTTTCCCTGTGCATTTTTACAGTCCACACAGGGGTGGTATGTGTGCAGACTGGCTGGCCAGTATGCTGTAGCTCAGTTCCTGCTGATTGCAATTTCCAGGATAGTGTTGAATGGTGGAGCCAGGCACTGGTGTTTGTAACTGGTGTTCGAACAAGTGATGTGCGTGAGAATAAGCGTTTCCAAACATACATGTGGTGGCTGTCTGAGAGCGGTGTGGTGGCAGATCCTGGTAAAACGTAAGATCAGGAGGACATGTTTAGCTGTTCATTAGATAGAGTTCATGTATCAATTTGTTGTGGTCTTTGCACACTGACTGATACAAGGTCACAGTTCAACACAGCTTACATGAAAAGCCTGGTAAAATATTTGTACTGTGATGCTTTCATGCATTCTAGGAATTGTTATTTAGCTTCCTTCTGATATCCAGTACTTCAAGTTAAAGGGATGTTCTGCAAGACCTATAAAAATTGCAACAATGTGTCTATATTTTGTAAATGTTCATGCATTTCTTTTTTCCAGCAAGAGATGTTGCTGGAGTTCAAATCACTTTCAAATCACTTTCACTGCTCAGAGTGGCTGCTCAGAAGTGGTGAGAATGTATTTCATCTTACAAATAGCTAGTCCTAAATCATGGCTTTATTTCAGCCTTGACAAGAAGTAACTCACTGTTTTATCTCCATAGCAGTCCTAAAAGGGAGTATGTATTACACAAGGAGGTTTTGGAGAGGGAATTTGCCACTAGCTCATGTAAACAGTGAATTATTTTTTCTTCCACGTGGGCTCTGCACCTTAGGTAGGAAATCTCAGAAGTTCATCCACAGTAACCTCTACTTCAGGAATTGTTCCTTATTTTTTTTAGTATGAAAAATTCAAATGCACTTTTAAATGTGTGGTTTGAAGTCAGCAATATGCTGTTCTTCTTATGCTGCATTTTTCTCCTCTCTGTCCAGGAACCCAGTGGTAACCACACTCCTCCTCAGTTGTCTCCATCACTTAGCCAAAGCACTTTCACTACTGGTGGCTCCCTGGACGTTCCCCACATTATCATGCAGGGCGATGCAAGGAGAAGAAGAAATGAAAACTATTTTGATGATATTCCCCGGTCAAAGCTGGAGAGGCAGATGGCACAGGTAGGGTTAAAACAATGCCATTAAAAGGCTGCTCCTTGCTGCAATTGGTTACAGAACTAATCCTAACCATAGCTGTGGGTCATATATGAAGGCTGAATTGTAAACTACGAATACTGACAATTTTTTCAAGCTGTCTGTTCCAGTTCTCTATATTTCAGATAGTGTAAGTTGATGTGCAGTTTCTCCTGAGAGATAGAGTTTTGGGGTTGTTTAGGTGCCCGGAGGCTGAGATGCAGGTGCTCCCTGTGCACCAGAGCATGCAGATTCCCACCAGCACTGACTCTGCCTCTTGTTTCTGTAAGAAGGTGCAGATTCCTCAATTTCTGAGCAACCTATATAAAAATAAGCTGACATCTGTTCACTGCCAGAAGCTCAGAGGACTTGGGGGGTAGTGATTGCTGCATTTATTAGTGGAGAGGATCAGCATTCTGCTAAACTTTGTGATCTGGGGATATATCTTGAGTGTTTAAAAAAAGATTTAACAGTGCAAGAAATCATTTGAGCATCACAACAGCACTAGACTCAACTGGATGCTAAATCAAACTGTTCATGAAAGAAAGCCTAAAGGAGCCTCCATCTCTAAATTTTTTCACCTGACCACAGTAAGGGTAGCGATTATTTTCAATCAAGCATATGTTGACCAGAGTGATGTCTTGTACTATTCTAAACAGCAGTAAAGTTAAGCTTGGACAGCCCGTTGGCGAAAATGCTTTAAGATGAACTCAGCTGTTTTTTGATGGTGTACATGCTGAAAGACAGCCACGTCTTAAGCCATGTGGTGCTTTGCAGCGTATGTTGGAAATAGGGCTTTGATTTGCTGTCAGAAGCAGATGGGCAGCCAGTGCAGTTCCTGGAGCGACTCACTCCATGAAGGAGCAGGTTGCTGCATGCTGCCCTGCATGAGGCTTCCCAGTGGTTCTCTGCCTGCCACAGCCCAAAATAGAGCCTCAACACAAAATTCAGCCTCAAAATGGAAACAGCTATGCAAATAACTATGTTATGGTTAGCATAATGAACAAAAGGCTGTGGTCTCTCAGCTAATTGCATGAACAAGAAGTAATTAAATAAACAAGCAAAACAAGGTGCTGTTGTTACCTGGGAACGCAGAAACAAATTGAATTCCATTTGTTCGGAGGACATTTCTAGGGAAGTGAAATTGCATTTGGCTGGGTGGGACTGTTTCCCTGCCTTTTTTTAATCTCCTAATTTTCTGCTGTATAATCTTGTTGTACAGAAATAAGGGAAAAGTTGCCTAGTGAATGAGCTTGTTTTCAAACCAAAGTCTGCTGGGCTTTTGTGGCAAGAACAAGGTTGAGCTGAAGTCCAGCAAGGAAAAGCCCAGTTCTTAATATGAAAATATTTCTTTGACGATCATGAAATTTAGGTGTTTGAGCATGAAATACACACTGGCTTATGGCTGAGTAGACCAGTTCATCTACTTAGTTCATTTTATCACTCGGTTCACAAATCCCTATTCCTCTTTTAGTCACTAACATTGAAGGGAAAAAAAAAAAAACCACGAACAAAACAACCAAAAAAACCATACTAGAAATTCTTCCTGTCTCCTTTTCACTCTTTTCTTTTTCTGTTTGAAGTTCTGATATTCCCAAGAGGTATGACACGCTCTCATATATGGCACCTGGAGATTTTGTTTGGGATGTTAAAAATTGCATTTCCAGGAGGACTGTGGTATGTTGCATATCCAAAGAGAAAACTGAGCAGTTAATACTTACACCACTCCAAACCACTAAAACCAATTAAGTGCTGGGATTTTTTTTTTTTTTGTGGGAGTGTGTACCCACTGAATGAATGACTTCAGCGCCTTCTCTCTGACTTTCACTGTGGAATATAGCAGTCATCCTTTGGGACTCCAAAGGGGAAAATGGATTCAGGTGAAATCCATAAAAGAGAATTTTGTGTTAGTCCCTGAACTCCAATCTGTTTGGAGTCTTTCTCATCTCTGTTCCCAAATTCTGCACTCCTGATGTATGTAAAGTTCCCTTTGACATTAATGGAAAAGTCAATGACTCCCTCTGGTGATCATTCTCACTAAATTGGACTCACCCCATTAAAAGGCTAATCAGGGAATTCTTCAACCATTCTAGTCCAAAAATAGATATTTAATTTTTTTTTTTTTTTTGCTATATGTGCTTTGCTAAAATGAACTATACTTCCTTCAATGTTTTCCCCCAAAGCCCCTTTGAAATTAAAGGTAAAGTAATTGTTTCTGAAAAATAAAGGAGATCTAGCTGATTCTTAACATGAGCCTCCTGCTCCGTTCGTTTTTTGGTTTTTGGGTTTTTTTATCTAGCAACTTCCTCCTTGCAGTTTGCAGGTTCCTTTGGCTTATGTCAGATTAACAACTTCTGAGCTGATACCAGTTCAGCTTTCCAGCTAGAATACTTCTCACAAACAGAACGATCTGGAGGGTTTACTGGAATTGCTTTGAGGATATTCTTTGTATTAACCCTTTCTTTGCTAGGCTGTTTGCATGCTGCTGTATGAATCTGCATGTTTACTGGATGCTATAGTAGACAGATGTGCATAAAGACTTCTTTGATGCTGTGATTTTTTGAAAGGGTTTTAGGTGTGTTCTTGATGATGAGATTCATGAGTATTTTTATGGCCTTGAAGAGAGAAGCCAACACGGTATTGAGAGCTTATTCATGGTATTGGTTTCATGAACTTGATTTTATTTCAGAAATGTTAGAATAAGACTATTTTTAGCCTCAATTTAAAATCTAAAATCTGAAGATATTTTGAGAAAATGGTGGGATCTGATGTTTTTATCTTTACTATGGCTGTGTTTGCACTAAACCTTTACACGGGGGTCATCAAACGTGTTGATCTTTGCATCAGATATCAACCGGTGTTTGTTAAAACAATGAGCACATCTGTTTAAGTCTGTTTTCCTTTGATCTGCTATATGGGTTTAAACAGTTCTCTAAACCATAATGAAATCTGCTTGTAAGTAATACACTTTGCTTCCTGGAGGAAGCACTGATTTAAATTTACTTAATGTGGGTGGTTTTGTCTCAAGGCCAGCATGTACCTTCATTCACAGTTCCCTAACAGACTGTTTGCGACCTAAGAGGAGAAAAAGCTAATATAAACAATGAGTCTTAACCAATTTAGATTCCCCTCTGGAATAGGTTTGGTCATTCAACTCTCCAGTTGGTCATCCAACTTTGAAAGTCTTTTGACGTCTGATTGGATAAATCACAACTGCTGAAAAGGTAATACAGAAGGTTGTGAGATGGTTTGTTTTCCAAAAAAAAGGGGGAAAAAAAATCCAGAAAGGATTGAGTAATCTGAGTCATCTTTGACTGTGGTTGTTGAATTCTGAGCCTGCAAACTGTAGATTAATATGATCAAATTAACAAAGTTTAAAATAGCTGAGGTTGCTCTTAAGATTGCCTAAACCTTTAAAATAGAACTGAAATTACACAGGCAAAGCTCAAGGATTTTGGAACCAAAATCAATAGGAGGAGTCCCACTGAAGGAATTGGGCTATTCATTCACCCCTGAAATTATGGCAGGGAGGGAAATATATCTCTGCAGGGAAGAGCTTTGGAGGTTAAAAGGAAACATAGCAAAGTTTGTTAAAATGCACCAATTAAGATGTCAGGTCTTGAGGATTTGTAATTCTCCAGACAGCAGAGAAGTTTTAGGTACTAGCTGCAAGCATATCCCAGACTGCCAGCCCCAAGGCTGTTGCTTTTTACTGCTCCAGCCAGTGACATATAGGTGCTTTTAGTCACTGTGGTCCATAAGACCTCTCACTGTGGTGTTTGGAATGCTGCACCCTGCCCCAAGCCGGGAGTGAGGGCCGAAAACATCCTCCTCACGGCAGACGGGCAGGGAGGTGCAGGGAGCGCTGCTACCCACGCCAATCCTTGCCGAAGCAGAGCTGGGTCAGGCATCACCCCGATGCTGACGCACGCTCTCCCCACAGGGCTGAACCTGTGGTGCACCCCGAGATGGGAGAGGTCTGTCATTTCGGGAGGTGGTGGGCGGGTGCCTCTTTAGGGTTATGGGGAAAGCTCCAGGCTCTGTCTGCCTCTGGGAGAAAAAACTGGTAATGAGTCAGAATAAGCTTTCTGGTAGGATAAACCTAGTCATGGCCCATATGGGGGGCACCCCAGTGGGCTGTGATGGAAGGAAGAGAATCCTTTAAGATCTCAGAGAGTTAGAAAAATTATTCACAAAGGCTGGCAGCAGGTCTTTCCCAGTGATGCTGAACCCAGACTTCATTTTGAAAGCCTTTCTGGGTTCTTTGCTCCCATGGTCTGAGGGCTCTCAGTATTTTATTTTTTTGTTTGTTTTCTAAACCACAAGATAACCTAAATGTAAGGTCATTGTAATGACTGGGTAGTAAGTTTGAAGTAAAGCTATCCCAATTGTTCGGATTCTGCCTTGTAACATAATTTTGTAAGATATAGTAATTCATTGCAGGATTAGGATTGATATGCAGGAAACAGTCATTTAAATGGAGTTAGTACCAGAGATCCTTTATCTACAATGGAGGAAAAGTGTAATAAAAACAAGAGACAGAATTTGTGAAGGCAGATTTATAGGAAAATTGTGTAATAATCTTGCTGCTTTCTGAAATAATAACCTCCAACTCCATAACATCTTCCAAATACTTCACAGATGCTAATGCATTCATATTTCCAGTGCACTGTGGGGCTATGTGGTTTAAAATCATGTTTTCAATTTCATAACTAAGAAATCGAGGTACAGGGATGTTGCAAGTTAGCAAAGATGACTCTGAAAGTTTGAAGAAGCCAAAAATAAAACTCTTGTCTTGTAACACCCACCTTTAGTTTTTTAACTTTTAACCACAGTATGACATTTTTTTATTTCTTGTTTCCTGTTTGTTTTCCTGTCTCCTCCTCTGCTTTGGAAGGATTAAAAGATTATGATGAATGAAGGAAAATATGCCCAGGGGAATATTGGTGTGTAAAATGAGATTATCTAAGAAGCAATGAAGAATGAGTTTTATCAATGGTTGAAATTACTGGTGAAATAACAGAATTCTTTACTAGTAGATTTAAGAAGCAATAAAGAGAAAAATACAGTTGTCTAGACTTCCATTCTGTTGTTATTTCTAAGGTTTCTTACTTCCATTTTTTATAAGCATAAAATAGTGTATGTTGTGAGGATGAATGGACAGACATTTTAAAGACAAGTTTGTAAAATCCAAACAAAATGCTCTAAGGTTCATATTTTCACATGCATTTTACTTTCAATATGGAAGGATGACTGAACTATGAAGATCTTCAATTTAACATCAGAAGAAAAATGCTTGACTGAATCTATTTTTGGATGGTGTAGATGTTACTGACAGTTGTCTTTTTAATTCAGATAGGTCTTAATGCCATAGAGGGCTGTGTCTTGAACTGTAACTTTCAGCAAACTTTCGTGTGTAAATCCCTTGACTGTTGTGTATTTAATGGACAAGTAAACTGATAAAGACATTATGAAAATTCCTAGTAATTTCTGCCTGAAGAGAAAAATACAATTTTTTTCAAGAATGTTACGGAAGCTAGCATTTTAGAAATAAAGTCGTGGGATGTGGATCATACCTACATGCTGCTTCAGCATATGGAATTAAGGAAGCCACTTCTATATTTGGTATTAATGATCCAAACTAAAGCCATAAATACTACACCAAGAAGGGGACAGATGTTCTTTCAAGATGGGGACAGATGTTCTTCATTAATTTACTGTTTTTCACACTTAGCCTTGTGAGCTAGAAGTTCTACATTGGAAAGGTTGTATGAAAAATGGAGGAAGATTGGATGAAAAATGGAGTAGACGAGGTAGTTTCTACTGTCAAATAAACTGTTCTTATTGAAAACCTGAATATTTCAGAGTCAAAGCTGAATTTTAATATTTAACATCTACATTCTTGAACTGCTGGAAAAGAGTTGTGCTTAGAGTTTGGGTGTTCTTCTGAAAGACCCCACTTTTTTTGCTGTTGGGTTTTTTTTGGCTAAAATGTAGTTATCTGTACCTAATGTTCAGGGACCACAGTCTCATAATCTTTACTGATGGTATTTGTCCAGAAGTTTGTATCCTCTGTGCTACACTAAAAGCTTGGGGAGCACTTGTAGCTGACAGCACCAGCAGAAGGGGAGTCATCAATCAGAAGAGACTTGGCTACTCACCCTGGGTTGTGGGGCCAGAGCTGTGGCTGCAAAGCTGCACCTCCAGGAGCCGGGCAGGGCAGCTGTAGCCTTAGCAAACTGCTGGGAAGACCCTCAGTTCGTCCTCCCCAGAAGGAACCCGAATCCTGGGTTGCTGGATTGAAATCAAATGAAAACTGACTGCCTATCAGAGAAGATGGCCGTTGCATGAAGGAGAGTGTCGGCTGGTTGAGAGAGAAGCACAGCTGTGTTACTAGTTTTTTCTCATCAGAGAAAAATGTGCAAAGTATGGCCCTGCATGGAGCAGGAGGTGGAGGTGCGTGGGACTTAGAACATTGACCTTGGCACAAGATGAGGCTTTGCTTCTCACCGTGCTGTGGGCTGGAAGGGACAGTCTTTGCAGGCTCACTGTGGTCCTGGGCCAGTTGTCTCCCTTCCTGGGATGTGCTGGCCATGGCATGCACCTTCTTGTGAAACCTCGCTGGGTGCACTCACTTGGAGTGTCGTGTCACTGCTCACACCTGTCACCCACTGCCTGCCGGCAAGAAAGCCCTTCCAAGATGGCTGGTGATTTTCTGGAAATCTTCATGTAAAGTGTTTTCAGGAGAAGTTAAAGAAATATACCAATGCAAAACATATATACTTATTGTAATAAGAAGTGTTATTTCTAATTTCTGCTTCTCTAAAAGAAATACAAATTTCACTCTCTATCTCTGAAGATCTTGTTTTCGAAGGAGGATCTGTGATTGTTCCTGCTGGCAAGACAAGCTCTCCTCAGAGCTCTGGGAACATTCAGGGAAGTAACATCTATTGCGATGGTGCAACTGCTCTCCCACAGTCCTAAAACTTTTGGAGTGACGATTACAAAAGGGGCCAGACAGCCCCATTCATCAGATTTTCATTTGTTGCTTTCAGCTGTTGCACCTTCAAAGATTGTTTGCCATGCCAAGAGTGATTTTTCTGGGATTTGATCCAAAATTCTCCTAATTTCTGGAGCTAGACTGAATTATAGTTAGCAAGTTACTGCTAGATATAATGTGCATCAGAGGGAGCAGGGTTTGCTGCTGTTTCTGTCTTTCCCTCCTGCACCTCAATGGGGCTGCAGCCCCAGGAGATTTCCCAAGTGATTTCCCGAGTCTCAGCCCTGTGTTGTGAGACATGGAGGGAGAGACAAAGGGGGAGTAAGCCCGGAGGTTATGTTCAGCAGCTCCTCTTCTCCTGGTGCATCAGCTCTGTGATGTGGAAGTGCAAGAGAGGGCGAGCCTTGCCGGGGAGAAGTGGAGAAGGCAGCAGAAGATCGAGTTATCAACAAACTTCTCGGACCAGCTGAGGGGTCAATAGACCATAGGGGGTCTACATTTACTTAACCAGGGCCATGCCCTAGTGTTTTCTATACTTCTGTTTATTGTTGTTACTCTCTCCTGGATTCCCTCAGTGTGCCTCCATCCTCCTTGAAGTGCAGTGGCTAAAACTGAACGTCACTCCATATGAGACCTCTCTGGTGGCTGCCCCATATGGCAAAAAAGTTCCTTCCCTTGTGTTACAATATGCTACTTCTATTAAATACCTCCTTTTTTTATTTAGGAGAGCGAAATTCAGCAAAGAGCCACCAGGATGATCAGGAGCTGGAGCACTTGCTCTCTGAGGAGAGGCTGGGGGACTGGGGATGTCTGGAAATGAGGTGGCTTTAGGTACAGAAACTGGAAGAGGAGAGGTGCTGACTGGATGACAAGAGAAACATCCTCCCCAGGAGGACAGGCAAGGTGTGGGACAGGTTGCTCACAGAAACTGTTTGGTCTCTGTCCTTGGAGGTTTTCAAGACTTCCCTGGATGAAGCCCTGAGCAACCTGGTTTCATCTCACAGCTGATCCTGCTTTGCTCTGGGGTTGGAATGAAAACTTCTTGAGCTCCCTTCCAACTTGAATTATCCTGTGATCTGTTTGCTTATACTTTTGCAAGTATTTAATTTGAAGTATACTAAAACTTCCAAATCTGTGTCCTCTCCCCACCTCCCTGTAGATCACTCTCCTAATTTATTTGCTATTTTATTTATGTATCTAATCTTCCTTTTGCAAAGAATATTCTTGTCTTACTGAATTTCATCCGAATGATTTCTGTAGTTCATCAAATCCATTTTGAGTTCTTACCCTATTCTGGAAAGCCCCTCACTTCTGGATCCTCCCCAGAGAGCCTGAGCTCTCCTCCCAGCCACAGAGCAGGTCATGGCAAGTTGCCTTGGTGTGTTCCAGTCCACTAGTGCTTCAATACTAATAATTATTCTCTAAATGTGAATTTCAACTTCTTGTGCAACCACTGCATTTTGACTGAAGCTAGTTTGTGTATGGTGAATGTTGTGTCACCACATCAGGAGTTACACCATCAGTGTCCAAGTCCTGCTGCGCTTCTCCTTGCTGCTGCAGATTTAGTTAGACAGTTTTCCAACAAAGGAATGAAATTTGACCTGAGATGATTTATACTGAGCAGCCTTATTATAAACATCTTGAATTTTTCTTGGCCCATAAAAGGTCTGTCAGGTAACATGACAGGCAATATTATGCTTTTTCTTTGTTATCCTAAGTAATATATTCATAGATACAGATATACACACAAACATGCACATATTCCTGTTTATTTCAGGTGGCCAGGAGCAGTATCAAAACATCTCATAGGCCACAGGACCAGAGGATGGTGACTGGATTTTTAAACAACTTTTCTATTAACTTACTGGTCCCTGCCATTAGACTGGCTATAACTTTCTGAATCTTTCTCTTCTCCCATCTTAAATACTCTTTTGGCCCTTCTCTGGTCCTTTCAGTGTCTTCTATGACTTTCTGAGGATAATTGCTCCTAGTTTAGGTAAATCTGTGATGTCTCCTAAAATGCCATCAAATTAAGTTTCTTAAACTGGGCTGAATACATCAAAACTGCCTTCCACCCAGCTTCTGTTCCTTCTGCATATGCTGTCCAGGTATTCTTTTCTGTTGGTTTCCTCCTTTCTTCTCCTTAGAAAGTATATAATTTCCGTGATCAATCTTACTGGTTTGTGATCACTTTCAGTACGGTTACTTTCTGTTTTCAGATTATCAACCAAGTCTTCCCTGTATATAGGGAGGAAACCTAAAGTAAGTTCTCCATAGGTAATTTTGTTCACCTTATGAAACACTTAAGTTTTCTCCAGCATAACCCTCAACATCAAAGACTTGTATATGTCCTGTCCTACAGTTTTTCCAGTAAATATGAGTAATTAGAAAGACTGGGAATGTGCAAAACACTTTGTAACATGATTGGCTACTGACCTCACAACAGGTGTCTGAAGTAATTATGCACTATTGTCTTCTATCATGGAGGAAGTTAGCAAGAACAATAACAAATATTATTTCTTATATGAATATATTTTCTTGAAATCAAGTAGGTTAATTTAAATAAACAGGAGAAGTGAAAACATTCTTAATTATTTTTAAAGGCAATTATAAAGTGACTAGGAGTCCATGTCAGAACTGAGATTGCTGAGAAGGGAAGGGAGATGGATGAGTGGAGAGCAGGTAACATGGAGCCTCACCTCCCTCCCTCCCTCCCTCCCTCTCACACCATTAACCAGCCATCCATATCATGGGTAGCAGATGGCAGGAGCTGTGCACAGCAGGTCATTCCCTTTCCCCCTTCCTTTGCCCCTCCTGCCCGTCAGAGTTGTGTCCCATGGTGACTAGATGGGGAAGTCTTTCATGTGTGGGACATCGATAGCTATCACAAAAGTGGTGTCGTGATAGCAGAGTCTTGTTGCGATGTTACTCATATGCATTTATCTTTTGGGAAGAAGAAGAAAAAAAAGGGCATGTTTGGTACATCAGCAATAGCTGATGCAATTTTTGGTTCTCCTTTACCATATTAGGAAGATGTTCTTTGTTAAACTCTCTTTTTCACAGAACCTCTGTGTCAATGGTATTAAGTGCCCAAGTGTATTTGTGTTTATTATGGTGGAAGTGCATGCACAGACTGAATTCTTTTCCCTTTTTTTGAGGGCATATGTTTTGGGAACTGAAAATTCTGATTGCTTGAACCCTAATCCCAGTTCTCCCTCCTACTGTCTATTTTCTGGTCTCAGATACTCACTTAACCTTTTTCCTTTCCTTGGTTCCTTCCTCTTCAGCACAGGGGTATGCAACTTTAAGTATTTCTCCTGGGGATTTCATAATTCATTAAAAAATTTCAGCACTTTGAAGACATAAAATATTTATATCGCAGATGCTAAATATTTTTACAGTGGTGCAAGGAAAAGCTTGGTTTCTGAATTTGAATTTATTACCTTCCGTAAAATTAATGTTCTTTCTGTACTGCATTTCAGTACCTTAGTCATTCAAACATTAATGAATGCAGAACTGAGCAATGGGTTTTGCACTGCTGCCCTTCTGACTGGGCATTCATGCAGTTATGGGAAATTCTCGGTCTCTGATGGTCTGCTTGATTTATTATTGACTTAATAAATCAAGTCACCTGTATTTAAAGATGATTTAGCTTAAGCCTAGATCCTCCAAACCTTTGACGTCTGTTAGCATATGGTACCATACTGCCTTACTTTACTCCTTTCAGGAGTGTGTTCAAATAGCACTGCAGTATGTTTTCTTGATTACCAGACGCTTGGGGATGCTGCATCTGGCATGGAAATGCCTTCTCTTTTACTCTTCTCTTGAAAAGCAGAGGCACAACCTCCTGCCATGGATTCTCATTCAGGAATCCCTCCAGGCAAAACAACGTAGGCACCACAGTGACGGGCATGGCTGGACCATCCAGAATTCAGTCTGCTTGACACACAGAAAAAAAAGCTCATTAGTGCCAAGTAGTGAAATATCCCAATTCTTATGTCCAGCAGACCAGCTGGAGCGGTGTTTGCTACTGGCCTTGCACTGAGAGTGTGCGTCCATCACATGGAGGAGGACTGTTTTGTAGCAAGTTGCAGAGGATGAGGTAGAAGACAGTGAAACAAAGCTGAACTTTCTATTAGCTAATGCTGTCAAAATGTAGAGCCCTGCGCATCACGAAGGAGAAGCAACTAACTTTGAAAACGAGATGAGGAGGAGAAATTAACCAGATACAGGAAAGCTTAAGAATTACTGAAGCTGAAGGAAGGGATGTGTGCACTTGCATTTCAAATTACGAAGGAAATAAGAGACAATTAACAACATTAGGCAGCCACCAGCCTGTCTGGCAGTGCTTGATAGTCAGTCCAAAGGATGCCAGCCTGCCCTGACAGTAACAGGAAGTAATTACCTAGTCTGTCACCAGCCAGGTTTCAGGCTACAAAAGGTAAGAGCAAGAGCCATATTTCTAAGAACAGTTGCACTTTTTGGGGTTGTTTTGAGCATTGGTGCTAAATTCCTGCTGCTGCTGCTGCCAAGAACCAGCAATACATATTCTTGCTGTTGTTAAATTACTGATACATTAATTGCTATCTATTCTGGATGCTGTAGTTGCATTTTTTCATGCGTGTTTATTGCCTTTTGTTGCTGCCTGCCAAAGATACTGCGGGCAGATCCTATGTCTGATGCTTTGTTTTAGTTGCTTGGCTACTTAGCTTTTGCTGAGGTGTCACAGATGCTTTCTTGATGAGTGTCCACACAAGGAAATATGTAAAAGATGCTGGTGAATGCTGTGCTTGCTTACTTCTGTTGCTTTTGCTAGAGATGCTACAGTATGCTTACCTCGCTTTGTTACTACAGACTATCTGTACAATAGGTACACTGTACCTACAGAAGGTAGACTGAAACCTTTCATTTACACAGCAGGGTCATGGTTAATACCAAAGGTAATATTCTGTATCTTTGTATGCAAAGGAACTGTTGTTGGAAGGAGATGGTGGGCAACTGCCTCACTTAATTGCAGTGCATTCTTTTCTGGTAATTGTTACAAAGAAAATGTATTTTTCCTGTTGTATTGCCAGATTTTCCCCTTCCTCTCTCCCTGTGAAAGTCTCCAACAGAGAGAGATTCAAATCTCAAAACTTAATTGGGTTGTTGACTTCAAACTTATTCCCTGCCAAAAACTGAAAGTAACCAATATTTCTTCTGCTCTCTGCATTTTCTGTTTATGCTGCATAACTTTATCTCTTTACATCACCAGCACTTGTGACTAAATTGTTTTCTTGTGCTCACAGTTTGAAACCTTGTCTAAAGTCTCTGAATAAGCTATGTTTCCTTCCAGACAGTCCAAAAATATTTAATCAGCAAATAAACAAAAAATTACTTTTAACAGCTGTTTTACTTCCTTCTTTAATGTTATTGCAAGCCTTTTCTTAATTATTCTTGCCTTTTGGCAGTTGCGGTGCATTAATATTTACAAGATGAGATGTAGTTTTCTGTTTATATTAGCAGTCCTCTGTCTGTGAGATCTGGACCAACCAGAATGCAGGATATCCTTTCTCATCGATTCATCAGGTTCATAATGTAAGATACAGTGATAAATGCTATGTTGTCACTCTATGGATGTACAGTCTGTTGCCGTGGTGTTATCTACGGGTGTCATGTCGCTGAAATGACAAAAAAAGTTTGTAACTTGTCCGCCCTCTTTTGGGATTATGTGTGCGCGCATTCGTGTATCGTGCCATGTGGTTAGCATCTGTTGGCTGTATGGTGTACATACAGGACGTGGAGGGATTGCCAGCAGCAGTCTCACTCAGGGGGAGCTTTGACTTCTGTTCCTGATGTTTTTGTTTGCTCACTTTTCCAAAGTGAGAAACCGTGTAAACAGCTCGGTTTGCACAGTTTCACCCCCACAATGTGTTGTGCTGCCCTTCCTGTTAATCTGTAGGCTTTGCCTAGCTGGGGAGCACACCGTGTTCGCAGAGACACTTTTGGGGAATTAGAGGTAATGCTGATGGTGCTTTGAATTTTCATCATTTCTGTGACAGAGGCATATCTGCTGTGCATGTGAGAGCAAACCTGGTGATCCATATTGCAGCGTGATAAGGACGACAGCCAGTCGTTCAGATTTCACTAAGCATAGTATTTCAGAGGAGCTGTAGATTTCTCCTGATTTCTGTCATAGAGCTGCCTCCTTGGAGCATTTCTGCCAGAGAGGGGCCATTTTGTTTATCAAGCTTTAGAAGCTTTTAAAATGTAAGTATACCACAAACCTATTTCCATTATTTCAAAAGCCAAATATATTAGGAGCTAAAAAAAATTCTTTCACTGTAGGAATTAAAATGTAAGCAAATAATGAGGATTTGGCTGGTCCACAGAACATTAAAAATCTTACAGGGAGAAAATAATTAATTTTTCAGCCAGAAGTGTTGTATCTATGTGTGCTCCAATTTATTGTTGTCATGGTGACTAATGCACATTACCATAACTAGGCATGGGGCTTTAATAGGTGAAAAGTTATAAAATGTTAAAAATTGTTAAAAATTACTATATTCAAGCCACTCAAAAACAGGCCCTTTTTTTTGCCTGCAGCATGGAGGGTTTTTAACTTGACATTTTTATAAAAAGATGAGGCAGGTGTTAGATTTTATAGAAGTTGTACTGAGATTACTCCTTACCTGTGACTACCTCTGCATCCAGGTCCTTTTCATGTGAGTCAAACACAGTTCTCAGAGAATGGGATAAGATGGAAGAACGTGCAACAATTGTAAAAAATTACCTAATAGCAGTAATCTGCTTCTGTAGCTTATTTGACATCAGGATCTGACCCTTTCTAGAGCACATCTGCCCATTTTCAGGGTTATGAAGCACTGCAAGAACATGAGATATTGGTCTTTAAGGCTATGAACTTTATGGTTAAAAGTTGTCACTGTAAAAGGATTGAACCTTTACCACTCTGGCACCTGACTTGAGACCCTTTTGTGATTGTAAATTCTTTATCTGCAAAACGTGGAGAAAAAAAATCTTCTTTCTGAAGGTGACTGAGGCAGAGAGAGGAAAGGCACTGGTTAAAGGCATGGGGAGGTTAGAATACTAAAACACAGGCAGTACAGCAAAAACCACGTGATAAATTGCACAGCTGTCTGATGAGTTGTAAGGTTAGATGAGGACTAAATTATCTCTTGCCTTTCTACTTCATCAGAGAGATAAAAATTCCATACGTATATTGTGTCATAAAATATACATAAGCTTAAATGTTTGATTATTTGTTATAATTGCAAATTAAATATTCAAAGCAGAAAATCCTTATCCTATCATCTCTATTTTTAAAAATTAAATCAAACATCATAGTTAGTCCTGCATGGCAATTTACAAACATTTCTATACTGCCTGAAAGTGTTTTAGGTGCTTATGAAGGCCCTGAGTTGTTCCACACCAATTCCTCAGATTTAGAACTACTTGTAATTCAAATTTTCTACCTCAGACTTGAGACTTGTAGTTTCAAGTCTTCTGTAGGTCAGAGATATTCCTACTTTGTATTTTACCTGAAGTTAATTGTCATCATCACATCCTAAATCTCAGAATTTCAGTATCTGACTAGAGTCAGTCAGCTGAGGAGCTCCTTTTCTCCCTGTAGAGGCTTTTAGGCCCAGATTTATGAAAGTATTTAGCTGTCTAAATTTTGTTTAAAAGCCTTTCTTCCATTAGAAAAAAAGAAAAAAGGGGGGGGGGGCGGGGAAGGAAAATAAATTGCTTGGGAATATGTAGTACGAAATACACTTCTAAACATCTTCATGGATCTGGGCTTTGGAGACTACCCTGTTATAACTCATCTAAATAGGTAATGAATACTAGCAATAGTATGGTTAAAAAATCTAAGGAGAAAAAATGAAATCTAAGAACAAAAGGAAAGGAGACCAGAAACCACTTCTGCTGAATATTAAAAAAACACTTATGATACAGTTACAAAAGAAAATTTCATGGCTATATATAACATGTCTTCTTCAGCCATCATAATAATCTATACCTATGATATTCAATTTTATGTAGCTTTTCTTAGCAGCTGCTCGCTGTACAAGACACGCTGAAATACATGAAAGGTCTTCAGGTGCAGTGGTCTGTCAGGAACAGCAGAAATCCTGTATCTCTGCCTTCCCTTAACCTCAGATATATTACATGTTTAGATCATCCTACAACAATCCTATCAATTCTGTTTTGTCTAATTCAAAAGAAGCAAGTACTAGGATGATTGTATATGTTTATAGAGCAATTAATGGATACAAATGAATGGTGTCCACACAGTCCCTCTCTAAGTGTCTTATACACTAGTTTTATTAGCCTGGTTAAAGATTATTTCCCATTTCCTCATGGCTGTTGCTTCCTAACTCCTTTATAAAATTGATCCAATATGAGAGGTAGTCACTGCTTCTCTTGTTACTGTCCTTCATTTACAGACAGAAACAATACTATCTCCATGGTTTTAATATCTTTCCTGTAAAAGGGGGTCAAATTGTAAAATGATGCACTCATTTCACTCCTTATATACCCTGCTTAATTTGTCAGTACTGTCCATTTTCTGCATGCAAGGAAAGTCACCTGCATACCAGTGCAACAAAAGGGTTTGAAGTGCTCCCCAGGGTCACTTATTCCATAGAAATTCTGGTCCTACCTCATGGCCATCCTTGTGCCTCCTCAGTGGAACAACCGATGGTCAAAAGATGTACTTTTATAACTTCTCTGTCCTGGATTAACTCCTGTTCCATTGTAATAACCTTTTGCTAAATGGATAGGATGTACCTCCTGAAATCTGCTTCCTTACACAGAACATGCAAAGTGTATCTTTATTAGTTAAAAAAAGGGACTATTTCAAGTGGTCTGTTAGCTATGGCCTTGAACAGTTCGTAAGAGACAGTTGAGCACACTGTGACAATTTATGATGGGTGCAATCCATCTTCTCTTGTAGTCAAATACAGGCTTCGCTAATAAGGATGCAGATCCTTGCCCCTTGAAATATGAGTTAAACATTATTTTATAAAGAGAACTGCTTCTTAAAGAAATCAAATTCCCACTTCAGATTAAATATGATAGAAGGTTTTTATACATTAGTGGTCAGAAGGATTCATTTCTGTGGATACAGAATGTTCCCAAATGGGAGCAATTGCTCCTGCTGCTTTCCTTTCAAAATCTGAGGTTGAAGTCATATCCATAGCATATAGGCAACTTAACTAGGCAAAACAGAAATTACAATACTGTATAATTTGTAAATGTGCTAATAGTGCCAACATTAAGTAGGTTTGACTTGTTTTATGATGCTCACTTGCTTGAAGTTGCCATATCAGCAGGGTAATGTTGATGTTTCCAGATTTATCTCTTGCTTTTCATTGCAGAGTTGTGCAAATGTGTGTCATTTCATTATTTTGTGACACATGAAAATGATGTACTTTACTTGTTTTGTTTACTCTGTCTTGATTTAATTAGTAGGATGTGATAGTTTGCCAGACTTCTGAATGTCTTCAATAAGAATTTTTCATGTGCTTTTGATGCTTAACTTCTTTTTGCTTTAAAAGTCTTAACTTCTAGCCATATTCTGTGTGAAATGCTGATGACAATTCCTTGCCAGCTTCAACACATATTTTAACAATATGACATGCATAGAAAATACACAGAGATAAGTGCAGGTAAAGAAAGAAGTAGCATAATCCAAATTGAAATAATCATATAGGAGAAGGTAAAATAGTTTGAGAGAGAACAAGCAGGGGAGGAAGGAGGAACAGGAAGGAGAAATCTGATCCCCAAAAGACAGTGGGTAGGAGACAAGAATTCAGAGACAGACCAGACCAGACAGGGTAGGGGAGAAGCGGGGCTGGTGACAGAGGGAAGAGGGCTTGGGAAGAGGAGAAGGACTTCATCCATGGGTCATTTTCAGTTAAAGTGAGCTGATGCTGGTTTGGTAGCATCCCTGGTGTTGAGGACATGGGCAGCATGGGCACATGTGAACCAAAAGTCAGAGAGATCACAGTTAAAAAATTAATAAACTCAAAATAATATTTTTTTTGCATGGGCCTGCAAGGTGAAAGGTGCCCCAAAGGGCCCAGAGGTCAGTCCAGGTCAAATAAAGCCCTGTCCAGAAATAGCAATGGCAAGTGAGACATAGACCAGCACTGCCATGCCGGGGGCATTCCTATACCGATGCCTGTGTTGGCTCTTTTTGGAAGGGAGAAGAGTGTCCTGCGAAGGGATTTGTCAGCCAACTGCAGTCCTACCCATGTTCTCTGAGGGCTTTGAGGAAAGAGGGGAGATGACAGCTCAGGAAGGCAATCTTCTATATCAATAAGAATGATGAATGTGGAAGGGCAATGTTAGTAACTCTACAATGAGACATCAAGAGAAGGTGATAAAAGTAAATATTCATAAAGAGATTAAAGAATGCCTTATATGTTTGAAGAATGTATAATAAGTTTTGAGATCAAAGCAAAGTCTCAGTTATTTAACCATTTAGGAAAGTTAGTTATTGGTTATGTGTGGTGGATAATGGAAGACTTATTAACTGTGTAGAAGAGCTTGTAAAACACATAGTGGAATTTGTGAATGGCATTTTTGTGCATCTCATTATTTTTTTCAAGTGCTCTCATCCTCATATATGTATTGTAAACAGTTATTTTTAAGGAATATTTCCGATGCCTAATGATTTTATTCTCAAAGCAAATAGATTTAATTAAAGCCTCATTAAACACTACAGTAGATGACTTTGGATTACAAACTAAATAATGAAAAAAGTTGTAGAAGTTGTATTCCCTTATTTTAGTAACATTGCTCTATGTGTAGAAAATAAATTATTGTTAATTGAGCACAACAGTGGAGCTACTTTATAGCAAATTTGCCTGCAACTTCTCTTATATCTTGAACAACTGTGATTTTCAGACAGGAGACTGGGGAGAGCCTTCAATTACCTTGCGACCTCCAAATGAAGCCACAGCATCAACACCTGTACAATATTGGCAACATCATCCAGAGAAACTCATCTTCCAGTCATGCGATTATAAAGCATTTGTAAGTGTTGATAAATTTAGTGGTTTGTTTTGGTGTAGATATATTAATCTTAAATTTTGATAGGCTGTTGGGTTTTTTCAGTTATATTTTGTCAGTGACTTTTGATGAGACAGGCCACTTCTGAAATAATGTAAGTGTAATAAATGAGAAACAAGGATGCACAGTACTTTTTGCTATGAATTTTGTGATATATTGCAGTCCATGTAGCAATAGTGTTAGAGAAATGACAGCATGAATAAGTGGCTAAGTGTTGTAGAAGTGACAGTGAAGGCAAACACTCCAACTTCTCATCTGTCACAAATCCCTGTCTAGTACTTACGGAAAAATAATAAAACATAATATGGGATTCTCATGCCTACCTTAATGCTGCGTGCACAGCAGTTAAAGTATTGCCTTGCCTGAGTTTTATACACCTGTTTTGGGGGAAGGGAACTAGGGAAGATGGAGATCATCAGGGTCCTGAAGCAGTGTTTTTTGTCCATGGGACAACAGCACATTCAAACCTCTCCCAAACTGATGACTACTTGCAGTACCAGTAAGAGTCAGTTCCTTCAGAGCAGGGCATATTTATTTTTACCTCCGGATAGCTGTAGCTGATCCCATCCCTGGAGAAATGGAGCTTCCCTCTACAGCTAAAGATGATTAGTATTCTCTGGCTGGTATAAACACTTGTGAAGGAGAGGAAGATCTCATGAAGTATAGGAAGTCATACTGGAAGACTTTGTTTTTTAAAAGAAAAAACGTTTTCTGAATTCTTGAGTTCCCTGTTAACAGGGCAGAGGGGCTGGTGCTTTTATGGAGATGAAGAGGTGCCTCAGCCCATCTATTTAAACTCACATTTCCCCTTCCAACTCTGCTAGAAAGCACTTTTAAAGTTGCTGAAGGTGCTTCCCAGACCACTGTGGCCTCTTCGGAGGTGGCCACCTAATGAAGCAAAGTTGACTTATTTTACAAAGGAAAGGAGCTCAGTAGTTGCAGTGCCTTTAGCATAATAGTTGAGGGTTAACCACTTGTCCAGGATGTGGGTTTTAGATCCTCTTCACCTGAAGAAGCTTGGATCCTTAGTGCTTTTTAGGATAATGCTCTGTTCACCAAACACTGGAGCATTTTGGGGGAGAGTTGGGAGCTGATGGACCTGATCTAAAGCATATCTGAAAAGGTAGGAGATAGGACTAAGTGCAAGTGAGAGCCTGGCTCACACGGAGGAGGGGCAGAAGGGGTGTTACAGACCTGTCTTGCTGGAGCACATCTGCATCTTCCATCAGACCTTCATGGAGTAGAAATTGCCGTGAATGCAGTGATTGTCCCTAGACAGTAACTAGAATTTCTGCCTTCCTCTGCAAGTGGAGTCCCACTCACCTGCTCTCAGTCTTGCTCTCCTTCTGTGCAGCACCTCAAATTGAAAAGGAAGCTTTGTAACTTACAGTTCTTTAAATATTTTCATAGTTTTCAGTAAAGTGAACAGGTGTATCTCAAGAGTGCCTTCTATCTCATTACTTGATCCAGCAGTAAATTCATAATCAGGTGTAACCTCTGTAGTAGGTTGGAAGGCTTGTGCATCGTTAAAGAAATGAAGTTGGGATCACCAGGAATATCCAAGTTACTGGTGATTAAGGAATCGCCAAATCAAAATATCCAAGTTATTGCTGATTAAGGATACATCTTCCTTTCCTAAGGGTCATGCATCACTGCACTGACTCAGCTCCCTGAGCTGTAATGACCTCAGCCTTAGGGAGTAAAACCCTGGCTTGGAAGTTACAACGGGGGCAGTTTTCATTGTATGCCACATCACTCAGTTGAACTGTTGGATGTCCTCTGTGTTTCTCCCACATGCTCTGGGTCTTTGAAAAGGAACATTTCCAAAAGTACAGCAAGTCAAAGGAAAACAAAATTCCCTCCTAGAATTTTGTATTTGTCTGACAACTAAATTGGACAGTGCCTCTGTGATTTGTTTGTCTATTCTGCAGTCCACCCTGGGAAGCATTTCTGAATGCCTGCAACTGAGACTTTTTGCTGCTGTGCAGATGGGACAAGAGCTGCCTGCGTCTTCTCTTTCTGGCTCTTTTTCTGCCATAAGCTCAGAAGCACTGCTTTTTTTCCCTGATGCCTGACCAAATGGTAGCTTTCAAGGAAATACCAATTTGTTGTGCCACAGTCTATTAAAAAAAAAAAAAAATTAAAAATTGAAGAAATTAATTGCATCCTTCTGAGAGAAGGCTAAGGATACCAAAGGTGTCAGACAGCAGGATCCAGAGAAACATACAGTTTAACTCAATATGCTTTAGTTTAATTTTCTAATTTCAGAGTTTGCTTTATATTTGTCATTCTTCTTCAAGGGCAATATCAAGCTATCCCATCAAATTAATGCCCAAAGCCCTATTCATGTCACCACTGAGCCCCCAGCTGGACTCGCAGCTGCTTGCTTTATGAATCTTTAACATCTGCACTCCTCCAGGAATGCCCTTCATTCATTTCTTTCTGCTTGTGCTTATCTGGTAGTGTTGGTGTTGTGCACCCTTCCGTTTATAATGCCCTGAAAAGTGTTTCTCAGTAATTACCATGTTGGCTACTGTCTACATTGAAATATTTATGCATTTTCTTGCAGGTCAGAGACTTCTGCAGTACACAGTGTGAACTAAAGGCTTTAAAGAAAATATTTCAGTTTAGGTCAGGAGACCGGAGAGTTGAACCAGTACACTTTCTCTTCAGTTCCAGCTTGCGTTCAGCTGTAACTGAAATTTTTTTTATAGGTTCTTGTTTAAGATGAAGCTGATTCATTATCTGGTTGGGTCAGCTTAGAGTGTTTCCAAGGGGAGTCAGTGTGGTAGAATGAAAGGAGTCAGACAGTGGTGATGGGCTACAGCATCCTCTGGGAAGAAGCTCCTGCCCACAGTGCTTTCTCTCCTTCTGCAGCTGACCTACCCTGTTCCCACCAGTGGCATGACTTCTCTTTAGCTTCTGTGTTGCTCACTTAGGACCAAAGACTTACGAGAAGCCATGGCATTGCGCTTCAGTGAGAATGCAAAGAGAGACATCTCTGTGCCTGGGGAGGAGAAGACAAGGGGTGGCTTGCTGTCCTCTTTCCCCAGTTAAGCCAGACTTACATGTGACACCATACAGAAATACAGAAACATCCTGTTTGCACAAAGCTATATGAACATGTGCACATCCACAGATGTACATGCCTGTAGCTTCTATAGGAGAAATGCAGAGTGTGGTTCTCACACAGCCCTGTTAGCCCTAACGAGACCGCTTGCTGCTAGGTGAGAATGGCAGGGATGATGCAGCCAGCTCCATCCCTGGAGGAGCAACACCATAGAGATACTCAGAGAGATACTGAGACTGCAGAGGAACAAATCCAGAGGAGCAGAGCCTGCTGACAGGGTTCAGAACAGCTCAAACTGCACATGCCAGCAAATGACATTGTGAGGAAGAGGCAGATGGGGAAGGGGATGTGTCAGTGAGGCACTCACTGCCCTGTGTACCCTTGGAGATGAGCAAGCTCCTCTGTGAGCACTGTGGCTTTCAGTGAGCTGAGCCAGGACCCAGCACCAGCACCCTGCTGCTTCCTCTCACCCAGCCCTCCTTCAGATCAGTAAAGGCTTCAAAATAATATTCCAGGGTCAACCTTTTCTTAGGAAAAAATAATGGCTTAAACTAGTTTTCAGTTCAGATTTATTTTCTCTGCTGATGCTGGGCTCTGCTATCTGCACATAAATTAGTTACAGATTGAGTACACAGAGGTTAACATCGCTGCTGGCCTTCATGTCCACATGATTGCACACATAGGAACATGAGTTTGGCAGATGGCAGCTAAAAACAGCAGATTCTCCATTTTTTAATCAAATGGCTTTTTTTAAGATGGAATCTGTAGTATTTGTTTGTTGTTTGAATGGCTAAGGTAATAAGCTAGAAGACTTTCAGATATCGTTTCAAAGGGCTCCATCCGATTCAATACACTTGTTGCTGTGCATTCCTGTTTCATAAGTTGATTAACACACTGGTTTAAATGATTTATCAGAGAAATGCAGAGTAAAAAAACCTGAAGAGATATATTAAGTTGACCGCTACCACTGTGGGGTTTTAGGCATTTTTACTGCATTTCTGCAGATGTTTGTCTATTTTGGAATTTTAGTTAAGTTTAATGACTTTTTATTTTAGTATTTAGGTTCTATGCTGGTAAAAGAGTTAAGAGGCACAGAGTCAACACAGGATGCATGTGCAAAGATGAGGGTAAGTTAGTAAACCTACTCCTTTCTCTATTATCATAATATTAAATCATATCAAGTTGTGATTACTTGTACTGTGCCCTTTTTGCTTTTATAATGTTCTGTTACCCATTTGTTTTCCATTGCTACACTGGTATTCAGTAGGAAGTTTATTCTGCCTTTTATCTTAATTTCAATACCAAAATTTAAATGTCGATTTTTATTTTGTGTGTTGTATCTAAGAAAAAAACAAATTTGTGCGTTATGTTTTCTCTTGAATCTTCAAGTATGTTTCAAAGTTCTTTCCACACACTTTAAATGTGCCCACATCACATTGCTTTTATAAACAGAATTTATAGCTCATATATGATAGTCTAGATTGAATTTACTACATGAAAATATGTACTGGTAAATATATTAACATGTTACCGAAGCCACTGGTTTTTACATATGGTCTAATCCTACAGTCACATAATCCTATGGATGTTTTTACTCACATGAGTATTCCATTAATTATTGCTTATTGATTGAAGGATGAAAAGGGATCTAATTCAGTTTCACCTGATGGTGGAAAAGCAGTTAGGTTTCCTTCAAACTGGTAAGAATGTGTTTTTCTATGCCTCTTTGATTTGATACTGGTTTGTAGAAAATTACAATGAGGCTCGGCCTATCACCAAGAAATATGCTGCTGCTGGAAACTCAGAACAAGCCACAGGCCAGCTACATGATTTATTCCCAACTGTAGCTGTAATAGGAACACACCTGTTCATAGAGATGGTGAACATATCATGGTCTGGCATGATTAATTAATGAAGAATATAATTGTTTGGTAATCTACCAAATGTGTAAAATTACAGATGAATGAGTGAAATCCTTTCTTCTGTGGATCATAAGACTTTTATGCATGATGCCTCTGAGCACTAGATGTAGCATTCAGATCAATTAGAAAGCTGGAAGATGTGTAAAATTCATGCAGTCAGACAACCATTTCCTGTTAGCTACATATCTGCAACACACAGGCTGGTTTTTTTGTACAAGCTGTTTTAGCTAAGGGCTGGCAGTAATTCACGTTTACTAGATTGCCTGAAGATCTGTGGCTTTTCAGCTAGTTACATGCTAATCATTCCTTACCTGGGCTTAAACTCTAAAAAAAAACCCAACAACTTGACACGGAGGGATCTACAATCACATACATGTGTTCTGGGGAATTAATTGAGGCTGCAAGCGTACTATCTTGCAATCCAGTTTTCAGACTGTCAGACTTAGAGTTAAACTTTTTAGGCATATGTCTGTGCAGATCTTAGGGCAAAATTTGACACCATAGTAGCAAATGACAACTTCAGTAAGTTATTTGACTGAACCAGGAAGCTTAACATCAAAAAAGTCACTCTAAATAATTTATAGCCATTTTAAGATTTTTTTAAAGTAATACATTTGGCAAATTTAAATCATATATGATTGATAGGATTATATATCAAAATTATATATCATGTATATATATCATATAGTATATATACAACATCGTGTATATATTATGTATATATACTTAATATATATATTACATGTATATATGTATATATACATAATATATATGATAGTGTGTATATATATACATGTATATATATTTGATATATTATTATATATCAAAAATATATATTGTGTATATCAAAATTATATGCACAATAATCATATCGGTATGATTATATATCAAGAATATGAAAACTTAAGAGGTTGAAAAAACTTTAATTTAAAGTACAATTTTTCTATAAAAATAGTGGAGGTGCACTAGTAGTGTATAGTGCCATACAGGGCACTTATACAATACAGTGATGGAGTTTATATACATTTATTTTATATATTGTCTTTTGAAACCGTTGCACTGCAAGAATGTTTATTTTCTAGTTTGAGGGGTTTTTATTGCAGAGGTTTGAATAAAATAGTTTTTAATCAGAATTTCATCTATTCTTTATACATAGTCCTTTTAATTATATTTCTATTCAAGTCAAAAGCAAAAAACATTGACTTAATGGGAACAGATTATTATTTTAGCATAAGTTTCCCAGTGAGAAAACTGTATCTTTTTATAAAACTTTCTCCCTCTGGTTGTGTTCTGAAAGTTGAATTGGGAGTCCAGGTTGTCCCAAGTTCATCCTGAAGTCTTGCTGTAATGTTCGTTATTGTATTTAAGTACCACTGGGTTGTCGTGGAAGATGTGGCTTGTTTTATAGTTACATTTTATTTTAAATATACCAAAAGGGACATTTCACTTACAAAAAAGCAAAAAGCTAGATATGTTCTTTGACTGCTTCTCAGGTACTGAATTCTATCCGCTTGTCCAGTGCCTTTAGAGTCAGTAAGATTTTCACAGAGGGTTGTACTAGTGTGATAGAGCAACATTTTTTAATTTTAGTATTTGATTTTTTTTCCCATTGATATATTTCAAATCTCTAGCATGCTGCAATCTGAAACATGGAGGGGAGGGGAGTACATCACATATAACCTTGTACCATGCTGAGGTCCTTCCCCACAATTTTTTAATCTTTCTGGAGTCAGTCACATAATGGCTTTTAATGAGAATGTGTGAAAATTAGGTACCTAATTTTTCTGTCAATGTGGCTTTAGCTTCTCCATCTTTAACCTAATGCTGCTTAAAAAAGCATTAATGTTCACTGAATGTCTTCCAGTCAGCAGATACACGTGGATGAAAGAAGCCTGTCAGTGAAAAAAACATCTTGATCTTCCTTAATCGTTCGTAGATACAGAGAAACAACAAAAATTACATGTTTGCTGACTGCAGATCCCTCCCGGTTAGTTGTAGATGCTTCCTGTGCTTTCAGTTATTGCAATTGACGGTTTTGGTTCTCAGGGGAAGTGTCATGCAGATACCCCTCACATCTCTCCACAGAGGGGCTTATGGCAGACTCCTCCTCTTACAGCCTAAGAATGAAGTGAGATTCTAAATCTTCTGTAATGTAAAAAAACCCCAAGCAACCAAACAAAAAAAACCCCAAACCTGAGAACCACTGTCTTAATAACTCTTCTTGGCTATCCACTGTGCTTCTCAGCATTGTGCAGCAGTGTGCTCCAGCAGGGCAGATGATGGATTTGTTTGGGGAAAATCATGCAGATGCAATAGATTGAGCTCAGCACAGGGGTCAAGGTTATACATGCTTTTTGTTCCCACCCAAATTGCAGACTCTAGCAGCCATCCAAAATTTTGGGTATTTGGCAAGAACTGTGCCTGTTAGAGGGATTATACTTTATTTTTCCATTCGCACATTTGCGCTCCAAGGATGGATTTATATTTTATGGTTTCCTATTTGTTTCCAGCTATTTTCTCTCACAAACTCCCTCTGCAGTCAACAACACTGTCTCCTTATCTCCATTCCCCACCTGCTGTAAACTGACCTTTGCTACTTGCAGATTAAATCTTGCTGTCCTGGCCACAATAGATTTATTAATTATGTTTGAGAGATGCCTTCAAGAACTTAAGAGCTGTCATCTTTCTCAGCATGGACTAGGAAATATTACAAGTTGTGTTTTCAATCAGATTACTGCCTTCACTTCAAATCACCATAGGAACACGAAATGAGAATAAAATGTGTTTATATCAAAATAAAGAAAAGGAATAAAGTTTAATTGGAACTAGGAGGAGACTTGTTCTCTACAGTAGACTTCCATCTGGCATTTACACATCTGAATTCCTTGACAAGGTAAGAAGGGGACAGTTTTATACTTAGTGGCATGAGCACAGCAGCAAGGTAGACTCTTTCCTTGCAGTAATGTTAAATCGCTAATGTTGCATATACCAGCTGCACAGTCTGAATCAATCAGATATTTACTACAGCAGTAGGGAATTTAGATTTTGTTCTTGGATCCTGCCATATTCCTGAATATTATGTATCTTTCTTAAAGGTTTTTGTGTTAGAAAAGAGGTTCTTACATTTCAAATCAAAGTTCTGGGGAACCAGCAACATAATTCTATTTACAAAGCAGGTGTTTAAATATCTTGCTGCCTTAGGACCAAAATGCCAAAGTTGGAATTGTTACAAAATCTGCTTCTCTTATCTCTGAAGGGGAAGATGGAGCAGAGTTGACTCTCTCAGAAAATAGGCAGGGTCTGGGGCATTTCTCCCTCATTTCTCCTTACATAAAGAAGGAGGATCTGGGTATAGATGGCAGTCTCCTTGTTTCTGCTAATCCCTTTCTACTTTTCAATCTCCATTTCATTTCTCCCCCAAAAGTAGAAGTGTCCTCCATAGGCCTCCTAGTGAAACTAACCAGGCAAATACCATGTCAGGATCAAATACTGTATTTGAGAATTTCTATTCTTCAGTCTCTGTTCTCTTGAGACTCATAGCTCTGTCTCTTTCATGTGGCCACTGCTTTGGGAGGGCCTGCAGTGGAACAGGCACATGGATATTACTCAAAAGGAAAAAAGAAGTTGTGGGAAGTCTTAAAGTCATTCAGTCCTTATGCACATCCACATCATGCCATCCCATGTTCTTCAGAGGATTGTACGTCCTTGAACTCTGTGGCTGAAAGGAATCCAAGGTGCAGGAGGGATGCACTGCCCTTTCAGCAGCAGATGAGTGTGTACTGATACTGCAAAAGCAAAAAAACCTCTCATTCTCAAGTAGTTGCAGGTGCATCCCCAGTGCGATGTTCATATTAATGATATAGCTTGGAGGCATCCACTAATTGTAGAGAAGTAAACAGTCTTGTACCACAGGGATTACAGATGCTATCTTATTCTAAGAGGTATTAAATTATGTCAGTGATGCATTTTAAATCTTTTGGACTGAGAGAAGTTAGTAAATATTTGTTACAAGGCAGATTGTAGTTTCAAAATTGGCTTCAAAACTAAATGGTCAAATGTGAACTTTGAGTTTTTATTTCCATTTCATCTCATGCATGATATTGTCAAAGTGATTCACTCAAAAGGAACTGTTTAATGAGGATTCATATGCCTTAAATACATAACAGACTTATGGGTATGATAGTAGGGGGTACATATTTTGAAACGTGCAGTCTGGAATTAATGCCATTTGGGATTAATTGTTGCTACCAGTATGGGAAAATGTTCACATTCTCGTAGTGAAGTGGATTCCAGTACATAGTTGAATAGTAAAATTTCCAGTTACAGTCTTCAGATAGCTATTAAAAACCAGAATAGGACAGAGTTAGCAGATTCATTTGCAAAAGTAAAAAGCCAAGATGAAAACTTAAGATTTTACAGGCTCATAAACTTGTACTCAAATTGTATGTATGGAATTGTTAGTGACTTGGCATAGTTGAATAATGTATTTTTACTGTGTATTTGCAAGATTGAGTATAATTACATATGCAATAAAACCTAAAAATGAACATGGTTTCATTTTGGCCACTGTATGAAAGCTGAGTAATCCAGTTATCAATGTATATATAAGTACATGAAAGTGGTCAACATGGCAAAGTAGAAGTACCAGTGTATCCCATTTCCTCTTGGCAGGAAATAAATACATGAGATGAAAGCATTTTGAGAGTGTTCTGTATTACATCATGGGCTACAGTACATCAAGTGAATGTGTGAATATCTTTCTTGGACACCATTCTACATGTGTTCCTGAATTTCTTATTTAGCTGTTTTGTATGTGTGTGTGTGTGCGCGCACAGAGATACCATGTTTTGTACATTGCAAGAGTATTGAAAAGTATTGTCTTAGTGCTCTCAGTTTTGCACAGAACAAGGTATTGCAGTACAATCCTGTCTTGAAAGGGTTAAAGGCTCTTTAGGGTTATAGATTTTTGTATTTGCATATATTTGCTTTTTAAAAATAAACCGCTAGTTTATATTGTTTTATTCATAGAACAAAGTCCTCTGCCTCTTAAGCCATTGTTATTTACCTTGATTTGGTAGGCACACTGGCAGGGTGGATCTCAAATTAGTTGGATTTTAGTTTATATTCTATATAAACGTCTAGCAGTTCTGCACAGCCAGGTGCTCAAAATCCAGGTGGAAATGCTTTACCCACTTAAGACAATTTGTAGTACTATACTATGGAAATCAGAGTCTGCCGGTGGGTATGGTGGTTTTTTCAGTGAAACTAGAGAAAATCGTAATCAAGAACAGAAGCAAGCTTGCAGTCTCTGGCACCGCTGCTCTGGTCACCTTTATGACCAGTTTCAAAAGGAGGAATTAGGAGCAGCCCTGTCCAAGGCTATTCAGGGTTTTGGCATTGTCCTGCATAATGGCAGCAGTGGGTTCAGATGTAAATTCAGAAGGGTCTTAAATCAGACCTAAATCCAGATCTTTACTGTAAAAGCAAGCACTGTAATAACTAGGCACTTATGCAGAAGATGCCTTCCACCGGACAGATCTCCATTCTGGGTGCTGAGAGAATGAAGCAGCTTCATCACGGCAGCTGCATCACAATACAGGCAAGGCTGCTATTCCTGTTGTTCCTTATTTTGAAGAAAAAGAGGCTCTATGTCTTTGGGGGCTCTGGGGAAGCTGAATATATGACACGTTAGATTTAGGATGGTCATGCTTTCTTTCATCTTCCTGTGTTTGCAGTGAAGCCTGCTTTATGGTTCTTGAGTTACACATGGCCTTCTTCCACACAGTCATCCACCTGTCCAGTAGGAGTTATTTCAGAAGTGGGACCAAAGCTCAATCTCTGGCGCTGCAGACTGTGGAGCATTAAGACTCCTCACTGCGGGAGCAGTGCACCTGAGGAGACAGGGCATGCACATCTGTCCTCAGGTAGACAACCAGCTGATCAGAGGCAGGCACTGGCAACAAGCCTAGAATATCCTTGCTGTTCATCCAGATGATTCTCCTGAAGAAGTGTATTAAAACAAAGACCCAAAGTTACAGTCACAAATAGTGGAGTTCATAGGAACTATGACCAGTTCCAGGCTAGTGAGCACTTGCCCAAAGACAGGGTCCTGTCACTATGATTGCTTCTACATGAGATAAAATCTAATCCTGCTACTACGGTATGAACATGCCTTGGAGCATTAGACCATATGTCAGCATGCACATGACATCCAATGCCAGCCTTCAGCTGTGGCTCCTATAACTTTGGCTCAAATCCATATGCTTCCCATAGAGGCACCAGATGGACAAGAATATTTTGTCATCTCATCATGTCCTCACGGAGTTGATACGGTGGCTAGAACCTGAAAAGCCCAAGGAAAGGAAATACTGACTCCTGTGTCCCACCTTCTTCTTAAATTCTGGTCACAGGCACAGGCAGAGATGCCCACTTGGCCTGCACAGAGGTGTGAAATGTCTGACTATGAAAGCTGTGGGACTTCATCTTAACATCCTAGAATTTAGAGCCAAAGCACTTACAGTGCCTGAGTGAATGGTATTCATATTGTATTTCTGAAAACTCACATTACACATCCTGGCAGCCACCTGCTCCATTAAAAAGAAAGGAACAACAAGCAAATAGTATGAGCTCACCATGACAACTCAAAACTGTTGAAGTCTGGAAACTGCTTGGAAATAATAATTACATGGTGGACTTCAGTTACTGTATCACTGGGAGTCAAGGGGGGGGAAGAGCGCTGTGTGTTTTTCATGATAGCACTGTCATAATAACAAAGGATATTATTCCACTGCCCAACTGTTTGTTGCAATGGGGGTACAAGTACAGAATTGCTTTCCAAAACCATGTTTCTACACTGGACTACAGTATTCCAGAACACCTCTGCACAAATCCTGGGGTTTGTATGGTTTGCAAGCTGATAAGGGTAATCACCTGGTCCTTACCAGCTGAGACAGTTTGGCTTAATAAATTACAAATGCCCATCAGTCTCTGATTCATTTCCTAATTTGCCAGCTGTAATTTAATAGTATCTTGATGAGCTGTTTCATTCAGATACAGTATTCTGGCAGTTCATGACCTCAATTAAATAGTAAAGATCAGGTCTGCTCTAGACAAACCCAGGTGAATGTGGAGCAGATAAGGAAGATGATTAAATTACAAACTACTGGTCTATGTGAAAGAGGACTCCCAGATGGGTAGTATAACGTGGCCTTGCCAACAGGAAGCTTCACCTTTATGGCAAATAAGATAGTGCAAATTAGACCAAAAAGCTAAAGTAAATGAATGTAGTAACTGTGTTTGTATAGCGTATTGGAGAAGAAGAGGAATTTTGCTGCTAAGGAGGCGAGGAAGGAGATAATTACAATAATCAAAATGGGAGACAAAGAGCTCCTGAGTGTAGCTGTCAGGATAGAAAGAAAGGACAAAAGTTGGATGATTGCTGGGTTGCCAGATGATTAAAGTGATGTTGTCATATTTATGAATATTTTGTCTGGCTATGAGCCTATGCGGGGTATATTTCTGATAGATGTATGTACTGCAGCTTCTGTACAGTCACTGCCATGCTTTCTGTGCATTGAAATGAAATTTTATGAAAAGGCTTATTTGAGATCTATTATAGAGGCGCACACACACACACACGTATACACAGGTATGTACTTGCTCTGCTTTTGGCAGGGTTACCATTTCTTTCTTCACTCAGCTCGGAGATGTGCAAATCAGATTAGTGTCTTCCTTCAGATTCTGTTAGATTCTTCAGGATGTTTTACCATTTAATCTTTCATTCTTTAAAAATGCCTAGCCTTCTGGGGGAAGGAGCTTTCTCCAGGATAAATTGACACTTGATTGTCATCTTGAGTCTCTTGTCATTTGATACTGAAAGATGCAACAGTCCTCTCTATTACACGGATGGGTGGGCCTCTCCTTGAAACTTTAATTAGAGGTTTTAGCCTTCATGGCATGGACACTAATTGCAGAACGTAGCTGGATCTGTAGCTTTGAATTTTATGCTGGCAAAAATGGAGTCTCATTTGATTCTGGAAGGAATGAGATCTGATAAGGGGACTTGATTACAGGTTTTTTCTTCTAAGCTTTTGTTTGTTTTGCTCTCTAGTGTTAGCATCACCTATTTTTCAGACTCTTTTTTCAGATAAAGTCTGTGTTTTCAAGCTTATATCTATGCTGGTTTATTTTTCTCGAAGAATACAAAACCACTGCTACTACTTTTGTTCAGCTGCTCTAATAATCTTTCTAGAGGCCAATTCTAGACCTTTCAGTGTGTTTACACTTTCATTCTGTGTGCTGATGTTTCTTCATATGTAGCTGTAACTGAACTTACTCTCAAGAAAATGTTTGATTGATCTCTGATTGTTTGCAGATACTCCCACAAGTGACTGTTCTCTGGACATTATCTACTTTATCTACAGTAGTTTTGTATAGAATAGTCTAGTCTGTCATTGCCTTCCGCCTTAAAAGAATTCAAATTAGCTATAAACTATTATACCGTATTTGTTTTTTTGTTTGGTCGGGTTTGGGGTTGTTTTAGTAAATCTAATCTGTAAACTAATCAACAGGTTTCTCTGCAGAGAACTTAAATATTTTCCCAGTCTGTTCAGCAGGAAGTATCTTTGCTCTGTGCATCATATTGAAGGCATACAGAAGTAGACTAACATAAAAGAAAAAATAGCCTTATAGGAAAGCACGAACTGTAGGTAGGAGAACCTGGCACTGAGGGAATGCAGAATAAGCCTCCACGCTAATTCATGTGTAAAGCAGCTTCCAGTAGCAGCTGCACTCGAGGAAGTGCAGACAGTCAGACATGACAAGATGCAATGTTGGACTGACAGATTGACTGGCAAGCCTAGAGGGTTGCAGGGATACCTTGTGTCACAAATACAACTGCAAGAAGGCAAGAGAGTGAGACATTTCTAAAGAACAACTAATTGCAGCAAAGAAACAGTACTATGAGAAGTACTGCACTGTTGGAGTTTACTGTTCCAGTTTACAGCTGGAAAGAGCAGGAAGAGGGGAGGCAGGGATGAATGGGACATATCAGATCAATGTCTTAAACATGCACGTTTTGGGAAACTCTGATCACATGACTGGTCTTTTTAAGCCTGGCAAACTTACTTCATTCTCTTCCTATTGTGCTAGAAAATAGGAGAATTTTTACCATCCTTGCAACAAACTGTAAAGCTCCTTTTAGTTTTGTAACTACAAGGCAGCTATTTCAAAAGCCCAGAGCATAGTCAGCTCAAGAAGTCAAATATTTGGATAAGTACCTTTTGTTTAACTTACCTATTTTGTCAGAAGAGAAAGAGCACTGTTCTTGCAATGCAACAGAACTCTTAACAGCATCTTCATTTTGATTTCAGAAGTCTACAGAACAAATGAAGAAAGTACCAACCATTGTCCTGTCTGTCTCTTACAAGGGAGTCAAATTTATTGATGCAACAAATAAGGTATGTGCAATTGTTCAATATTAGCTTTTATTTCTCACAAATAGGAATACATATGAGGCTGGATCTGTAAGAGCACCAGACCAGAGGGGGGACAGAGTTGCACTTTGTGTTTTCTTCTCTTTTTTTCTTTTCTCTCCAAAATGGATGTAATCTCATTGTCATTCTGCAGAAACTCAGTCTGGAGGACAAGTGAAGTAGCTTTAATGGCTCATTTAATGGCTCATGGAACATTGTGTTCAACCTTCTGCCATTAAAAGTCAAACTTATCACAAAAGACATTTGGCAAGGAGCCTCTGTGGAATCCTTTACCATGTTCTTCCCTATACAGTTACTTAAATATGCAGAAAAAATATATATATTTGTTCATTAATATAATTTTGGCAAAAAAAAAAGGTGTCTCAAGAATAAAGGTGCAAGGTTTTATCCAGGGCCAGCCATTGTAAGAATAAGAAACGTGAGCCTTAAATGTCCTTTTCAAATGTCAGAGACTCTCTGAGAGCTGTTTTCCTGGTACTAGCCATTTGATTCCCTGAACTTCAGCAGCTTCCTAACAGTTGTTCCGTATTTTCTTCATCTTTCTGTGTGGCAATGCCCCTGCACTTTGTTTCTTACATTTTAAAATACATGCAGCATATTTTTAAAAATAAAACAAAAAACCCCACAAAAAAACCCACAAAAAAACCCCACAAAAGCATAAATTGAGAGGTCAGAAAATTCAGTGATAGAGCAATGGGTTACTGTTTAACCAAAGTAAAATGTAGAAGCTCTGTAAGCAGGAGTAAAGTAATGCATGAATTTCTCTTCTTCGGGTGTCTGAAATGGCAAGAAAATACAATCCATACTGATGCTTGCATATGAATAGAAAAGAAATCTTTTCTGTTATGTGCCTGAAAGTAAGCAGTATAAAAAATAAATCCGACAACCCAGCTACCTGACCAGGTTAATAATGTATATAACTTCTTTGTGTTGCTGAACATTCAGACCACACGACACATCTAACCCAGTATCCGTCAAACTTGCCAAATCAGTCAGTTTTTAAAGGTGTTTAACTAGAACTGGGTTTTAAGTGAAGGAATGAAAGCAGATTTGTGAACTTTTGCTGGAGTTTGGAAGCCATATCTAGGGTTAGAAGATGGCATGAAAGAAAATCAGAGGTGAAATTACTGTTATGTCAAGTCTGGCATATCTGCCAGAGCAGAGAGGCCAGGGATTCCTGTCAGCTCCTTTTTCTTCCATTGGCTCAAATCTGAGGATCTACAGCTATCATTTCCTTTATGTTCTCTGATGTGCAGGGCATAAATCAGGACATTGTAATGCTATTAACTCTAACTTGGGTAAGGCTGTTTTCAGCTCTTAAATCTCCTCTGTAGTATAAAGGATGTAACAGCAATGTCCTTAGGTTTACAAAAAAAACCAAAAAAAACAAAAAAACAGAACAAAAGGAGCTTCCAGTATCTCTTTACACAGTGCATATAATCTTATGTAAGATGGAAACTTGAAAGAAGTTTGGCAAATTGTATTAGGTGGCTCTAGACCAGTCCCACTGAAATACGCTGAGTAGTGCAATAGATGTATTTGATGGAGGTAAATAATGCCACAGTCCTGTTTTTTTTCTCAAGTGGTAGATCGCTTTCTCTCCAGTTCAAAATCTGCACTGCCTTTTCTGTAAAAACCAGGTAATAGCCTGCAACTCTCCCAGGAGCATTGTTATCATCCTTGTCCACAGTGTGCTGTACCCAATTTCTTCAAGACCCAAAACAGATTAGCACTAAGGTGAGATCCTATTCAGACTTGTACTGCTTCCATATGAGCTTATAGTTGACAGCGCTGGGCACCACTTAGCAATAAATGCATACTTTTTAATGACAAAAATAACTAGCAGTTACGTGCTTGAAAACTCAGCTCTCATGGCTGTTCATCCTTTTCCTTTGTGCCACCAAGCTAAGAATTTGTATTCCAAGTTGTAGCAGGCAAAGCTTCAGGTGACAAAGGGCCCTGACCTCATTCCACGACAGCTATTTCAGTGGCGCCTTGAAGCTTGGCATGACACCACTTTGACATGACACCATTTCTTTGCAAGTGAGGCCAGAAAGAAATTGCTGCTTAGGAAAAAGCAGACTTGCAGAATTTTCTCATGGGTCATAGCTAACCCTAACTTCTGGATGTTTTCTGCCAGGAGGGGGATTGGCTGACACGAGGTAGCAAGCAAAAGGAAGGCTGCTTAGCAAAAGCCTGATCTCTCCAAGGTATTTCCTTGGCAGAACCAGAACCAACTTTCAGCTTCCCTGGTTTTTAGAAGCATCAGAGGTTTCTCTTGCCAAACTGAGTGACAGTTTTTAGAATGACAACTGTAGAGTGTCAATCAATGCCTGAGGAGCGTACCTAGATTGGCGAGAGCTGGTTCATAGCCTTGTAATTTCTATAGAATGGGTCTACTGGAGTAGTGACCCTAGGAAACAGTAAACACATGCACAGAAAATGTTTGATTTTGAAAGATCACTGATGATATCCTATAGAAGCTAGGGAAAAACTCAATTTCACTACTAATTTCCATCCAGAAGACTCAGTTTAGGCATACTTCGTTTTATTCAAAGCAAACTTGATATGGGTATGTTTCCAAACTTCACTTGAATTAAAATTAAAACATTAAAACAATCTTTATGAGTTTTGACTCAAGTGCAAAACCCTGTGTCAACCCCAGGTCATCCAGGAAAAGTTTCAGCACAGGAGAGCTCTTTTCACATACACTGCATAAATTCAGGTGATTACTTTGTGGCTCATGATTTGGCATAAATACTTCATGTGATTTCAAGACCTCTCAAGCTTTAATTCTTTCTTCTTTCTAAATACAACATCAATGACAGTATATTACAGCTGTATCTGTGGATATCTAAATCCCTGGTTTTGGTATAATTGTAATTCTCATCAAAATCTTTATTGAGGGTAAAAGTTATCAATTCAAGAACAAAGAAAATAAAATGCTTACAGTAACATAAAAAGCAAATGATTGTTAAGCAGAGATTATACATGTCATAAATTGGCATATATTGAAACATAAGTACTGATTTTGTAATTTTTATGAATAATACATTAAACAGAAATAATCAAGTATGTTGCAACAATTTAAGATTAAGAGGATTATTTCATTTCTTCAGTAACAGTTTCCTTATCTTAGTTTTTCCATAATTCGAAATTTGGAATGCTTTTTATTAAGATTTTTCCTAAGCCACGGCTTCTTCAATTGGATACTTTAATATGTCTTTCGAAAACTTGACACTTACATGCAAGAAGGAAAGTTGCCACTTAGCAAATGAAAGAAGATATGGCAAAGCTTCTTAAGTAACTTAGTTGCATATATTTCCTGTTCTTTAAAAAAAAAAAAAGCGGGTGAGGAAAGGAGATGGGAAGGAAAAGAGAGGGGTGAGGGAAAACCAGAGATGCTCAGAGATTGTTTTCACTTGTACAGAAGCAACTGAGGCAGCAGCAAATGGTGGCTCTGCGAGGGACCAGGACACTACAGATATCACAAGTTCTGTGGCACAATAGCGATGTCATGCTGCAGCAGGCTTGTTCACATTGGGTGATTGTGGAAAAGCCAGAGCTACAGCCAGCAGGGCTACAATTCAGAAAAGTGTATAAACTAACCACCAAGTAAATTCATATTTAATGAATCATTCTTCTGTTTCAGTAAATCATTTGAAATGTGTGTGTTGCTGAAGCAAGGCCTAATCATAAGCCACTCTGCAGTATCTTCTTCTCTGGCTTCATGGTTCCTTTGGCCTGAACACAATAATTGCATATCAGCAATTTATGTAATGAATATCCATCATTTCCTCCAAAGCTTTAAGACAGCTTTTTTTTATTTCATCAGACAGACATGCCCCACCTCTATCTCAATAGTATGCTATAGCTTACATTGGCTGTTGCAAGTAGTGTTGCTCGGTGCATGAATGGTTTAATTTTTCTACACCTCTCTTACAGGATGCTGTTGTCAGTAAGTGGAGAAAAGTTGCCAGATCCTCCTGTAGTTATCTTTTTACTAAGTAGAAGCCTTTCAAGAGCTCAGGGTTTCAATTATAAGTGATGTTTGGTGTTCTTTTTCTCTTGAAAAAGTATAACTGAAATTTGTCTAACAACACGTGCAAAAACCTCAATATTGAGCCTGTTAGGTTTCACCAGATCCTGTCTGTCGGTAGACTGAAACAGTGTCATGTAGCAATCATTATACAGAAAGCCAGCAGCATCGTAAAATGCTTGTATAGTGCTTTGAAACTGTATTTACAGCTGTATGCCAAGAAAGATGTTTCTTTGTCATAGGATACTGAATAAATTGTACAAAACTCAAGCAGACTCATAGGGAAGATTCTAGAATGTAATTGTCTCCTACCAGGTTATTGGCAATTTTAGATATCATTGGAGAGGGTCAAAATTCCAATGACCTGTGTAAGATCACACATGGGGTATATTAAATATCTGCTTATTAAGAAACTTCTGAAGTACTTCAGTACAGCAGATAAACATAAAAGCAAATCTAAACCCACGCCTTTTACTGCTCTTTTAATTCCTAAATTGATTGAAAATATTTTTTTAAACAGAATATTATTGCTGAACATGAAATCCGTAACATTTCCTGTGCTGCACAAGACCCTGAAGACCTTTCTACATTTGCGTACATCACTAAAGACTTGAAGACTAATCACCACTACTGCCATGTATTCACTGCATTTGATGTGGTCAGTGTATAGAAGATACTTCATTTAATAGTTCTTTGTATTAGTAATAATTCTTTAATTCTATTAAAACGTTTTCAGGGTATATGGTGATTAATGGAAGATATTATTCTTTACCGCATGAAAAGACTAATCTACTATGGGATAGTAAAAGGACATTTCTGGAGAAGAGCAAAGAATATCTTTGCTCATTATCTCATTTCCCATCTGAAATAACTCACCTCTGTAATCTCAGCTGTTGACTGTAAACTTAGCGAGTAGCTTTTCATACGAGTCTTCACATGTAATTCTTCTAACCTAAGCTATAGCCTTCCAAGAAGCTTGTAACAAGCAGGTTTGGCCACCCATTCTGAAATCTCAGCACACGCCAAATAAACAGATCAAAACTGGATCAATGTGCGTGATATACAGTGCTCAATCCTGCTAAGAGGTAGGTTCGGGAACTAGCTTAAACTAAATTTGCATGACGTCCTGCATTTTTGACTGCATTGTACTGCCTGTGCAGTCAGGGAATGATGGGTTTGATGATGTCCAGCTTTTTGGCTTTAACCCTCATGTGTCCATCCCATGCCAGCCAGCAAGGGGTGAGAGGGTTGGACACTTTCTTGTGGGATCCCTTTAAGCCTGGATACATCCCACCCTCATGAAGCAGATATGGGCTGCTTTTCAGACCAGAGGTCAGATGTTACCACCATAAGTGCTTTCTTCAGTTTTCTTATTCTGCTGTTCCATGACTTTGTGATGCAGTGTAAGCTGGATCAGTCCCAATAACTCAAACATCTCTCTAAATATTGTTTAAACTTTTTGACGTTATATTGAATAAACTGGAAAAACTGAAGCTTCCTCTGCAAATGTGTAGAGAATGTATGAAAAGTTTTGCATTTATTTTAATCAGAGAACTAAAACATTTACAGATCTGACAAGACCACACAGGTAGCTAATTACATATCTCAAGAGGTCCTAGGAATATTTGGCTACTACACTGAATCTGAAAGATTTGAAACATCTGTGATAACAGAGATCTCTGCATTGTCCTTTCTGTGTTCTTGAGTAAGAAGTTACCCCTGTAACCATCAACAGATTATTATTATTAGATGGTCCCTTTGTTCTGCTCTGCTCTCCTCTCTGTCATGTCAGCGCAAGTTTTATCTTAAGAAATAATGCAGATATGGAATTTGGGGAAATTTTCTATTAACAGCACCCTTACCTTTTCAAAAAGATTGCTTTTGTTTTGAAAATAGCAAATTGATCCTTAAAATCTTACTTCCTTGTTCCAATCTTCTTGCCTAAAAATCTCCAAAATGTTCTTTCAGCAAAAGCCCTTACAGCTCCTGTTATTTTGGTGGAAGTTCTTCCTATATTTATGCTTCTCAGATGGTGATGCACAGACTACTAGTGTTTCAAGAAATCATGAACACATATAATTAATCAGTCATGCTGTTTTCAGCTAAATAAGTCAAATCTCAAAAATAGAGATGTCTGAACTGAGGTATTTTATTTGGGACATTGCAGAGTGATAGCATGTAGGAGAGTTTAAATAACTAGATGTACAGAAAGGTAGGTTAGAAGGAATTTTAGTGTTTTAGTTCAGTGCTTTTGTTGTTTGAATTTCGTGCTGACATTTTAGTGTCCGCAGGGAGTATAAAAAACTTCTAAACTGTGTTAAAAATAGGTAGGCAATGGTCAACAAGATGTTACATTATATAGAACTTAGTGATCAGTGAATCAACTGAAATTAGACTGTTTGAGTGAAGTTATTATTTCTCCTGATCCATTTAAATACTTAATGGTTTCAAAGTATTGCAGTTTCATTTATAGGCTTAATAATCAAGCACAAACATAAAACCAGGTATAGCAGATGAAATTAATTTTCTCCTTGCTTGGCAAGGAAAGAATAGTAATCCAGGAATAATTACAACATTTTGCTCACTTCCAGTACCTTAGGAGGAGCATTTAATGTGCCAAGCACTTTAAATGGCTATTTTAAGCACTACAGAAAAATGTAATGTCTAAGTGTCTTAACTTAGTTTTCTCCTGCAACATAATCCTCAGTGGGGTGTTATCTACTCAAATATTCTGGTTTTGTGTTGTTTTATTTATCAGGAAGCATTTTTGATGCAAGTACAAGCTCCATAAAAAGTAGCTAGATATTCAGAACACAAGGATTCAGTAAATTAAATTTTCTATTTAAAGTCCTAACACTTATGTTAGCCTAATCTTCCAGTTTGCTAATAGAAACAATCTTAACCATTTGTCAATGGATAGAAGTCCTATCATGTTAAGAAAAAATAAAGTTTAAAATGGTAGAAATCCACAATAAGCTGTGAAAAAGATGCATCTTAAATCATATATATTATAGTAATACAATATATGCAACGGTATGAAAAAAAAATCACTCTCTTAGGTCCTTCAGTTCCTCAGGAAATGTTGGCAAGAACAATTTTTTTGCAGATAGGAAAGCATTTTAGTGTAGTGACGTGTCAACTACCAACATTACCGATACTACTTAGGAGTGATTGTACACGTAACCTGTCTACTCAGAGTTAAAATTCTATAATCAAAATTGCAAAAACATCAGACTTGATTAAAGAATGTTGAAGGGGACAAGGTTTTTGGGAAGAAGAGGATTTATTGCTCAATATTTGAAGTCCACTTCACTCATTCACTTATAAAGCAGCCCTAAAATTACCGGTGAAGGATTCCCTCTGGAGAAACAAACCATCATAACAGTTTCTATACCAACTTCTGGTTCATATATGGGAGACATCCAAAGTAATTTCCATCAGATATACTTTCATTGCCCAATGCACCTCTGAACAGAAGACAGCTGGAATAAATTGGAACAGTTTCTGCTCTTCCTTATGCCAAGGATTAGACCAGTGCTCTGCATAACACAAAAACATTTTTCTTCTTTTCTGTATTCTGTTGTCCTTCGTTGCACAGACTTAGCTTGATAAGAATTGGAAACTGCTAGTATACATACTTAGCAGAGAAGAAAAAGCATGCATTTTGGTCTCAAAGTTCTGTTCATTGCCTTCTTCCAGGGCATTAGGGGACTTTACAAAATTTTCCTCTGTTCCTATGATCAAGGTTCAATTAGCGTGGATGCCCATGTCTCCAGAAGAGAAAACTTCTTTCCTTTGCAGTACCCAGAGGCAGTGTGCCCAGACAGTCCCCTCTCTGGGGCATATTAGCTAGAATATGTAAAAAAACATTTAAGTTGCTCCTGGTGAACTTCTTGAGACAGAGCACACTCAGCCATCAGCTCATGAGCAAATATCCTCTCTTGTCTACATCGATGGCTTTTGCAACAGCATGAAAGGCCTGCTTCGAAGGCCTGTTTCCATCCTCCCATTGCATACAAGATATCTTTCTGTGCTGTACTAAAAGAGAGGGATGGATTCAGAAGAGTTTGCCATCCACAGCTGCTTTAAATCCAGAATGAGAAGGGGTCAAGGATTTACGTTGCAGGAGTCCCTGATCATGAGAGCCTCATGCAGCCCAGGAGTCCACAGCTGTTACAAACAAATGCCAGCCATGCTGGTCTCATCACACCATCCTTGATGAGCTGAGCTTTATTCCCCTTGAACGCATAAAGGCTGACACGTTGGAAAGCACAGACAAATGCCCTTTCCATATCCACCCAAAAGTAAAAGATTTGTGGTCTGGAGGGATAAAGCATATGTATGCTTAACAGTGTAAATGTATATGTGTGTCAGCTCTGCATCTCTCGTAACTCCCATTACTAGTAAGTAACCTTCCCTTCTTGTCAGGCTTTTATAGCAGCAGTCTTCAACGTTTGACCTTGAAGACTCTAGTATGACTAAGCAGTAGGCTACTGATTTCATCCCAGGGGATGGATATTGTGGACTGGGTTGGGATTTTTCAGAAAGTAAAGATTCCATATATTCTGTTGTGCTCAATTTTGACAACTGCGATTTTAAGTTCAGTACCTTGAACAGAGGGTATGCTAATTGAAATTCCTGCACATCCAATGTGATGGGTAGCTCACATCGGATCATCTGCAGCTCACTAATCATCTGCAAGACTCCAAAGGAAGCATCTTCAGTAAATTGAAAAAGACCAGATTTGACACTGATCTTAAAGAAGGAAAAAACAATCATCACCTAAAAGCAAAACCCCATAAAATCCTCATTATAGCAACAGTGCTTTCCCAAAAACGCAAAATGTTAGTTTTTCCAAAAATTCCTTTGCAAGTGAAATTTTAAGTTTTTATAGCTCAAAAGACAGAAACCTTACTCTCTTTCTTAAAATATTCCTGAAGCCTCAGCATAGCTTTATAGAAGCCTGAAAACACAATGAGGAAGCAGTGCCTGCTGCAACTTACACAGTAAAAAAGTCAGTTAAAATGTGAGAACATTAGCCATTGTAGTAGGTTGGCTGAGTGAAAGTGGCTGAAGAATCTTGACTCAGACTTGCACTGGGGCATTGAATTGTAACATTACATGGCAAACAAGGCAATTGACCTCAATTTCTCATCTCCCAGAAATGGTTGCTTAAAGGCGTTAGCTTACTGACTTTCCTTCTCTGCTGTGCCGAGCAGGGAATAGAATTGTAGCAGCCTCAGAAGCACCATGGTCCTAAAAGTTTTGCCTCCTTTCTAAAGAGCTTGCTGGGGTGCTGTGAGGGTCAATGTCTTCTACAGTGACCAGGGGGTCTACAACTTCCGTGCTAAGCATCTTGAGACCTGTTTCTTTCCTTTTGTGCCACATGACAAATTCAAATAGCCCCCTCACTCCATCAGAAAAATTGCCACAACAGATTTTGTGGTTTGGTTTTCTACCCCCATCCCCAATGGAATCCTTCTCTTACCTCTCTGGTATAGCCCCTGCAAGAATCCATACTAACTCTAATCCTCATTTACCTCTCCCAGTACTACAGGTGAAAAATTCCTCAAACCAAATTTATTTACTTCTGTCTTTTTCAAAATACAATTTTTCAGATAGCTTTTTTTTAATTTTACAAGGTACAGTTTTAAAGCCCTGCTTGCCTCCATTTGCAGACTTCTCTTTGTCAAGGCTCTACTGCAGTACACAATGTATGAAATTTATGTACAAGTTACAGTTCAGTTTACATTTTGAATATTGAACAGAACAGTGAATGTTCTATTTGCTATTATTTCAAATATTTATTAACCATACAGTTACATGTTTCCCACAGCTTTCAGGCTCCAGGCAGGCCTATTTTTTTCATTTTACAGACTACAAAAGAAAACAAATCATAGTGGCTTCTGACGAGATGCAGGACTCAGACTAGATTTATGGCACAGCATGGCAAACTCTCTGCTTGTCTGCACTCTTTATCTCTGAGCTTTTCAGGACTGTCTCCCTGTGACCTTTTTGTATGCCACCGGACGGCACATTTTCTCAGTCCCACTAGTATTACAGTCTGCTTTTTCTACAAGCCATTACTACACCCTGTCCTGTTGATGTATACCTTAGCAATAATAATAACCACTGTAGCCAGTCCTGTGAAGATATATTACTACTATCTTACTGTCATGACAGCTGATTAAGATGTCTTTAGAATGATATTCTTGTCCTACTAATAGGCATCCTCCATTTCAAATAACATTATTGTGTACCTTTTTAACAATTATACTCTGTTGATCTTAACTGCATAGCCAACAAACATTCTGCTAAAAGGCCGGACACTTTCTAATAGTCTCTTTAGTCCTTCATTTATTACTCCACTGGCAAACCATCCTGTGTTTCTCAGTCCTGGCCAGTTTCCTTAAGTTAAAGGGGAGACAATTTGAGACTACTGCTATCAAATCAGGCAGACATTTTTATTTGGGAAGCTATGAAACTTTGGCTAGCTTGCTGTTGTAACTGCAGTCATAGCAGCTGAGAGCATATCCCACTGGAGGAGCATAATTGTTTTCTGTCTGACCTAACAAAGACCAGAGCTGGCACCTTTATAAGAAACTCGTATAATGAGCTAAATATGTTGAATTGAGCCTATACTATCTCAGTATACATGTGTGATAACAAAGGGATGGAATTTCTTCGTAACTACCATGAAATTACAGTGTAGGGCATGAAATAAAATGCTTATCCTTTTAATTGTGTTTTAATAATTAAAGGGCAGATAGTGTACTTCCAAGTGTCTTGCATTGCTTCCTGGCTTACTGCAAACTCAACAGTTAGACTTGACTAGCTAAAGAGATATCTCATTTAAATTATATCAGAAACATGTGGGAATTTTAAGGGGTCACCTAGTTTCAAAGCAATGCAGGATTGCTTCCAACTATGGGCTACAGAGGTTGAAGGAAGAGAGGGTAGCTTCTGAATTACATCAGAGCCTTAACGAATTATTCCAAGAAGACGGTAGGACATAAGGAGGCAAGCCTGCAGGCATGCATTTGCTCTGCAGGTGTTCAAAACATTATGCAAACTTAGTAGCCTAGAAATAGGCTCTAGTAGGAGCCTAGAAATAAATATACCAAAACAAAGCCACAAACCTGAAGAAAAATTACCATAGATATTCACTTGCCGTTTAGATTAAGGTCAAATTTGAAACTCACAGCTGCTTTTCATTGATGTAAAACTGTACAGAAAAAAAATTTATACTGACCCCCTGGTTCCTCGTTCATGCTTTATGAACCTTCCAACAGGTTTTCTTCCACATATGCAATGAGAACTCCCAAAGTATCCTACCTATACCACTGAACTGGTCTTAGTGCCTGACTTCTTTGATCATACACACTAAGCCCCCCTGACATACCAGTTGAAGCTCAAACATTTTTACTTCTAGAAAACAAAACCATGAGAGGGTTTCCTCAGCACTTGAAACATGGATCTGAAGCAAGGCACTGTCTTTCATGCATGCATAGGTGCACTGCATCTGTGAAGCAGAGCATGCACGTCCAACATTTGCTTTATGCCCTTTTGGAAGCATCACACCAACACTGTGTCCTCCTCCCGTGATGTTCAGTGAGAGCACAGAGCACCCCGAGGCATACCCCCTGGGAAGCAGCACATTGGGCTGCCCACTCTAGAGTAGGACAGGTCAGCAGAGGAGATCTGAAATAGAGCAAGGCTGAACATCAGATGGGTGCAGTAGTGCAAGATGGGTAGGATCCTGAGAAACAGCAGAGATGGGGTGAGCTGGGAAGGTGGGGGGACTAATGTTTGAAAAAGAAGTGACACACTCACCCACTCCTGTTTTCATGTTTAGTGAGACAATGTTTTCAAGGTTTTTAGAAGTAATTACTTTCTGTACAATAAATTACATTTAGATTGTTTTTGATCAGTGAGAAATCAGATGACAGATGTAAATATTACAGAGACTAAGGAAGTTATTACCACATGATTTTAATTATTTACATTACACAATCCCTTCTGTAGACAGTACTACCCCACTTCATGTATCTGATGATAAGTCAACCTCACTTCAATTTTAACTGTTTTTGTTTTGTTCCAGAATTTAGCTTATGAAATCATTCTTACACTAGGACAAGCATTTGAGGTGGCCTATCAGCTTGCACTACAAGCACGAAAAGGGGGCCATTCTTCAACCCTCCCAGAAAGCTTTGAAAATAAACCCTCCAAACCTATTCCCAAACCACGTGTTAGTATTCGAAAGTCAGTGGTAAGTAGAAGGTAGTCATGCATGCAAAAAAACAAAATTCAGCTGTGCAATTAATAGTTGATATACTAGAAGCTGTATAAATAAATACACCTGTTGAGTCAGAAATGCTCCATGTCTCAGTCGTGCCACCTCTTCTCATCAGCCAGTAAGGCTGGGTCACTGCAGCATGGGCAGCCATTTCTAATAACTGCTTATTTCACATTCCTCCAGTTTAAGATGTTGCTTGACTAGTGTTGTGCATAAGTCTTTTATAGTAATTGCAGAGCTTAGTAACTGATTTGGCCTAATTCCAATCTATTGTGCTTTTTTAAGTGCTGAGAATCACAGCCAATGCATACCTCTAAAACTCTGCTGTTCTATGGACTTTGCTGATCTCCTATTGAGAAAAAAATCCGCACCAAACTTGTTTGGTACACAATCACTGCATATGTATCCTAATCAAATTACAAATGTCTTGTCAGACCAAGCAACTTCTTTACTTACCCTTTTTTTTTGACCCTCAGCAGACCCTCCTGTTCCAAAACTGGGATTCAATATACCTTTTCAGTAATTTCTTGGAATCCCAAACTCATAAGAATGCAAGCTCATTGGAGCCTATGTACTGATTGTCTTTAAAGTGCCCTCCTGAAGTGCATAGATGACAGAGAAATACTCTTTTATGGTAGAGCTTTTAAAAAAATTATGAAAACTATTTTAAATCAAGTGAGAATACAGGCACAGGGTGATTTGGGAGGGAAAGGGGAAAAATGACTGCACACTGTATCATATTCACTGGCTATAAAGTGAGAACCATACTCTGTGATATTTAATTATTGGATGAGAGGAAGGGGAAAAAAACGTATGACTGTACCCTTTGTCATCCATTGCCACAGAATCTTCCTCCATAAAATTTTAAGAAAGACCATTTCCTGACGCCATCATCTGTCTCAATAGCAAAAGGACTTCTCAGGATCAAGCATGGCTTTGACGAACTACGATGCCCTGTAGCTTGGGGGTAGACACAGCTCTGATCTAAACAGGAAAAAGAGGGCAACCGTGGGTACATGGGAGTGTAGACCACCGCACTGACTGCTGTAGGACTTTGTCGATACAGGATTTGTTCTGTGTTCTATTCGCTTAAAGAAAAAACTTCTAGAAATGCTGTGCGCAGAGATGGTAACGCGTCTGTATGTTTGCATTTGTCTTAAAGCAGATAGATCCATCTGAACAAAAGACTCTTGCGAATCTACCATGGATTGTTGAACCTGGACAAGAAGCCAAAAGAGGCATTAATACCAAGTATGAAACTACAATTTTCTGATACAAAACTGTCCCCCTGTTCCTTGTTGTGCCTTGCACGCCAAGCAGTCACAGCACAGCCTTTCCTTTATGGCAACATTTCAATCCAGCAGAGAGGAAGACTGCACTGTATGAGTGGCCTTGTAACTAACAAAAAAGGCTGACAGTCATTTCTGGTGATGTTCTTCTTCCTGCAGCACTGACAGAAGAATGACACTATACGAAGACTTTTAAAATTCCAGTCCACAAGAGGAGTGAGAAACCTTATTTTTCACGCAGTTCTCCCTTGTGACTCTGCCACAGTGCTTTCTTTGATTTCTGATTTTAGAATTCTACTTTTTAAAAAAAAAAATCACAAGGTCTCGAAACTAACACTAATGCTGCCTACGAGTAGAATATTTGATTGGGTTTTTTTATTTAAATCTTGGCAGTTTTTAATTGAAATAGAACCAGAATTAATAAATAGAGTATTTGTGAAACCACTGAATTCATTAATAATTATTGTGTTGAATAAAGAACTCATTAAAGTGACAAGAAATTAGGCACCCTGATTTCTGTGTGCGCTGGTTTTATATGTAATCATTGGTGTCCTTTGATCCTCTACAGAAATAGGAACCTCTTGCATTGTAACAAAGGATCAGAGTTTATGAATGGTTAGAAAAAGGTATTAATAATGCACAGAAAACATTTATTAGATATTTTTATGGAAGAGAAGTACTATAGGAAAACATATGAATATTTATGGAAGGAAGCCAGATTAATTATGACAAATGTTGTTTATTTTAAAGTTAAGTAAACCACTGCTATTGCAGCATTATGAAAATTATAAGAGTTGTAGCATCAGTGCACTGGATGTTCCATGTGATCAGTCTGGAATGAAAGTGAAATGGTCATTCTACTACACCTACATATAGTTTATGCAGTTCAACATTGCTATAGCCATGAATTCTACTAGTATTTTTAAAGAAATAATCTCAGTGGTTCTAAAAAAAGTTAAAACCATGGATTTTGCTATCAAGATTTGTGTCACAGAAAGCTTGTTTGGAAGAGTGTTGATAAAATTCTGCTGCAAAACATTTTCTAAATAAAAATATCAAGAAAAAGAAAAAAATTCCAAAGTAATAAAAATGTTTTCATGGAACAAAATAGTTAAGCATTTGCTTAATATTTGATTAAATAAGATTTACTTACATTTTCTTTGAAGTGTTTTAATTTTTTTAATGTCTGTGGAGTATTTGTATAATACCATGATGTATATTTATGTAGAACTGAAATTATAACAGTACAAATATCACTATAGGAGAAAAATGACATTTTAACGTATATTGTTCTATCCAGTCAAATTGTGAATCATTTTGAAGTTCATTATAGAGATATTGATAAATTGTGTGGTTGTCTTAATGTTTTTTTAATTATTATTTCATATCCAGCTGAGGTTTTCAGTTAGAATCATCAGTTGGTAAATTCCAAAAAATGGATAATTGAACTTGGTTTAAACCTGATAATTGTATATGGTTTAGTTAAACCTAATCATAGCGCTGAGTGATGACATACTTTTAATACAGTATTCAATTTACTTGAACAAAATAGGTCCTTGTACATATTTTTGCCTATTCACTGTTGATATGTACGTAGTCAACTGACAGTAAAAAAATAACACTAAAAATATGGTACCAAAAGGAAAATTGTATAGGAGAACAGTAAATAGTAGCCTCACTGCAACAAATACTTATGTAAATATGCTTGGGCTTCCAGTTATAAATTTTGTAATTTTGTCATTTATTTATATCCTATAAAAGCACACAAAATAAAATGAAGTTGTACAGTCTCAGTGCTTTGTGCATCATTTTATCATTGCTAAAGGAAATAAGGGGCCTGATCCAGAGGATACTGAACTCAGTGAAAGGTCCTCCCCTCCCCTTTCCCTGATTTCACTGGGCTTTGGATCTTGTCCCACGCAAACCCAGGCATTGCTGTGGAGACAGTTTTGGTTTAGAATACAGGTTTTGTTTACAGGTGGTAAATACTTCATACTTTATAGTCCTTAATCAACTAGTTCTTCAGTGCACTACTGAACTACTGACTTCCCATATTTAATCGCACCCTGTAAAGACTCATGCAGGGAGTTATGTTAAAACACATTCACTTCAGACACCAAAAGTACAAAGTGGCTGGATTTTCAGGCTATAAAACTGGGGCACCTCTTATGTATCTGGGTGACTGACCCCTAAAATTAAAGTATGAGAATGGAGCTGCAACACAGCTCTAAGTAGATGTAAGGGAAAGGATTGAAACAACAGCAAGAACTGGCAACTTGGAGGAGGAATTTGATGTAGGCTCATCAAAGAGTTGTCAAGCATGTAAGGTGGCACAGTAAGCAGCTGAACTTGTTTGGGAGAGATAATTGGGGCAAAAGAGACTGAGACAGATGAAACACTGGTGGGGCAGGGAATGAGTGTAAAAAGTTTTGGGACACAGTGAGGCAGTGAACAATTGGAGCCCTCACAGCAGACATGACTTGAAACTGGAAGGAGAGATAAGAATTAACAAGCATAAGACACTTCTGTATTTGCAGAAACCTGGGATTTTAGAGGGACACATTTCCCTCGCTAACTGATAGTAGTGTAAGCCAGTTGGAGAGAAGTCCATGCGGTCCCCATGGGACAGTGGGACAGTGGTTCAGCATTCCTTTCTTCAGATCCAAAGAGACTTCTACAAACCTGCACTAACCCAAAGCAGTTACCATTTGATTTGTAGTCCTTCTTGGTCAAGGTGACTGTCCATTCAAGTTCCTAGTATGCTGGAAGTGTATAGGTAGTAAGGGGACAATGGTCAATCTTAAAATCGATGGTAGGAAAAAAGCCAGACACTTCCAAAAGATCAGAAAGTGAGGAAAATTGCTATTCTTGACCTCTACTCAAGGTAAGAGGGAAGCAGAGGCAGTTAAGGAGAGTACGTGAAGAAAGTGGAGCACTGTCTTACAGTGGGAGGGTGGAGAACAGAGAAAAGGAGACATGATATGGAAGTAGACTGAATTTGACAGGAGAAGAGAAGGAAATCGGAATCAAAGTGAGGTAAGTGTGGGTGACAAAGGATTTTGAGAATTATTTGGGTAGTGAGGGCTCTAATATGCAAGGTAAAAAAGCAACTGATGGGAGAAGGCTTAAGGACTGTGGAGGCGGAGGGTTTCCTAAAGCAGATGTTGCATTTCAGACTGGACATGGTGACTCCTCCAACCTGGCCTGTTTTTTATTAAAAGCCACAGGAGCTACCGCTCACAGCTGGCAGGAGGAGACACTCAGCATATCTGGTTCTGGTATTCTGCCAGTAAGTTTATAAGAGGCTGCTTCTCCTGCAGAACCACAATGTTGCACGTGCCTTGCAGTTTTAAGCCAGTATCTCAGCATCAAAAACTTACATGGCCATGAAATGGTGACCACTGGGAAGAGAATTAGCAGATCATGAAGAAGGTTGTGTCAGTCCTTTGGAAAAGAAAGCAGCATTCTAGACAACTAATAAACTTTCACACCCAACTGTGAAATAATTTATAGTTTCCATTCTAGATTAAAACAGGCAGTTTGTGCCATGTGCAGAAGTCTCATTTAATTTTGCCCTAGATTTCTTTCAATGTGTGCTGTTCAGCTGTCCCGCTTCACGGTTTGCTGGAGGATGATGTCTAAGATGTCATCAAGACAATAGTCTAGAAATAGTAACTTCAACTGTCTCCAAACTACCAGCCCAAAGAAAATTGACTGAAGAAACTGTATGGTAGTGACAAGCATGTAAGTGAAAGGTATGGCATAAGGATTAGAGACATTATTTAGATGTGGGCACTTATCTAAGAAGAGGGATATCTGTTATCTCATGTAAAAGGACCAGCTGAAGAGAGTGGGAGAAAAAAGGACTCAACTTGCTGGAAATATTGACAGGATTTTCAGCTCACTGAAAAGCACGGGGGATAACGCTCAGGCTTCTACTGAAAAGTAACTGTTTAGTGCTCTATAATTTCTTTAGGTGAACCAACATCTTTGCTTAACCAACAAACTGACCATACTGCTATCAAGTCCACCCTTGAATACACTGGTTGTAGTTAACTTTCACACCTGTGAGCTGATAACCCAAGCTGAACAGAGGCTGATCACAAGCTCAGCTAACTGAAACAAACATACAAGATTCACCTGCAGCCACAGTTCACACTAGGACGTAGATTTTGTGGAAGTGGTGGGTAATTTCCTTCCTGCTGACTAGACAGTCACACTCATCCTCATTACAATCCTGAATTCAACCAGCCCAAAAACCCGCTGAATAGGCAGAAAAGGGAAATTGGGGAAATGGCCTATGGTCCTTGCCTTTCAGGAAGTTGTACAGTACCACAAGCAAACTTCTCTTCAGTCCTACTTAACATTTATATGCCTTTGCTAGTGCCACATCTTTCACCCTGCCGCTCTGGAAGTCAGGTACCTAGATATCTTTGAGATTGTGGGCCTGCATAAAGTGGTAACAACTAGACAGACAAAAATGCTATCGGTATGTCAATGAGACAAAATTCTCTCTCACCTCTTGCCACCAAAACTACTTTTTCTATCAATCAAGAAAGATTAATTCAAAACACTTTACAACCACATAAGAAAAAGTAAAGCTTAGACAGAAACTGAGGGCCTTAGTCTTCCTCCTCACGCACAGAAAATATATCACAGATTTAATGTCATAAGCTCACTTAAATGTAAGATACATGCCTTTTTGTCATTTTTTTAAACATGGCAATTCCTACCTTCAAGTCATTAGAAGAACTGCTCAAATCCTCCAGTTCCTTATCCAAAGCTAAATTTATTCTAATATGAAATCCTTTTAAAAAACAAAATGAAAAAATCATGCACAATATTAAGGATGGGTCAATGCTTGAAGGAACATGTCCAGATTTGAAGGCAGTATATTTGTTATCATCTTTTCTAAACATGTAATAGAAGACCCAGAAAGTCAGCGTGAGACAAAGGAAATGGAAATATGCTCCAGTATGGAGAATACCCAAAGAGCATTAACTTTATCCTATAGTGACACCATGAGGAAAAAAGAAATAGACTACACTAATTTTTCAAATGCATTAGATACAGTGCAGTCTTCATTCTTCTGCTTGTGGTTATTGGATAATGATAATTGCTAGGCTGCAGAATTAAGGGCTTGGGCATGTCCTAAGCAAAAATATCCTAAGGTATATAATTGAGGCTAGCACTACTTATTTCTTGAGTTTATGTTGCAAAGAAGATTACTATTTTTTTTCTTTGTTACCTTTATATATTTACACTGTTATATACTGTCTGAAGGTATCAGTGATGGATTAGGTGAACAATTGTGCACTGGAATTGAGTGAATCTGCTGAAACCTCCAAGTAGCTGGGAATGCTGTGCTTGAGTGAAGGCTAGTATGAAAAGAGGTTAGATCATTCACCATGGCCATCTCTCTGCCACAGCCATTACATTTCACACGGCTATACTTTTGTAAAGCTTCAAGAATTACCTAGGCCAAATAGCTCAGACCTAGAAAATTAAACTGATTGCTACAAGAAGAAAAGAGACCACTAATGTGTCATCATTATCCCCAGCCACTGATGTGGCAGGAAAGCCCTTAGGTGAGAAGTACCTAAGTAATTGCAGCTGGCAAAACACAGCCTGCCTCCTATACTACAGAAAATGATGGGGAAAGATACCCCTGCCAACCTGACTTGGGGGAAATCTGTTGTCCAACCAGAAGTATAGTCATTACATGATGTAGTCTGAAAGGAAACTGCACTAAGAAAACAAAAAGATTGATACTTGTCTCACCTAAAGGCACAGCTCACCTGTGTTCAATACTGCACTTCCTAAAGCAGCCAATCTCAAAGGTGTAAAGATTTAAAGGCCAAATTATACAGTACAAGAATGAAGATTGTGCTGATCCACAGATGACCAACAAAACACCAGAATCTTAATATTTCATTAAAATCACTCTCCTAGCATGAACTACGCAGATCCAAGATAAGAAACTTTATCAGAGGGTTTCTTAAATTAATTTCCGTACCTATTTTTGGGTGAGACATGCAAAGCAAAGGAATAAAGATATTAGCTTTATAATAATCCATAACATTTGAAGCATACAGAACACCTAGGAGCATTTAAGTAGAAACTGAATGTTTTTCTGAGATGTTTGTTTAGACTCAATTTTGTGTAAAGTAGAAGTTGAGAACTAATTCCCTTGCTTTACATGATTTTACAAGGTGTTTTTTAATTCCAGTCAATAGAACTTGTTATTCTTTTGTCATGTCAGCAAGGCTGAATTGTCCCACCTCTCTCCCACACCTCACTATTAGATCATTTCTCAGCTGTCTCTCCAATTCAGTAAAATAAATTCAACTCAAACTTTACACTGCAAGACTTTTGCCCAGCCCATGGATCGCTTTTTGTGGTCCTCTTCTAAATTTTGGTTGACTCCATTTTGCCTATGAAATACAAATACCAGAGCTATATGTCCCACTCCAGCTGATGCCTTAATGAAGCACATACATTTTTTCCTCCCTCCTTCAGATCCTCTTTATGTACCCACAAGCCACTTATGTATCACTGCAGACACCTTGGAGTTTGTATGGATGATACCATCCACTTTCATTTCCACACCGCCATTTTCAAGATGATATCACTGGCATTCTTAAGTTCACTATGTATGGCAAAAATATACTTTGTCCATAAGGTAACAAAAACATGCTGTTGGATGTTGAAAGCAGACACACATCATATTGTGATAGCTACTTATTCTTGCAATTCATTCTAGCCAATTTATATCATCTGCAGCATTATGATCAAAGGTTTTATAGATCATGGACAAAAACATTAAATAACACTATACCAATAATGTGACCCCTATTTTAATTGATCTAATATGTTCTCTAACAGTGCTATAGAATAGAAGCTCTTTTAAATCAAAACACTGTGTGATAATAAATTAAATTCCCTAAAGAAAATCAAAGTTCATGTATTGACACTGATGGGTTAAAACAAAAAAAATCACAAGCAAAACAATTAGAAATCTGTCAGCAATATTTGCTGAAACCAGTCTCTCGTAAGACCACAACAATCAGAAACACCCAGAAAAATGCTGTGATGTTCAGAGTGGGATCTACTTTTCCATATAACCTTAAATCTGACATTCCATTGTTTTACTTGGGACTGACTTCAGGTCAATAGTTGCCTTGGTCACCTCTTTCAAAACACCACAATTGTCATGATTTACAATCCTTTAGAAATTTCTCATTTTTTCAAGACATGATAAATTTCACCAGGCATGATTCAAAGGACGCTTCATCTTATCCATCTCACACATTTGGTTATTTATTATTTGGACTTGTGGATTCAAAATTCTTTAGTTTGAAGAAATGCATCCTTGCCACCTGCCCTGTTAAGATTATAAACTTCCTATCCCTGTGATTAATATATTCCAAATATTTTGTCTTTCCATCATATGTCACTGTGATCAATGTGATCAACTATGTCACTGTGATCAATGGAATAAGCTGCTTTTTGTTAATTGCATAGGTTTAATGACCTCTTACTTACTTTGATTATTGATATTTCACTCATTGGTGTACAAACCCCTATCAGTATTTCCTATACTTTGCTTTGTAATTTACGCTCTAAAATATCACAAACATCTCCTAATATATTTATCTGTGTTTCACTGCAGCTTCTACACCTCTTTTTAAGGGATGCCATGTAAGATAGCATCTCATTCAGCGGGTTTTTTCACATCTGCGGAACTGTGACTCCTTGGACCCTTTTCAATGATTCCAAGCTTTAACACCATCCTACATTACATCTATGTTCCCAACTATGCCAAAAATTGTTTTGCTGGAATTATTCCAAACCTGTACCTCCCTGAATGAGGTGAGACCCTGTTATACAAGGAATATACAAGCAAAGTACAATCAGTGTCACCTGGAAAACTGCTAATTTTTGCATCTTGAATTTGATTTCATAATTTGATTTCATAAGGGTTTGCTTTTCAAGAATGTCTCTGCTGATCCAAAGCCAAGCGTGTGGGTGTTTTTCATCTTGCTGTAGTTGATTTAACTTGTAGAAAGGAGACTTAACTTCCTCTCTATATTTTCTCTCAATTACATAAACATTCCTGTGAACAAGTCAGTAAGAATTTATGACAGATTTAGAGCTGCCTGGTGATAATTTATGAGTACTTTATGTTGGCCTGATTACTGAAATGTTTGTTATATGGCTTCGCTTGTTTAACATAGCAAGAACCTGTCAGGAAAAAACAACTCTGAAAGGGAAGGATAGATTAAGGTACCCAGTTTTCAAACTCTTCTCAGTTCTTAAGGAAAAATGCCAGAATTATTTGAACAGCCTATTCAAAATAGCCTCTAAAACTGGCTTAGAGGAAGAAAAACTAAAGTCCAAGGATCGGCCAGAGCAAAACTTGTTTTTCAAATGTAAAGCAAAAAGTGCTCAACTGTTAAAAACAGTACTGTTTCTGTCAGTCACTGTACAAACACCACCATTATAATTACACCTTTTCCTTTAACATGCCACTGTTACTGGATTATCCATGCTACTGATCTCTGACTGCAGTCACTTAAATCTTGTCTTTACATCCTCTGGGGAAGAATTTTGCAGTCCTCCCATTTGGACCAAGTCCTTGGGTTATGATACCTAATTAATCTGTTCTTGCTTTGAAGTTGACTTTTGAAGTGGTTAGGAACTTCCAATTTCTCCCTTCAAGGAATCTCAGCAGCCATGAACATACTGTCACCTCAGAAATAGCAAATAATATCTCAGTGTGGTCAATTCAATAGGGAAAACCATTTTGTTAGAACTCAAACATTGCACAAAACACATTCAAAGCAGAAGACACACAAGCTCAAAGCCCCTCACTACTTGTCATAGTTATCAATTCCAATTAGACATCCAAACTTTGCTTTTGTGAGAAAAAGAATATATCAAAGTTAAGACCTCTTGTATTTGCTAACTGCTCAAAGTATTCACTGTGATCAAATTCTCATTTTCTGGATAGGTTCCTGCTTAACAAAAACAAACACACGGACAGATACATAATATTATCCTAAAATAATTTCTAACCCATGACAGAACTCAAATTAGGAGCAAAATAAGTAATGCAAAATGGAGGTACAAGCTGCATGAGCTGGAGGAATTGTGGTTTAGTTTTGGAAAAGCAGAAGATGTAATTTGTATGCAAATAAAAAATAAAAAATATAGGAAAGATTAGCATTTTTAGAGCAATATGATGCATAATACACTTATCTAACAGCTTGTTAAAGATGATTCTTTTTTTCACTAATACATGCTGAAGAAACCAGAGAGATCCAGAACACAAACTGAGAAAATGCTCCATTCCACAGAGCCACTTTGTGATAAAAGATAGTGAAGTACAACTTTGCTCCAGCAAATCTTCCCCTAACATTACCAATACTAGAACCCTGAACAGTGGAACCCCCCGTTTGAAAGCAGGTTGACAGTAGTAACTAAGGACTAAATACAAGATGTAATGAGGGGTAAAGCATCTTGAGAAACCACAAAGTGTAAAGAACTAGTACAAGTTTAAGAGGAAAATTAGACCATAACTTCAAGGAATAGACTTTTTTTCCATGTCTACCAGAACCAAAAGTTTAACCCTTCGAACAAAGATATTTCTGGAAAAAGGAGATAAAGCAAACTGGTAGACTTTTTGCTTATTGCCTTCTATTGTGTTTAATATATTTTTAACCAAATTTAAACGCTGAAGACACACTATGAAGAAAATTCCAGGTCACGTGTAGTTCAATTGAATTGTACCTGTCTCTGGCAGGTATTCACCATTACTATCTTTCACTGAAAAACAAACTATTCTTCCACAGTAAGTTTGGCCACTTATCATTCTTCTTATTGAATGTGTACCCAGAAGATCTGTTTCAAACCCAGTGCTCCAGACTATAAAAAAACAGCTGCTGAGTCAGACAGCAATTTAATAGCTGAATCCTTGATACTGTAGAAAGAAAAAAAAATTACTATCTGCTCTAATTTTTAGAGTGAACAAAACTACAACTGTTTGGCTTTGAGAAATTAGGAGTGCAACATCTTTAAAATATTTCTTTAAATGCTTTGAAAATTCAGATGCAGTCAGGTGACCTTTTTTCATGCTACTGTTAAACATATACTCAGAGGTAAAATTTAACCAACATTCAATCTGTTCAAACTCTTTGAAACTGTTCCTCCTCACATTTCCCAGTTCTGAAGTTTAAGTCACATATTGATAAGACCCCTTCCACACATTTCCTTCAATCTCATTTGTACAGATGGAAATATAAAATGCATAATTGCTATCCTGAACTGAATATAGATAAACTCCACAGCATATTGTAAGAAATCATGCAAATACATTGAGAAATTTAGGAGTTACCAACTTGCATACGTATATCTTACATTACTGTCTAACTGCTGAGTGTTCAAGCACCAATACATGACTATCGGCTTCAGATTGGATTCTTTAAAGTAAAGTATTTGATCTGTATTTAGAGACAAATTTCCACTGACCTATGTCTGTTTGTTCATCTATTCCCCCCCCCCCCCCCAAAAAAAAAAAAACCCCAACACCGAAACCCCAAAAAACCCCACCACAAACCAAAAACTGTTACAAAGACAAAAATAAACATTGCCAAATCTCAGGTTAAAAATATGCCATTCTTCTCATGTAGTGCTGTGATACCAAAAGTATATTTTGCACTGTTTCCTTTCCTGCACTACTTCTGCCAAGGAGCTTATAAACAACAGCCAATACTGAACATAGTATTAACGGATGAATTTAAGTGGTTCTAACCAGAAAGCACAGAAAGAAATGTCCCTGTCACTGTGCCTCTGGGACCAGAAAACTTGCTCTCAGGACATGACAAGACTAAGATTTCTTAGCACTGGAATAAAAGTTTGAACCAGCAGGCTACAAAGTCTTAATACATGTAAACCTGATCATTGACTCTAGTGAGGAAGAGGAGTATGGACCAGTTATTACAATCTTTGGAGACTATTACAGGCAAACAATGTGATTTTTAGAACTACAGAAAATCCCTGCTCATTTGCTAGAAAGTGTAAGTTATCTACAGAAATGAAATTTGCTATACAATTAGTAGAAACAGTTAAAAAAACCCTATTGTTTTAGAAACATGAGTAATGTTATAAAAATGTGACTAATAAAACACCATTTTTAAAAGTTATTTTAAATATTAAGCATACTCTGTGTGCCTTTATGCATTAAAAATAACACGTTTACCTAAACAACATTGTATTTACTTTTACACAGCTGGATTGGGTAAATTTCTCTTTGCCTCATTTTGAGTCATTTTAAGCAACATGATTTTCAAAATGCATCTGAGTTCATCTTATTAGAGAAACTGGACAAGGCTTTAAAAAAAAAAAATCACAAAGGGACACAAGTAAACTGAAAGAAGTAAATAGAAGAAATGAAAAATACCAGATGCATAAACACACAGAGTCTATTTGTGGCATCTTAAGTACTCAGGTGATCCCCCTTGAGTACAGAATAAGAATCCTCTCTAGCCTGAAGGACTTGAATCTAACTGTTCTCAGAGCAGTTGTCATATGTACAACATATGATTTGTTAAATGGAAACAAGCACAGGAAGCTAATTTATTAACAGTCAGGCCCCAAGAGAGAAACTGCCTATTGAAACACTTACAAACTACTTTAGCTTTCTCATTCTCCTGAATAAACATACACGTGCTACTTGAATAATTCAACTAGTCCAACTATCACACAGTTGTGCTATATCCCACAAGTATAACTGTAGGAGATCATATAGGAAGTGCTGAAGTTGTAATACATGCACACTGAAAATCTTACTCCTTTATACTCACTGGATCTTTTAGGATGCACCCTAACAGCCCAGCCTAGGCCTCTTTTAAACCTAGTTGCAAGGTTTCTCATAAAAAGCCCCCTTAGAAGAAAGACATACAGTAAGTTAATTTGGAAAACAACCCTCAAAACCCAAGAAAACCCAACACCCCTCCTTCAAACCCACTGCTCCCACCACCCCGCAAAAAAAACCCCCACACCAACATGCAAAGACATGGATAGTAGCATGCTGCACAGCAGGTTTGGAAGTGCTGAAAAATATAGGTCAAACTACTGCAGAGTTCATGCCACAAACAAGCCCAGTTTCAGCTTAACATCTTACTGTATATTGGCAGGGCCAGTGGTTGTGTCCCATTCCTAGCTTGAAAGAGCAAAGTGAAATTGAGCACAAAAATCACACTGAAAGTGTTCTGAGTATCTGGCACACTCCCTGTTCTCCAAACAGCAAGGTTCATTTGGCTTCTGCACTTCTTGAAATCACAACAGAAATAAGGTGTCCCAAGTTGTCAGAGCTCTTGGGCATCATCATCACCACCTATGAGCCCAGATAAATTTGTATCTTCATAGTAGACAGAAGAAGGAAGAAAGCAAGATGTGGACAAATACACCTGAGTGTGGGCTACCAGAGGGAAACACCAGAAAGCATCTCTCAGCTGCAAGGCTGACACTTGCACTCCTCGGCATTGCCACAGCATCTGTACTTGTTATGAAGGAGAAAGGGCAACCAAACAGTTTGGGAAGAGGTTTATGTTCTGCCAGCAACTGGAAGAACATACCTGAATTCTCTGTGACCTACTAGCATTCTGGATTTAGTGGCTTCCTGAAGATGGGGCAGAGTGGCCTCCCTGCAATGTTCTGTGCCTGGAGGGCAGAAGAAAGTACCTGAGTCAGACTGCTTTCTCAGCCTGACTTTCCCCTGAAACCTGCAAAGGCATCAGCTTCTGTAAAGCACCTCAGGAGAGCAGACACAAGGACACAGGCTCTGTTGCAGGTAGATACAACCTGGGGAACTGGGTTCCATACAGAGACTTCACTAAATAAAAAATTGGGGAAAAAATTAGCAATTTGCACAGCATTCTGTAATAGGGAGTTTAACGGCATCATTTTCTACGGGAGGCTGAATAATTTTGGGGTGGAGGATGTTTCTCTACTGTCAACAGGTTACCAGTTTCAGCTCTACCCACACACTCCAGCACTACAAGAGTTCTATAAACCTTTACATGGAAAAACCTCAGGCAATAACTGCATAGTTCTATTTCAAACAACTGTGTAAGGTAAGGGAGGGGAAAGAGAAACATTGTAGTTAAAGGAACGGTACAATTCAGGGCAATACAAAGCATCCTCTTGAGCAGCTGTATTGCATATGCATATAACTACTTGTTAATAAAGAGGAAAAAGATTTGTGAAGGAGCTGTAGGTCTAATTGCCAAAGTGAAGAGGCTCAAAACTTCTACAGAAACTGATAGGCATCAATAATAGGAAGTGTATCTAAAAATTGTTTACACAAAAGCATATTATAATTTCAGAACTAGATAAAATTGGCAATGCTCATTATTTAAATTTGAATGCAGATTCAATTTGATCTGGCATTACAAGAGATAATGGAAGCACTAATGTTCAATCTACGTAAAAATTGCTTCTGGACAAACTTTGTTTCCTTCAAAATACATCTAACATCACAGAGAACAGCTAAATCTGATGACACAGCAGGACTTTATTTTTTATTACAGTAAACTCTCTTAACCTTCTTAAATATTTTAAATTTTAAAAGTTGCTGTCTTGGTTGGCCCCTTTTTAAAGAAATTTTCATTTAAATTTCATGATCCTCTTCCTGCAAATCCTATCTACTTGGCTCTCCAGACTTTCTCATTGCTATTTCTCGTCTTCCACCTCAGCTACAAAGACTTACAGCCAACTCCATACATTTGCACATGAACGCAACCATCCTGACTGTATTACCACCACTTTCTGTGAAGCACAGCTTCCTCAGTTCCAGCAACAAGTATAATGCTGCTGTGTTGTCATTCTTGCAGAATAATTCAAGAATGCACCATTTATCTCACACTTCTTTGAGCTTCTGTGTTACCTGCTTCCTACTCGCTTCAAAGTTGAAAGAGTCTATGAACTCTACTCATACACCATTCATTTTCTTCATTAAACTATGATCAGTTTTTCTTATCATCAGTTTCATTACTGTTGTCACAAAAGACAACTCTCTGCCCTGGTTCCTCACATGAAACATTTATCTATCTTTTTACCTAGTCGGGTCTCTAAATTCAGACCATCATGGTCCTGTGCAGTAAGGACAGGACAGCTTATGCAATTGAAGGACACTGTCTGAGAGGAGCTTCCTGCTCCTCGAATCTTCAGCTATTCAGGGCAGGTACTGATGAGGGCTGTACAAACCCTCACAGTAGGGGCAACTCCATCCTGAACATTGCAACACCAAGCTGTGTGGTGCAGCTGACACGCTGGAGGGAAGGGATGCCATCCAGAGGGACCTGGACAGGCCTGAGAGGCGGGCCTGTGCAAACCTCATGAAGTTCAACAAGGCCAAGTGCAAGGTCCTGCACGTGGGTCAGGGCAAACCCAAGCACAAATACAGGCTGAGAGATGAGTGGATTGAGAGCAGCCCTGTGGAGAAGTACTTGGGGGTATTTGTGGATGAAAAACCGAGTATGAGCCAACAATGTGCACTCACAGCCCAGAAAAGTCAACTGTATCCTGGGCTGTATCAAGAGCAGTGCCACCAGCAGGTCGAGGGAGGTGATTCTCCCCCTCTATGCTGCTCTTGTAAGACCCCAACTGGAATACTGTGTCGAGCTCTGGGGCCCCCAACATAACGACAGGACCTGCTCAGGCGGGTCCAGAGGAGGGCTATGAAGATGATCAGGGGGCTGGAGCACCTCCCCTGTGAGGACAGGCAAGAGATTTAGGGTTGTTCAGCCTAGAGAAGAGAAGGCTCCAGGGAGACCTTATAGCAGCATTCCAGTACCTAAAAGGGGGGCCTACAAGAAAACTGGAGAGAGATGTTTTACAAGGGCATGTAGTGATAGGACAAGGGGTAATGGCTTTAAACTGGAAAGGATAGATTTAGATTAGCTATAAGGAAGAAATTCTTCACTGTGAGGGTGGTGAGACACCGGCACAGGTTGCCCAGAGAAGTTGTGGCTGCCCCCTCCCTGGAAGTGTTCAAGGCCAGGTTGGACAGGGCTTTGAGCAACCTGGTCTAGTGGAAGTTGTCCCTGCCCATGGCAGGGGGTTGGAACTAGATGATCTTTAAGGTCCCTTCCAACCCAAACCATTCTGTGATAAGATTCTACATTCCAAGACTTCAGTTTCCCTTTGTTCATTCTTTCCTCTGTCCTCAGATTTAATACTGTTGCTTACTTATCAAAGTATTTCGGTATAGTTTGTAAAGCAGCATTATGTTAAGATTGAAAATAAAACCACAATAAAAGGCAATAAAAGAGGCAGCACTCCGCCTCCGTTCTACCCTGTAAAAAAAACCACTTAAGAATTCAAATTAATTTACAACTTTGGCCAACATTGCCCAGATTATCTTTATTGAATGCTGTACATACTTAGAATACAAAACATCATGTTTTTTCTATTGAATTTCTTCTCTTTACATTTCTGCCAGCAGTACTTTGATTATACTGACCTGTATTCAATAGCACCTTAGAAATGGTGGAATTTCAAGTTAAAAAAGAGGAAAAACTGGTGATTGTCAAAACCAGGAAAATACTAAGAATGTATATTAAATCTTCTGAAATGCACACAAAAAAATACTAAAAGTGAGGATTTCATTATTCAGTACCAGTTGAGACATTTGCTAATGTACTTTTTACAATCAAGTACTTAGGAGTGTTCTACACTGTAGTTGCCAACTACAAAAATATAAAAATCATGATATTAATGTTTGTGAAATTGCTCATAGCAGTTGAGATGCAATTTACTAGATCAAGGCTTACCAGGTACCTAGGAAAAACTGTTATCTAATTATTCACAAAAGATATGTCAAGTACAAAACATCAACATTTCTACCCTATATTGAGTCTATAAATAGATTGTAAAAACTAAAAAAAAAAAATTTCACATATTACCAGGCAAGAGATCCCTGTGCATAGAATTCTACGTAAACAAAGCTGACAACAGTAAAATGTCTCCATAGTATAAATTGAATGCTAATTTCTAAAATAAAAATAACTAAATTTCACATCTCCTTATATTTTTCAATATATACCTTCTAAACTATTTCCATTCTCAGTTTAGCTGGTTAGCTGTATTCATCTTTTGACTGGAAATGTGGCACAATCTCTTCCACTTCAATTGTAATATCCGTTCAGATTTTGCTGTGAGAAAACAAGACTCAAGATGTTTCCCTTAATAGGAACAGCTCATATGTGTTACAATGCACTTTATCTCCATGAGGTTAGAAGCATGAAGGTTCTTACCACAAGTGGGAAGCACTGCTACTGTAAACCAAACAGCTACTTGATTTGTTTTGAACATCAAGCACCAAGATAGCTAGTTTCATTTTTCAAACAAAGGATGTCCCTGATTCTTTTCATTCTGTACTAAATGAAAATCCTTGCATCACAGTAAAAAGAATTTTTTTTTCATCTTACACAGTTATGTTCATGGCTAGAGAGCATTTAGCCATCACCCTTAGCACAAAATACAATTTCAAAGTATTATATTCCTATTATTTCTTCACTGCTATTAACATTAATTTCAATTAATTTGAATAAATCTTAATATAATTTCCTTACAAAATCAGAAGCAACATACTTAAGATGCAAATCAAGACTTAAGGATTATAACAATGCTTATTAAAAACAAGACTAAATGCCAGTTCATTTGAAAAACATGCATAAATATACATGAAACCATCATGAATTCAACAATGAAATATAATTCACAGCTTAACGAGTGTCAGACAAACATTTAGCAGAATTTTGTTTCCAGCTGAAAAAATGAATTATCTTTGCAGTGCTCAGCACATAAATCATAACTTCTGTAATACATAAAGAATACCAAGATTATCAACAGTCACATACACTTTGAAATTAGGGGACACATGTATTGACTTGAGGTTTGTTCCATTTGTGTAGAACGTTTGTAAGGATTCTCCAGTAGTTACATTCCACCACTGTAAAAAATAACAATACTTTCAGTTAGCTAAAGGAAGCTTGGAATAAATTCTATAAACAGGTTTAGCATGGCAAGCCCAGTTGACCGCTTTCCCCGTAGAGTTAGAATTCAAAATAAAGAAACCTTAAGTAGAAAACGTTTAGGATTGGTATTAGAGGTATAAGAGTTTCACATGAAAGGAAACTTCAAAAAGACTGAAACTGTTCAATTTTAGCAAAGCATACAAAATAATAAATTCAGGGCCCTTACCCCATCAAAAAAATGTGATCAATTGACATAAACTGTAACATCTTCAAAATTCAATATATGTATTTTTATATAGCCAAATGAATACATGAAACACGTTGCCAGACAATATAACTTAAACTATAGCTGGATTAAACTTAGCTGGACTCACAAGAGGATCAATTGTGTACACATTTGGAACCACCTGCAGTTTTGTTAGCAGGACAGACTTTTTTCAGTGAGATTAAAATACTTTTTTTTTTTTAGAATATACAGTAAGCACTAATAACAAAAATACAGAGAAACCTTCAACCATCAATTTACTCCATGAACATAGACTGAAATTTCACATTTCTCAGAAAAACTGTAGACCAATGCAAAATTGAACCAAACACAATCCAGCGCAAAGGTGTTGATTGTTTCAATAAGAAGTCTACCCTCTATTCTTGCAGCATTTGAGTGCAATATCAAAATATTGAAACGGACTACCTTCAGCTTTGATCATCTATAAAAGCAGGTGGTATTAGTACTTTTTAGCTTACTCATCTCACGAAAAGTGTAACATTATAGTTGTGTACATACTACAGATTTGCAACTACACATCTATAATGTTCTGATTAAAAACACCTTTCCTAAAGTGTCTGTTATTTGATGGAGACCAAGAGAAAAAAAAAAAAACAAACAACAACAAACAACAAATGGATGTTAATTAGCTGTTGAATCTTTGTTGGTGCATAAATGATCAGGTGCTGGGTCAGCGAGTACCACTCACATAGCAAGTTCAACAGTACATAGCTGGATGCACCTCATCTATGAATGACTCATTTGTTTAAAGTTATTTTCCATGTAACTCTACAATCCAACTCAGTCCAGTTTTTAGAGGTTCAAACTCCTGAAATGTTTTAGACTTTCACTGACTAGTATCTTGCTACAAAAAGGGTGCATGCGTGTGTGTGTGTTTCCATGCACATCATACACGTCCATCTGTAGATCTTGAAAGAAACGCAGAAATACAGTACTTTGAGAAGACATGGTGATGAATCTGGTCCAAATGACTAGAAAAAGGCAAATGCCATACCCATTTTCACAAAGGACAAAGATGATGCTGGGAACTACAGGCCAGTAATCTTCACTCCAGTGTCTGGGATTATTATGGAACAAGTTTTCTGGAAGTCATTTCAAGTCATGTGAAGGACAAGAAGGTGATGATTAACAACTAGCACAGATTTACCAAAGGTAAATCATGCTGAACCACCCAACTGACTTCTATTGACAGTAACAGTGGCTCTGCAAACAGCATGGCAAGAGCAATGGATGTGATTTAACCAAGCCTTTAACATGGTCTCCCATCACATCCCTATAGTCAAACTGAAGAGATAAAGACTGGATGGGTGGAACACAAGGTAGGTGACAAACTGGGTGGACTGATAAGATTCAAAAAGTACCAGTCAGCAGTTCAGTTACTGTGTGTTGAGCCCCACCCTAGTACAAGAAAGACACTGACAAACTGGAGCATGTTCAGCACATGGTCACTGACATGGCTGGACACCTAGAACAGATCTCATAGAAGAGAGAGACAGAGCACTGAATTTGTTTAGCCTGAAGAAAAAGGCAACTAACTGCTGTCTTCAACTACCAAAAAGACGGTTACAGATGACAGAGTCAGACTCTCCTCTCAGGGCCCAGAGGTGCCCCTGTTGGAGTGAGGGACAAAACTTGATGGGGCAAGGCTCTAAGCAACTTCACCTAACTGCAAACTACGTCTAGCAGGGGGCTGGACTAGTTTGAGCTCCAGAAGTCCCCAGCATCCTAAATCATTCTATGACTCCAAGAAGCATCACAACACCATACTGTGTAACCACAAGACAAAATGGGAAGGAAGCTAGAAACAGAATGCATGTCTTGTTCTTTAATATGAAATGAACATCAGAAGATGTTTTCAATGCTAAATTAGAAAATTCAACGGTCTTTGTTAAATAGTTACTAATTGACTTCAAAGAATTAGTCCGGTAGCATGTCCCAACACCTAAACACTGACCAACCATCAACAAACCCCCAGCACTCTGAAATGATAATTCCATGACCTGTCATTTCAGATATACACACAGTTTCTACTAACAGGTATTAGCCATTACATGAAGGAAAAAAAGAAGTAAATTCATGCAAAATTTACAATTATGAAGAACCAATTCACAGACTCAAAGAAAGAACGCTTCTTCTCTTCCCAAAAATCATATGCCCAGTAGATGTCTGAACCAATGGAAGACTGGTGAAGACTGATTTCCTCAGTTTCAACATGCTCTCTTCCAAAGATTACTTACAGAATGTCTTTCAAGGCAGAAAATTATCACTTACAATTCCTTCTGAATTTCTGTTTTGAAAAAATTTAAAACTCGGTATCTTTAAAAAAAATAAAACTCTGACATAAAGCATTTTTCTGCTCATTATAAAGAACTTAATTGCTGCTGAAATTGAGTGGATATTAAGGCAGACAAAAATGACTGAGAACTTTAATATTAAAGATGTTAATGAAAGACATTGCTAATAAAAATCTGAAGCTAGTAAAAATGGAATATATGGCATTCAAAACCAAACTCCAAGTCTGAAGTCGAAATTCTCAAGAGACCTTTACAGGCGGCTTTCAGATTTGAGAAGAACTGAAGAGCGTTAGGCATGAAAATGGAGCAGCTTTGTGTTAAGTAAAATGTTTCAGGTTTGTTTCTTTTAATTAGTCTGCATTTTCCTTTAGAATTATCAGCGTATTTCCATTCAGTCAGTATGGTAGAAGATTTTATTATTTCAAGGCTTACCTTAAGATAGCCTCCAGATGACACAAGCATTTTACTGTCAGGAGAAAATGAGAGGTCTGTTACCCAACCACCATGTGTTGGTTCTCCTTCGTCTACAGTAACTGGGGAACAGAAGTGAAGTAATGCACCTGTTAAAATGTCCCAAATCTAAAAGAGAGAGAAGATTATGTATATAAGTAAACTTAATGAGGAAAAAAAAATCTCAAGTAAGGAAAGCTGAAATGTACTTTTTTACATTAGAGAAAAAAAAACCCTTGTAAATAAGCATTCTACTTGAAATGATGGAATAATCAAAAAATGAATTCTCCTCTTAGAACTGTATCATATATGGAGGACTTAATCACACATCCAATTCACAGTAGAATTATTAGTAAATCACGTAAATCAGATCCTCAGCATTCATGGAACATATATCTATCAATATGGTTACAAACTACTATCTCATGTGGCAAACTTTGCTATTTTCAACTTCTCAATGTTCACCACAATGCAGAACACAAACTATGAGAATTCTTCTGTCTGTGAACTGACTATCAATTGAATTATAAAACAAACACCAAGGTTAAAGCAGTACCCTTATTTCTCCTTTGTCATCTCCAGTGGCCAGTAATTTGTTATTACGAGAGAAAGTACAACACCGCACGCAGGCTTCATGACCTTTCAGCTCATGAAGAACAGATGAACTTTCAAAGCTCCATATCTGAATGAAAAACATTACAGAAGAATGAAAAAGTTAAGTTCAAAACCAAAGATAACTTCTTTCTAAAATAGCTTTAGTCTTCAAATGTATGTAAGACTTCTTCGATATATGCATCTATGTGTGTGCATTTATGTATGTATTATACTGGAGTCTGCTTTTCTTTTTATTATCTGAATCACACAAGAATGCATTTGCTACAAGTTACTGAACTAACTGCAAGTATTTTTTTTTCTTGGAGTATTAATGAAACTGATTCATTTAGAAGAAAGTTTAAAACTGTTCATAGAAAAAGGATTCATCAGTCAATTTAAAGCTATATTTTAAAAATCTAATGGGACACTTTAAAAATCTAATAGGGCAGCCCCAGAATATTAAACAGTTCACTTCTTTTTGCACCTTACTTCTGAACAGGAATACCAGAACCTATGGGCAGTACTTTCACTGAAAGTTTCAGAAATTTTTCTTAACTTAGATTTTCAAATTAAGAATATTAGGCTATTAACAAATCAATACAGAGAACTAAACAAAGTGTTCTGCACAAACTTGTGCATTAAATGTGCATTTTATTCATACAGAAGTCACCAGGACAGCCTCAAGTTATATCCAAGATCAATTGTGAATGACTGTAACAGCTTTAGAAACATGTTCACAGATACAGGAAATTTAATACCAGAAATACAACAGGATAACTTAAATAATAACCAGGTACCTCAGAATAAAAAAATACAGCAAACATTTCAGGTGATGCAAATAAAGCATCATTTTTATCTTTGTACAGAAATTAACCAACCTTTGCAGTTTTGTCAGCAGAAGTAGATGAAAGTTTACTACCATCAGGTGAAACAGCACAGGAAAGAACAGTACCTCCATGGCAAGCAAAATCTTTTTCTGTGTTTCCAGTAGTGATATTCCAAACCTACCAAATATACAGGAAAAACAGGTTACCTTTGTAACACTGTAAAAAGGTTAACACACATATTGTCTTACACAATAATATTGTCTTACACAACAATTTATAAGAGATAAAACTCAGCTACAGAGTTCTAATACAGCCAACATTTTGTTATACTTACTGGTATAGTTAAAATCCAAAAGTGTAAATCTTACAATTTTGCATTTTCTATTTCTAGTGGCTTAAAAGTCAGTTTACACTTTAGGATCAATTCAATAAAATGTGTGTCAACATGAAGTGCAGGAAATACCAAATGTTAGAAGAAACAGTAAAATGTATTTTATGCGATTTGTCAATTCACAACCTTTTATTTACCTTAACAGTTCCATCAAATGACCACGAAAGAAGTTTTGAATTTTCCAGAAGTCTAAAATCCTTGATTGCTTCTTTGTGCCCTCTTAGAAACACACATTCACTCAACTGCCAATTCCATACCTAATCATAAAGATGGAATACTTTTTAACAAAAAATTTAATGGCAGACATAAGTTAAAAATCAATCAGTTCATTCTTCCTAATTCACAGGAATAATAAAAAGTTCTTACAGAGGTGTCAACTAATTAAAAGGTTACATACTGAAGATATCCATAGTAGAGATGCTGAAGATTGAGGATGCAATAGTATTTAATAGTCAACCTGTGAGAGAGTTCCCTATATTACACACATAATCTGGTTTTCAAAGTGAATTTGACGCTTAAAATTCACTGGTAATTTAAAAAGAAAAAGCAAACCAATAATTTTCTAGGCACCCCAGAAGTTTTGGGGTTTAAACCTTTGATTATTGCAACAAACAGACTTCTGTCATCTGGCAGACCTCAGATTTTCCATACGTAAATTAACTTTCTTTTATATTTTTAAAGCATATTTTTAATGAAACGCCATTTTGCTTTGCATTTTTATAACAAAATGACACTTCTATTGTTAATTCAACTACTAACTCACTGAACGCTGAAGAAGTGTAATTTTATTTTACAGAAGCTATTAAGCATCAATTTAATGTAAATTACAATGATGTAATAGTTTTCAAATTAAAAGGTTTTCTGCATCAAAGGAAGAACAGAAAGCAAGAGGTGTTCCGATGACAATCCTGGAGGTTTAACCGAAGCACTGTCCACTAGAGGGAGCTGAGGACCCAAAAGAAAAGCTACCCACGTTACACCTGAAAGAAGGATCCAAAAGCCGATAAACTGGTGAGCTGTCAGCACTGCTTAACTGACCACAGTGATTGCGCCCAAGCTAGCTTCAGATCGAAACAAACACCAAAGTGGGATGCTGCATAGGTTACACGTATATCAGCAAGTAGGTGGAACACTAATGTTGGAACAGATCTGGTGAGCAAAACAGTGCTGAGGACCAGCACCCATATGTGTTTTGGAGGTTTTACTTCAAACCAGCTGAACGCTCATTAGTAGATGGAGTACGTGTTCTAGTTCAGGAATCCTGTCAGCATGGCTGCAATTGCTCTGCAGTGCAAACTAAACCACAGCAAGCATAAACGACCAGGACATTCACTTCAAAAGTGCATCCCTGAGGTGAGTTAAAATGCTAATATAGACACACCAGAATGCTTCTCTGGAGCCAATCTACCTTGCTGAGAGGCAGATCTTATTAATATGAGACTACATCAGTGTAGCCATTCTATTTCTAGCTAGTATCTGTATTCAGCACTGTACTGGACTAGGTGGATGCGCTAGCCCACTCAGAGACAGGTCTTTTTACCTCATTCCTTCAGACAGTGTAAGCAAGCCCACTGACAGACCTACCATATATAGGCAGAGCTGGGTCACATCCCAAACCCTTCACTTATGCAATCAGAACTGTTGAGATACCTTGTTTGAAAACTAATGTTCTCTTCACCCATCTTAAAGGAGTTGGTGCCTTTCTATCATCCACAGCATTAAAAATAGAAACTGTGTAATATGCATTATCACAGAAGGTATAAATAGAAGCCAACAGTTTCTACAGTCCCTTGCCCCAAGACGGAGCAATACAGAATACAGTAGTCATTTACTGAGTTTAGATTATCTATAGCATAAAGATATTTTTAAATAAATTGTAAATTACAACATAATCTTTTTAAATATCTTCCAAACCTGTATAACTGAATCATGAGCACTTGAAATGACAGTCTGACAATCAGATGTAAATCGACAATGCTGCACAGATGTCCTGTAAGCCTCCCGGGACTTCAGAACTTTCCCATCCAACAGCTGTAATACCTTTATAATGAAGAATGCAATAACAAAATGCAATTTATTTTACATACTTGAGGAAAAGGAAGAAAAGAACATGCAAATCCTTTTTTTAAATACCATGAGATTGTAAATACATGATTCTCAGTCAATGGATTGGAACAACCAAAAATTTATATTAGCTTAGTCCTTGGTAAAACGAAATTTAGAGCTACATTATTAGCACAACCTTTACATTATTGTCATTTAGGCATCACTCACAAATGTAAAAAAAAAGTACTATGTTTAAGAATATTATTGTACAAAGTCATTCAAATGACATTCCTTTAAAAAGAAAAAGCACCAAGAAGGGTGTTTTCCTACTATTTTTAAAATCAAATTTAGGATTTCATACCTTTATTGTTCCACTCTCCTGCCCAAAAGCTGCAAATTTAAGATCTTCACTTAAGCAGCAGCAGGAAATGGGGGATTCTTGAGCTGCTGTCTGCATAATAACACTGTCTGTATTTCCACAGAGAAGCTGCAAAATAGAAAGTTAACTATGTTATTACAATATTTTTAAACTTAAATAAATTACAATACAGAGCTAAGAATCCTAAAGAGAACAGTTCAACAGTTTCAAACTTTGAATTATAAGGATCAGTTACTTTCATAAACCAATTGCTTTGAAGGTCAGTGTAACTATCTTCATGGAATGCTCTCTGAACAGGACAAGTTTGCAGAAGGAAACTCATCCCAGTATTAGCCATCTTTTTAAAGTTTGACTACAGAAAACAGTAATTCAAAATGTTACTCCCAAATTTCAAAAGCCATACAGCAAGCTCCACACTCAAACTCACCTTGCCAGAGAGATTCTACAGCTCACGCCAAATGGAGCGTAAAATACTTTAAGTGCATCCTCTAAGCGTGACTTTAAACTTATTAGCATACACAATACAGCAAATCTCAACTCAGTACCACCATCATTATCTGCACAGTGTCCCTCAGTGCAGGGCAGCAGAATCCTACCTATACATCCAACACTAAGAATTCACTTTCACAGTCCAGAACAAAGTCATTCCTATTCAGATGCTGCTTTAGGCTAGACACCTGAAATAGCTACCTCATGGCCAAATATATGGCATTGCCCATTTTGTGTGTTAATGTGCAATCGATCTGCATAAGCAGCATTCTGCAACAAATATGAAAGCGTTTGCACTTTTAAACAGTTACGATCAAGTAGAAGCATAATCTGAATGAACTGTATTGCCTTCACTTCAAAGAAAATCCTATCAATTAATTTTATTTGATGTAGTAGAGAATCATGATATAAAAATGAAGATGTGCATGCATTTGCTATCACGGAATGGAAAAATATATTCTGGATGTTGGTGTACTTACTACATGGTGGGAGGGTCCGCAGTAATAAGACTGTATCCACTATTAGTATTTTCTTTAAGACGGAAAAGATCCCATGCTCTCCTAAGGCTATAGGCAGACCCAGGCTCACACCTTTCATTCCCCCAATTTGAGGTGATTCCTTCAGCTATCACACAGTAGTTCTGATGTGTTATGTACATGTGCTGTGTAACACCTGGTCTATACATGCTGCATGCACTACACATTGCTGTGCACATCTGTTTTGCTGATCAAGGGTGCCAGTTAAACTCAAGACACCAGAGTGAAAAGAGTAGGCTTATTTTACTGTTAATAATTAAAGGATATAATAAAGTAATACAGAAAATAAGCAGTAAGAAAAATACAGAATAGTACACTTAATTATTACTACATACAATTAATTATAGAAAATAAGAATAAGCAAGGTAATGCACCTAATCATTACTACACAATGGGGAGAATAATGATTAAGAAAGATACATCACCACTTGCATACGTTACTAACATGCAGACCCACGGTTGCTGGGGAGCCCCGGTTGCAGCGAGGATTTGGAGTACCTTTCCCTGCAAGTGGGAAGTCCTACGTGATGCATCCATCCGTAGGTGAGGCATCCAAAGTCACAGCAAGAGGGTCCAGCCTTATATACCAAAAATCAGCAAGTCACAACGACTTACACTTTTCTTTGAGCGGAAACATCTGGTTTCATCCTCCTGTTGGATTCCACCCAAAGCCTGGCCAGGGCTCGGGGCAGGAGAACCAAGGGAGTTTCTAACAAGGCCAAACCCTTGGGTTCTCAGGCTTGAACACGGCTAAACAAGGAAAGTTGGATACACATCTCACAGCATTTCATCCTCACTACTGATTATATCCTAAGCTACATCTTTCACTAGTGAGCATACATATTTCATTAATGATCAGATACTAATAATAAATGCTAATGGTAATACAGATTTTAGTAATTAGCAGATACTAATAATGGATAACATTTGGGTTGTGAGGTTCATCTAAAGGTCAACTTTGTTTCAGGGCCTATTATTCAGGCCCTAGCACTACAACATCTAAGCCATTTGGAGGGCCCACAACCTCCCCAGTCATGAAGAGATCACAGTTTTGTTCCTCTGCATCCACTTACAGTTTTGACATCACTGTGGAAGTTTCCCCTCAAACTTCATTTTTTTCTTACTGAACTAGGCAGAGTTTCTAGATATAAAAATGTGATCATACATTAAGAGCCATCTGCTTACAGATTCAACTGTTGAAAGCCATGAACAAGCAGTTATTTCAGTGCTTCCTACTGAGATTTGCAGATAACATTCAAATGTACTGACATATTGGGAAATACAGCTTACTTGTAAATGCTTCTGATTGTAAATTGCTAAAATCATCACTTCACCATTGTGAAATACAACATCTAGTTCACTTTTTAGGACAGCATCAGAAGACTTGCACACCTTCTTTGTTTCCCAAATCTGTTGAAGAACACAGTATTTCATTAGTTTTATTAAAGGCCAAGATACAAAACTTGCTGAGTATCTGTAAACCAAAGTCGTATAAACTTGCAAGAAACACTGATTTTTTAAATCAGTGAAAATTATGCTTTTGCTATTTTTATTTACTAAGGACACTTGTGCAATTACTATAGTGATTCCAACAGATGAAACGGAACTAATTTTTCACAGGCTGACTAGTACATTCCCCTGTGTTTAGAGACATAGCTATAAAGTCCGCAATTTTCTAATCCAAAGAGTGTTAAAAGCCAATTACAAAAAATAGCAAGTACAGATTTCTATACTTCAATTGCTTTCAAAATGTCAAGAATATAAGTGCTAACTTGGGGGAAAAGGAAAGGTTACTTTCTGAACTATATTTCTATTTTCACAGGTTTTAATGAGGCATTACAATTACTGAAATCTATCCTAAAATATTAACATGCAAATATATCTAACAATGAAAGTAATATCAAGTCTGCTAAGATCCTCAAAAAACTTCACAATTCCTGATTCAGATAAAATCTGAAGCAAAATAGAAGGCTACAATTACTCTTGAACAGCCACCAGACTTAAAAAAAAAAAAAAAAATCACATAGATAAACAGTAAATAAAGTAAAAAACTCATCTCATTTTACTGTATATCTAATTTTATAAAAAATAATTAAATTTATATTGGCTATAAACATAAATACTACATACATAATGCACATTGTATATGTGTTATATATGACATATAATTTTATAGTAAACAATTCCTTAAATGAATGATTTAAGAATACATATATAAATTCACATTTTTCAAAAAAGGAAGACGCCATCTTACACGTATTGTCTGGTCATCAGATGATGTCAGAAATAAAGATCCATCTGGTGAAAATGTCACACAGTGAACCCAGCTCATGTGTCCCCTGCAATATGCCACTTTTGATAAAGATTTGATATTCCATAACTACAATAAAAATATGAAAGAAGAACTCAAATAGATTTAGATTGCATTTACAGGGAAAACAGTGCAAAACAAGAAGCGGTATACTTAATAACTATTTCTTCCAGTGCTTTCTTACTTCTCATTCTGAAATCTGATGTAACAAGAACTGTGCCTGCTTATCACATTTCGATGGTCAGGGAAATTGAACCAACAGCCCCTTTGACTGCTATAATTTTAAAAGACAAGGGGAAAAAAAGAAGAAGGAAAAAAAATCACTCAGTATAAAAAAGTACAAGTTCAACTTGACCACGTAGGTTGCAAAACCAAAAAAAACCCCAAACAACAACAACAAAAAAAAACTAACCCCAAAAGTGATACTTGTACAGGCTTACTCCAGCCATGCTAGTCCCAAAGTTATTCTAGCTGTTTCATTCCAGTTTAGTGAGTTGTCACATTCTGTAGCAGCATATAGAAGAAGAGAAGGTTTGGTTTGAGTTAAGCAATACTCCTGAGAGTGACAACCATAACTTTAAATAAATTCAGTAGATTAGTCTTTTTATATAAACGTGAGTTCCATTGTCCAAAATGAACATATGACTTAAAAATGTTATTTCCCAATTGACATTTTACATTTCAGAAGTGAACAAAAATCAAAAAGAATGAAGCACATTGAAAGCCTGCTAAGACAGCTACATTTTGTTTACCTCTGCATACAAGAAACTATTAAGACAAATGAAATAGTTTATATTACAAGTGGTCTTTCCTGGTATACTGTAGCAAAGACAATCACTTACCTCAACAGAACAGTGAGACAAAGCAACTGCTACTAACTCATCACCAGGACAAAAGTCACAGTATTGGATTGTACTGTGATGACTTATGATGACTTGTGATAACAAATCACTTGATTTAACATCAAAAAGCTGTGAACACATAATTACAATAGTTAGCACCCAGTTTGAATAACTTCACTATAGACAAATAGCTTATATGCTCTACAGCATACATTCTTGAATTTAGAAGGTATTTCTCCCAGTCAAGAAGTTTGTTGCCCACGTATTTTTACTTTATACACACTTGAAACCATGCACCTTATATCAGAAAAATTTTAATGGCTTGGGATTTTATCTTTAATCATAATTTTTATCTACACTGTAATATACTACCTCCAGAAAATTATAAAGTGAGGTACTTACCAAAAGTTTATTTCTGGCTACCACCAAAATCATGTCACCATTTCTGGACCAAGAGCAACATTTTACTAAAACCTCCACTTCATCTGGTTGTTCATCCGCATTTTTGAAGAAATCTTTTATCTCAATACTTTTCAGTTCATTTCCTGAGCGTGCTTCCCAGAGCTGCAATAAAAAAGTAAAGGAAATACACAAAAGCTCTTTTTACTGATCTAGATACAGAATACAACAGGGGAGAGGTAACTCTCAATCACTTCTAGGAAAGAGCTGGGGTGGGGGATAGAATACAAAAAAGCCTTTGCTACTTTCCCCATTCAAGAAATAGCATTAGAATACTCACAAGCCCAGATGGCTTAGACAGAAAGTTAAAAACCAAAAACAAATAAAACACAAAAAAAAAGAGGATTACACTGTAGCAGAATCCTCTCCCTGGGTTCTTCTCTCCTATCATTCCAGCTACAATGCTGTTAATACCTGCTATGCAACTCTATTAAAAGTCCACTCACCATGAGAAATCTGGTATACATCTAGCTTTGCACCTTAATTTCATTGAGGGCCCTGCCAAAACTCTACTGAATATTCCTGTTCCCTCCACCAGAATTTTCCTTCTGAATGACAACAGCTACAGAAACCCTTCTTTCCTGATTTAGCAGCTCTCTATAGAAAGATAACAGTGTTTTAAGAATGGCAATTCTGAAATAGCATAGTTCTGTTGCAACCACAGGCAATAAAAATAATACCTATATTCCGAGGGAAAACAAATAAACCTCTCAAATTCTCTTCTAGTGCATACACTAAAAATGGCACATAGAACTCCTTTTAATGATGATTCCTTTTCAGAGATGACAGAACTTTCAATTAACCTAAAAACTTACTATTTTTTTAAAAAAACAAGTTTCACTCCTCCCCTCAAATTTTCTTAACAAAGTACATTAGGGGGAAAAAAAAAAATATGGTGAAATGTAAAGGATTCAAAACGAGGCTAGCTAGGATTTATTTACAACTACGGGCACCCAACTTTTTCCATGGTACTGGACAAGCTATTCCAAAATCTTGCATTAAAAATGGGACCAATAATCAACTGTTTCAGGATTTAATTCACTAAGGCTGATCATGCAGACAAAGTTTTCTTATACATATTCCACATTTTATAAAAAACCATCATCAAAACGGTTGATTTACAGTTACACTGTGTACCTTTACTGTTCCATCTGTTGAGCAGCTAGCAACATATTCATCATTTGGTGAAAATCTACAGTGATTGACAGAATTGTCATGACCGATCATCGTATTTCTAGAACACTTCCTGTTCAAATCCCAAAGCTGCATGAGAAATAAACATATAAATATCAACATGTTCATGAATTATTCAAAGACAAATTGCTCTTGCTCTTCTCAAAATCATGCAACCTCAATTTTTTTTTTTTTCTTAGTTTTACCCACATGTTGATGCTATGCCCCAGGCTATCCCACAATTTGCCTCCATCTGCTAATGTGCACAAAAACTATTAACATCAGAATTACACAGAACTAGTTAAACTTTCTGTACAGTGCAGACAAGGCCCTTGAACAGCACTAAGTTAATGAAAGTTTCCTCAGACTGAGGAAGAAGCTTCCTCTTGACTCTTTCCCTTTCAACTCTGAAGTTCAGAATTATGCAGTTTACATGTGATAATAAAAATGAAATCTCTCAGGTTTGTCTTGGACAGTCTGAATATCATCCTTGCCACATCCACACTAACAAAGTTAAAAGAACATTCCATATTTTTTTTGTTTAGGGATCCTCCTCCCCACTCCTCCCACATGCACTGTTTTCCAAGCCTACAATCCCACACTTCCTTCCCTTGTTTTGAAATTTCTTCCCTTTCTCCTATATAAAAAAAAAAAAAAAAAAAAAAAATGCATTTGAGTGTTCAAGTGAGAGCTCAGAACAGGAATAATCACTTGTGTGGTATTCTCTGAAAAAAAAATCAGGCCCTTTTGATTATTGTGAATACTTTAGTTCTGTTACTCATTACTCATGAAAGTGCTGAACACCGTCTAAATTCTTAACCACATTTTAAACAACTCCCTTCTACATCTACTTGTTGCAAGGTGTCAAACCGCAAATGCATCTGCTGAGGTATCCAGGAGGTCAGCACGAAAGCCGCCTCTTTCCACCCTGACATCAGATTGTAACTGTATTTTACCTCCAGTTTACACAGACACAAGATCTTGCAAGAACTCTTCACATGAGACTTCACATTACAATTAAGACACCTCACATCCTGATAGCTATGCTGGAAGTGACAGTTGTCCTCCCCACTAACTGCTGTTTACTCCTAACAGTTCTCTTGAACTGGAACTGGGCAATTGAGCTACTGCAGGGAACTAAAAGAGCAGAAAACCAATCCCACCAAACAGAGGTTTTTGCTGATTTGGCTGCTTGAACTATCATACCACCGTAGATTAAGATTAGCACATGCACTGCAACAAAGGCAAGAATATACAGCCAGGGCATCTTCAGTGTCAGTTAACTACACGATTTGCTTAGTTGTACTGTGAAATTGCACTCTTATTTGCCACAGTCTAGGTCTTACTTGATTCTTCTGATTACCCCCCTCCCTCAGAGGTAGACTTCAGTTGCCTGATTTCTGCTCTTTCTGTGTATGCATACTGCCTTCCAATCTGAACAGTGCCAGCTGGTTAACCTGATAAACCTCTTGCTTTGATTACTGTTGTTTTGTTGGCTTCCACCTTCATTTCTTTACTATGCCTAATCAATTTAATCAAAAGATGTACCTGCTACACTTCCATAATACTTTTTTTCTTTCATTCTTTCACCATCTTTTTTATGTTACTAATGTTTTCAATCATAAATTTCTGCCCTCATTTCTCTTATGCCATTTTTAATCAGGTATTTCACTCCCATACTCTCCCATTCCCATCTCACCCTATAAAAGTCTTGCCAAAGCCCTCACCTTCCTGCCCTACGAATAGAGGACTTGCCCATTCTCCTTCACTGAGCATAAACACTCCTTCTGTTCTGCTTTGTTGAAATCTGATTACAGATCTGTACTCAGTACTCTTAATCTGTTGCCAGCTATTCTCTATGAGGCTCATTAAAAAACCTTAATTTATACTGTTTAAAAATATTTATACATCAACAATTATCTTGTTATGGTACGCAGCATGAGAATAATCTCAACCTTTTCCACTTACTTTGATGAAAGTGTCATTTGAGCAGGTGGCTAAGAGATACTGACCGCTTCTGTTGTTGAACTGGCAGCAATTGACCTGCTCTAAGTGTTCTTCATATACACACCTGCACTGGCCTGTTCTTGAATTCCAGATCTAGACAGAATTGAAGGATAAAAAAGAGTTTTAAATATAAGTATTTCATTTAAAAAAAAAAAATCTGTAAACTATGCTGAAATACAGATAAAGCCCTAAAACACTCTTAACACCACCTCAAAAATGTTTTGAAGGGAGAGCAAATATATTTATAATTAGAAATAAAAAGTTACGAGGGGAAAGGTCATAATTCAAATTAGAATCTGATCAATACTGGAACTTCACCAAGGTTTTGCTACAACAGTGAGGAAATAAAAATTCCAAATAATTCACATGTAACGGAAAAAAAACCATGAAAAAAAAGAATTATGGATACATTCATCTCACATTACGGATAGGAATGGACTCATACATTATGTTCTACTTAAAAAGAATCATCTGATAATACAAGTAAAATAAGTGGTAATTCTGTAAGGATGATGTTAACATCAAGCATCTTTTACATTACGTAACAAGGGGGCTTGTCTGTTTGTGAAGTGGTGAATTATCCACATAAGATTTAAGACAGTTAAAAAAACCTTTAGTCTTAAGAATGTGCTCTGCCTTGCTTAAAACTGAAAATAGAATTACTTATTTGGAAAAAAAAAAAAATTGTCTGCTCTCCATTTCCTTACCTTCACTTTTTTATCAGCTGAACAAGTTGCTACAAATTCACCATCTGCAGAGAAAGCGCAACAAAGTATTTCATCATCATGGGCACTTATCTCCAAGAGTCTTTCTCCACTTTCTGCTTTAAACACCTAAAACAATAAACAATAAAAATCTTAAAACCCACATACAATTTTAAAACACAAATATGTTTGTTTTCTCTCAAACAGCTCTCTTTATATAAGCTTGTCATAAAATTGATCTACTTTTGAAAGAATGTATAATTTCAGGGAAATTAACATAATAATTATAAAAATATTTAATTTAAGCTTCAATTTTATAAGGATGATAGAAATTGTTAGGGAAAGAAATAGTGAAAACTGATTTTAAAAAAGATTTCTATATGCAATGTGTGTTTCATTAATGACTTTTTCTACCTTCACTCTTAAGCATAAATCCATGTCCTTTCTCAGTATTTTTTAACAGTACCTGCAAAACACTGTATCTATTAACAAAATCTAAACTATTCTTAAAACTATAAATTTCAGGTTTATATCTATCTATCTATTTATCTCTCTCTCTCATATCCTTCTGTGGAAAGTAAGACTTTCAGCAGCAAATGATGATTCGGGGAACAAACAAAAAAAAAGAACTACTGAGAAGTCATATGGGATGACAGAAGTCTGTCTTGAGCAATAAAATGTCAGTTGGGGAAAAGCGTCACATATTAATTGATTTCCCAAAATTCTGGGATTTAACTTTACAATGGTGGGGAAAAAGGGGTCTCCCTTTCCTCCTTAGGTTACGTATTCTTAATTATTAAAACAAATCACTAGGTGCTCTCTACAGCAGTGTTCAGAATACTACAATTGTGAAGTCCCCATTTTCTCCTTTTTCATTGAGTGGGAATATCAATGACAATGAAATGTTTGGTATTGGTTCAAATAAGAACATAAATACTGAAGTAACAGGAAATCTACTTTTACAAAAAATTCTGCAGAACATCTGTTCTTAATCTAGCAATCATTTTTTTATTTTACAGAAGTAGTAGAAGTAGCCTTGAAAACTGAAAAGCTGAGGCCACTACTGGAGAAAACATGAATAAGCTCAGAGTTAAACAATGAAAAAATGATTATTGCTGATTTTCCTATTACTTCTTCAACTAAAGTTTTTAAACACAATCGCAGTCCACAGATTTTAGTTTTTCGGGTAGAAAATGAAGAGAAAAATAAACAATCTGCAGTCTCAATAATGAGGCCATTAAGTACAGAAGCTCAGCACAATAACTTCAGCACAGCATAAAATGAGTACATCCACCAGGCATCTCCTTAAGTGGATACTATGATCATAATATTGTAGAAGCCAGCAAATAAATAAATAAAAGCACAATAACAACACATTAAGTAGCCAAATGAACAGCAATTAAGCACCACTAATATTATTATTTTCGTACTCAACTTATCAAGCATCCAAAACAATACCAAAGGCTTGCAGAAAAGTTGTTCTTTTCCCTTACCTTTGGCTGTCTGGAATATGGATACTTTACCAGGTTACTGGCTGGCTGATTGCTAGTTTTCTTGAGAGCTGGCTGGCTCTCCTCCAGGCAAACTGCTGGCAAATTTATATTAGTCACTTTCCTCTCTCTCCCCTAATCCACTTCTTAAGAACTTTGGGCCCATTTCCAGTCTAATACTATCCTCAACTTCAGGGGTTCGTTTTTATTCCCAGATGTATTTCTTTTGCGTAAGACAATTTACTAATTAAGCATCAAAGTAGCATAATGTCTATTACCATCCCACAGAAATAGTAAAACTGTAACTAAAACGTCTTACTGTTTCTCACTTCTGTAGAAGGTCTACTGTGACTGGAAATAACACTTTCGCAAGCAAATACTAAATATGCTGGGGTGCATTACTTAGGCTGTGAGCTCTTCTGTACCATTAAAAGGCGTCTCACGTTCATGGATTACAGCTGTGAGGGTATAAACCCCGAAATCACACAGTTTAGCTTTCTAACTACAAGATGACACTTCCTATTCTAAACATGCAACTTGATGTTTTATGTAATAATAAATCCTTTTCAATCATTCTAGCTCTCTAATACCTCCACATAACAGCAAAAGAAAAGTGACAGGAGTGTTAACAAATGTTATCAAAATGGCACTCAGCATCTCTTTTCATTCATGCACAGGTATCTTACCTGAAGTGTTTTATCAGCTCCACATGACGCTATTCTTTGTCTATCCTTAGAAAAGCAGGCATGGTAAACTGCATCTCTATGTGGACGAACAACCAGACGGTAGAGGTTTTTCAAGGATTTTTTATTTCTACAGGGTAAGACAGTTGATTTTAGATGAGTAGGATTTCCTAGTGCCTTTTTATTATTCAAAATCCTCTGTAAAAAGATAACACTTTTTCCACACATCTTGAGCAGCAAGCTTTATAACAAACAATTTGTTTAGATCTTAGTAAATTTATTTTCACAGCAGTGACTCAATTCTTATCACTAGATATTTAAATAAAATCTATGACTATCACTGCATTTCAATCAGAGATTAAGTACAGAATGTAACACAACTTAGATGACTCTTGCCTCACTTTAACAAAAACTTAGAATTAGTAGCAATCATAACCACCCTGTTTAGCCAGATCTTAACACAGAAAGCTGTCACTATAATAAGATGATTTTTGGTGATGAATAGATTGTTACAAGATTATTTTTTTTCTAGAGTCAAAATGAATCAATGTACTTCAAGTTTTTATCATTACCAGTTTCAATCTTCAGGTTTAGCATTTACATAATGGGTAAAACATCTCAAAGTAGCTGTGCTGTAGAATGAAAGCAAATTTTCACTGCAAAATACTGACTCATCTAAGCCAACATTTCACAGAATCATCTAGGTTGGAAAAGACCATTAATCTAACACTGACCATTCTCAACTACACCATATCCCTCAGCACTATGTCAACCCGACTCTTAAACACCTCCAGGGATGGGGACTCCACCACTGCCCTGGGCAGCCCATTCCAACACCTAACAACCTGTTCTGGAAAGAAATGCTTCCTAATATCCAGTCTAAACCTTCCCTGGTGCAACTTGAGGCCATTCCCTCTTGTTCTATCACTTATTACTTGGTTAAAGAGACTCATCCCCAGCTCTCTGCAACCTCCTTTCAGGTAGCTGTAGAGGGCGATGAGGTCTCCCCTCAGCCTCCTCTTCTCCAGACTAAACAACCCCAGTTCCCTCAGCCGCTCCTCGTAGGACATGTGCTCCAGACCCTGCACCAGCTTCGTTGCCCTTCTCTGGACATGCTCAAGTAATTCAATGTCCTTTTTGTAGTGAGGGGCCCAAAACTGAACACAGTAATCGAGGGGCGGCCTCACCAGTGCAGAGTACAGGGATAAGATCACTTCCCTGTCCCTGCTGGCCACCCTATTTCTGATACAAGCCAGGATACCGTTGGCCTTCTTGGCCACCTGGGCACACTGCTGGCTCATGTTCAGCCGGCTATCCATCAACATCCCTAGGTTGCTCTTTTTTTTTTGCATATTTTAATAAAGCTAAAATTGCTGGTCAAGGGAGCAGTGTATTCACCTACATATCCTACAAACCATTTTTAGAACCCTGCCCTAGGACGGGAGACAAAACCATCTGTCTCTGTTCTGCTGATTTCAGTCGTGTTCTTCAGCATAAGTCTCCCACATCCAAGGTGAAACTACCAGGTGAACTACCTGGAGATTGACTCTTCTGAACTGTGCAGCCTCCAAGCATTTTAGTTAGAATTCTGTTAGCTATGAGAAATTAAATAACCAAACATTCAAAGAGAAGACCTGGATTTAAGTATGCCTGGATCAACCTGCCTGGTTATTACCATAATTACCTGACATAGAGTCATTCTGTTTTGTGACCACGAAGTACTGCAGGTATCAGAACAGAAACATCAAACAGAAGAATCTAACAGAGACAGTTACGTGATCAGATGACTACTGGACTATGCTGGAAAAATGTTTAGATATGTACACTTTTTCCTTAAACAATTTCCAAAAATATGAAAACAGCAAAGAATTACTCAAATAGAAATTTCAAGATTGAGTAGAGATTACAAAGCCTTTTAATATTCCCCAACTCACTACTTTCAAAAACTTTGCAAGTTAACACAAATGCTCTCCTTTTTAAAGTGTAAATTTTACTAGAAAACCTAACAACACACTGTGACATGCCCAGTACTTGCACTGAAATTCTAACTTTTTTTAAAAATAAAAGTATTTAGAGAAGTTTCAAAGTATCTTCTTTTCATCTTTGTATAGTTATTTAAAAGGAACAATCATTGAGCACAGAAGTAAATAAATTCCTCTTTTCTCTACTTATTTCTATGAAATTGTTACTAATTTGTGGCCTTACATATCCAGAGTTCCCTCGCTCCTACAAGTTCTTGAAAATTATTTCACTTTCCCCAGAAAAAATAGAGCAGTTCTTAAAAAGGTCCTTATATTAGCCATACATTGTATTTAGCTGTACGTTAAATTATTTCCTTGGATCAAGGGATCAGCATATCAGCAGATGGACTGCAGATACTTACATCCATTCCAAATAAAATGTTCCTGTTTCTCTTTGAGCATGTAGCTTGGCTTGTTGATACACCTCTGACGTCTCTGGCTGGCAAAGACCCAGCTGTATAATGTCAGGAAACGGCTGCCGTCCAAGAAGGTGCCCATTTAAAGACAGAAATTCCTGGAAGTTCTCACGTACTGTGCTATCCTACATACAGAGCAGATACTATTTAATAACATAGAAAGTGTATTTATTTCTTAAGTGCCCTTTGCTTTTTTTAATTTTCTATACAGCTAATATTCTTGCAGAAGCATTTAGTTCTATTTTTCTATTTAGTTCTATTAGCAAGTACATATGATAGACTGAAATATTTCATTATCCTACTCCAGAAAGCATATTAACCTTATTTTTCAAATAAAGGATACTGGCAACAGTGATTTACTCAATAAGAAGTCAATGTGAAATACCAGAAAGACTATTCCAAGCAGTCAACAAAATTCTACACCTCCTCAAAAGCAGAGTATCATGTGTACCCCACCATTAGGTACTGTTGTTCACCTTCGTTATTGAGTTCCATGGTTAATTACTTGGGCACACACTGAAGTTACAACTAAAACTGAAAACTAAGTTTTCTTCATTTTTCTCTTCTCCAAGTTAAAGTTTAACTTGGTACTCTTCTTATGTTCAGTTTTTTACGCTTTCTATATATTTCCTATATATACATACATCCAACAAAATGTAATTACAGAATAGAAAAACATATTTGGAACAGACTGATCATTTACCTTTTAGTATCATACCTTTTGATCCAGGATTGAACTATATTCTACATATTCATGAATCAGGTGAGCAGGCCCTACCAATTCTGTTTTAGCTTTAATCCAATCTAAAGAAAACATAAGATCACGGAGTTCCTACAAGAAATACAAATTTAAGTTCAGAGCATAATTATGGGGGAAAAGAAAAACACAGGAAATACATTAGGTTATAAAATACATTTAATATGCTTCAGTACAATTGTGTCTAGTTAAAAACTTAGGCAATTTCCTGTTACCTGCATCTTACTTGATCAGGTATGAAAATTCGGGGTATAGAACTCTAAGCTTGTTATTTTAATGCGAAGGACTGCTCTTTGACACAGCTAGTCGGAGAAGGGATGGGGGTACAAAGCAAATCTTGACTTTTGTAGCACACAAGACCTGGTTTAAGATACAACTCTGAAAAAGCTGCTTCTAGTCCAGTCTAGCAAAGATCACTCTGCTAATAGTAATCTGTTGTTATTCTTAACAGATGCTGAATTTGAATGAAAGCAAAAAATCTGTTATACCTGCATTTAGCTTAAAAATGAGAAGGCTACCTGAAAGGCAATCAGAAACTGCAAATAGAATTATCAGAATAGAATAGACTATTTCAGTTGGAAGGGACCTATAATGACCATCTAGTCCAACTCCTGACCAGTTCAGGGCTAATCAAAAGCTAAAGCATGTTATTAAGGGCATTGTCCAAATGCCTCTTAAACACTGACAGGCTTGGGGCATCAACCATCTCCCTAGAAAACCTGTTCCAGTGTTTGACTGCCCTCTCAATAAAGAAATGCTTCCTAATGTCCAGTCTAAACCTCCTCTGGCACAGCTTTGCACCATTCCCACACGTTCTATCACTGGGTACCAAGGAGATTAGATTGTCATTTCCCTCTCCACTTCCCCTCCTCAGGAAGCTGTAGAGAGCAATGAGGTCACCCCTCAGCCTCCTCTTCTCCAAACGAGACAAGCCCAAAGTCCTTAGCCGCTCCTCGTAGGACATTCCTTCCAGCCCTTTCACCAGTTTTGTTGCCCTCCTCTGGACACATTCAAGGACCTTAACACTGTTCTTAAATTGTGGGGCCCAGAACTGCACACAGTCCTTGACATGAGGCTGAACCAACGCTGAATACAGCACAATAATCACGTCTTTTGACGGGCTGGTTATGCTGTGTTTGATGTACCCCAGGATGCCATTTGCTCTCTGGACTTCCAGGGCACATCACTGACTCATGCTGAGCCAGCTGCTAACCAGCACCCCCAGATCCCTGTCTGCAGGGCTGCTCTCCAGCCACTCCTCTCCCAGTTTATACCCGTGCCTGACATTACTCCATCCTAGGTGCAGAATCCAGCATTTGGACTTGTTAAATTTCATCCCATTAATCACTGCCCAATGCTCCAATCTATCTAGATCCCTCTGTGAGGCCTCCTGTCCCTCAAGAGTATCAACAGCATCTTCCAGTTTGGTATCATCAGCAAACTTGCTAATGGGGCATTCCAGTCCTACATCCAGATCATTGATAAATATATTGAACAAGACTGGCCCTAGAATTGAAACCTGAGGAACACCACTGGTGGCCACTCACTAGCCAGCCCCATTCCCTTTGAGCTCTACCCTTCAGCCAGTTCTTCACCCAGCACACCGTGTACCAGCTCATCTCACAGTTTGACAACTTGTCCAGAAGGATGCTGTGAGGGACAGTATGAGAAGCATTATTAAGATCCAGAAAAACTACACCTACCGCCTTCCCTTCATCCACTAGGCACGTGACCTTATCATAGAAGGATATCAAATTAGTTAAACAGGACTTTCCCTTTGTGAGCCCATGTTGACTGTGCCTGATGATTGCATTATTCTTAAAATGCCTTTCAACAGTATGCAGCATAATCTTCTCCATAATTTTTCCAGGAACTGAGGTTAGACTAACAGGTCTGTAGTTTCCTGGGCCTTCCCTCACGCCCTTTTTGTGGATGGGAATAACATTGGCTAGCTTCCAGTCAGCAGGGACCTCCCCAGACTCTCAACACCTTTGGTAGATGATCAAGAGGGGTCCTGCCATAACAACCACTAGCTCCTTCAGTACTCTGGGATGAATTCCATCAGATCCCATGGACTTGTGAGCATTCATCTGATATAGCTGGTCCCTTACAATTTCAGTGTCCACAAATGGAAAGTTATTGATTCCACCCTTCTGGTCCTCTGACTCAGGGGACTGGGCAGCCCAAGGTCTGTCAGTATTATTAAAGACTGAGGCAAAAAAAGCATTGAATGCTTCCCCTTTTTCTTTATCCCTATTACTCAGATGACCATCTTCAATGAGTATTGGTCCAATGTTTTCTTTAGACCTCCACTAGCTGTTAACGTACTTAAAAAAGCCCTTCTTGTTAAAAAAATGTTCTTGCTGGAATCAGGAAAACTGCTTAAAGACAACACTGCACAGGCTCGAAGTATATTCCAATTTAAAATCAGTAAATACCACAAGGATTGAAAGATTATCATGGTTAAACAAAAAAAAAAAAAGAATACCTCCCATCTTTATTAGCCTTCCAACAAAGAGAAATCATGTTTAAATAATGAGAAATAAGCAATATAAAGAGTCTAAACTCTGGGGAGCATACAGTCATAATGAGACAGGCTAAAGAACTCTGAGAATCTAGTTCTACAAAATGTAGAAAGGCTAATAATAAAAACATTTTTCCAATACACTGAAATTAAAGAGACTGAGATAATGAAGTTAGTATGAGCCAAAAAATCCTAGATTTGTAGCCCACATTAATTATGAAGGTTCCTATAAGTACACAAAGTGTATTTTATATGATGAGTCAGATGAACCATCTCAAAAGAGGTTCAAGAGATAAGGTTGAGTACACGTGAAATAAAGCAATTAGCAACCAGGACCAAATCCTATTTGAGGCACGAGTTCGAAAGACATTGAAGTGAAACTACTGAAGTATTAATCTTCCTGCATGATTTGCATCTTATACTAGCTCAGTACCTAAAAAACAGCTGGTGGCAAAAATGACAGCAATTTTTTTAAGGGCTCCAAGGCAATTCTGGGACCAGGAGATTTGCCCATCTAACTCTTGCTGGATTTTTTGTGGCTGTTAAAATATGGTAATACAGAGAAAGAACTTTTACACACAAATCAGTATGATATACAAGGAAAAAAACTAACAAGACTTCTGTAGAAAAAAGTAATCTAACCAAATTCTCTGAAGAAATCAATTTACTTGTATTATCTTACAATAAAGTGAGCCTGGATTATCAAAAAGGTTTAGAGAAGATTTCTTATAAAAGCTTCTTAAAAAGGAAAAGAAAAACACAAGCTATTATGATACAAAATAAGGAATCTTCTCAAGAACTGGTTGAAAAGACAAGACACAAAGGGTAGAAATAGTTTTCATAACAGGCAGTGATTATCAGTGGAGCCCCTAAAGGACTCTATGTTGAGTGTTTACCTGTCTGCGCAAAAGCCTGGAAGAAGAGAGGTTCGAGTCAGGAAAACACCCGAGGGGAAAGACAGGGGGGTAAGGGTGGGTCAAGAAAGGAAACAGAGGACACTAGTCAGAACTCACCTTCTGCATGTTGGCGCCAGCCATGTGATACGCTAGAAAGTTATACCAGTACATGCAATCCTCTTGAGATGGAACAGGCGTATTAAGTTTGTAGTATTTCTTGTACTGATTCACTATGTTTTTGTGCAGCTCCTGCAGTGTGAATCAAAACACATTTTCAGTTAATACTATACCAAGGTATGGATTGGTTTCAGTATTGAGGAATACCCTTATGTATGTAGATTTAAAGCAGGACTAAAAACTTGGTTTTTCTTCAGATCTACTTTTTCTGTCCTGTCCTTCAGAACTGATAAATTTATTTGGCCCAACTTACAGGCCCTTTCCCTGCAAGTATGGCCTTAAATTGACAAAAGGAGTAAAAAGAACTCCTCTGTACTAAAGAAGAAACTTCCTACTCTGGTAGGGTCTTGATGCCTTTGGAATCATCAGTGGAACATTCATCTCCTGCTGGAAACATCTTTGACAGAGAAATAATAAGAGTCTTCTCTCAGTTTAGTTTCTTAGCTGCAAATGGAATCAGTTTCAAGTTAGAAATAAATGTTTTTAATTAATCAGCATTAAGTATATCTACATTATGGGCCTATTCTATGAAGCTACTCTGGATATCATTTAACAAAGGAACACTTCCTGAAGAATGCCCAGCTTTGCAGAGTGAAGAGTAAATAGATTAGTCAATACCCTACCTGAAGCTGGTTGCGATTCTTCTCTGTAAGAAAGTCAAGTTGAAGATCATGTAAATAATAATGGAATGACTTCCCATTACGATCACAGAACAATAGTGATTTGTTAACAAATTCCTGTAGTATATCTTCAACTTCTTCAGTTTCCATATCCCAAAGAACGCAGAGAACCTAAAAAAGACACAATAAGAATCAGAAGTAAGAGGTAATATGACTTGTATGAATATCATAAAAGGCTACGAATTAACTGACAACTAAACACATGCTAAGAAATATAGACACATTACAAATGGTGATAAATTCAGTAAGTTACCCATTCTTCCATATCAAACTACAGGACAGATAATACAAATTATGCCATCTTTTGTCTGTGCTGATTTATGGTGATTGTATCTTTTTCTTAAAGGAGACAAATTTCACATCAGTTTTTAAGCCTTCAGAGAGCTCAACTACAATCTAATTAAAGAGCTATATATAGAACGCACATTAAACTTAAGCATTATGAATACATTTAGTCAGTTACAATTTTTTTAGTTTCACTACTGACAATAAAAGGCATGATACAATAATGGACCTGACCTATCCAATCTAGTAATTACTACTAAGTTACATACAACATAAGTTATACACAAGAATAATGTTATGAATTCTTTATTGTTTGTATCTCACTAAAAAGTATTAGATTTCTGCATTGCTGTTATTACCTTAGTAGGTACTTTAACATCTTTTGGGAGGATAGAGAGGTCTTTATAGTAGTCTTTATAATTGTCATTCAGTTGCTCAACACTTATGGACATTGCTTCATCAAGGGCTTCATAATCATAAGAAGAAGATTTTCTTATTCTTTTAAACTGCTTATTCTGCAGCTGTTTGAGATAGTATTCCCAACGACTAGGGAAGTCTCGTAATAATGCACCTATCAAGGATATCACAAGAGGAGAACCTGAAGGAAAAGATTAATTTGATCTTAGAGGTTTTCAAGGAACACAATCCAATAGTTTAGTCAAGTGGTTGAAGTCAGGTCATTTTCCCAATACACTGATTAAATTCTTGAGGTGTGGAGAACAGACAAACAAAACATGTCATCCATCTGGACACCTAGACATCCATGTAGTCATCTGCAAACTCACCAAATTTAAGTGTAATACGGGGGCAAGGGGAAGATATGCTGAAGAAAACTACTTGAAAAATCAACATGGGACACTTCTATTTAGTTTAAAAAAACAAAAAGCATTTAACAAGCACATGCTTTACTTAAGGTGTACAGTATTAAAGAATGTTCCCTCCTCTATTTCTAAGTCAAAATCTAGAAGAAAAAAATACAGTCAGTGGTAAATGGTATGTTAAAGAGCAGCAGTATACCTTTGCATTCCCTTACAAGGCAGTTAGCTTGTTCTGGCAGTTCTGATATTTTCATATTCACAAATAGGGATAAAATCTCCAGTCCCTTCTCATGTGCTAGTCCACTTTCCACATGAACCTCATATTTATTGCCTAGACATAGAAACATGGAAAAAAAATTAAAAGAATGTAAAAAATCCTATGGAAATTGAGAGCATTTTCTGAGCAAAATCTGGAGCAAAGAACCTGGCTCATGATTTTTTGCACAGTATTTTAAGTATTTTATATAACTAGTACTAAGAAGTGATAAATTCTACTTACCACAGTCAAGTTTGCATTAGAGACAAAAAAATATTAGACTATAATCTAGTAATTACAGATGCATTATGAGCATGTCATAGCAGTGACTGCTTAATAGCTTAATCAGTCTAACAGCAACAGTGTCACAGAAGTTAATTTATCCTGTTGAGAATAACTGCACTCTTCAACACTTTCAGGATAACATATAATATTTATTTCACAGGGAGCATAAAGTCTTACAGAGCAGTATTCTAAAACTTTGCCACTTGTGCACAAGTTGATAGACATAGATTCTATCAGATTCTTTTAAAAGTTCACAAGAACAAACTGCATACACACAATCTGTGGTGCAGGAGACGAAACTGTTCCTTACCAGCCACAGCATCTGTTACACTCCTGTCTCTGCTGGTGATAAGAACCTGACATTGATTATCAAATGCTTTTAATACCCAGGAATCCCAAATGTCATCCAGGATCAAAAGAGATCTAGTGCAAGAAGAAATATTGCAGATTTCAGATCAACTGTTAGTACTAAAATACAGTATTGCATTTTAATAATGAAAGAACATTTTCAGAATTTACGATGTGTCATCGCATAATTTTTTTGTATTAATATATAAAATACCTTAAGAGGGCATTAAACATGGTGCAAGAAAGCTGAATGCAAGTATCTCAAAGAAAAGTTTTTAACATTTATTGCTTTATAGCTATAATTGAAGTGTAAACAATAAAGTTTTTGAGAAATTTTTCTATTAGTAGATGCCCGGAAAAACAGAAATACTTACTCTGTTTTTCAAGTCATCGGGTATCATGACGAAGAAAAAAGTTGCACAGGACTAGATAACAACTCTGCTTAACACAGGCTAGTGATAAGCTTTGTGGGAGAAACCATTTCAGTTTCCTTTTGACTCAAGAGTTTTCAATTTTGTTCTTGTATCTTCAGAAAGATATATGAGACTAATCCTCTTGTGAAGGAATTGTTTTGAATGATGAGGCTCTTTTTACATAAACAACATTTTATAGTGACTACATATTCAAATCCTATGGCTAGTTGCATTTGTAGATTACTACATGGAATTTCACCAGAATAATGTATAGTAGACTTCCCTACACCTGCCTATATGTGACAAAAAAGTTACTGAAAACTGGTTTTAAAAGGTTGGTTCCAAGGGAGCAAGAAGTCAAAAAGCTGGCAAGTAGATTTATGAAAAGAAATACCAGTTATTTGAATTCTATGTGTTTTGTGAAGGAAAGAAAATTACTGAAACCCAATCCTACAAATTGTTTACATTTACTGCCTTTTTTATGTTAAAAAGGGATGGAATTTCCAGCTACACTAGTCATTGGTTAAATTGCCCAATTCCCACTGAAGCATGCCTAGACTTCTGCATTTTAATTCAGCTAAATGATGCGTATACCATCAGTGCTTAAAAATAAGGATTTTATCCTTCATAAACAAGTGCATACACATTATACCACATTTTCAAAGTTGCATATAAGTCTTGGACACCCATATCTCATTTTTATACAATTCCTCTATTAACACCCTTTTGATAAATCAGAGGGTTTACAAGAACACTATCATAGCCATAAATGACTAATTTTGTGGTACTTTCACACTTGAAAATATGCTGGGCAGCATGAATTACAGCCTGATTTTATGTTTTTAATTAATCTGAGAACTTCAAAGACCTCCCAGTCTTTTGGTACCTGTGACTTTCTTCCCCAACCACACCAACAAATCTTAAGTCCTAATTAGAATTATAAAAAAAAATGTAAAACCCCCAAAACACTGTGATAACAATCACAGGAGATTTAATCCTGAAATTTCTTACTTTAAAGAATATCATAGCTTTAATTTCTTCAAACATAATCCAACAAAATAAATAATGCTATTTTGCTCATAAAGTTTTCATTTGATTAATACTTTAATCCCAAGAAACATACTGGATTCACAATTTGAATCCCTTGATTAATACTTTATTCCCAAGAGATATACTGGGTTGACCATCTGAATGCAGAAAGAGCTGAAGTGACTTTCTGTCACCAAAGAGAATTCCAGCGCACAGCAAGCTCCTACACAAGCCTTAGAACTAGTGAAGCTTGGTTTCCAATGCACTTGCACCCTATGAACCTCAATCCCCAGCACATTCCCCTCTACCTCCTCCCATGCCCACTATGATTTCCCAGATAACCCATCATCAGCAAGACAAACTTGTTCTTAGAGCATTCTCACATATTCCCAACTGGGCAGGATGAAGCCCAGGCTGTAGCCTGTTCCAAACAGAATCACAGAATCATCTAGGTTGGAAAAGACCTTGAAGATCATCTAGTCCAACCATTAACCTCACACGCGGCTTGGTGAGCACCCCAGCCAGCTCCTTCAGCACCCTCGGGTGTATCCCATCCGGTCCCATAGACTTGTGTGTGTCTATGTGATGCACTAGGTCACTGACTATGTCCTCCTGGATTGCGGGGGGGTCGTTCTCCCAGTCTCTTGTTTTCTGGCTGAGGAGGCTGGATTCCCTCAGTCAACTAGTCTTGTTATTAAAGACTGAGGCAAAGAAGGCATTAAGCCCTTCAATTCATTCAGTATATCCCTTTTCGCCACTGTCAATTTTCAAAAACTTACAGAATTTTCAAAGATACAAAGTTCCTACCTTTAGAGTCAATTCTGGCAATATGCTCAAAGTGTTTAGGATAGAGGAGGAGAAGAGAAAGGGTAAACAGGACTAAGATGAACAGCGTGATCACATTAACATGGTTTTGAAATGGCAAAAAACAGTCAGACTACAAAGGTTTTGTAATCTATTCTTGTCACTTCTCCTTGAGGTGCAGGCATTCTCTGCAACACTCCTATTAAACATCTGTTACTTTATCTTGAAATAGACTAATGAACATTGCCAGGTCAACAGCATCCCACATGAGATATCTGGCAGTCTATAAGGAAGACACTGCCACAGCTGGCATTGAAATGCCCTCAAATAAAACCAAGTGCCTAATTATTTCCAAAGCTGGCATTTTCTCTTTTCCACTTAGTTTTCTCAGCATACAGGTGGGTGCTCTTTTGACAAAACACAGTAAGCACCTCTTAAATTAGTCACTTTGTGCAACTACAAACAATCTAGCATAGCACAGCATATCAACCATGCTAGGCTGTCATGTTTCTTGGCTATACAGTAGCAGCCAACTTCTGGAACAGTTCATGATGCCATAGGGATACACCTTACAGGAACATAACACACAGCTCTCCCTTCTACTCAGAAGAGACTGCGATGTTGTGCATGAATTAAACATCCAAATTCTTCTGTATTGAAGAATTTTGGTTTGTTTGTTAATGAATAAAAAGTAACAAGAATTGTGTCAATAGAGACAACCACTTAATATACCCCAGAGAAACCTGCTCTTTCGGTTGAAAGTGTCTTGTTTGCACTTTTGATACAAGACCTCTGCATAAAATTAAAAATTTCTTGTGGAAGACCTGGCAGTGTTTTTCAAATCTTCGCAAGAAAGGTATTTTTTTTCCCTGTACAAAAATGACAATATTCTTCTACTCTATGTGATCTGTAAAGGTCACAAGGTTGGAGTATTATTCCTGGATATCTCACTCAGGTGCAGGCTTGTTTAGTTTAGTGCAGATTTTCCCAGAAAGTAATGAAATCCTCAAGAAAAAACAGAAACTCTTGTTCAAAGATGAAAAAAGCTGTGCAGCGACTGAGATGCTGTTTGATTAAATCAAATCACTTTTCCTGAAGTTTGAAAGAAACTGGTTTCTTGGTGATAATTGATCATATCATCAAAACCTGCTTTCACTTTGATAACTCTAGACAAAACACTTTAAAGAGACATCAGCTGTTCTGGAAAGGAAAAATTTTCTGCAGTGATACACATCCTTTTACTGCTGTAAATCCTCACACATCAGCAAAGCATCCTTATGTACACAATGAGAACACTGAAAGTTGGAGCAATTCTTATTTCCAACTGTTTGTTCCCGACTTTCATTATTCAACAACTAATAACTTTACAAGTGAATGTGACTCCTGCACAGCCGATTAATGTATTCTGTTAGCAGAAGCCTTATTAGTCTACTAAATATATTCATATCCAGGACAAACCTACAATGTGTCCCTTAAGTTACTCCATTAAAAAAACCCATTTAAACAGGGACAGAGTTATACTATCTATATTTTACATCTGCCTCTAGCATCTATTTACCTTTCAGCTTTTGTACACTTATCTGGACTTAATTATTCTTTTATCATATGTAAGTCAGTAATTTAGAAAATTTTAACAGGAACTCCTACACAGGAATTAAAACTTCTAGAAGTATTGTTAATTTCACATGGAATAACACTTTCTAATTATCTACAGTAAAACAGAAAAAGGGGAAACAAAAAGTGGAAGAGTTAGGAAGTTGGTTTTAAAAAAAAAACACCACACCACAGCGACATGTAACCACAGCACAGATGCCTTAGACAATTAGACTGAAGTTACTCTGCAAAGTTTTATCAATTAAAAGAACAGTCTTTAATTTTACTGACATCACCTGGGATATCTGCGTAGCATCAGTAAACGAAGACGATCTTTAGCCTCCTCAATGTTAAGTGGTGGCCTTTGTGAAAGAGCAGAGTCATGTTCTAATCTACTACAGAGATTCTGAAGTTTTATTAGGAGCCCTGCTTTGTCCTGTTTTCCAACAGAGATCCAGTGAACTCCTCCTGGAAAGTAATCTAACAAGAAAAGCAATATTAATCATGCTATACATTTAAAATCAGAAATATTTAATAGCAGCTTACAACAGCAATCAATAACTCAATTTCAATTAAAATATAAAACTGTAAAGTCTATTGCAAGCCAACCTTGCAACTCTACCATTAACACAAAAGGATGGTTCTACAAGACCACAACTCTCTATTTTTAAAGGAACAGGCTTTGTAAGGCAAATTCCCACAAAGAATTCACACTGCCACTGATGATGTCATCCCCCATCTCTACATGCTTTTCCTGCCTGTCCCTTGGCAATCCCTTCTGCATCCATCTTGCTGCTAGTCTGACTTAGCATTTGTACTACCGCAGGAGTTCAGAGTTTGGGATGTGAAAATTATCCCAAAACAGTAAACAGGAAGGCATGTAAGAGAGTCAGCTGTAGCAGAGGATGCTGTAGCCTCTATCCCTACATCATGTTTTCTAATGCTTGAGTCCCACTTTCTCCTTCAAGTGTCCTATGCAGGGGAAAAAAAAATCATTAAATGATTTCATTTATGATCTGCTTTAAGTGAAAGTGAAACTAGTGTAATCACTCCACAAATGCCTGCCATTATTAAAATATATGCAAAAGTTAGAGCAAGATCTTTTAAACTCACATAGCAACCAGAAGAGTCTGAGGATTTAACAAGCAATGCCCAAAAGGAATATAAACTAGATATGATTATTTTGCACTAACAGAAATAACAACTTTAAGTTTATCAGGGATGCATCTACTCTCATAAACCAAAGCAGATTCCAAGGTGAAAAGCTATTGAGAATCTTTTCCCATAAATTAATAAAATACTTAGTGGTCCTAGAGCACTAAATTGTTACGAAAGCTGTAAGCTGCAAGCAAATATTTCAGAAGCACCTAAGAAATTTAGAAACCTAAATCCTAAATTACTTTCAAGATGACATAAGATACTTCACCATATATGTCCAATACACGTATACCTGTAGTAATTTTTATAAAAATATAGATGTTTTTCTAAAAGTACCTTCGAGAAGCTGATGATCCCTTAAAGCTTCTGCTGTTAAAACAGTCTTCCCACAACCTGCCATTCCATAAACTGTGACCCAGCCTGGATCATTTCCCAAGCAGAACAGTTTCTGTTTAATAGCATCTACCAGTTTTGGACGAGTGACAAACACAACTGGTCTCTGTGGTACACCTCCTTCGCAGAGAATTGTCTTAACTAAAGTTAAAAACAAGAAACATGAAAATAAACAGTAATTTCTAAATGTGATGCCTCTTCAAATCAAACCAAACAGCTCCCCACCCCAAATAACTAGTGGGGTCCCCTACAAATGCTCTAAAAACTACTGGACTCACAACACCAAATACTGAAAAAATACTGCTTTTTAGAAATAAATTACTTAACAGGTAACTAGCCTCCCACCTACAATAGTGTTCCAATTAATAACTACATATGAGGCAAGCTAGTTACATCAATCCCTAGAAGTGAAAAGTTAATTAACAGCTCCAGTAGAAACTGTGGCAAACACAGGAGCTCAACATCACTATACCCAACTACGAAATCACTTTCTCACCCAGAAGTTATTGCCCCATGGATGCAGCAGAAAAGAAAGCATGCTGTGTAAGGCTTTTACTTTGTAGTTAACAGCACAGCATTGTGGTCCAAGTAAGACTTCCTTTGATTTGATCCAAGATAAATAGCACGACTTGCAATAGAGCAGGTAAAACATAACAGGAAAGGAAATGTGCATTTATCTGTTGCTGCTGGCCACAAAGTGGCCATATGTGGTGCCATATTATAATGATAAGCCTTGGGAAATCTTACTCAGGTAATCAAAACGCCACATGCCTATGACACTTAAAATGTAGAGTGCCAGTAAATATGGCAGTTAGACATATGCAGTTAGAAGGTTCTTCCCATCAGAAACTATCAATTCATTTCATGTCAAAGATGATACTGATGACAATGTAGGTAAAAGTTATGAACTTATGTAGAGTAACTAAAAGACCTGGTGGAGAGAATTAAGCAACCTAATAACTCGATTGAATATTGGAAGGTAGACTGCGTGATTAGAGATTACTCTTTAAGATACACGTCAGAATTTTGGAGGCTACAACTTTTTACGCGAGATTCAACTTCTTTAACATATACGGAAATAAAAGTCTTTCATGTACAACAAAAATGTTACAGTTTTCTCTAAACTGTGAGAGCTTCAGGTTTCCTGTCTTTTAAAATAAACACTACTTAATATGAACATTTTCAAGATGACCTACAAAAGTTCTAACTGTTGCAACTCTCCTATCATATTAAATATATGAAATACAGAAATACTGACTACTACACCACCAAAACAAGTGAATGCACCAACTAGTCCTTCTTCACTGGAACAGGTATTACAGATAGTCACTTATCAAGGAATAAAAAAGGCAACTTTTCTTTACTTTCAAGCACAGGGATTGCTGTAGTTACACTGACCGTATGAAGTCATTCCATCCATTGAACTCTTTCTGTTACCAGAGGAGATGGCAGGGATGCCGTCCTGAAGAAGTGCAGCAAGATCTCTGTACCCTTCATGGAGCAGTGCATTATAAAAGGATCTGTATGAATTATTATCTTTTGTAAGAATAATGTTTATTAGCATAGCTGCTCGCTCCTTCTGTGTATTCTAGAGAAAACATTAAAAGACATGTTATACAAAACTGAAAGACCTTAGAAATCACCTAATCTATCACTCTGTCAATTATAGACTGTTTATAGGTACAGAAATAGCCTTCAACTTGACCAAGCCACCAACTCACTCTTATGAAGTGCAATAAAAACTGCATGGTAGGCATACACTAAAGAATTTGTTGAATTCAGGAAGGATAGACAGAAATCGCTTTTTAAAAAGGATGATAAAACATGTGAGTAGACTAGGAAGTTAAGTAACAGTCAGATTATTCTACCTGTTGTTTCACTCTCTCCTCCTCCTGTAACGTTAGTACTTCATCAGAAATCATACGATCCATAATATAAGAGGTCTTGATGTCTTTTTCCAATGCCTGGCGATGCATAAGTAAATAATTTCTACTCTTGACATCCATATTTCTTCAGTATGAAAAAGAGGGGGGAAAACAAAACCCGTCAAGTCAGAACCAGAATATAACTTAAAAGTACAAGGAGAGAAGTTTTAAAATAGCTTATGAATTGTGGTTTTAAAGTCAGAAAAAGTGGCAGAGCAGCTGCATTAGGGGAAAATATGGTGAATCTTCAGACAAGCTCATACTACAAACTGCAGAAAGCTAAAAAATTAAGTTGATCTTTTACTTCTGTCTTGATAAAGAGACTTTCATACTACTGTTATATGAATTTAATTACACTGTTTATATATATATAAACATATGTATATATATACATATGTTTATACACTAGTCTAGCTTAGCTGGACAGCACAGTAGCATCAAGAAAATACTGGGGAAATTAATATTTCTTTTTATCAGAGTAAAAAAAGGCATATTAATAGTTGTGTTGGGTCTGTGTGTGTGGCAGGGTTTTTGGTAGCGGGAGAGAGCTGTGAGAAGCTTCTCAAAGCTCCCCCGGCTCCAAGTCAGACCCACCTCTGTGTCAAGGCTGAGCCAATTAGCAACAGTGGCTTTACCTCTGTGATAAATGTATTTACGAAGGGGAACCTGGGAGGAGGAGGAGGAGTTGTGAAGAAGACACCTATGAAAACACCAAAGTCAGTGAAAGAAAGGAGGAGGAGGAAGAGGAGAGGTGCACCGGAGCAGAGACTCCCCTGCAGCCCATGGTGAGAGGGCAGGCTGTGCCCCTGCCACACATTGAGGTCAGCAGTGGAGCAGATGTCCACCTGCAGCCCATGGAGGTCCCCACGCCAGAGCAGGTGGCTGCACCTGAAGAAGACCAGGACTCTGTGGGAAGCCCCCAGTGTTGTAGTTTGGTGCTGGGAGGACTGCAATACGTGGGAAGGACCCATGCTGGAGCAGCCTGGGAAGAGTTTGCAGCCTGTGGGAAGAACTCATGTCAGAGAAAGTTTGTGGAGGACTGTCTCCCATGAGAGGGACACCACACTGGAGCAGAGGAAGAGTGCAAGTCCTCCTCCCCTGAGGAGGAAGGAGCAGTGGGACTCACTGCACCCCCCACCCCCCTGCCGCTCAGGAGGAGGAGGTAGAGAAATCGGGAGCAGAGTTGAGCCCAGGAATAAGAGAGGGGTGGGGGGAAGGGGAAGGTGTTTTTAAGATGTGGTTATACTTCTTGCTGTTGTACTCTGTTGTTAAGTGTTGTTGTTAGTGTTTGAATTAAATTGATGCTCTTTTTCTTCCTCTAATGAGTCTGTCTTTTGTCCATGACCTGTAATGGGTGAGTCATCCCTCTCTGTCCTTATCTCTATTCCCGAGCCTTTTACTTTACTTCCTCATTCCCATTCCTGAGGGGGAGGGGTGAGCGATAGGCTGTGTGGTGATCAGTTGCCCTCTGGGCTCAAAACACAACAATAGTTAAGTTCTAATAGTTCACTAGCTACTGTGAATATGAACAGTATTCTTGAAATATTGTTTAGATGTCATAGGCTGTTATGTTTAATAAAAACATCCAGCTAAGCATTATTACAATCAATCTGACCACAGTATTTCTCAGCTCCACTTGGAGGCATATAAAGCACACATAAAAAGAATTTCAACCTTTAACAACTAGACTCATAGTAAAACTTTTGTGCTCACTACATGAATGGAAGGTTTCATTAAAAAAGCATGTATGTACTGCTAATTCTTGAAAAAAACAAAAAGATCCCAGTGCTTTTCCTCATTTCTATGAATTTATGTTTATGAACAGTTGCAGAACTAAAGAATCACAGTCTGTGCAAGCTTCTCATTTACTAAGAACTTGCTAAATGTCTCTACGAAAAGGTCTCCTCCCCGCCCAATACATCCCTCAAAATTTTTAAGTCCTTGGATCATGTGATTGGGACAACAGGATGAAAAAGAGAACTGGTCTCATGGCTGACAGCCCTGGGCAGAACTACAACAGAAAATAAAATCCCTGCGTACCAAATCCCATGAGATAAACTCGATGTTGTCTCCAAGTTCAGGACTTGATACAACCACATTTGGATCTTGACACATGACGTAAAGATGGAGCACCCAGCACTGCCAACGACTGAGCTATACCTTCCATTGTCAGCACCTGATATGCAACTAGAAACTTGCGTTCTTCCTGTATGTCATTAAAAAAAAAAATTGCCTGAAGACAATAGAAGGTGAAAACTATTGTCTACTACGTAAACGTTTTCCAGTACTGATCAACTGTCCCTGAGAGTCCCAAATGATCTCTCCAATCACACTCCTGCTGATCGACGGAAGGGTCCGTAGGCAGTTGCAAGCCCCTCCACGGAGCAACTACGCACCTCTGTGCAGAAGCATTCACACCTTTTCCTTCACTCCCTCCTTCAGCAGCCGGGCAGATGCAGTACAACTGCCTGTGGATAAACCCACGATGGAGTGCCTCTTCTGCTGTCCTGACGGAATTTCCTATTGTCACTGCAAAGTATGTGGTTAGGAAAGTCTTTCACCCTACCTTTACCCCACCGCACTGTTTAGGAAAGGGGACTTGTAAGCTCCCCAGTCGAAAAACGTCCAGGTTAAAAAAAAAAAATAATAAAATCATCAATCCACACGTGAAGCAAATACAAGAAGACAGCACCCCACAAACACGCAAAACAAAGGGTGACCTCACACCCAGACACGCCTCACCGGAGCCGCCGTTACCAGCCGGAGGGAGAACGAAACAGAAAGCGGAGCGCTCAGAGGGGCGGTCCGCCGCCGGCCCACCCCCGCCGGGCCGGGGGGCTCTGCCCGGCCACCTCCGCAACTCCCCGCCCCAAGGCGGGGGGGACGAGCCGCCTCCGCGGCAGGCAGCTCCGGAGCCAGGGGCCGGTGTTCACCTCAGGGGCACCGCGGCAAAACCGCCCAGCCACGGCCCTTCCTCGTCCCGTCCCGACCCTGCCTCCCCCTCCGCCACCGCCGCTCACCTGCCGGGCAGCGCCGGGCCCTCGGGAGCCGCCGGCAACAAGTTCTCGCCTGGCCCTGAGGAGGAGTCGCCAGCGGGCGAGCGACGCAGAGCCGCGAGCGCTTCCTCCTTCCGGGCGCGGGGGCGGGGGAAGGGCCGGCCCGGCCCGCTGCCCCTCCGGCGGCCGGCAGCGGCCCGGCCCCGCGCCCAACAAAGCCCCGCGCTCCACGCGCCGGCGCAGAGCCGCGGAGCTTCGCCTGCGCGTACCGGGCCCGCTCGGCGGAGCGGCGGCAGCGGCCGCGCGACTGACGTGGCGCGCCGCGGGCTGAGGGAGCGGCGGCGGCTGCACGGGCAAGGCGGCAGGCGCTGGGCCGGGCCGCAGGTGGGGCTCTGGGCGCGCAAACGTGGTCACGGCGGGGCAGGACGGGCCCTCCCCGCCGCCCCCGCCTTGCAGCTGAGGCCGGGAGAAGCGCCGGGGCTACGGAGGGTGCCGCGGCGCAGGAGCGTGGCAGTGGCCGGAGGGGGTGCCCGGCCGCCGAGGGAGGGGGGAAGGCGGCCCCAAGCGCTGGGGGGTCGGTGGCGCTGCGGGCGGCCGCTGGAGCGACGGGGCCGCGCGAGGAAGGGCGGCGCTGGGGTTGGGTGGTGTCCCGCAGGCCTGCCCCGGGGGCGGGCGGGGCGGCTCCTGGGCTGGGGGTGTCCCGGGAGCCCCGGAGGTGGAGGGGCTGTGGAGGTGCCCCGGAGGGGAGGGAGCAGTCGGTGGCTTTGCCCCGGGCCGAGCGCAGGCAGGGCTGGGGCGGCGGCCGGGCTGTGTAGGGGGGGCTCGGGAAGGTCTCTGTGGGGAGCCGCGGTCGTTCCTCTGGACCGCACGGGGCTGAAGTTGTCCTTCTAAAGCTGAGTTGTTCCTGTATTAAACTATTTTCCTAACTCATAAAAGAGAGACCTAAAAGAGGTGTCTCTTTTTTTTTTTTTTTTTAATTTTAATTTCATAATACATGCCTTCAATCCCAAAGGTGCTTTAAAAGTTACAAAATTCGCATTTTTGCTGTTTTTCTTGAGAGCAAGAGGTGGTTTTTTTCCTACATACCTCAAACTCAGGGCATGCTTCCCAGTACTGGCACTCACAAACAGCTCTAAGATTCGTGCTCTGGTAACAAATTGGGATTTTAAACAATGCGTTTTACGCCTTTATCTGACTATGTAAGTATCTCTAATATTTAAATATTTATATTTTGATATGTGGCAATACTGCAGAATGATTCAGAAAGAAGCAAAACATTTTTGTCCTAAATTGTGCTAAGCCAAATCCACTAAGGATCTAGTCTATTTTGAGCAGCATGGTGGAAAATTTTAGGCTTAAAAATTCCACTCTGTACTTCCACCTGGTTGGTTAGACTAGGAGCTCTTTTACTTTTCAAAACTGGAGATTCATGTTGCTTGAGTCTATTCAGACCTTAATTTTAGCAAAGACAAAATTGTAGCTTCTCTTTTATCTAGATGCATGATTTCATTAATCTTTATTTTTCTATTAATGACTTTCTATTAACTGATGTCTCTGGTTTTACAGATGACATGAAATCATTGCAACAGAACTATTTCTAAATTAAAGCTTGATTTGCAATCCCATTTTTAAAAATGAGAAACTTAATTTGCCTCTAATGTGGAGTAGGTAATTTTAAAAAAAATCTACAAGTAAAACAGGATAGTGAAATTGATTAAATTGTGACAGTAATCGACTATAAAAAGAAATATGCTTTCAGTCCCTCTGATTTTGAATATATCTTCAAAATGGCTGATTGTACAACAGATGAAATATTTCTAGAAAGGTGAAATTAGTTAAAGTTTGAAAAGTCAGTTTAATAAAATTGGAAAGCAGTGCTCTATAATATAGAAAACAAATTTTCAGTGACTTATGAAAGTATTGTGATGCTTTACAAAGGTTTACATAACTAGAAAATGTAAACATTTTTGGAGGTATATTTGTAACTAAAGGGTAAAAGGTTGTATTTGAGGATGTTTAGAAGGAACTAGTCCTTTTCGTTGTTTTTTTTCCCTAGCTCTCTCTTTTGCTTCCGCTTTTTAAAAACAGAAAATGTCTGAAGTTAAGCAGAGGAAAAAAGGTATTTCTTCGTTCAAGACCAATAAAGGTTCTCAAAAGGTTGAGAAGCACAGTAACTGTGGGAAGCTGGCAAGTCCCAGGACCAGCCATAATTGGAGTTCCTTTTGGATGGACTCACGAACGAGCTTCAGCATAATTTTCCTTGCTGTTTGTCTGGTGCTGATCTGGTAGGTAACCCTACAAAATGGATTTTAATACTTTCTTTTGTACTCAGTACTGTATTCAGTCACGGGCAATATGTTAGTTACATTTGAACATAGTGTTTGGGTTAAGTGACTATAGAAACTTGTTAAAGCTAGAAGGATCATGAAAAGAATGGCAGTATTCACAAGTGTGGAAACATTGGTATACAGTAAGGGATTATAGAAGTTTGATCTGTTCTATCATGTTGAAAGTGTGAAAGGTGCCATGCTCATGAATTGTAAATACCTGCTTTGGGGACTACATCTAACTGTGAAGAGCAACTTAATCTGACAGTAAGTACAACAAGGCTCATTTGGCAGATTATAAATAATTCAGCGGTAGAAGTGAAGTAGAGTTTTCTGTAAATAATCTCAGCAGTGTGGTAAATTGTTTATCAGATGGAGTCTTCAAGTAAAGGTCAAATAGCTTTGTAAAAGATGTTTTAGAACATCTCAGCAGCATCACTACCTTAGTTTCACCAGAAACTTTGAGCTTCATGCAGAAATGATACAATGAGATACTGAGAACTCCAGTGCAAGAAGTTAGTCCAGATTTTTACGCTCTAGGTATCAATCTGAAAATTAAGGTAAAATTTGTTTTTATTTTAACATCACCCAGATTTCATTATATAAATCTTTGAGAAACAGAATGACATAGTAGAATAAAATAATTAGTGATGCTTCTGCTTACTGTTTTATATATGTTTATGTCTGGTTTGCATTTATCATCTATAGCTAGCATTTTAGCTTTTCTTGCCAAGCTTAATCTGTATAGAGTATTGTAGATCTTTTGAAACTTCTAATTGCTATTCAATGTGTTTAATGTCAATTTATGAAAGCACAAATATTTTAAATAAACTCTGTTGTTCTAGATAAAATTGTTCTTACTACTGAGAGGACCCCTGCATAGTCTACAACAAGCCTTGTTTTGGGATTAATAAACACCCAGCAAAAATCAGGTTTTTTTGCTTGGTTGTCTCATTTTCTTTTTAACTGGACAGCACTTACAGTTCAGAAAACTCTCAAGCTCACGGTAAATGAATCTAGAATGTATGTAAAGTACAGGACTGAGAACTCTATTAATCTGTTCAAAGCTAGCATCATCATAACAGTAGCTATACAAGCTTTGAACCATATGTTCCTGGATGGTTACAATTAAACAATGTTAGAGTTAACCAGCCTTTCTAAATCCAGAGGTTTCTATGTACGATTTTATGATACTTAGCAAGAAAGTTCCAAATTATTTTTTTGCGGTTTATTTCCACTGATTAAATAATACATTATCAGCAAAATACATTGAGGCAATGCATTATGAGCATGTAACAGCCCCTCTGTCAGCAGTCTTATCAGACATTTTTCCTGTTTGAATAGCATACAGTGTAAAAATGAAGCACGTTTATGGATGTTCCCTTATTTTTCTACCTCTATTGGATGGTAACTCCAATATGAAAGACAGTTCAACTTCATTAAATTCTGATTTTTTTTCTCTCACATATTGATTAGCAAATTCTGTGAACACAAATCTCTGCAGTAACAGATTGCTGTGAGTCAGGTCCTGGAACACTTAATATGTGCTAATTATATAGTTATGTTTACTATTTATTTACTTGCAATTTGCAGGTTCCTATTTCAGCAGTCAGGTCAATTTGCTGATATGGAAGAAAAGTACAATTTCTTACAGCAAAAAGCTGAAAAATTCCTGGATGTGGAAAATAAAATTAACTTAATTTCTGAAAAGGTAATCATTAACATCTTAATTGGATAACCTCTGGGGGACATTTGCCATTGTTTTACTTTGTTGTCATTTAGTTAAATTTAACTGACTGTTTTAAAATAAATTCTCATAATGTATTTTACTTGCCTGTGAATAGGCCTTTGGAGAATATTTTGTGTGACTAAACGTGTCAATCCATACCATTGTTCAAATATGTGAATATAGTGGTTGTATCTCGGTATTATTTTTTAGACACTAAGCTATTTTTGAAAACTTACATTTATGCACATACGTCATTCTACCAGTACTGTTCTGTGTATAATTCTAATGTACATTGATTTGCAGAAAATTTACAGGCATTTATGTAGTAGACCTGTTCTAATGATATGAAAGGCCTAATAAAGGGATAGTTTTATTTTTTCATTGCTATTTTATTTTATCTACGTGTGTCATTAACAAGTAGAAAGCCTGAGCTGGCTGCCAAATTATCCTCTATATTTTACAGATAATGATGGGATTAGGATTAGAGCATGGTTTATGCCAGTGATGATGTTTTAGCACTGATCTCATAATGATGTCATTTATACATGATGTAATTTGGATGCTTATGTACTACACTTTATATTGCAAAATGTTGCATGGGATTTATGTAGTGTGATATATTTTACAAAAAACTCCCTCAAAAAAAACAAACCAAAAAATCACCATGGCAAATAAGGGATTGACAACAAAGAAAATGGCATATATGCTATAGAAATTCAACAACAAACATAACCTTTTCTGTGACTTTTTCATGCTAGGTTAATCAACAGTATTTTAAAGATGAATTATGAAAACAAATCTTATAGGAGCTTTTTAACAAGTAAAGTGGCTTCTAAGGGACTTTATTCTCTGTTAAATAAATGCAGATGGTTTTCTGTTCTTACTTTCGTTAAGTAGACATGGATATTGTTTTGTGTTATAAATGCAGCTTGAGTCTTCTGAAAGTATCCTACGAGAAGCTGCCTCATCCATCTCTGTGATGACGGAGTTTGAGCAGGAAATACCTTATCTTCATAACATCATAAATGATATTCAGAACAATCAACAGACTCTCTCTATAAAGATGCAGAGCATTAATGAGAAGTTCCAAAATGTTACAAATTCCTGGAGAAGAAGCTTGGATGAAATGAACACAAACACTAGTGGTTTAAAATCTGAAGCAAAGTTCATACATACAGAAGTTACTTCCCAAATTAATGAATTTGACCAAAGAATTAAATCCCTTTCAGAGAGAGTAAGAGATTCAGAAGACAGTACAGCCAGAAATATCAAAACACTAAAAAGGCAAGAAGATGATGAATTCTCTAGAGTTGAACATAAGTTGGACTTGCATGCAAAGGCAGTTGAAAAGCTAGAACAACAACAGAATAGTCTGGTAGCCAAGGACACAGACCTGAATCAGAAACTTGTGAACTATGAACCTAAAATTGAGGAGTGCAAGACCCATTTGCCAGCAATTGAAAATGCTATTCACTCTATTCTTAGATTATCAAGTGAATTGCTAAGTATGGAGAAAAAGATCGAGGACTTGACAACACAGCTATATACTGTTGAAAATCGTATGTTGAAAACTGTTTCCCATACAGTGGCGATGCAAAAGGTTCTTGAAGGCATGCAGTACAATGACAACATACTGAAAATGCAAAATGAAATAGTGGTTTTAGAAGAAGTAGTGCATGACATAAAAGTATCTTCAAAAGCAAAAGCAAGCTGTAACTTAGAAAATGACCAGAATGGGGATAAGTGAATTTGGACATAGGGTTTTCATTGATGAAAGAGCCTGTTAATTTATTATAAATAATGGGATTCCAACATATGTTAAGGATAGCTGAAATATTGTCATTAATTTAAATAGGCATTGGATCAGACTGAAAGGCAAACTAGAGAGCAAGAAATACTGTTTTAAATGAGGAAAAGAGTATTTTCTTAAATTAAGGATTATTTTCACCTTATTTATTAAAAGTTCATTTTTATTAAGAAGTAATTTGAAGCAAAGTATTGAGATTTAAGGAAAAAAATTCAAAACCAGAGACATCAGATTACAATTTATATTTGGTTTTCACTATGTAGTTTTTTATATTGTTACTTTTTGTATTATATTCCATGAAATTGTAACACAATGAACAATTAAGTTCTTATCTCTAGGCAGATATACATGTACCTCACTTTTAATGTATTATATACCATAATGTTTTTGTACTTACAGTACAGACTTCTCAATGTCAGAGTTGTTACCGGAATCTACATATTTTATGTGCAGGAAAGCACTAAGTACATTTTTAACAGCTGAAGCTTAGATATAACAGCATTGCAGAAAACACTAGTAAAGTACCCTTTACTGACAACCTGCTCTTGTACTGATATTTGTAAGCAAGGGATTATGTAGCAGTTGGTGTTATCTTTTATTTCTTTGATCCCATGTGAATAGCCACCTTAGACCTCATTGCCAGCCCTTTCAAACTTCTTAAAATCACTGCCGTAGTTTTGTTCTGCCAATGAAGCCATTGGACCTACATATAGACTGAAGTTCTTATTAACATATTCCTGTTAGCTGCTGCTTCTGTCATTTAATTTGCAAGTTTGGTGTCATCAGTCATTGTATTAGTTTGGGGTTGGGGTTTTTTTGTGGTTTTGTTTTGGTGCTGTTAGAAACAAGTTTAACCTTTTCTTATGTAGAATGTTTTCAGTTAAGCATTACATGACATGTCTGGTATTGCTTTGCATTACAAAGGGAAAAAAACAGTGTCACTGACATTGTTTCCCAAAGAGCTGCAAAAGCAATTACTGAAAGCCATGGAGTTATGTACTTGGGGGCAGGGAATATGTAATTTATCCATAAGTCTAATAGATCTACTTATATGGGATGTAATACTACCTAGTAGGCCTGTAGTTGTTCACTGAAATCTGGATCTTGGGACCACTATAAATTTGTGTCTACAGATTTGTCTTGATAATTTCCAATTCCTGATTTCTAAACTCAGCAAAGGAGATTGCTTAGTAGACAGTGTGAACCCACAACATTTATGACTTAATCAGGCTTAAGTTAAATTATTCTGGTTTTGTACATTAATTTATGTAGAACTCTACTGAAATCTTCACTACAGTTAATGCTGCCCATTCAAGAGACTATTAAACCAGCATTTCTCAATGTTATAGTCTTAACAGTTTCATAAATTTATTACTTATATATATAGATTTGTATCTCTTTACAGTCATACTCAATAAAATGTAGTGGATTGCCCTGTCCTGGTACATAATCTAATTCAAAATAAATTGCTCTTCTGGAAAGGGTATGGAATAAATACTTTAATGTTCAGTGTTCCATTAAGAAATACTATTCTATATGGAAATGTTTTGTAAATACTTTTCACAAGTGTGTTCCCATGTGTCTACTTTATACATTTTTGGGGAAAGGTGGCTAAATGACCAGTGGCATGCTCCCCAATTTAATGTTGAAAGCTGAATGTACACGAGATTGAACAGGAAATCCTCATCCTTAAAGAACAGTAAGTAGGAAACCAGCATGACTGTCCACAGCCTAAATTTTGGTATTTTGTTTCTAAGCAAACAGTTCGTGCTACTGAGGAATGACCAACACTATCAAAAAGTTTAAAATATTTGTTTCTTTGGTGATATTTTTACTACTAGTATCAAGAAAAGGATTAGTGTGGAACTAATTATAGTCTCTTAGAATATTCAGCTTTTCTGTTTCTTTCCAAGTTCTACACTGACTTGTTAGGGATTGAACAGGATAGTATCACTTGGGTATTTTCCTTTCTTCCTCTCAAATTTGAAAACCAAGAACAAATTGTTGAAAAAAGCAGAAAAAAGTGAACTAGCAAATTCAGCCCAGAATCCCAACAGTAGCATGCATGTTCCCTCATTAACATAGCTTTTCTAGAGGCAGGCTGTTTTAAGTCATGTTTTTCCTGTAAAGTAGTTTGGTAGCTATTTAAACAAAAGGGAACCATGCCTAATTCCTTTGGTTTTTTATTCCGTTGAATAGATATGATTACCAAAATAAAAACACCTCAGTTAAATATGATCCATGATTTCTGAATAAGAGAATTTTAAAGTAGGCATCTTTTTAAAATGTTACTGAATATCTTTCTACATGTGTCTTTCCAGATCACACAGGTTTTAGGCTTAATACAAACATTTCTCTAAATCAGAAGATTGCATTTGATTACTTGTGTTTTCAGAATTCATGCTGGAAAGTCATATAGCACCTTCCTGTAACTTTTGTTATAATAGAAGAAGCAGTAACACTTGAATTTGCTATGTATACTGAAAGGAAAAAAAATGAAATTTTTGTTTCTGTTGCAACAGAAGTTTATTTCCTAAAGACAGGGTTTGCACTCAATTTTAGTATCAGAATAGTAAGATATTTCATTAGTTTAGAGCTTTAATTTTGATACGAGTTATTAAACTAGAAATTTTGTCAAATATTTTTATTTGCATCCCTCTAGTGTGAAAAGACTTGGAACGTAATGGAACAGCTGGAAGATCTTCAAATAATTTCTCACATTAAACATTTGCAGGAAGATATTTATACAATGAAAATATGGTCTAGCAGCATAATTAAAAAACAAGAACAACTGCAGAAGAATTTGACAACTCTTTTTCATGCAGTTTCAAGTGTTGAACAGAATGCAGCTTCTGTAGCAAAAAACATAACTTTGACGATTGTGACAGTAAAAACTGACATAAGGCGCATTTCAGGCCTAGTCTCAGATATGACTGCGTTGACAAATTCTCTGCAAACACTAGAAGATAAAGTAGAAAAAGGTGAGAAGATGACAGTAAAAAATATAGGTGACCTACTTACCAGTAGCATTGACCGAAGTACAGAACTACAAAACTTGGCATCCAGTAACGGAAGAAAAATTGAGCAAATTAAGACAGCATTATCTGAGTTAAGGAGTGACTTTAACAAGCATTCGGATAGATTTTTAAATCTCGAAGGTGACAGAGCAAAAGTTCTCAAGACTGTTACATTTGCAAATGATTTAAAACCCAAGATGTACAAACTTAAAAAGGATTTTGCCATCCTGGAGCCATTAATAAACGACCTAACACTGAGAATAGGAAGATTAGTGGAGGACGTATTACGACGGGAGAAGGAAATTGCTTTACTGAATGAGAAATTTTCCAATCTAACAAGAGTTCAAACTGAGATCAAAGATATGAAAGATGAAGTAACCAAGATTTCAGACATGAATTGATCACGGTGAAATGCCACTGCCTAAAGAATAGTAGTGTTTGAGGAGTGTTAACTCTATCATGTGTAGTACTAAGAAGAAAGACCGTATTTAAAGGCTTCATTTAGAAGCACACCAAAACTTAACTAGTGATTTGTCCTCTTCCTTTGAAAAGGACAGAAAAAATTCATACTGATTTGAAGGGACAAGGTATAATGTAAGAAAAAAACCCATGTCTCTGTGCATGTATTTATCTTTCTGAAGGATGACAGATGCTATATTTAATAAATTGCTTGTTTTGTACAATAAAACAGTGTTAAAGTATAAAATGTTGTTCTTGCCTTTAGAAAGAAAGAAACATTTCTTTTTCGTGAAGAAAGCAGGACCCAAGACTCATCTTCAGCTTTCCTTTCCTGCTCCAAAGGAAGGAATAAAATTGTGGTTTCCAGAAAGAGTTAAGAGTTTGTCAAACTGCAGCAGCAATTTAATTTTTGTCTCAATATATTCACTCTGATTTTTGTAAACTATAGCACTTTTTTTTAAATAATATTTAAAGAGGTAAATGCAGTGAAGCAAGCAATGCCCAGAAATATTGCTGATGCCTTGCAAAGTTTGTCACACATTTAGATGGAATAATTTGCATAAGGTTTTGTGTGAGGCTTTATAATTGTAAATCATAATTACTGTACAGCACTGTTATGCCTTTAAAACACAGAACTCTGTATGAGGACAGTGCTTTGAAGACCTGACCCCCCTACTGATGGCTTTCTGCCAGTGCATGGTATCTGTTCAGAAATCCGAACAGTGTTACTCATTCATTGTTCCTTAGCCTGTGAAATACTATAGTAAGCAGCAGAATTAGCAAAGAGAAGCTACTTAGGTCCCAAAAGGTTAGACTGATACGAGCCACTGGCAGTATTTCTGTGGTGAAGAGCAAGAGTTTAACAAGATCTGAGGCATTTGAAAATGTGGTAGGCGATAGACTGAAGTAACAAGATAATGGGAATGGGTTTAGCAGAGGAAAGGAGAAAAAATACATTAAATAGGAATAAAAATTACTATAAAAACAATTAGGAGAGATGCAACAATTCAGAAAATCCCTATAAATGAAATTATATCAAGAAGTACAAGCATACAGTAAGGCCTTTATAACTTCTCAATTGTTTAGTTGGTCATACCTGAACACCTTGCAGCTACTAGACTCTTGATTGTATGGAAGATATAACCATTCCTCTCCCCCACTACTCTCCTCCTCATTCAGCATTCCACGTCTTTTGGCCTGCTTCATGTTACTGGTCTTCTGTACCTTGCTTGCTTTATTGCCCTCAGTCAATCTCAAATGCTTCATTTCATCAAGTTTTCCTCTTTTTTGGTATAGGCTCATTCCTACTTCCAATTTTCTTTTATCCCTTTCCAGTCCACCTGACAGACCACAAGGATAAATCTGTCAAAAGACAAGGTTTCCTAGAAAGTGGCCACAGATACTATTTACCAATCAGTGTCCCTTTGCTCTTTCACACAATTCTTAAGCAAGACCCTGACGACAACAACCAAATGGCATTTGAAAAAGAAAAATTAAAGAACATCCGGAATGATCAGCCATGCTAAAGCATGCATTGTGTATCATACCTGGAAAAAAAAAATATACATGCACGTACACCATAAGAGTTTGGGGTTTACATAAATATATCTCATTTGTATATTAAAGCTTGATATTCACTGAATCCACCAATCCTGGGGTGGTTCTATGTGTGTGCAAGCTCATGTTAGTCCCATCAAGGAGAGCACTTGGCACAATAGCAGTGTGAGAAATCTGTCCTATATATCTTTCACTATGGCCCATATGATGCAGGGAACAGTGGATTAATTGCATCATGGGCTATAGTAATTTTACTTATTTTGTTTTCAACTTTATGAATGAATCATTTGTGGTCACTAGCCAGTAAAAATCCAGAGAGGCAGAACTGGACAACCAGTAGAGCACTATCTACCCAAGTAAAGAGAAGTGGAAAATACACTCCAGCTGCACAGTTAATAAGAGAAGTCATGACACAGCAAAGCGGTCTTTCTGGATGAAAAGAACACACTCTCACTTTGGGAACAGTAACCAGAAAATAAGCCAGGATAAACTGTCGATTTCACTTTCAATCCCCAAATGAATAACCTCCAAATCTTGAAACACATCTACCAGTGAAAAGCTGGGTATACAGTCCTGTTCATGGTCCCCATGGGAAGCATGCAAAAAATGTTACAGAACCATTAATTTATCTATAGATGTATGCAGACCACCCACCCTTCCTTCCCAGGAAGGGCAGGTCCAAAGTATTACCATCCTTTCAGAAACTTTGTTGCTACAAACGAGAGAAAAAGCTTTACGTCACAGAGGTAAAGTTTACTTGAAAAAAATAAAATAAAAAAATAAAAAACCCACCAGGATCTAAAGTTTACACACCTGGTGTATTGTGCTCAGAAGTAAGCAGAGTGATCAGTAATTCTTGCATAATCTGCACAGGTATTACAAATCCTCATTTGCTCTTCAAGCACACACCTCCACTGTACTAAAAAATTAAATGAAAGATTTAGAGTAGCTTTGTAATTACACTGGTCTTGAGGACACAGCCAAAGCTCTTCCTACAGTGGAAAAGATGATGTGTAGAGAGAGGTATTTTTCATAAATTTAAAGCAGACTACTAACACCACCTCCCTGGTTTAGTACTGTCAGTGGTGAGGAGAGTGTCAGCTCAGTAAACTACCCCTGACATAGTTCATTTCCAGGGGTGTTCAAGGATACTCTCTATAATTTTATTAAGTGATTGAGAGATTCAGGTAATAATGACAGCTATGCTACTTAAAACATATCATTCCATACAGCCCAACCTGTAGCGATACTCAGGACATCTTTGCTTTAACTTACTGTGCAGGTGTAGAACTGGCCAATTAGATTCTTGCCAGCAACTCACAAGGGGGGGAATCAAAACCAATCAACAACAGCATTAAGTGATCAATGCTGAAAAGTGACACAAGCAAAGTAATCCCAACACATTAAAATCTACTTTTAGACACTAGAACATCAGCTCAGCCAAGAAGTTTCTGCTAGCAACATCCTTCTCCCACAACAGTTATGAAACTCGTATTCTGTAACAAGCCCATATAACTGCTAAGATCAGCTATCCAAGATACTCATATTTACTATAAAAAAGCAGGATGTTTATTGTTTTCACCGTGAACTACATCATTTCTATGTAGAAATGTAAATGATTACAACTATTTGTATTATTACAGCCCATTTTAAAATGATATGCAACAAACATTTCAGCAAGTATCGGCACATTTGATGTGTACATATAGTAGTACAACCTGGTACAAACACAGGGCATAAATGGAATTGTTATTCCAAATTTATATAGACAGTATGCTTTAAACCAGAAAGCTGATCTCAGCTCCAGTAACAGCAAGAAAGGATGTTTCCTCCCTCATAAAACAACATGCACAAGTAGCTTACACATAATCCATGTTTTACAAAGCACTTTGGGGTTTAGTGACTGGTCCGGAGTTAGCCAAGTCCAAAATGGAGTGCTCCTTTTCAATACAGGACCTTCCCTGCAAGAAAAGCTCAAGTCCATCAAAAGCACCACTGTGCTTTTCCTCTGCTCCATCCTTTTGACTTCGGGAAAACTTACCACACATTATGCTATAAAGCAGTTATCAATGACAAAGTTGACCTTTTAAATGCATTTTAATACTAGTTTTTCCACTAAAGCTTATTTAAAATTATCAGTAGGTGACTTCTTAAGCAGTAACATTTTATATTAAACCCCTTCATCTCAAGCATCCGAGCAAGCCTCTGGCTGAATGTCAATGAAGTCAGCAGCTGCAAGGCTTGTGCGCGCTCTCTCTCAGGTTTTCCACTGAAACTCAACACTAGAAGTACCAAAGTATATTTTCCCTTTCTCAGTTAGAGAAGGGGAATGGCTAGTTGCCACTCGTAGTCTTATCTCAGATCTACCTTGATAAAATTATCTGAGCATCTTTAGGTAGTTTCAGGTCTACCCTTGAGCAGTAAGAAAATAGATTTAAGATTCTCTTATTACTGCACATATTTAAAATGGCTGCACAAGTGACCCAATTCTAGAGGAAAAGTGTGCGATTTTGCTTCCCACATAGAGCAAAAAACAGTCTTGAGAAATTTAGCTTATCATTGGATTACTTGACAGACTACCTCACTGCCTGAGCCAAGTTTGTCTCACTCTTCTGCCTGCCTTAGTGTGACAAAAGTGCTTCACTTTCTCAGGATTAGAAGGAACTTGAGATGTTTTCCAGGAAACAAAAGTCTACTGAGTTAAAACACGCCTTTAAAGAAGCTATGATAGTCAGTACACAAAAGTGATACTGTTTTTTCTAACAAGTTTAACCACATACAAAAGTTAACTTCAAAGGCTGATGTAACATCAGTGGCCTTGACATGAGATCAAGTCATAGTTAATGCTCTTCTCCAAGAAAGCTCTTCGGAGCATTTAATGATTCGTTAAATAATTTCAAAGCTTCCCCCTCACAATAGGGCAACAAAATGTATGTACATACTTATATCATGAAATATATTTAATTCAACACCAAAGTAGTTGTACAAATGTTTTATTTAGACTTACGGAATTTGACTTTGCTGTATAAATAATGCAGTTTGATACCAACCACTCTAAGAATGTGTCATGGTGACAGGGAATATTAGATTTTGCTCCACATTTTGAAAGGTACCAATTCAATTTGGATGGTAGCATAACCATCCAAAATCTTGGAAGTCAGGAGGGTTTTCCCGGAGGGCGAGAAGCTCAACACTATGTAAAATAGTAGCAGGAACATCAAACTTCAGTAAGACACAGTGGTCAGTATATTTATGCTACTCCCATGCCACCTGCTTTCATTGTTCTTTTGACCCTGAAGGACACAAGAGGAAGGAACAGTACAACGTATGTGAACGCCAAGCTAGAGTTCAGTACCGTAAGCTCACATGCTGGAAGGCAGCATATCCAAACAGTTTTGCACAAAAGACACTTAAGCTCCAGCTCTAAGTGAACAAAGTAGTACTGGATACGGTGAACCTCTTATATACTATTAGGCATTTTCTGAATTTTTCTCAATGTGATTATCAACTGTGGGTTCTTGAACAGACAAAACACAGAATGCAGCAGGCTCATTTTTCTGTAAAAGACTGGTAAAAACAAATTCATTGTCTTAACAAAACATTACACGAGTGTCTCCCCTTGCATGTCTAGGAGCCTAGATTTCTTCCCATCAAGTAAGGTCCAAAAAAAGATTGGTATGGCTTCTTGCACTGCAGCAGTGCATGGTTCAACCAAAACTCTGCTTTACAGTTAAACTAATTCAGAAAAAAATATATCAAAGCACAGGAGTAACCAAGTATAGGGAAAAGTTGACAAGTTCATTAAAGTCTACAGTAAGAGGCAAGGCATTTTTATTTTACTGTAAAGCTGTAGTAAGCTTTTAGTGGTTGGGTATCTTTGAGAATCTTCATCAACATCAGCTTTTCTTTTGTTAAGGTGGCAGCTACTGTTTAATTCCACAGTACAACCAGAAGGACTGAGTTCTTTGGTGTGATTCAAAGCCAACAGAAGCAAAAGTTAGTCAAATAAGCATAAGTTAGTTATGTTGGGATGACCACCCCAAAGCAGAAACAGCTCTATTACATGTAAGGTTCCTTTATGAAGAACACCAATATTATGACCAGGATGCCCTAGCAGATTGCAGTCTCATCTCAGCCATTCCATTCAGCTGTTTTACAGTAACAGCTTATTATAGGCAAATAAAACAGTGGACTCAAAATGCATAGAACTGCAGGTTAAGTTTCTGCTGTTCTGCAATGACAGGTTCTTGGCACTTCTCTGGAAACAGCGAAAGCCTATTTTTGTTACAATTGTTTCATAATTCTCTAGTTCCTAAAGTGTAGAATAGGTTAAATTATTTTTTAGGGGGTGGGGGAAAGTATTTGAGGTATTTGCTGCTATGAAATGAAGCTTACATATGCAGTAGTAAACAGACACTAAGCACTCTGTTTCTCATTTATTTCAGGCAATGACAGTGGTAGAATTTAAACCCTCATGTGGGATGAGGGTACAGCCAATAATGACATCATATAGTTTGTTTTCTACATAGTCAAATATATAAAAGTTTCATGAAACTCATCACTGGGACAGCCAGCATAGTCAGTCCATGAGTTGTCTATTCAGTTAGACCAAGCTTCTTCTTCAGAGATTCTGGCATTTCAGGTGGAGGTGGACGAGGAAGTCTGAAATAAACCTTCACAGAATCGTAGATGAACCACTGTAGTGCAGTCAGGGTACCAATCATAATGATACGTGCAAACAGACCTTTCCATACACCTGTAGAGCAAAACAAAAGATGAGTAGCATACAAAGCCAGGAAAAAGAAATCTTCCCCAAAAGACAAAACACCACAAGCACTTGATCCAAAATACATAAAAGTAAGGATGTACCTCTGAATCCAAGCCTCATAAGAACCTGTGAAGCAGAACTGCCCTTTTCTTTGTTCAACACAGACACCACGGAGTCAGCAGGATGGGAAACAATTGCGCAGAACACACCAGCTGAAAGAGTAATTTGACATTAGTTCTGTAGTGTACAGCTGAAGCAAGCTGTACCATTACTGTGTACATTAAGTACAACCAGCTGAAACCAAACCTTCTAATAACTTCTGTGCAATTTACATCAAGCCTCCCTGTATCCTAAAAGGACAGCAGCTACATCCTACAATGTGACATGAATATTAGAAAACACCTCAGTTCTGCTCTTGCATCACCTCTTCTGCTGAAACAAAACTCCTTCTGAATATTGAAAATTCCCCTTTCATCCAGATTTCTCTCCCCTTCCTTCAACCTTCCCCAGCCTAGCAAAGATGCAAGTTTTTTCACTTAAATCAACTGCAGTTTCTAAACTTGGACATTGACATTGGTAATACATAGAACTTAAAATTAAGAGCACTGTCCTACTACAGACCCATTTTCCACTTACAGATTGAATATAGGTTTTTTTCCCTTCACATTTTAAAGTGAGAAGTAAGTTCTGCCATTCTAGTTACATCTATTTGATATTCTGAGGAAGGATAGACTTCTAGAGTTGCGGTAGTCCATTAATGAAGTGTAGGACTTAAAAGATTCCTTACCAATATAGCCTGCAATAAATGTGACTACCAGCTGTTCTCCTTTTGTACATTCACTTCGTGGCTTGGGAACGACATACTTGTAGAGAGCTTCAACAGTACGCTCAAAGCAGGCAAATTTCATCATTGTGTATGGAATCTGTCTCATCCATAGCGGAGCAACACCTTTATAGAAACTTAACCAGAGAAGAGACACTCAATTTCATTTTCTCCAGTATTTAAAGTACATGTCTAACTTGAGAAAAGATTAGTTAGCTTATTGTTGCTATCGACAATACAACTTCTAAATACTGACACTGTAAGGCTTAAGTGTCTTAATACCTACGAACCAGAAATTTAAGTTTTATTAGTTCCCAAGAACTAACTTGAAACAGCAACACAAATTAGAATTTACCTGATCACTACACCGCACACCTGTTTTTGTAGTCACTTTTCAGAATATGATGCATTGCAGCAATGCCACACTGATACTACAAGTGCAGTAAGGCTCATGTCTGCATACCAGCCAAGTCCCGATAGTAATACATGACTCGTATGTTTACAGCCACTTCCATCAGAACAGAAAGCTAACATGCAGTTATATTACTCTTACATGCCAATGACTCAAGCATCTTTGACTGTACAACCAAAAAGTTGCTGAATATCTCTGACTGGAACTGCTAGAAACTGAAGTTATCCAGCAGAACTCAGCACAAAGATACTCACAAAGATGGATCTAAGGAGCATGTGGAATTAACAGCTAGTTCAGCACAGATTCCCTGCAGTATGTTGTTATGTGGAAATACAAAGTCCAAAAAGTATTATAAGCTAAGACCACAAATAGTTTTGGCAACAGTTCTTCATTAGGAAAAAATACTCAACATCAAGAACCTGGATAAAAATAAAAATCGAGATATACTTACGCCCAGATGCCTTCTTCTCCAAACATTTTAGGTACAGCCTGCCGCAGAGTGTTTGCATATCCAGGCTGTGTCTGAATACGAACTTTAGCAGCTTCCATCGGAGCCAGAGCAATGTCAGCAAAAAACTCTGCACTGGCAGATGCAGCTAAATATAGTGAAGTACGCCACAGATATGCATTTTCCTGAAGTGAATTTAAACACACATTTTTATTAATGAATCACGCTTTTGTGATTACTCTGTGTTACTACTATTATGTTGCAGATGTATAGCCTCATGTAAACCACCTAAAGCTTACCTCTCCCAGCATGTTGCCATACAGGATTTTGAAAACTTCATAGAAACCAAATTTACAAAGCCCCTGCATGGAATATCCAATAAAGGTAGGAGCCCATCCCTTAGCCAAGCCACGAACACCATCTTCTTTGACTGTCACTGAAAATCCATTGAAGATGCTCTTGTATTTTTGTGGATCAACCTAAAGAGAATAGGCAGTTAATTTCTAGATATAGCTTATTATTTCCCTTCTCACACCCCCACCTGAAATATAAATTCTTAAATTCCTCACACAGCTGGCTTCCTAAGGTTCCCTGGAGGGATAACTCGTACTCACCACAAAGTTACACTAATGTAACTGTAACGGTAATTTGCTAGTCTCAAATCCTAACTTATTTTAACAGCCAGTATGTTCCTCAATACTCAGGAACCATGAAACAATACGAATTTCTGTATCGGAGAGATTTACTGAAATCACTATTCTAACACCGTCTGTAGTATACTGGCATATCTATGTTTAGATCAGATTCTTTAAAAATTTGTCAGCTTCTGTCAGCAATCTCAACCACTCTACATGTCATACCTATGTACACTCAAGTGTTGCCACAAACCAAACCTTATGATTCACTTGATTCTTCATCAGAAAAGGTCATTTGTCCACTGTTAGTTTGATCCCTCCACACAGTCAGACTAAGACAGATGGAGCAAAGCAGATCAAATAGTATTCAAGAAGTTCTACACTTGTACTTTGACTTCACAGTAAAGTGAAGTAAAATATTTTCTGCACACAAAACTTTCAGTGAAATTTCATTAATAACTTATCAGAAATAAAAAAACCCAACCTGAATAATTGTTTCATGTGAAAAGAAACCATTTAACAGAAATTCTTAAACAGATCATTCTGACAAATTTTAAGTCACATCACACTGTTACTTCTCATATTTGACATCATCCAACATTTCCTCAGAGAGATAAGAAGATATCAAATTAGAAGTCAACCAAAGCTTTCAGAAAGAGCTATGAGACATGCATGCCAACCTGCAGTGACTGATATTTTGTCTTACAGTGTGCCAACAACCTACTTGAGAACTAGTTCACCTAAATATGTCAATTTTAAAATATTCAGTATTTCAGAAAATTGCATATTTATTCGGGCACTGTAAAATGAAACTGTTCATGTAGGAACCATGCTTATTTATCATCTACAGAAAAGGTGACTTCTTAAAAAGACATGAGGGCAGGCAACGGGTTTCTTCCTGGAGAATCTAGGATTAGTAACATGCTCTGTACTGGATCTGTAAAGAGATAAATGCTGACAGGTTTTACAAGGTCACAGCTGGAATCCACATGGAACCCTCGTGTTGCACCTTCCTCTTAGTGCTGGAGAAGGAAGGGGAAGTACTACCACCCTTACCACATAAGCAGCCCAGGACAGGTAGCCCAAGCTGAGCACACCTACCAAGCAGCTGAAGCCTGGCAAGTATGAGGCCTTGCTCCCAGTTGTGTATGCAGCACTGTATAGCTCTCAGGCCTTCTGCCCATTATCCCAATTTTCAGTCAGATTAAGAACTGTTTGAGATGCTACACCCTCTTTACCCGTGATCAATCTCCTTCTCAGGAAGCTCAAACCTTAGGCACAGGTAGTCAAGCTACAGATCTCAGATTACGAAGTCCGTAACAATAGAAGAGTGCACTTAAGCTACATTTCAGAAATAAAACACATACTCAGTTACAGTTATTCTCTACTAGTAGAAACAGGGAATTCCTACAGTTAGCCTGGTCTCAAAGCAAATTTTGTAGAAAGCAGCACGTTGCCCTCATTTGATGCACCCTGTGTTTGTCCGATGTGTTACAGAATTACTAGTTTGAGACCAGAATTTCAGATGCTCTCAAGTAGGTGAAAAAGCCTCTCTTGTAAAGAATGCTAAATAAAGGCCTTCCAGAACACAATTTTACAGGATATCACATGCAGTACTCCTAGCGCAAGTAGTAGGCCTCACTAATTTATAGTTTCCTCCTAATTTCAGGAGTTCTATAATTACAAAATCGCCACTTTTATATTCAGTGTCAACAGGGAAGTCATTAACTACTCTATTTCCAGAAATTCAGAAGTGTGCTTTAATTTGCTTCACTTTTGAGGCACAGATTTGCCTGAATAAATCCACTAGTATGTTTTATCCATGGCTGTTCACTAGGTGATTTTAATGTGGAAGTTGGTATTGCAAATTAAGTGCAATGTGATGACACTCCTTTCAGTTCGATTAAGAACCACTTCAAGGAAACTAGCACTGATGGCCTTACCAATACTATATCAAGTTTTACCTATTCTATTCAAAGTGGCATCATTAGAAAGTATCCAATCCATAAGCCATGCATCGATATCCACAACGTTAATGGATCAAATTACACATGCATGTCACTCCAGGCTGAAAACCACAGATCTTCCAAAGATACTATTTCCTTTCTCCAAAAGCACATGAATAGCACTAGACAGCCTACCAGCCAGCAAAGAGTAACATTGTGGTGGGTGCCTTTCAGCAAAAACAGTCAGTTAAACATGCCTTAAATGTAGTCAAAAATAATTCTAGAATATCCTAAATGTCCCTGCTTCTCTTGAAAGTGGTACTTTGTTAGTCTCACAGCAGTAGACTTGATAAAAGACCATTCAAGTTTACTCACTTCCTGTCATCCAGAAAAGACCGGGTCCCTACTGTTAATTCTTAATATGCTGGCTACATAGAGAAAAAGTTTAATAAATGTTTAAGTTAATACAAACCTGCATACGACATTTCACTAAATCCAGAGGTACAACAGCAGTGTGTGTCAGGCCACAACTTAGGACCCCACCAACGCCACAGAGAGCATAAAACTTGAGCGAGCCATATTCACAACTGTATTCTGCAGCAAAAAATAAAGACACACCATGCTTTTACATAAACTCCATGCACTGTTGGACAGTGATGTCCAGGGGATAGTTTATGCCTCCAAGTCATTAGTAGATTAAATATACCACACTAAACATGCTTTGTCAATGTCACCACATACCAACATGCAGAACAAACCTGTATTCTGCATTTAACCAGGTCTAGAGGAACCAGTGCTGTATGTGTTGTTCCACAGCTAATAATCCCACCAAGGCCACAAAGCATAAAGAATCTGCCTGAGCCATACGCACAGCTGTATTCTAGTTAATTGAAAAAAATTACAGATATATATGATCAATCATAAATGGTAACAAACACCAGAAAAGAAACAAAATTGACTGAGTGCTACCTTCTCAAGTGTATTAAACTGAAATAATGTCCCATGCTGTATTATTCAACTGTAGAGTTACACTCAAAAATAATTCCCTTGCTTTAAATTAACACCTTTTGGACTGACAAGATTCCATTCTAAGCCTTCCAAATCGAGTTTGTTCCTTTAAAAAAAGCAATGGAAGAAACAGTTCAGTTTTAGCTCACAGCACACTTGAACCACAGAAATTAATCCCAGAAGCTGCTAGTGGAAATTATGACTCAGAAGTTGCAAGGTCCAACATTTTCTTCTATCAAGGAATTAAGAATAGTGTTTCTCTAGTATTCTTGAGACAAAGCTTCTCTGGTTAAATATTCTGTGATAGCGCAACTTCTGCATTTAAGTACAGACCATAGAAATCTACAAGATCAGCACTGGATCTTTAGGAAGATACATTTTCAGGTATTTTTCAGATTCTTTATACATTTTTTTAAAAAATATTTCTTTCAAATACAGAATCTCAGATTTATGCAGTTTCCGTTTCATGAAACTGCAGAACGTTATTAAATTAATCATCACATTCAATGCCCATAAACAGGGTTCATTAAAGAATCTTTCAGATCACATTTAATCAAGGGATACTTAATTTGCAGTGTTCTATACAGTACTACATATAAAACCACCCAGTCTTAAGAACAAGTTATTAATTTTCACAAAATCCAATAGAACAAAGTTACTGGAGCTGAAAAACAATAATCAGTTTCCCTCTTCCATTTCTGAAGAAGCTAGGGAGGGTATGATTATATGCAACCAGAAAACACTCAAGTTTACAATTAACAGTACGAAATAAGCATAAGGTAGCAGCACAGTTCTACTATGCTTAGCATTTTAAATATATAAGTAAAAGCAAAACTAATATACTGAATAAGCATATAGAAAACAATATGCTATGTAGAAAATATTCCCCAGAGTAGCAAGGGATAATCTAGGTTCTTCTGCTATTAGATCTAGTGGTGTTACTTCAATATAATGGGATATTAAAGGGTTATACCAACTTAAGAACTGTCTTTAGAGAGTCGTTAATGAAAAAGACAGAAAAAACTTATCCTATTCAGAGCTTCTCTGCACTGTCTTTTTGCTTCTGAAATAAATTCCTTTATGAACATCAACAAAAATTTACAATTATGTTCAACAGCATCAACAGAGCACCAGTTAACACTAGCAGGCTTATCCAGCTCGTAACTTTGCTATTATAAGGGAACTTCTTCCCCAGAATGCTCCAGATTTTACATTACATTTTACATTCACACTTCTCACCTTACTCTTCAAAATTAATCACCAAGACAACAAAAATGTTTTTTCTTTATTCTAAAATAACAAATTCCAAATCACAGACACTGTATTAAGCCTAAACTTAAAAGTGAGAAATCAGTTAACAGTCAAGAATAATGCATAACCTATGAGAATTTTTTTTAATTGAGATGCTGCTCAAGACTGTAAATATGCTAGTCCAGGACTTACACGCGCCTCTAAAGTAGCTTGGTTATGCTAGCAGATTTGCAGACAGCAGTAATATTTTGTTTACAACTTGCCAGAATGACTGGTTAAACAAACACAAACAAGGCTTTCTATGAAGGTGTAATCGGAGAACAGACTCTTGGTCTCTATTCAGCTCTGCCTAGTTGCATCTGCAACTAGTTGTGCCTGCAGCACAACAGTACTGCAGTAGTTACCATGCTGCCCAGGTACCAGAAATATTTGTTCACACTCCCTTTTTCACAACAATTTACTGTTAGAAGTCATACTCCTCAACTGACAGAGACAGACATCTGTATAATCCACAGAAAAGTAGAGCTTTACTACAGTGCTATTCAGACTGACCTGTTGGCTAGGTGTTCAAAAAGAGTAATTAAGAAAAACAAGCCAGTATCAATTAGATTTGAGCTCTTTACAGGTACCTAAGTTTGTAGTGGTATGGCAGTATTAGGAAAAAAGCCATAGTAGATCCCACACTTTCTATTTCAGAAGTAGTCAAATTTCCTAAAAACTGTTATCTGAAAAAAAGCACCAGCTAAATATGTTGTACAAAGGGCAAGAAAGTTATTCTAACATACCTAGGACTGACTTAGCACAAACACTCTGAAGCTACTGAAATATAAATATACAGCACAAAAACATGCCTACTCAGTTAGGACAGCTACATCGTAACTATTTCATTTCTCTGCTTCTGATCTGACATGTTAGCAAGGACAAATTCAAAGAGCCGATCATAAAACACTTTGTCTCTGAGCTGTGTTACAGTTGTTGCCCTAAGCTGAACTCAGAAGGTCTTGTGGTTTGTACTGACTTTGTGTGACCTTGTGTAAGCTCCAGTTATCTTCTGCAACATGTTACTCTCCCAACACAAAGGCCAGAGAACCAACTGGCACGTGAAATAACGAACAGAGCAGATAAAACTACAAAGACTAAGAAATTATGGTCAACTTTGACCGAATTTGCCTACAAACAGGATGAAGAATTAGCATAACGCTTTTAAGAAATAAGTGCACCTACTGAATATCTTTAGCATACTGAAAAGCGATTTAAGGCTTTAGTTAGCTAGCAATAAGATTACGACACTGAAAGCCAGAAGTCCTTACTTGAAAACTTGGTAAGATCTCACACCAATGTCTGTCTCTCTTTCACATATTATGTGAATGTTCATGAAAGAGCACTAACATACTTCAGTAATCACAGTACTTCAGAATAGGTATCGGTTTTTGTAAAATAACGGCAAAGAGATAGTTTTAAGTTATTAACAGCTTAAAAGAATTATAATTTTAACATCTACCTCTGCTATTAGCAGTATCATCAAGGTCTGACCCTTGGAAGTCACAAAAGTGATCAGGAAACATACAGGAAGCACTTGCACTTAAATCTAAAATGCATCACTGTATCTTAAGACAGCAGAGCTATCTGGCATATGCCCCAAAACTATAAAGGAGAAAAAGAAAAAAAAAAGCAGGGAAAAAACCCACAAAATAGAACAATTGCAGGCACCTCTAATGTGTCCAGATGTTTAGGTGTCCAGCTGTGAATAAACAGGAGGGAAAAATAAGAGGAAAATAAATAAAAGGATGGGAGAAATGGTCTTTCAAATCCATTCAGATTCACGTGATGTTCTTCTCCGCGAAAGAAAGAAGTACGGGCCTACATCCCCAGCAGAGCCAGAAAAAGCACTCCCTTATTCCCAAGCCAGAATCCATCCGAAGCCTCTGTAATTACTCTGAACCAGAACCTTCCTGTGTCCTTTCCCGGTAACATCGGATCTTGCTGCCACTCAGCACCCACCGCTCAGGGAGCGGAAGAGGCTGCCAGCGCCTCCCCCACCCGTGCCCTTCCTCGTCCTCCAAGCGGGCGCGTGGGCCTAGCGCCGGCTCCTCCCCGTCCGGGCCGAGCCCCGCTGAGCGCTAACCCTCCCTCCGCCGCCCCGACGGGCACCGGCGCCTCCACCACCCGCAGGCCTCGCCGCCGCCGCGACCCGTCCCTCCCTCTCTTACCTTCAGCGGCGGATGCGGCCGCCAAGCTCCGCTGCGTAGTAGGCGCCTCCGCTGGCTCCGCACGCTTCCTCACCCCATCCTGGATCAGCTGGAAGTGCGGCGCGTAGAAGGGGTTGAGCCGGGTGAGCGGCACGATGGACGAGAACATGGCGACCTGAGACGGACGAGAAGAGTAAAACGGCTGGGACTAGGAGGCGTCCCACGGGCCCTCCCAGATGGCCCCGCACCCGCCAGGCAGCCCGTCGCCCTGGGGCGAGCAGCGGCTCCCACCGGGCGGGCAGGTCGCCCCCACACCGCCCCGACTCACCTCCTAAGATGGCGGCAGCGCGCAGACCGCTGCTCGGGCGGCAGCTCGGCGCAGAGGCTGACCGCGCGCCCGGCTCCGTCACTTTGTCCTTCGCCGACGCGAGGGGCGGAGCCGGGGCCCAAGAAGCTGCAGCGCGATTGGCGGAGGCGCTCTGCGAACCGGCGATGTCGCGCACGCGCAGGCGAGGCCAACCCTCCTCGCGCACCGCGCCCTGGGCGGTCGGTCCCTGCCGGTCCCCAGGCCGCGCCCCGGGCGGCGAGGCGGGGGCTCGGCTAGCGGAGCCCCGGGGGGCTCGGAGGGGGGGTGAGTGCGCGGTCTGAGTCCCACGGCTGCCCGTCGGCTCCCGGTGCGGTCGGCGGCTGCCCTTGCAGAGGTCAGGCTGGCACCGCAGCCGCGACAGACCTGAGCAACGCGGACGGAAGGCCCAGCGGCAGGGAGACGGGTTTTTTTGGGTAGACAGGGTCTATCAGTGCGCTCTCCCCGTCTTAAGCCCAGTGCCAGAACTGGGCCTGCCTTCTCACTGCCCCTCTCTGGGCGCTTGCCGGTTAGTCCACGTGCTTCCCGCAGCCTTCGGGAGCTGTTACAGCCCAGGGCAATGTCAAACCAGAGACGCTCTCCAGCGCCTGCTCCGCAGCCACCACACGCACATCACCCCTGTGGCAGCACCCTGCTGCTGGCACCGGCAGACCTGCCTTGAATCACACCCTGGTTTTAAAATTAAAGAAGCCCTCAGCATTGCCCCAGATTCCAGTTTTGTTTACTTGCATCTAGTAATACTTTAATCACAGCCTGGTAAAGCTGCGAGACACAGCTCTCTTAACAAAAGGTTAAGCCCTTTCATCAGGCTCCTGCCACAGCACAGCGTAAGCCCAAGCGTGGTCAGGAGGAAGGCCACCAAATGTACTACCTGCAGCCTCTACAGCTGCATTTCACCTCTGGAGGTCAAGCTTGCAAGGCATCTTGACACCGCCCATGCTACAACAGCTGCAGCTGCTTACAGAAGAATTGCTAGCTACTGGTTTGTTAAAAGTAGAATGTTATTTAGCACAGCACCATGCTTGGCCTTAACTACCTTAAACTATGCCTTTTCTAACACTCTATGATTTCACTCATTTTAGTTGATTTACATAGTACAAAAGTGGCAGAGCACAGTTCAGCTCTCCAGTTACTGAAGAGGTAAGAACTCCCAAGTTTTCACCTCTTGATCATATTCTTTCCATTATAGTGCTCTGTAACAACATAAGCACAGAAGACGGCAAAGCAGGAGGCACGCACTGGATATCCCAGCTATTACTTCTGGGCATGGAGCCATAATGCAACTGATAACACCTATGCCACCACACTGAAGAAACACCCCTTCGGTCAGCTGAGCGGCTCCTATCGAACTTCCTGGAGGATGACCTGCTACACTAACCTTAGGACTTGGCTCTGCTTGCTGTATTTCACAACCAAGTTGATCCAGGCAGACTGTCATACACAGGCAAAAATGACACATGCCAAATAGCCAACCTAGACTTCTGTGACAGTGCTAAGTCCCTCTTGAGTAAACTAGAGTCCAGCTGCTTCCAGAGCGGGAAAAGGTCAGCTGAAACTTGCATTCTTTACTTTCATTTAACAACCAGCTGAGAGACTGAAGTGCTGTTTACTTCACTGTCACTGATGGAAGACAGGACAGAATTGTTCATTTTGCCATTACTTGTTCTGCTCTACTCATGTGCATCTAAACAATTGTTGGTAGCAATGTTTTATCTAAAAGCCAAACACCAATACTTTTTTAATTAGCTAATAACCTCTAAACATGACTGAGACTTGGGTTCTTCTCTTGAAATTACGTACCATGTATCAATACATATATTGAAATTACAATCATTGCAATTCTTGCAGACTTTTCTGATTTTTAACATGCAGAAAACCTCTGCTCCTTCCAAATATGAAGGATGAACGTGATTATATAAATCTAATGGCAATTTGTGTGCACAAGTAGTACTGACAGTCTGTGGATCAGTTTCCTTGGTTTTAGCTGAGAGTTAACTTCTAACAGCTGTACTATTAAACAGCAAAGTCTAACATATCTCCATGAAATGTATGTCTCTGCTGAATGCATATCATTTTACATAAAAAATCTCTTCAGTTCTTCCCAGATGTGAAATAATAAAATAGCAACAGCTGTAATTCAAACCATCTAGCTTAATCTGATTTCTGACACACACTGAAGGTAGTAATAGATGAAGACTTGAAAGGTGTTACCTTTTGGTGTCCACCTGTCAGATTCACAGTGAAAAGAGCTACTGTAAATTAAATCCATCTTCCTAATCAGTAGCTTTTCAAATGTTGGGAGTTTAAGAAAATGTCTGTTTGGCAACTCCAAAGTTTTCCTAATTACATCTCTCCCTTCTGTTATTAACACCCACCACACGCATCCTCTCTCTGTTCCCCAAGCAGCATACAACCAAGAAATTGTCTTACAATAACTTTTCACAGCTCTTAACATTTTGATGAAGCCTGTAAGTAAAATCAAAGCTCTTATAACCTTGTTCTCCAGATGACATTGTTTTCAAAAATATACAAGATAGTGAAACAACGTTCCACATCTTTGATAATCAGGTTAGCACAAGTAGCATCTGCTCCTGTTGTAGGCATGTGGTTTACATACTCATTGTATCAATGCCAAAATTACCAGACCGTGATTCTAGAGAATCAGTAACAGGTCAATTCAAGCTGTAAATAGGTTTCACAGCCCAAAGGGAAGCCTTAACACTGCAGGATCTCCTTCAACAGGATCCAAACTAGCTAGGTTGAACAACAGCAGTCACATCCTCTGAATGCAGGAAGCACTGAAAACTCTCCTATTCTTATTAGTCATTGCTGTAAGTGTCCTCATCTGATAATCTTTTCTAATCTAAATTCTCCCCAGACATTACATGTTTTTCTTCCCTAAAACATCTTATTTTTCCTAAACAGCAAATAAAGGCAATGCAGATACAATTTTTAAACCACAAACTACCAATGCTGACCACAAATTTCAAAGTGAGGTGGGACAGAAAATCTGAGGAATTATTCTTTTTGGTATCAATATATATGTAGTACTTATATACGCCACCTTAGGACTATTTTACAAGTTGAATTAACTTGTATACCCTGTGCTGTATGAACACATGCATGTATGTATACATCTGTTGTAGCCTGCTGTTGCACTCCCCAAGGAAAAAGAAAAGCAAAAGTTTCAGGCAAAGATAGGTAGATTTACCAAACATACAGTAAAAGCTGTATTGACAACAAAGGGTATGCTGAAATGCCTAAGTTTGTAAACAGAATTTAAAATTATACATCACAACCCAGCCCTGTATCTATTTTGATCAATCGGATGAAGTTTGGGGTTTTTTTAAAAGCTTTTCAGTCATATCAAAGCAAGCCAAATATACCACACACAAGACATGCCACACAATATTACAAGTTTCGTTTGTAATTATTACACATTTTTTCTGCTTAACAGTCTCCTTTTGGAGCTCTATTATTTAAAGGTATTCTTTTTGTACTCAGCTTTTCCGATTTAACTCTGCACAAACTAGTTAACACTTTTTTTTTTTAATCATTTGCCTACAGAACTAGTCAAGAAGGTGATTAGCAGGAAGCGAGAGTTTTAATACCATGATTTTTTAAGTTGTGCCATGATAAACACAAACCAAAACACACGTAGATCAAACCTGGGAGGGACCTGAAAGCATTCTGTAGGGCAGTACTGAGGATACTGCTAGCAGTTAAACTCAGGGAAGAAAAAGTTCCTTCACACCATTTTCTACTTAAATAAAAATTAAGGTTTCAAAACACACACAATTTAAATTTAAGATCCTCCTTGAAAGTTTCTTGGCTCAGACACTAGGTAAAGCTCTCACAGCCTTTACCATGGATCACGCATCAAAAAATTGTCTCAACGCTGCAAGCGATATCCTCCAGTGATTCACAGCCTGATACCGACTCCTGAGACTGGGTGCATGTTAAAAGATTAGCACACAATTTAAAGGAAAAAGCACAAGCTCTGTGTTAGAAAGCTCTACTTCAGACAGGCAAATCAAATCTGCCATGTTTTCAGCACAGCATTCTAAGCAGTATAACCAATCATGAGAACCCACCAAAACCAAAAAACATTGCCATGCCTATTAACTTACACAGACCTTTTTCCAGACTTCTTGTAGCTCTTGCCCTAAAAGGGACTTAAGCAATATTTACGTCAGAACTCAGCTAATTTTTGCAATTGGAATTTGGATACTAATACCAGTCCATAAAATTGCTCTGGTTTGTGAGCTTAACCTGGCTCTGTCTAGAAGTCAAGATAAACTAAGGGAACAAAATTATTTAAAATTTTTGTTTTGGCACTTTGTATCAAAGACCACAGTATACTTCAGTGTAACTTACACAGCAGTATTTAGAAGGCTTTAAGCACATGCAACTATTCAGCTAGTAGCACTATTACTACATGTGTTACTCTTAGAATAACATGAATAGCTTTAGGAATGCTGGTACATCCATATTCAGGGCTGAGGGAGAAAGGAAGAGAGTGAATAATGAAGAGATTACTCTAAGGGTGCTCTCACACCATTAAATGCCTCAAGAAGCTCACTCATTTCTTGAAGATGCATTGTCTTCCAACTACAGCTGAATTACATGTAGGTTGCTCTGAGGACTTATGTAGAAAAGTCTTTACTTTCTGTGAAGTAACACTGAAGTCAAGAGGATTCTCCAAAACAGTGCATGAATGAAAGAATGACATTTAATTGCACTGCAGTTCAGTTTGGGGTTTGGTTCGTCGGGTTTTTTTATGATGCTAATAGTATCCCTGAAGGACATCAACTGAAAGTATTTCATGTAACTACAAGAGAAAGATATATTTCATGACAAAACATATAGTAAAGTGGGGTGAAAAATAATTTAAAGTGAAGAGGAAGTTCCTTAAGCATTGAAGTTCCTTAACCAGCTTCTCGCCCCATCTAATTAAAGACCAAACATAGGCTAAAGGATTGTGGTGCAAAACTATTATTATAGCGGGAGTATGATGAATATTCCTCCCACCAAGTGTTGAGGTGTTGGCATGAACTGCTCTGGATTTACTATCTTTTTTTTTTTTAAAAAACATGGAAGACTGTAGCAGCACAAAATGACACCACTGATACATCAGTTGTCTTGCTTTTGCTGCTTTTCAGCAATGCATTTATTTTGATAAGGAAAATCCACACACATTAAAATCATTTTTATTTTTCTGCATTTTGACACCAAAAGTGAATGTCTTATGTTACAATTTTCTATAGGATGGACACAACTTTAGCTATTTGGATTACTCAAAAAAGCAGATTAAAAGGAAAAAAAACATTAACCTAAACAGAAAAAAAACCCCACTATTGCTTTGCTATGAATTACCATGTTTGTCCCAAAGTTCACAAAGTAAAGCTTCCCCATCGCTATAGTCTACACAACAGTTGTACCTAGAGTAAAAAGATAATGACTATTAACTAATGTTCTCAGCTTTTTATAAGTAGCACTTTAAGAATAAGTAGTATGATTTATTGCAATTTTGTACCAAGCAGTAAGACTGAACATCTGTATGCTGCAGATTTAAGCGCACCAAAATGTATACATTCACTTTAAAAAAATTGTTGCTTATCACTCTTCACTGGTAGTAGTGAAATCAGCTGCCTGCTCAACTAAGTTATACAATATAGAGTGTTTCAGCATGCTTCCACTGAGAAAAATATTCAGCTGCATGAAAGTAGTAAATCTCACCTTAGAAGATGAAAACTGTAGCAGAAAATGCAGCAATGCCCTCTTCATACAAGAATAAAACTTCATATGGAATTTTCACACTTTGAGAATACTTCTCTACATGAATATTCAAAGATAATCACATAAAGCTGTGTTGGAAAGACCTCGCTTTTTTAAAAAAAGAAAAAAGACTACTGCTACTAGACTACTTCAGATAACAACCTTGACCCAAAAAAGTGTTTTAGTAGCAAATTATATTGATGCAATTTTTATTTTCCACGCATATTACTAATAAATAAGTTTCTCTAAGACATCTCTTGCCAATTAGATTTGTATTCAGCTCCTACAACACTGTAAGCACTAAAATGAAGAGATACATTTAAATGATGTGAACGCTTAAACGGAGTTACTAATATGATACTAAGACTTTTACAGAAATGCAAACAGGTTTACAGTTACATTTACTAAAAAGTTACAGTAATCTACAGAAAAGGTTGTTGTTGTACTCTCCCTACATCCTAAGAGATCAAATTCAGTTACATTGTTACTGAAAAAATGCATACAAAAATGCATTTCCCTTTATCACCTGTGTTAAAATTCTCCACAATAATCTAGAGACAAAAGTACAACTTCTTTTCTGTACAAAGGAAAAGCTTTAAAAAACCCCACAGCTTCACATTTTACTACATTTTTGCCCTTCTCAGCTTCCAAGTTCTTGCAAAAACAAATATACAGTTTCTCAAAAATGAATTTAAAGGATGTCCACATTAAAAAAATAAAGCCTACAAAAAGTTCAAAGATCTAAAAAAATGTTACTCCTATGGCAAAGTGATCTACTAGTCCAAAGTCCAGAAAGTTACCAATGTCCATTTAATATTATCTTTCTTCATTTATCCAATTTATCAGGTTCCAATCACATTGTTTGTAAGAAGTCCTTGAGCCGATGAGAGGGCAGAAGAGTTCTCTACAATTAAAAACAGGAGATCAAATTGGGTGTGCCTTTCAGAAAGATACTCATTTGGCACTGCCTGGAGAGACAATATTCATATATTTAGAGAAAGGATTTCCTTGGTTAGTCTCCATAGACTGATAAACCAAAAACAAGAAGACTGAAACAACAAAAAAGAGAAGAACTTTTATCCACAGGGGGATTGAGCGTTCTTTTTTTGTTGGTGGCTTCTCCGACTTGATGTCAGTTGAGGTACCATATTTTGGAATGTACTTAGAGAAACTTTCCTCCATTCTGAAGTCACTGTGCTCTATAGGCCGGCTAGCAGCTCCTTTGATTGGTCTACGGCAGCTAGCACTAATTGAAGAAAAAAAGAATTAAAATATTGCATTTTTAAAAGAGCAATCTAAGGTACACAGGAAAGTTTTAGTACAATTAAAAGAACTAAAAATTGTTTCTAGGGAACACAGTACCTGAAATATCTGTCTCAAACTCTAACATGTCTACTATTACTATTTTTAAAGTTAATCATTCAGTGTTCAAGCAAACACCCCTTAAAAAAACCTCAAAGGCAATTTCACCCTATCCACATAATCAGTGGATTGTAACTGGCAATAGAACTCTAGGAAGTGTCTCTGCATTTTTAATGATCACTTATGCAGCCCACTGAGATTTCTAAACCTAAGACTGTCCCTGGCCATTCAAATACCTACTGATGGCTAAGCTAATACACAGAGCCAGAAGGCAAAGCAGTAAGGGTTAAGAAACCCACATACATTGCCATGTCCTTATATACAAGGAGTACACGTGCATGATTTTTATTTAAAAAGTGGTATAGATTTAACTAGGCTGATAGACCTCAAAACAAGAGAGAACAAAGCTGAGTAGTGAGCAGATACACCATAGTAGTAGTAACTGGTACCACATATTCTCTTTATGGTAAGACTTTATATGCAATTGCAGTTTAAACTGAAGCTATAATTAACATGTTGGAAACACAGGAGCTGATTTCACATCTTAACACAGGGAAACTTTTTCTCATATTCTCTAAACAGGACAAAGTTGTGTGAACTGCTTTATTATCCAGAGGGTTGTTTCAATTTTTGTTTAAATACAAGGTTGCAAAGAGAAACCTAATAACCCTTCCTAGATGTCATCCTTATTCATGCTAAGAGTAATCTTTGACTACAACAGGACTGCTACTTAAAGGAAAAAACAGGGTATATGAAAATTCTTTTTTGGCTTTCAAAAAGAAAGCTCAAATATATACTGGGAGACCTTTCCTTAATTTAACAGCAGGCCTAAAGCAGTTGCATCTAGTCAAAAACTTAAAATACCACAGAGAAGCCCTTTCCATTTAACTTGCAGCATCCAGAAGTTCCAGTAATAATTCCTACTGTACTACTACCCTGTTCTCCCACCCCCAATTTAGAGAGGAGGCTGTTCTAGCTAACAAAACTATGTATACAGAACAGAAGAGCTAGGTGGTCATCTCAACTGTCACTGAGCCAGAGTGCAAAAACTGTTCCGCAGAAATCTACCAATATAATCAAAGGATACTTCTCAGCTTAAATAGGTTTATGAGAACCAAGAAAGAAGCCCCCATAAGCCTTAGAGATACCTAATTCCTGTAGGTGTTGATACTTCATAAGGGAACATTTCCTTAAGAATATCCCTTTCTACTCTTCGTTCTTCTGTAGGAGTTCTCTCCAGCACCTAGGAAACCAAAAACAGTTATAGGCCTAACAGACCACAAAACAAAAAAGCTCCTGTATAGCTATCTCAGTGACCATAACCATGTGTGATTTGTAAAAGTGAATGAGTCACCCAGTGACATTCAAGAAGTTTACTTCTTGGGGTTTAGAAGTTACTTTAACCTTTTTTAGTGGCAGCTGTCTGGTCACTTTTGGTGTCTTAAAGCATTCAGTGCTCTCTTCAGTTTCCTTTAAGATAAAGAATATGTTGTATAAATACAATACGCCTGCCAGCCAATGATGTAGATGATCAAAAAAACTTAACCATCACCTCGATCATGGCTGTATTGAGCAGATCACAGGATTGGTTGTGGCCAACATGATTAAAAAAGCACTGATGCAGGCAATCTGTCTCTTCTTGCTGTAATAAACAATGCCATAGAACAGTAAAATACTAACTAAAGAAAAAAAAACTTAAACCAGTTTGAAATAGAACATCAGGTTTTCCCACAACCTTCTACTTGACTAAGTCTACATTCCAGTCACATTATAAACAAATAAAGCAGCCCGTTTCTAAAAATCACAGACCCATTGATAGAACAGGCTTCACAAGTGTCAATACAAGTTTTATCTACAGTAACTACATGAAGCAATGAACCCCATTTAAACTCAGCCAAGCACTACCTTGTAATGTAAAATTCCACAATATTACAGTACTACATTAATACAATTACATATACTTGCAAGTTCTCCAAGAGATATATAATTTTGACAGCTTGAATAGGTTAACAGTAAAAGAATTATTTTCTTTCTTGATAACTGACAGGAAGCTACAGATGCTTTTTAAATACAGGCTTTTGGTCTAAAGTAATCCTACTATTTGATTCCCTAAATTAAGGCACATTCCAATTTTTCAGGATAGGCTGATTCACGAGATCAAAGGTAATAACCCAATTCTGCTCTATCTTTGAGCTATTCAAAGAATTTTAAAGGAAAAAAAAAATGCTACAGTCTTTTCAGAAAAATAGCAGCACAAGGAGAAATAACACACCAAAACATATTTAGCTTAGGAAAAAAAGAGGAAACAAAAAAAAAAAAGTAGGATTTCCACACACACCCCCCAAATCTGAAAGGGGAAGTTTATATTCTTTCTTTTATGCCATGTGCCAACACTAGTTTATTTTGATGTCCTTCACCCCTTCTGTGCTAAGGAGTAAGCACATACACCCAAGAATCTTGTTCACAGAGAGTAAGCAAAAGCAATCTAAGTTTTAATTTATTTACTTCAGCTGTCATCAGTGGTTTCTTTGGTGTTCTTCTGGGCGTGTCTGAGAGTTCACTGACTGACAGCGTAGGAGATGCATGCTTGAAATTTCCAGGCACCCTATTGACAACCTGCCAAGATTCAAAATTGTTCAAACTCAGAATCAGCCAAAATACAAAACAAAAGGGGGGGAAGGTGGCAGAACTAAACAACAAAACCTTTATGTGCATTGAATATATGCATGTTAGGCATTAACTCAAGAAGGTTATGTAACAGAGACTCTGAAATAAGCACAGGAAACATTGCTTATCATTCCAAGTATTTTCTTTTAAGCCATTTAGAAACATAAGAGCTATTTAGTTCACAAAAAAAGCCAAACTTAAAAGTAGATATTCTGCATGTACTCAAATAAATTAAGGAAAGATCTAAGCTTTTAAAGTGGTTCTTTTCAACCCTCCCCCCCAAAAGACATTAGATGGGACCTAGGTGTCTACCTAGTCCCACGTGAAAGTGAACAGCATTACATACTAATACAGATACTGAATATGTAGTTTCAAAGACTACTGAATAGTCTTACTTTCCTTAAAACAATCTTCTAACTGTTCAAACCAGAATGATTCTGACAATAAAGATATATTACAGAAGAATACCACTTGCATGACTTAAACATATTTACTAAGCATATTTACTAGGGTCTCGTTGCTGGCAGTCAATATAGTTTCAGCTATGGGAGTACTCTCTGATATTACAGCATCATCTACAGGCAACTGTGCTGTAGCTTCCACCTGTTTGTTTAAAACAAACAAAAGAAAACAATTGAATAAAATAGCCACTGGAACCCTAACAGTGAGAAAAAAAGCTTGTCTATTATAATAAGCCTCTCATCACCCTTTTCCTTGGTGTTCTTCTTGACACTCTTGTAGACTCCCTAGAAAATGCCTGCAGAGGTCCACTTTTTGAAGATCCGCTTGTCCAGACAGTCTCAGTAACTTCATCTTGAGAATAGGTCTATTCAAGCATCAAACACATGATCAAATACATGAAAGCCAGCTCTCAACATTGGATACTCACAACCAACAGCCAGAATAGCATGCATACTCCAGAAGCAGCATGTCTACAATCCCCCAAAAATATGAATCCTAATACATTCAATAATTAATAGCTAGCTAATTAGTAGCATTAACCACAATACTTACGTTAGAGCACATTATTGTTCAAATACAGAACTGACTAGATAATGCCAAACAGTAAAAACTGGTAATTTGCTCACCGCAATAGAGTAAACTAATGCTACAAGTAGTTACATCAAGTCATGGACAGCAGATACGCTAGCTTTCAGGCCCATTACATTACCTGCCTACACAAAAAAATTAACCTATGAGCATAAGCAGAAAGCATCACCTTGTTCTCCACCCAGACAGGGGTCTATTCTCTCAAGCAGAGATGGGAATGGTTTAGGCACACCCACCTACATTTCAACAGGAACTAATCTCCAGCCACAAGGGGCAGGGGGGGATGTTTTATAATCGTAAAAGTTTCCACACGCACAGATGAGACTTACACAATTTTCACATAACAGTAGGTTTAAACAATCAAGCCTCACACAGATCTTTACAAATCTAAATAACAACATGAAGTGCCAAACTTTTATAGCCATAAAAGGCAGATCATTCCCTATGCCTTATTGCAAGTCTTATGCTCAAAGAAAAAAGTCCTCCTCAAACCTAATTCCAAATATAGACTGGAGGAAAAGGGAGATGAGGTCCTGCTTCTTCTAAATTATATACAAGATTTTCCTTTTTATTTGGTTAAGTTTAAAAATAAGAATTAATATTATGTTAATACTGAAATCTTTGCACATTAACACCTCATGCATTTATGTATTGCCAAGTCTTTAGAAGTTACACTCTGTGCTGATGGAAGTTATACAGATTGGTGCAACCGTCAGGTCTAACAGCAGAAATAGCTTCACCGGAACAGTATTGGCCCCAAAACAATGTGTTAAGAGAGCAGGCTGGAAAGTACTTATTTATCAGGAAGTGAAAACAAGTCTAACAATGCCCTATCCATTCCCCACTCGTATCTTCAAAGTTACTCCGGTGAAACTAGAAGCTGAGCAGCTTTATGACTCTTAAACAGAAGTTCTGTATTACAGCTGCTACATATCCAGCAGAGGGAGCACAAGTGTTTTGCTTGACTCCTAAGTCACTGAAATACTTTGAAAACCAAATGATATATATTTATGCACAGACCTCAAGTCCAAACAGATTCAGATGTTTCCTACTGAATTGTAGATTTCAGCCTTAGTCTCCACCATTTAATTTAAACAGACTTCTGATGAAAGATCTCCCAACCCTCTTTATATATTCACCAGATGCTGGCTTCTCTTCCCTATTAAGAACAGCTTAACCTGCAACCTTCAGTCGTGGCTCCCCACCTCACCCCCATACACTTTCTATTTGAGAGGTATTCTTTAGAAGCTTAGAGAAAAACACTAGTTTCAGAATGGTTCCACTCAAACACATTCCACTCAAGAAAGCAGTAAGGGAATTCCCTCATCCCGCTAATGGAGAGCTCCCTTGTCCCAGGCTGTTCGGCTAGGAATTAGTTTTCTTCTAACAAAAAATTAGAAGTACTTCAGTAAATAACCAACTCTCTCCTTAGTTCTTCACATGCTTGTCAGACATGTGTTCTGAGTACAAAGTTTCAAGTTTTTTCTTGCATGAAAAGTCTAGGAAAAAAACAGAATCTGCTGCATAAGACCCATCCAGACTTCAACAGAACATACCAAACAGACAATTTTTTTTTTTTTTTTTAAAAAGAACTGTTATAGTTATCCTCACTGTAAATTAAGCAGGCCTTGTCTGCTTATCCCACAAATATCTGGACTAAATAAACCCTATTAGAATATAATACTCATGTTTAGATACACCAACACCATGTATATAACCAGAGAAAGCTACAATGGTGTGGTACACAAGTACTATTCAGCATGTGTTTTTAACTGTCACATTACTCACAAGCAGCAAAGCTATAGATTATGAGTTTACCTCAGCTATCACTTATCAAGTTTTTTTACTAGGTGTATGCCACATGAAATTTGTATGCCAGCAGCTGCAATGCTGCATGTTTTATTTTTAAGAAGCCCAGCTATATTGTCAAAAAAATGCAGGGAGGAGTAGGGGAACACAGCAAATGCAGAATGTCACTATACAAAGTCTGAAGGAGAGAACGTAGTTTTATGTTGCTAGGACTCCTTAACATTTAAACTGATTAGCCTGCCTCTTTCTGTCCAGTGCCATTTACTATGAGGCCTTCCGCTCAGTTTTGAATTTGAACTCTATATTCACCTACCTCATTGGAAGAGCACATTCAAATTAGGGTTTTCTTCCAACTTTTCCAGTTCATTATGAGGAGGCAATTAAGCACAAGCAGCCAAGCTCAAATTTGTCTAGCCCTCCACTGTTAACTGACTGATAAGATCCATAAGCCTCCTCAGCCTCCCCACCCTATTTCTTTTGCACCAGCCTGCTTAAAGACTATCTATTTGCACTTTTCTTAAGAGAACAGCAACATCCACCCATACCAAATGACAATCTTTCCAGCTGTGTATGTCTGGACTAAGACTAGGGCTACACAGGACCTAGAAGTGACTAACAAGTCTGCTCACACCACACTACCAACCAGTTCAGCCCCACCACTTTTGAGAGCCTCATAGTCTTTGAACCAGTTGCATATAATTCTGCAGAATGAGTATGGTCACTTGACACATTAGCAGCAAACTTAAGATCTGATTTCACAGGAAGAGGGGAAAAAAAAAAAAGAAAGACAACATCTTCCCCATCTTCCACTTTTATTCTCAGCAAAATACATGACTACACACATTTGCTAGCCAAAACCAATGAGTTGTTATTGGCTTCAAGCAGCTCTAAATTTTTGTTGGTGGGTTTGGGGCTTGTTTGTTTGTTTTAAACACAGCAGTCAGGAGTTGAAAGGTAAAAGGTTTAACAAGCTACAGAGTTAAGAGTTCCTCAAGAATTTGGTATCATTCTGAAATTAGATCATTTTTTGATTAATCGAGTGATACTCCTTTAATTAACTACTGGTAATTAAAATACACAAGTCACAAAATATTGCATCTATACTGCACATGTAAAAGATTGCAAGACAAAACACAGTAATAACCTAATGTTATTACAGTGAAATTGGATGGAAAAGATTGAATATGCACTCATCACTTGAAAAGGCCACAAAAATACATCACTGCATCTTTGCCCTTGTATTCTGTTAGTGGGTTCCTGAAGATTAGGAAGCTTGCTTTGTTGATAGCTGAATTAAATATCTCTATTACACTGAGGCTGGCAGGGATTTCTGGGTGAATAGCAATTTAGAAAAAAAGTAATCCTTAAAATACAAGAACCTCAGGATTCAGATGCCCATGATAAAGACCATCATGAACAAAAGCTGTCTGATAAATTAAGGAATATTTTGTGTGATGAACTATGTGTGGTTTTTGATTTGTCGAAGTGAAATCTGTTCAGCTTGTACCCTAAAAATCCAATTAAAAATAAGCAGAACTAGTTATGGATCTCCATAACTGTTGTATTACCCAAGCTCACACAGCAGTATGTTGCCTGCTTTAAGAGACATCCATAGCAAAAGCATGTTTATACATACATACACACTATCTAAATAGGAAGTATCTGGCATTTACCATAAAGTAGTAAGAAAAGTCACTGATCTGCTAAAATACATCAAGCTATTACCAGGTCAGATTTTGAGTCACTTACTGTTTTATAGAAAAGTCCTTTACTGTAGCACAACTCTGTCACATAACAAGGACAGATCAGCCACCAATTACCAAATCTAGTATTCAGCCAGCAGTCTGAAAACCTGAGGTGTTTCTGTAAAATCCCTCTTTCACCAAGACAACAGAACTAATATTTATAAGTAAAGGACAAGCGTACATACAGCGAGACTTAAACTTGTTATTTATTATTTCTCCTCTTAGGAGAAACTTTCCAACAAATTAATGTCTACTCTAGTACTGCTGCTACAGGCATAGTAGAGGAAAAAAAAATATAGAGACAGCTAGTGCATGTGTGTACACACAGACACACAGTTCTGTGTATATAGGCATATACAGAAGTACGTTACTTCATATATTATATTGAAATCAGTCATTAAACAGATGTATTTAAAATGCACACATGTATCTACAAATATCAAACCACATAGAGAAATACCATGTATATGCATTTAAAAACATTTCTTAAAAAAACAAAACAAAACCAAACTTTTTCCAAACTTTTTTTTTTTTTTTTAAAAAGGGCTTCTTTTATTGAATCGAGTTGTTTACAAACATCCAACAGGATGACATCAGCCCATCTGACTTAAAAACCTGTCAGGTTTCCAAAACTAAACATGTTAAGGTTGCCTATTATTTTTCTCTAAATGGTGCTACAGCAGCTGGCAAGTCAGACAAACAGCTTTTAGCAGACCATAATTCTGAATGTTAGACAGGGTAAAACCAGCAGTTGTAGTTGATTCACAAGATTTTCATGCTGTATTAGAACAGGCTTTCTGAAAGAACTTTTAAAGAACAGCATAGCCCCCTTAAGTCAAATGTGATTATGTTAAAAGTAGTAAGGTGTTTAATGAGCAGATCACCTGCAGTTAGCAGCTGTTTCAGATGCCACTAAATTAAACATACCTGGTTGTGTTCAACAACTCTTCTTTGTTTGAGTGCTACTGGGGTCTTCATCCTGGCTTTCAATGGTTCTCTCTGCTCAAGCCTCAGCTCAGTCTTCGGATCTGTAACCAGTTTTAATATAACTAGTTTCCATAATACTACTAATTGCTGTACTAGTTTAAACCAACTGTATTTTAATAAAAATTCATTTTAAGAGGCAACATAACTATGTTACGAGTTATCACTTCCTTAAAAAGTTTTAAGATACAGGCAAAGTTTCTCCATTGAATGTAGAAGGACAAAGACTTTTGAAGAATAACCTTAAAATTATTTTAAAACACTGACCCAAGTATTTCAGTTTTGTCCTAAAAATCCTACATTTCAGATAAGCTTTGACCAATCCAGCAGTTCCATTTAGAAACAGGTATCAAGTTGCAATTACTTTAGCCGAAGTACCATTATACTACCGATTGTAGTAAAAGTATTGAAGCTTTTCAACACTGTTTAGGCTGTTAGTTTTGTTTCTTTTAAAATACATTCTTTTATATAAAACTCTTTGATGCAGAAGGCTGAGTGGTTAGTAGTCATCTTACCAGTAAGAGGATGTATTATTTCTATCCCCCTTCTAAAATTCTAATAGCATTACACCAACATATTTGGAGTTTGTTTATCTATAGATTTTTTTTTCTTTGATGGAGGGAGTGTTTGTTTGGTTTTTGTCGTGTGTGTGTGTGTGTCCCCCCCCCCCCCCCCTTATTTCAACAGTTTGGCAGTTAGATGAAGCATATGTAAGTATAAGGAGATAGCTGTCAGTTGTGACTGAGCTCTTGGCTGTCCTAAAAATAAATAAATCTCTAACATCCCCTCCTCCCTTAAAGCACAAAAGATTAAAGTTCAAAAATAAGACTAAATATTCAAGGGAGATCCACAGAGTTCCTAGTTGTATTTCAATCCTTTCTGTCCTATCTCCTTTGAAGTTCCTGTAAAAACAAAAAACAACCCCGAACAACCCACCCCCAAAACCAAACCACACAAAATAAGCATCTTCTAACATTCAATACACTCTTTAAGACCTACACTGGTTTTATTTTTTGTAAGATGGTGTTTTAGATTCCACTTCCCCCACCCCTATAGTTTTTTGATATAAACTTGATATTAAAAAACACAAAAACTACACCCAAGACCAACCAATCAACCCACCCCAAACTAAGTCCACCAGGAACAGAGCTTAAAAGAGACTCTCAGTCATACATGACATATATTAAACATAAAAAAAGTACAGAAATTCGATAAACAAACATCCATACACTATCCCATAGTAAATAACTACTGTGAGCACCATAAGACAAAATGGCATGTGCACTTAAAGATGAAGCGCAAAGAACACTGGAACACTTAATACACAGTTCCCCTACCTATCAGATTTATAGGCTCCAATCTGGGAAGAATGGACAAAAGGGAACAGTTTAGTAGCAAAAAGTTTCCTTTCCCAGAACAGGCACCTGGATCACTGCCATAGTACTGCATGATCAAGTGCATAACTCACATGGTCTACAGAAGTACCTTAAAGCCTCACCTAACAGCAGGATCATGCCCTCTATGTATCAGTAATACTTACAGTAGGAGAAGTATCTAATTTGAATAGTTCACACACAAGTTCCACTTAAGTCTTACCTTCTTCATTATCACTGTACTGGTCAGAATCATTATTTCCATTCTCTCTGGTGCTCTCAGCAGTTGAAGAAATTGCTGGGAAAGACACAGGTGTCTTCAGTTCTGGACCTTGCTCCATCAGTTTCAACAGTTTTTTCTCATAAAGTTTCCTAGTAGTAGCTATAACAAGGAAGGATACATGCTAAAGATACAGTTTTCATCTTTCCTGACTTGACTGTTAGAACTTGGCTGTTATATATTCCTTGGGAATCTCTGAACATATGTTTTTTATTTTTAATCCATCTGTAAGTCCTAAAGCATATACCTCTAGGTATATAATTCTACCTTTAAGGCTTCTAACTTTTTGGTTTAAGAGAATTCTCAAGATAAATTTAGACCTGTTAGCATACTGAAAGTTACAAGCATTTATCTATGGAAAGGGAATTTACCTGCTGCTTAGATGTTTTGTTTCATATGCTGCAATACACAAGTTATGCCCTCACAAAAAATTGAGATTGATATTGCAAGGGCAACAGTTTCCATGCATATTCCAATATTACCCTCTTAATCCCTTTACCCTGGAATTAATGTCCCTTCCCCCTTAGTTTAACCTTTGCCCTGTTGGCAAACAGTCCAATAAGCATCAGTGGTGCAAGACAGCAACAACAGACCTTCCTGTTTGCTGCTTGCTTGATCTAAGAGGACAGCTGTTTAAAACTAAAAGGTATCAAGTCTGGCACATACTTCCATGTCAGAACTGTGCTGGCAAAATTCTGTAGAGGTGATCACTGCCTGAGCTATTAGCTGCAGAAAACTCTAACCTTAGAAGATTTCAGGTAAGAGGAAGCCATTCTTGAAATAAGTGGCAGACTCTCACAAGAAACAGAATCCATACCCTGTAAGAACCAAGGCATTTACTTAGGCCAAATCCAAATACCTTTCCAGCAGACTGCATAGGTACTTGAATTTTTCAGAAACTTGAGTGCTACCCAAGAGGACTAGGTTGAATGGGAAGCCATACAGAAACAGCCAACAAAAACTATTATGCATAAAACTTTGAATACACACAGGACTCCAGGCTCCATCACTGGCACTTCCATCCACCTAGGATTTCAAGAATGTTCCACAGAAGGCTCAGCACACTACAGGCAACCATCTTTTTTTGAAGAGTTGTGAAATCAAAGTCCCTTGCCATTATGCTAGTGCACAGTCTGAAAGGCAAGGAGCTTTGATCCCACATCACAGATGAGTGCCTAAGGCAGGAGATTAAACTGAGGTCAGGACTTCTGACATGGGTTAGCATGCAGGATAGAATGCTAGGTTCAAGGGGCCAGGAAAAAAAAAACATTTAAAAAAAAAATCAAAGGAAAACATTAGTGCACAATGCAGTGAGTGGGAAATGCTCTAGGGAAGGGAAAGGTCCATGTTCTTATCCTGCTCTCAATGCTATTAGCTTATTATGTAAAATGTACTTTCTATTTAACCAGGCCCCAGATCTCAACCTCTGTATCAAAGACCTAATTATCCCAGCGCTGAGCTTTAACTAATAGTTAGACAGCATCAGAACAGAAGTTGGAACATCTCCAGCTGGCCTAGAACACAAGAGGAACAAACTGTGGACTTGCTTACACTGCAATGCTTCAAGTCTTCTCAATGTATACAGTTCAGTGAAAGCATCTGAAGTGGGAAGTAGGATTACAACATTACTGGTACTAAACTTAATACGCAACTGTATCAAAGAAGCTTAGAGCACTCAGAACAGAGGTTTAGTGAGAAATATGTTGAACAGATGAATATTTGCTAGTTCAGTTGACCTACCTACAATTGGGCCAGGATTTAGTCCATACTTCACAAGTTGCTCTTGAAGATCTTCATTACTCATCTCTGTTATATCTAGGTCATCCTTCTCCTCTGGCCTGGGTTTGTCAGTTTTCTTTGTGGCTTTCTGTGAGCATGCAAGGGAGAAACAAGAGACAGAGTGTTTCCAGTTAATATAGAACACATCTTTTTCTTCTAAGGGAACAGGAAGATAAGAGAGTCCTAAACACACAAAACCGGAAAAAGCCAATATATTCTCCCCCACCAGCACCACAGATTATGTGAAACACTTCAAACATTTACGCCTACTAAGCAAACATGCACAAGTTTCCTACTTATGTAAGGGAATACCCATTACAGGCCTCCTCTATAGTGATCCTCTGTTTTAATTTGAAGTTGAAGTATATAAAAGGAGAGGATTACTTTCCTATGACTGGAGAGGTAAGCTTCTAGCCATTTCACCATGACTGCACTAAACTACAAATATCTGTGTTCCATTGGCACTTCTTCACATTATTCTTCTACCTAGTAGGTCAACACTTCCTCCCCTGATGATATGGAAGAAGTTCTTCAGTACCCACATCCTCTCAACCAACTTCCCCAAATCCCCATTCCCACTTATCCTGGTGTTTTCTGTAAGAGTACAAGATGTTACAAAATGAGTGTGGGAAAGGCGAAGCCAGAAACACCCTCAAATTTTCAAAATCCTGCCTGTCTGCTTAGGCCTCTGCTAGTGTCATTCTAACAAATCCTAAACCCAACTCTGGCAACACTACTTGAACAGTTGGCAACACACCACCACCACATACAGATGGTTATCAAAATAATCTGTCAAGATGCTACTCTTAAATTAGCAGCTTCCGCTATATCCAAAGAGAGTGATCATAACATTTGCTCAACTTGGGAGGCCTTTGTTACTACAATAGGCATTTCAAGCTCCAAGATCTGCAAGAGAGTGAGGAGGTAAGACAGAAAAAATATGCTTAGGATCTGCTGTTCTTAACTAAGAAAGATCTTGATACTGCTCTGAAATAAGTCATATTTGTATCTCAAAGTTGTAGGATATAAACAGATACAACTTCTACACTTATAACATTCTTCTCAACTTGGTTGCCCAGAGGAACTTATCCAGGTTTTCCGGTACTTACCAGAGACTAAAATTCCAAATACAAATATGTTATAACACTCAGTCACAATTAATAGTTTTTTCTTGTTACATGTAGTAAGACAGCACTAAAAGACTGTAAGATGACTGACATGAATCAACAGTATCTAGTTAGCCATTAATGCCAGTTCAATATTGGTTTGCACGCAAGCTTAGTCTTGTCTCAAGTGTCTTGGCATTTTAAAGCTAAACAGGGACTGTATGAGGTTTTCCCAAATATAACTGACCCCCTAGTTAAATTAGATTTTCCTCTAACTCCCGGATTGTGAAAATCCCAGCATGATGCAGCTGCTGAAAAACCACACATTCTAAGAGCTCATGCTATTTCTTAATTCTAAGAAATAGACTCCAAGCAGTCTGAAGAAAGGATAGGATCACTAAGTGGCAGATTTGACTAATGAGATTTACAACTCACTTTATTAATCATTCCATTTCTTTATCACATAAAAATCTAATTCATTTTTTGAAGCAACTGAGCCTACTTATGTTGTACACAAAAAATGACCAACCTGCAGCTATAGGAGACTTGTATTTATTTTTGAATGTGTGGCCATAACACTATTTCAAGTTAAGTATCACATCAACAAGAATTTCATATTCAGTGCATTTTTTTTTTTCTGAACTACTGAACTGTCCAAACAGTGAAAAAGAGTTCTAAAACACATGCTGGGTTTTCTTGCTGGGATCTGTTTAGACTATTGACAGCTGTGGTGTTTACACACATCACCAAGCAGATTAACTAAGATGCTACTTCCATATTTCAGAAGAAAACTACCACCATGGTGCAGGAAATCAACATCCCAATGGCACTTTAAATAAACTGGAAACCTCATTTAATGTATCTCTGCCTTTGTATATCACTTAAAGGCCACAGAAAAGACTATAACAATATACACCAGAAGAACTAAGTATTCTACTAGACATTTTACAGAAATCTGAACTACCAGAAATCTAACTGCAACTAGTGAGTAATATGGTCCTCTAACACAAGTAAACTCACACAGCTCATAGTATCAGTGTTTTTTTTTTTTTTTCTTCCAAGTACCATTTCACTTTTTACTGCAGTATTACCACACATTGAGACCATCAGAGTAGTCAGTTTCTGCAGAGAAAAAGGGCAGGGAGGAGAAGAAAAGTTGAAGGTAATCCGTGTTCTTCCATAATGTATTGATTACCTTGTGTTCTGTGAGTCTTCAAATTTTACTTTTGAATGACTATTCTCCTTAAAACAGAAGCAAATTACTTCACTTGTACAAGTAGAAAGTTGCCACTTAACTACTCACTGGACCATAAGATCCAGCACTAGAAGCATAAGGCAGGAAAGAAGAATTTCTCTCATACCTTGGTTGTGGCATGACAGCATTAACCTCAGCAACATTAACTTTAATTACCACTACTATTATAGTACAAAGCACCACTACATTTTCTGTGCAACATCTCAACTTATCCATGGGACTGCCCCATGAGACAGATGAAGAGAGCTAGCTTTAAAATTTGTCATTGAAAATCAAAACAAAACTAGTAAACAAAAAGCCCCCCAAAACACCTCCACATTTTCCTGGTCTGGTGACCACTAGTAAGTCTTACTGTGGTGCAGAGGTGAAGTGCTTAAAACGAAATTGTGGCGAACACCAGGATTTGCCAAAGTAAGGTGGTGCAGCACACAATGTAAATATTCTTGCAACACTATACCTAGACCAATAAATCCTTATCTGAAAAATCTAACTCTATCCAAAGCTAGCAGCATTAAAAAAATATTTCTAGTCATTGCCATTTTCTAGAAAACAAGGCAGAACAGGATCTAAATACTTCACTTGAGAAGAGATTTGTTCACACCAAAGAGATGGCAATTTGGTAGTGGTATCTGCCAGGTTGTTTCAGATTAACTAGGACCCAACCCTTCACACAAGTACTGAAGTGAATTATAAACATGGGGCTCCCACACAGCATTCTCAGTTCTAGAGCCACAGGAAAAAAAAGAGCATGAGAAGTTCATCTTCTCAGAGTGTCAGCCCTCGACAGCAAAAAGCTTTCACCTTCTTTCACTAATGAGGGGAGCACAAAATGCAAGTGATGAGAATTCAGACCTGGAAGCTATCCCTTACCTCATCTTTTGCATTCCTGCTGAACAGAAATCCAACAGCCACAGACCACTTATCAGACAAACTTCACACATATGTTTGCTAGTTCTAGCACTACTCCAAAGAAAAGCGTAAGTAACATCTTGAAGAAGCCATTAAATAACATAACAGACAACTATGAGACATCATCAAAAGACGCGTTTTCAAATCCCAAATTAAATGACACCTACACTAGGTTAGTCAAGGACTTTAATCCCAGGCAGGTACAGCTTCATCACTAGAAGGAGAAAGGCTCAGGGCTTCTTTAATGTTTCTCTGAATGAGGTTAAAACAAGCTAAGAAAGCCCAAATCACACAAACAGAATGCTCTTTAATTCTCCAGTTTGTACAGTGTTGTCTCTGGTAACAAGTAACTGTATTTCTCTTAGGGGAGGGAAAGATAAGAAACTGCACATGCCAAGTCTCAATAATAGATTTAAACTGCAAAATAGAGGTCTCTGTTCCCCTTGCACTTTTTATTCTATCATAGGCAAACATTTCCTGCAGTAGAAGTTTTTGTTTTTTGGAAACAAAGTCCCACTGAACTTTTTAACCTCAAATGCCTTGAGACAATATTTAACAAAAACTACAGGACAGACAAAATAAACAATGGAAAGGAAATTATGCAGCAGTAATTCAGAGATACTGATACACACGACTTTAAGAATTCTCTACCTTTTAACCTTAGTTAGTAAGTGCCAGACTTAATTTCCAAGCCTATGTACAGTAACAGTCCTAAATTATAAGATTAGGGACTACTCAACCCTTCTACGCTCTCCTCTGCCCAGACACTAAATTCCACGTTACTCAGTGAAGGGAATGTACCCACTCTGAAAACAGATGAACGCTACATAATGAAGAATTGTTTCCAGAGAACCTAAGTGAAAGAGTAAAAAAATCACAACAAAAAACAAATCAAGAAACCAAACTAACAGATGGTCTCATGGCTTAGTCAACTGAACGTTGATCTGGAGATCTGGCTTGTGTATGTGTTCCTGCTGAACAACTGACATGCACTGCTAGAGAAAAGTTACTTCGATGGGATTATTTTATTTAATTATAACTGCCATTATTACACCAGCGCTCTAACAGGCATGTCTCCCTAGTTCATGAAGGTGCAGAACAGCATGGCAGGACTTCTCACTGCAGCAGGAATTACTCAGTCACCTCACCCTACTGCCCACAGCTGTCACTGAGACAGCAGATGAGTGCCATTTAAAAGGCCACAATGGTGCTAATCTGTATTCTGGGTCACATCATAATGAAGAGATACAGCCACACAGGGAACACTGAATAGATTCTCTTCCTTCACCAGGTAGCATATATGCTTTACATTCTCTTGCCTATCCGAGTGCGCAGTTTCACCTTCCACACTCCTAATCCTCTTAAACTACCAGTTTTACTATTACCTTCCTTTTTCTCAGAGCGAAGGGGTTGAAACCATACAGATACCTCAGCTACAGACATTATCACTACCACACCATTCTGGCCACAAAGAGCTGAAGCTAGCTCTTAATTTACTTGGCTACTTGATTAAAACAAAACATCATCTTTACCTCACAGATCTCTTCTATAACCTTTCAAACAGGCCCTTCAGGTCCAGATGATCTCATTATACCTTCATTAACAGGATGAAGAAGAGACATCTGACTGATCTTTTTCAAATCACCACCTTAATATCACTCAGTGTATTCTAAAGAAATTCTTCCAGGACATGAAATGCACCAATAAACTAAGTCATAAAACATACACATTCTGAGCTCTGAACAGCTCCTGTTTGGCAACAGTGTCAAGATGATATTTTTGGTATGTGCTTTAAAACAATGCTCCTCAAGGGGCAAAAAATGCCATTTCATAGTTATTTTTCCTTTGAGCTATCTGTCCTGATATTCAGCCCATAACTAACCAGGACCATCCAGATGCAGATGATTCCCCCACAGCAAAAAGGTGTCTCGCATACCAGCCACTGTCCTCACATACCAGTATGCTAATCAGACTTAGAAAAAAAAAAAAAGTTGCTAAAAAAACATTAGTAGAGCTGGAGAAGCTGGCTCCTCCAGACAGTATTATCAGACTGAGGCCCAAACAAGCACGATTTCAAAAGCTTTTCCTCTCCAGTGAGAGCATCTAAACAAAGTGAGCCCTCCCCACCCCCCCAAAAGTAGTATGAAGTCTAAAGAAGTGGCCATATTTAAAATGATACTTTCAAATATTTCACAGGAAAACTCTCTTTAACAAAAATAATTGGGATAACATTTAATCTTACTTAGATTTAGTGAATTTTAGGTATTTGGCAGCATTTGAAGTCATCATCCACAAAACAGACTGCACTTCATACAAAAGGAGTGGATTTTGCTGTAACACATTACAAAGCGTAAAAATGCTGTCTGAGTTTCACTGAAGGGAAGATCTTGCTACAGTGTCTTTTAGTGTCAAAAAAATGCTAACTGTCTAAAGAGTTTGCTGTTCCAAATCATGATAGCTTCAGGGCCTGAAAACAATGTGGTCAGAACAAAACCCCTAAAAGTTTTGATCTGCTCATACTTGCATGTCAATCATCTGTATGTTCACTACCATATCAGAATAAAAAACAGGTCAAAATAAACCCACGTGAAGATAAATGAAACAGCAGCATCATCACTATGGACACAGGATACTTGTCTTACAATACATCACCTTACATCACTAGCATATTAAGGTTTTTATTTATTCCGAGAGAGGTATAGGTTGGATGTAGTATTGATAGAGCTGTGCTGGAAGAGTGATGGATTTAAAAGACATAATTTGTAGGCGAATTAAAACTATGGCATTTGTCTCATTGCTGCGCAGCTTTCATCAATAGAAAATGTGCACATAAATGAATTATCAAATGCCCAGAACTTAGAAAAAAGAACACTAAAATGGCAGTGTAGACAGCTTAAAATTACTAATGACTACAGCAGTGTCAAAACATTTAACTGTCAGAATCAAGAGACTTGGTTGAGCTCTACCACCTTTTCAATGGCTGCAACACTGATATTCACAGTACTACTTTGAACCTGTTTCTCACACCCATTTTAAGGAAAACACTGCTCTTCCCCCCTTCAGCATGCGTAAGTGAGCAGACAGATCAAGGTATAGACTCAAGCGTAACAGGAATACCCGCCGCTGTCCCCTCAAATGGAGCCCCCCAGCATCACTGCGGCCCTCCCCCGCCCCGAGGGCCCCGGGGCGGCAGCGCGTGCCGGGGCGGCGGCCCCGGAGCGCCCCCTGGCGGGCAGCGCAAGCAGTCCCACCGCAGCCCTGCCCTGACGGCGGCAGCAGGTCCAGGCCCAGGCCCAGGCCCCGGCCCCGGCCCCAGGCCTTCTCCACCGAGGCGGGCACGGCAGCTCCGACCGGCTGCAGGCTCAGAGAGAGCTGCAACTCCCTGCGCTTACTGAAGGGACACTCGAGCACACCCAGAGCGGGATGGGGGGAAGGCTCCTCGAGCAGTAAACCCCTCCAGTGACCAACAAGTCAGGACCACCCTTGCTCAGGCCAATATGATATCCTCATCACAATAAATTTTTCACACTAAAAGCCATATTAAACAATTTATCTTGTACATCTTTGATAGCCTTTGCCAATAAAGTAAGGGCAGACTGCTTTTTGACTGTGATCCCAATCCTTCCAGAGGACTTGAGCAAGCTGGCACACACACAGTTAAGCACTCCCAACTACTGTGTTGGTATTACTACTGAATAAGCACAAACTTAAGAAGAAAGAGATTACATCTCTCACTTGTGTTACTCTATTCAAAAGTTTCTTTGCTCCAAGAGTCATTCTGGCCCTTTTCTACCTCTCGCTCTATGCATCCAGCATTCATTCATTCATCCACCCCAACAGTGAAAGTGAATTTTCACTCCCAAATCAGTTTGTTTTTTTGATTGATTATTGTTGTTCGGGTTTTTTTTAAGGATTGTAGAATATTAAGCTATATCCAAAGAAATACCAAAAAAATAAGGACTAACAGAAAGCACAGTGGGACAGAACGCTCCAAAATGCAAACCTATGTCAGTGCTCTTTCAAACATTTTTACAAGTTAATACTAGCCTGGACAGAGTCACCTGGATTGAAGAGACACTCTCAATTTTCAAGTTAAGCAGTATCCAAATCTTTAGAGTGATACAGGAAACATGGAATAGAGTAGTCCAAGTTTTTGCATCCCATAGAAGATACCTTTGTAATATAGGCAAGTATTTTGGTGTTCTAGAAACATATTATTAAGTAGTTGATCGCCTAGAAGTTTGAAACAGCCAGTTTACAACCCCTCCTCAATGTACACAAGCCAATACTACAATTTCTAAGACCTGTAATACACATAAAAATGGAACTAATAAAGCATTGCAATTTTGTTACTCAGATCTCACCCTAATAACAGAAAAGAGCCATGTTATTATACCAGTGCATGTTATAAAGTAGTTTTATTTCCTTATGCACCCAGTGCAAATTGTTTTCTGATTCTTTTAAACATACATGTAAAAGCAATACCCAAGATAAAACAATGAAGTTAGAGAGGAGTAAGAGATAGAGGTCGCTGAATCCACCTTTGTTTCTGAAGCCTACAAAGTGACTTACAGGAAATACAGGATTCCTTTATTCTATTCCTCCTTTCCGTAATGCCTTGCAGTTCCAGCTCCCTACCTTTGTCCCTTATTTCTAGCTTCGTCTCTTCCAGATGTCTGAGTGCTTTCCCTCTGGCCCTCTCTATCTTATCAACTTGCTTTGTTTCCATACCGGAATCCCACTCTACTGGATGTCAGACCTCCTTCACTCTGTCTCTCCCTTCCAACTGTGCTGGGGGCAAGTCACTCTGGAGACCTGTATGTTACTCTTTTGGAAGGGGAGCTGATCAGAGAAGCACCCTTATGCCAAAAGGCATTAATAGGGACAACAGCTACCCAAGCTACAAGCAGTTTCAGAACTACCCAAGCTGTACTCAACAGACAAGCACACATCAACCAAGCTTTTTTTTTCTGGGGTGGTGGGCAGTGTGGGAAGCATGACAGATCCATAGCCAAGCAACTGTCACTAGAACATTCACTGAAGTTTAGGAAGCTACGATGATATAGTGCTCTGATATTAACACACGAGACTAGCATAAATAGCACAGAGCCTTCCAGACATTGTTAACAGAAGTGTAGGAGTACCACCCATTTTATAAACATCAAAAAAGTCGCCCATAATTGTTTAAGCTTTAGTACTGTGGAAGGGAAAGGAAAAATCAGGTCTAGGAACTTCAGCAGCTATGAGACTTTCCTTCTATAAGAGTGAAACACATCAGATTCAAGCTCATCCTATTCTACTCAAAAGCACCTTACAATTGTTACAGGCAAAACAGTAACTCAGAGAAGCATCTAGTTCACCGTAAAGTTTCTCCAGTGAATGCCAGTTAAGTATTTGAATTAGATGTTAAAGAGAGATAAATAATTTGGTTAGAAATCTCTTCCTCTCTTAGGTGCAGTTTTCCATTTCTTAATTCAAGAACTGTTTGTTGGGGTTTTTTAAAGGTTTCGGTATGAAAGACCTTCAAGGGAGTCCATTTCTCTGCACTCTTTACAAATGAGCTTTGAAAGACACTATTTCAGATACAATTAAATACTTGTTATATCACATGCATTACAACTCTGGTAGCTAGCAATCATTATACAAGCCTTTACGTGAGACCAGACAGCTTCGAGTTAGAAATTAAAAGATTGCTTTCTCAATATATGCAAATTTACAAACCACTTACTAAAAATTTAAAAAGAAATGACATTTTCCCAAAGGGGAAAAATTCCAAATGGCATCAGCTCCCTGCCTCTTTCCTTACACGATAAAAGAAAGTATGTCTAAGAAAGCAAGTAACAGTGGCCCAACCAAACACGCAGCAAAGGCACTTTGCTATAAAACATATGCTCAGAGGTATGAGAAAGACAGCTACATTAAGTAGACCCTCTTTACACTAAACAGTCCACTTCATTAAACAAAACAAACAAGCTGTTCCTTCACAGCTTCATTCTTTCATCAGGAGATATTTACACAGAGCAGTGTTGCTCCAGTACAGCTGGGACAGCTGACGGGAGTCTTCTTTCTAAAAGTAAGTTGCAGCCCCGTGCGGAGTTCCTCTCGCTTTATTCCTCCAGTATTTTACTTACGAGACCGCCCACCAAACCAAAGTAAAGGCTTCCCGATTTACGGTCGCGGGGTGTGGGGGGGGTGTGTGTCTCACGCTTCAGGCGCGATCGCGCTGCCCCTCCCCGGCTGGCGGGGCCCCGCGGCCGCTCGGAAGCCGCCACCGCCGAGAAGCGGACAGGCGGCACGCGACTTGGAGGCGAAGCCGGCGGCTGCCCTGCACCCACCCCGCGGGTCCCGGACCGCCTGCCGGCGCGGAGCGGCCGCGCTGCCCCTCTGCCCCAGCGGTAGGGACCGTCCCCCTCGGGCACCATCGCGCCCTCAAGCCGAGCCGGGCCGCGCCCTGCCTTAAGTAAGGCGAGGCGGAGCCGGCCCCGGTCCCACGCGGGAGAACGTGAAGGGAGCCGCGGCGCCTCACGCCGGTCTCCGACTCGCGGCCGGGCAGGCGGAGGGGAGGGGGGGTGGAATAGACCCATTCGGGCGGGAAAGCGGGCCCGAGGCTGCCGGGAAGCCGCGGGAGCAGCGGGCGGGGGCCAGGATGGTAGCGCGGGAGCGGGACGGCGGTACTCACCCGCCCAGCGGCAGCGCCGCGGTTCCTGGCGCCGAGAGGCGTGGGCTCCCGCTCCTCGTCGCTGGAGAAGTCGGGCTGCGCGGCGGCGGGCGGGTTGCGGGCGGTGAGGTGCTGCAGGTAGAGCTGCACATACACGTCCTTGCGCTGCTCGCCGCCCGGCAGGCTCACATTGTTAGCGATCAGCTCGCTCTTCAGCTTCTCCTTGGTCAGCACCGACGGATCCGCCAAGAACTCGGGCATCGCCGCCGGCCGCCGCCGCCGCCCTCCTGGGAGAGGCACCAACAAAGCGCGGGGAGAAGGGGCGGGGGGGGAGGGGGAGGAGAAGGAGGAAGACTCGCCTGCCCCGCGCCAGGGACCCAGCTCCACAGCGGGCGGGCGCACGCACCGTGGGCTCCTGCCAGCCAGCAATAAACCGCGCCGCGATTGGCAGAAAGGAGAACGAAGCGGCCGTACGATTGGCTGTCGGGCGGAAAAGGGGAGAGGCGCGCGAGACCCGCCAACGTTAGTGCTTTGCGCGAGGGATAGTAACGCAGTTTAAATTCGTCTCAGGCGGGAGAGGCGCGGGGGGCGGCGCTCGCGCAGGGCGGCCGCGGGCAGCCTCAGGCGGCCTTGGCCGTTGCTGCTGCTGCCGCCGCCCCTGCCCCCCTCCCGGCTAGGCGGGCGCCTCGTAACAGCGCTTCCCCCTTTACCGCTACCGCCGGGGCCTCCCCGCGGTAGGGAACCGGCAGGCTGTTTCCCTCTGGTGGGAGAAGGGGTGGGAGCGCCCCGTCGGGGTGACGGGTCGGGCCCGTCGTGAGGCGGGGGAGGCGGTTGAGGAGATCGCTGACACCTGCGGTGATCCCCGTGACCTGCTGTGACCTCTGCCACCGGTTCTGCCCCCGCCGCTGCTCCGCAGGCTCCGGCTTCCCTGGCGCGATCAGCTGGCAGAGCTGCCGCGAGCTTTTCTTCCGTTTGGAGAGGCGACCGCCTCTCAGATACACTGAGAGGAGTTCTTCCCGGGTAACCGAACTTGCTGCTACCGCCAGCCAAGTGCTTAACTTCACTAATGCGTTAGCTATCACGCTTCAGAAGAAATCCAACCGGGAAATTGGTAGTTAATCTGTTAGTGTAACTGCTGCCGTTGTGATGACTTACATGTTAAAAAAAAAAAATAGAATCACTTCTATAGTATTAAAAAATTTTAAAGGCACGTAGTCATTTTATTGAGCTGACTTCAAAAATTTCACGAGTGTGTCCCTGCTGGGGAAGTAGGACGGAGTTTAAGACTGCAAGTTAAGACGGAGTCTTAAGCGAGTTAAATCCTTCTGTTCACAGGCTGCTTGCTGGGAACATATGATGCTATACATTTTCCTGTATTTTATGATGGGAACAGTTTAATATTTACATCTGACTATATATCCTATCCTTCTGAGAACTGTGTTACAGTATCAGAAGAATTGAGATGTGAATATTTTCATTTGACCATCAGTCATGGACATGAAACAGGATTGCTAGTGTTTGCACCCACTACTCTTCATGTTCCAAAAGGAATTTTCTCTGTTTGGGTTTGCTCCATGACAAGATATGGTGGCTGTCATTCCTGTTTAGCCATTACCACAGTATTGGCTAGATGAAGGTGCTGAGGGTTATTTTTGTGGAAGGTAATTTTGAGGCAAATCATTGACCCACCGGCAAGAAGCCTGATGCTTCCAACTGAGGAACTGGCGTGGTGTAACAAAGTAATTAATACATGGGAGAAACTTAGCTCGGGGAATTTAATTTACCTTGTATTGCAAGTAGTGATATGAGGTGGCCATCACCTGCAGTTCATTATAATTTGTATCTGAAAGTATTCAGTATCACAAGTGTTTTGGCAATGCTTAAAGGAAATTGAATTCCTCTCAAAATTTGGTAGTAATAATTTAAAGTGTAGATAGTATGTTTCACCTTGAAAAGCCTCTAGGTGCCTTGGAAAATAGATCTTTCCCCCACCTTTAAAAATTTACATCTTATTTGGATATGAAACCAGTTGCAGACTGACACAGCATACTTCAGAAAGGCAGAGGCAGAGAGATTCTTCAGCTATTTTACTAATGTAAAAAATAACAACCTCAATTCATATCAAGTCTAAAATGTTTTAAAGCAGCGTAAGGGGGAACGGAGTCTGGGAAACTTTAACCAAAGGTAACAGTGGAAATACGATCTAGAAAGTTGGTGCAGACACCATCTAACATCCCCACGGACAATAGTGGTACTCTAGGCATGAAGCTTGATTCTGACGCAGCTTCTTAGAGGAGTGCAACTGCCATTTGCAACTCATCGTACTGTTCAGAGTATGCAAAACAGTTGGTGCTTGCTTTTCTTGTGAGTGACCCTTAGGAGTGAAAGGAATGAAAACTGTTGAGCTCGAAGTCAGTTTACACCTTTCAATCCAAGTACATTGGTGGTAAGTCTGGTTTTAATGCATTAAGTGTAGCATAAAAATGCAACAGCAATATGGTATGAAGTAGTAAATCACTACAGTTACACTCCCAGTTCAGCTTTGGTCGTAACAAATAGATGGGTTAACTGGCTTTACTCTGGATCTGTATTTTTTGTCTTTTTGCTGTCAGGGAAAACTGGCATAGAAGCATAAAGACAGCAGAAACTCAGCACTGTATGTTTTGGCTACTTTTTCAAAATCCAGTACAGTGGTTGTGGAGCCACAGCCTCAGATTAACATTACTTACAGTTCATATTTACAGTCCATTCATGTTTTGAAAGTTATTTCCCCAACAATAGAAATCTGAATTATCTTTCATTAATTCTCTGTTACATTGTTACACTGATATAACTCCCTTGCATGGACATTGGACTCTTGTTGGCTTACCTTTAGCTGCTTCCAAAGTGACAAAAGCTAAAAAAGCATCATATAATACTCTAGCGTCACTCTATTTCAAAGCAGTAGACTTCTCTGGGAAGCCAAGTCCATAAAAAATCCTTGGCACAAAACTGTCCTTTATTTCCCTGGTTCTACACTTTTTGTGGGAATACAACAGAAGATCGGTGAGGAGGATTGTAAACATGCTCAAGTGACTTGCAGCTGGGATGTCGAAAACATATATCGTACTAATTGTTGTTTAGCTTTGTGCACTTGACGGGTAGAACTTCTGCATTTAGATAACATAGGCCTGTCATAGACACAGAGGCACCTTATTGAACATCCTTGAGATTCCTGCCCTGCTGTGGGAAAGATCCACAGTAGCGAACTACGCCTGTGAAAATCCCTGATATATACAGATGAAAGCAGCAGGTTCGAGATCTTTTCTTTCTTCTACTCTTTCTGGCTAGCAAGGACCGAGCTCCATGTGCTTGTGTCCTCGCTTGCGTGCCTCTGCCCGGGTGCTGCTGCAGAGATCCCCGGGTTGCGAAGTAACAATGAATTTACTCTCTGCATTTCGCATGTGGTTTTGTGGTTGTTCCTGCATCCTGCCTGTGTCAGCTCACACACTTTTCATTATTGCTCCTTGGTAAAAACACGTATTCTCCAGGCAAGGTAAAGACAGGGAAAGTAATACAAGAAAGTGCCAAAATGTGCACATACATAATGATTAACACTGGAACCTGCAACTATCACCACAATTAGACCTTAATACAGCTGAGGGATCTGCACCTTCATTGTTTGTTTTGTTTGAAGGAAAGAAAGCTTGCATTTTGTAGCATAAGGCAGCAGTCAAAGGGGATAAGGGAATGAGTACATTATCAATGAGCTCAAAAGATCTTTCTAACGTTTCTAGAAGAAAAAGAAAAAAAGAACAACAAAATATGAGGTGATCCATATGCCTGTTAGATGATTTGTGTCTTAAAGGTTGGAGTACAAAACTGGTGTTTTGCCATGCCTTCTGTGAAGCATTCCAGTACTTAAATGTTCATCCCTAACAGCAAGTTCTGGTTTTCAAAGACAGAATACCTGCCTCTACCTGAGAAACAGGTAGACACATTTTACCTCTTGTCAGTATAAATGGTGACAAAAGGAAAGTTTAGGAAAAAAGTGCAAATGGTGTGAGATTATGGCCATTTTCAGTGCTGAAAAAACTGCTGTAAGCTTGCCTAAAAATGTGAAATATGCTGAAAGTAGAAGCCAAAAATCCTTCCTTTGTAGGACCTTCCCAAATGTCTGGAATTTGTTAGCTTTCCTGAGCGTGAGAAAGAGATTTTCATACAGTCTTCTTTGACAGGAAAACACTGAATGCCGCCTATCTCAGATTTCTAGCTTTGAGTTTCACCAGGTTTATGATTCCTAACCTCTAATGCCACCCATAAAAATATGGCAGGTAGTTTAGGTTGTGCTACACCGAAAAAAATGAATTTTCTATAGCTACGTGTTCAAAAAAGTATCCTAAATTCAGTGGAGGGTTGGATAACATTTAATCCATAATGAAGTATAGATGTATAATTTGCATTCACATGTAACATTTGCCTCATAATACATAATAACACTGTGAAGGCTATAAATCCATGCATGGCAAAGGCGTTTAAGGAAGTGTTACAGACATGTCCTTGCGTTAGCCTGAGCTGATATGGAAATCTTCTTAGCTAAAGGAAATGTAAAAAAAACTATATGAAGTATTAATTCAGTTTTGGTGCACAGCCAGTTTCACAATGAAAATAATACTCCCTCTGAGAAAAGCAATAGAAACCAGAAAGCATTACTATAAATAAAATAAGCAGTTGCCTAATCATTATGGCACAGTGTAGCTATACTTTCTAGAATCACTCATTTCTTCTCCATGTTCTTGATAATTTAGAAAAATTAGGTGGCTTTTTAATAACTCTGGCGTTCTTATCAGAAACGTCTCTTTTTAAGCATAATACAAGTTGAAATGGCAAAGTGGTAAGAAAAAAGCGTGCCTTACTATAATGGAGTATATTGCTGCTAGAGCAGTTCTCTTACATCTTCTGCCGAATTTGCCAGTGGACGTAGTTTTAGCAGGGAGAGAGGCCAGGCGACTGCGCTCACCTTGGCACCTGCTGGGATGAATATGCTGCTGTGTCTGTCACCCAGCGTGGTGACAGACGGGTGGTTGCCTTTGCTGTGAATACAGGGGTGCCCAGCGCTGTGGGTGGTCTGCACGACTGTTCCTGGGCAGGGAAAGAAATGTGTACAACTGAGCGGTGTAACTGTTAATACTTCTTATTGCTGACACTGTGATAGACAAAGGCCTGTACCAACAAGGATTGAAAACAGAAGTATCTGCTCCTGCTTAGGTACACTGACAGAAATGAAAAGGACAGTTTACAGGGCAGTTTCCCACACGGAATCATTTCCAAACAAGAATTATTTGGATATCTATTTTTATCATACGCAGACAGAGATAGTGCAGCAGCTATATTTACCATATGTAAGCTATTACTTCAGCTCCAAGATTTTTGAACCTTATGTGGATTTTAAGTTACTGTCTATATTTAGCTAGTAACAATTTTGTAAGTAAAAACATCTGTGTTAAAAGATCAGTCAGGTTACAAAACAAAGCATTTAAAAGTTAGAAAGGGACAAAAGCACAGAAGCACACACACTGTAGAAATGCTGCTGAGAGACAAATACGCACCAGCGTACTTGAGTGCCTCAGAATTAATAGAGTCAACTTGACAAAACAGCTGTGGGATGACAGACTATTCTCTTATCCCCATTTTACTGATAGGAAATTGAGAGGGAGAGTTTGCACATAGCTAAGGCACATTTAATTCTTTCACTTAGTTTTGAAGCAGCACTAGATTATTTTGATTTAGGGACAGTAGACTCTCCCTCCAAAGAACAACTGACAAAAAATTTAGCTGAACCATTGGTAGTTGTGGTTGTTGTTGAAAGGGATGATCCTGCTCTCTATCCTGTCCCAGGCCATGTGCTCCTGACACTTTTCTTGTGTCGGATCTAGTCGTTGTGTCACCAGATCTGCATGCTGAGCCAGCAGCTGCTCTGCACAATTGCAAGATACGATCCAAGTGGAGTGGGGGAAACACACAGGCAGGGATGGACAGGGCAGAGCGAGACTGACTGTTTTGTGACAACCTGCACCCACGTTATTACGTTCGGTATATTAGCATGAAACCACACCCTGAAAACTTCAACTCCTATTAATAGATATTCTCTACTGTCATTAGCTGACCCCCTTACTGCAAGCCAGGGGTATTGTGTGGCAACAATCTGGAATGCTTAGAGCAGCGCACCTGCTTTGGCAGCGGTACAGGAATGCAAGCAGATTGCTGCCACATCTGACATCCATCTCTCTGAGGGCTGGTAAGGCAGAGACGTAAGATATTTTGTGGGACCAGGGAAACATCTAACAGATTACGCATCCAATATAAAATGCATCTATGTAACAGATTATGCACCAAAAAAAAAAAAAAAAAAAAAAGAACTAACCACATAAATGAAAGTCCAGTGAGCATAGCGTGTGAGGCAGTCCTCCTCTTCTATTCAGACCTGGTAAAACCTGAGTCAGCTGAAATACTGGTCTGGGCACGTAAAAATGCAACTCGTTTGGAAAGACCCAAGAGGCAAGTGATACAAATAATCAGAAGCCCAGCAAACATGGTCTGTTGCTCTGAAACAGCTATGGAGAGGCATAACACATTTCAAATATGTAAGCAGTACCTATAAAAAGGAAGGGAATAAACTGTTCTCCAGTGCAATAGCACGAGGGCTGGATTTAAGTTACTGCAAAAGAGACATCAGGGTTAAACTACAAATAGTCGCTTCCTAACAGTAAGGATAGCAAAGCACTGGAACAGAGCACTTAAGATGCACACAGAATTTCTCGATTTGAAAGGTTTTAAGGGTATATGGAACAAATATTAGCCCGTAAACCCAAAAGTATTTATCTTTAAAAAACCCACATAATTTGATGACTCTGCTGAATCTGGTTTCTAAGATTTCTGTATTCTCTTGATTTTCTGCCATGGTTTACAACACTAATAATCAGTTCTTACAAACTTATGAATTGTATTTCTGGCATGTTTCTCTCTGTCCCTCAAATTCAGGCCTTTGACAAACAATTCTGTTTCCCTCCTAATTAAATTTCATTAAGTGTCAAACTTTCCAGTCCATTCAAATCATGAAAGTATTACTTCTAGGACTCGTTATCTCATATCTAGATCAAAATTAAGTACTTTGTGTGCCTTTCTGCCTCTGGCACCTCAGCATGTGAAAATGGCTACTCTGAGAAAAGTTTTCTGTTCCACAGCCTAAACCCATCACCTTCTGAAGCACCTCCCTTGGCACTCCACTCACCTCTCCCTCCCCACCAGGGTTTTGTTTGCCTTCAGGGTTCCTAACCCAGCATCTGTCTCAGCCCTTGGCTCATCCCGACCACTTGTTTCCCCTGCCCTGACTTCCACTCCTTTTCATTTGAGCTTCTGTGCTGAAAACAGGGTCTCCCTGACATTTTTTGGGCCTCTGTCCCACTTAAAATTATACCTCTTTCTGACTTTTTCTCATCATTTCCACACAGTGGGTAGTCTTTGTAAAACTTGAAGTAGATCTTTGACACGTTCTTGCCTTTTGTGTTTAAGTGTGACATTAGAAAGTCCTGGATACACAAACACCATAAACAAGCACATGTCTGTTTTATCCAACGGGATCTTTATGGATCTTTATGGTTACATTGATACTGCAGCAACACTGCACCATCACTCCCATTGTGATGCAGCTACTGGTGCACAATTGCAAGATGTGATCCAAGTGGAACGGGGGAAACATGCCTTAAAAACAAATTAAGTTTTTTAAAAAATTAAATTAAAATTTAATTAACAATTAAAACAAACGGGAAAAAATGCCTCTCCGTGCACCGTGGCGTGTGCTGCAGGCAGTGGTGGTGCCAACGGCAGGGAAGGACAGCAGCGTCCTCGTTTCCTTTCCCCTTGTGGCACCCTGGCACTTCCCCCAAACCGCTGCTGCCGAAATTTGAAAGCCAGATGCTTTCTACACACTTCTTTCTCGAGTTTCTCTCCGCGGGCTGCCTCGTCGGTGCCGCTGTTCAGACGGCTCTCCTTCTATACTTCTGCTTTCCCTCTCGGGCTCAAGCAAAGAGAGGAGACCCTTAGCTTTAGGGAAAACAACAAAAAAAAACCACACAAAAGAAATTAATGTCCCTCTCTTTCCTCCGAGACAAAGCCGGTGAAGACCGAGAACGGAAATATAAAGGAGAAAACACAAAAGGCGAGTGACCCCGACGTGATTCGAACACGCAGCCTTCTGATCTGGAGTCAGACGCGCTACCGTTGCGCCACGAGGTCCTGCTGGGCACCCGCACCGCGAGCGTTAGAACTCGCCCAGCGCGGGCAGTCGGACGCGCCGCCCCGGGACGCCCCCCTGGGCCGGGGCCAGACTGCGCGGGCGAGGGCCCTTCTCGCCTGCTCTGGCAACCGCGTCCCCGCGCCGGCCCCTCTCCGCCGCTGCTTCGTTTCCCGCCTTCCCGCGCAAGTACGCCAGCTCTCCCCACCCACCCACCCACCCACTACGGGCCCCAGTGGCGAGGGCCTCCCGCCCCCCGGGGTGCCGCGCTCGCCTCTCGCGGCATCGCCGCCGTACGCAGCCTTGTGGGTCACAGTTCCCGCTGCCCGCAGGTCTCGCCCCCCCCCCCGCCGTCCGTCAAAAGCCCTCCGTTACTCGCCGGCAGGGAGGTGGCGTGTGCATTTGTACCTAAAGGCAGCCGCGCGAAGAACTTTCTTAAGGCAGTTCCTCGTTAGTATAGTGGTGAGTATCCCCGCCTGTCACGCGGGAGACCGGGGTTCGATTCCCCGACGGGGAGGCCGCTGTAAATTTTTTCCTCCCCCGTCCGGGCGGAAGGGCGGGGCGCCCGTCGCCGAGGATTTTTATTGCCGCCCGGGGGCCAACGGCCGGGCCGCACGCCGAGGAACAAAAAAAACACACGCGCGGGCGCACTTCTCCCCGTCGGGGAATCGAACCCCGGTCTCCCGCGTGACAGGCGGGGATACTCACCACTATACTAACGAGGAGCCGCCGGGCGCCGCAGCCGCTGCGCAGCCGCTGCGCGGGGAGAGGCCGCTGTCCGCTGCCCGGGGCCGGCCCTGCGCTGCCCGGAGGCCCTCGGGGAGCGCCGCAGGCCCCCACGCGCTCGTTCCGCCCCTCCCCTGGCCTCGGGAAGGCTGCGGCTGGGCGGGCGCGCGCGGGGCAGCCGAGTGCACGATGTGCGGAAGCGTAACGGCGCGCACTGCGCGCTGCGGCCCGGCGGAGGGAAGGGGCGGTGCCGGTCGCTGCTGGTGTCCCCCCGCGCGGGGCGGTGGCGGCGCGTAGGCGTCCCCCATGGCTCGGGCGTCTCTGGGCGCCTCCGGCCCTGGCGTGTCGCTGTGGGGAGGGAGAGGTGCCGTGCCCTCCACCCGCATCCCGGGTCCGCACCCCCCGCCCAGCAGCGCGGCGCTCCGCGGCTCTGCCCGCCGCAGCCGGGAGAACTGCGGGGCGAGGAGACTGCCCGAAGGGAGGCGGCGAGGGGCAGAGCAGCAGCTCGGGTGTCTTTGCGTTTGTATTTCTGCATTCGCTCACGCAGTTTCTTTTTACGGGAACCTGAGAAGCCGTGGAGTCAGCAGTCCTTGGGGTGAAGGGCCTCGAGCACCTGCTTCTTACCTACCTAAAAAGGGAACGAGAGAAATGGAAACCAATTACTTTGAGATTTGAGAGTAAAAGGCAGAAGGACACATACTGGGCATATGGCTTGATGCTGGCTTGGTCAGCAGTGACATGGTTGTAAGTTTGTATCACAGTGACGTTAGACAGGGAACTATATTTAATTTGATACCTTGTTAGATGAAGAATTAAGGCCATATAATAAACAAGCGATTGGAACAACCAGTGTCCTCTTCTGATGGTCTCAGCTACCTCTAGTATTTCCTTGGATGAAAGGACGCTACCTTAGCTTTTTCAGACAAGCATTGCTAAAGAGCAAACAGCAATCTCTACACAGACATCTAAATATAAGTGACCTGTAAACAAAGCATTTCTAAAAATTGGCCTACTTGTTTAAGCATTTGAATATAAATGTGTTTCTCAGTAGATGCAACAGATTCAAATTTTGTCCTGACCAGTGAAAAATCTAAAGCCTCATAATAATTTCATTACTTTAGAGGTAGTGTAATGAGATGAACTGGTAGGGCTGTGAACTGATGATAGGCTTTAAACCTCCCAGAGCAGGATCAAAACCAGTGTTGCTAGGCTGGTCTAAACTGGCTGCGCAGGTTCAAATTTTATTCAAAAGATATTGATGGTTAACTTTAACCTGGGAGACTTTCTGGTGGATCTAACATTGCCTGTTTGCATTTTGTGGGACCACTCACACTTGGCTCGTTTGGACCTTTTTGGCAGCCGCTTCTCAGTTCCTTCTGTTCCTTGATCCCTGTGGTCAAGCAGCCGAGATGTTACCACTTGTGTAAGTGGTGGTGCTTGCTGCACTCAGGCCTTGTTTAGCTGCTGCTCTTTACCTCAGAGCTGGTTTTGCCTCAGGTTCCTGCACAGATCTCTCATTGGGCCGTCTTCTCTTGGAACAGGACTTCTGCTATCTCCATAACATCTCTTCCAAATTTTTGGCATTGCTAAGCACTTTCAGAATACCGGAGCCAGGCTCACAACAAGTGTAGACATTTTGTTGTGTTCTTCACTTTGTCCATGATGGCAAAAGCAGATCTGGCTGGAAGTTCTGGACCTGCTGGAGATATGAGGAAAGCCTGTGGTGTGGCAGGCCTCTTGAAGCACCATTTTCAATAGCTCAGTACATTGCTAAGGGTGTTTTTATCAGAAAGCAGCTAGTTTAGAAATGAGAGTACTTGGTCATGCCTCAGCTCACTGCACTACTTCTGCACACCCACTCCCATTTTGGGACAGCTACTTCTGGCTGCGTCAGTCATCTTGTACGTTCTCCACATCTTCCAACCAGGGCAACCCTGAACCAAAAGTGCCAGTCAATACACTGGCTCATGCTCTTGCACAACCTCCTCCCACTCCCCATTTGGCAGGGAGAGCAAGCATATCTACTAAAAATACCTACTATGACCTGACCTGGTGATGGTGACTCTTAAACAACCCTGAAGGAGGGTTAACCAACTGTCCTGCTATGGTGAAAACCATGAGCACTTTTTTTTTCTCAGTGAAGCCTATATGCATGTCTGAAGCCAGACTTTTAAAGACATCCTTGTGTACTGCCACCAAGAAGGTGGCTTCTCCAAAGCTGTCTTAGAAGGGGAGCAAGAAGAGACATTGAAGTATGAGTCAGCACAGCAAAAGTGCTGTTTTGAAGTGGATGAACTATTCAAAGACTGCAATGACTCGCAGTTACAGAGAAATGCATTCCCTGTTGGTTTGTCATGGAGACATGTAAGCACAAAGCAGAACAGGTACTAGGAACTAGTATCGGTGTTCCAGAGTCTGTGAAACATCTGCCTTCTCCTCAGGATTTGCATACAGCTATTCCATGTGTCCAGTCCTAACAATCTTGTTCCATGCTTTCCTCATCATTGCACCAGCTTTGTGTTCAGCAGCCACTAGAGGCCTGCTCCCTGGAGCAACGGCCATCTGCAAGAGGCCCTTTTTGACCATAAGTAGGAGTAGGGCTGGGATCTAGCGCATCATCGTAACTGGAAGCTAGCTACTTCCCCTTCAGCTTCCTTAGCTGAAGCTCATCTTGCAGCTTGTCCAGCTGAGTTCTGAATATCATCATGGATGGGAGATTCCACAACCTCTTTGCCACAACAGGTTGTCCACCCTCACTGGGAAGAATTTTTTCTCCCCTTATATCTACTTGGAATTTGCCATGTTGTAACTTGATTGGTTGCCTTTTGCCATTTTGCTGTGCACCTCCAAGAAGAGTCTGGCTCTATCTTCTCTATTCCCTCTTACTGGGTAGCTGAAGACAACAATTAGATCATCCTGTAGCCTTCTCTTCTTCAGGCTGAACAAAACAAGCTCTCTCAGTGTCTCCTTGTTTGTCACATGCTCCAGCTCCCTGTTCTTTTGGTGGCCCTCCATTGGACTCATTCTAGTTTGCCAATGTCTTTCTTGTACCGCAGTGCTCCAGACTGTGCAGGGTACTCCATAGGTACTCCATAGGCAGTCTCACAAGTGCCGGGTGAGGGTGGGGGCAGTAATCACTTCCCTTGATTGGTAACGGCTATGCTGTTACCAATGCAGCCCAGTATATGATTAGCTTTCATTGCTACGAGAACAATTGCTCACTCAAGCCCATCCTTGTTGTTCACTGGGACCCCCAGGACCTTTTCTGCAAAGCTGCTGTTTATCCAGTCAGCTCCTGGCTGTTGTATGGGTTTATTATATCCAAGGTGTAGGACTTTACATTTGCCTTCACTGAATTAGAAAACATTCATGTCGGCCTATTTCTCCAGCCTTTCAGAGTCCCGCTGAATGACAGCCCTGCCCTTGAGTCTATCAGTTGCCCCCCTCAATTTCATGTCATCCACCTGCGTCACCTTATTTGACTTGACAAGGAACATACATTATTGTCGGCATGTTGAGGTTTGGCACAGCTGATGCCATCCTTGACAGTGTGATCTGGGATGGATCTGTGCTATGGCAGCGGCTTGTACTTCTCTTGCCATGTAGAACTACTCCTGCTTCTAGCGTTACGGTTGTCCAGGTGTGATGCTGAGACCATGGTTTCCTTTTGCAGATCTGAGATGCAAACTGTGAAGTGCAGCATTGCTGCCTTGGAGGCACTGTCTGGTCCCCCAGGCAGAAGGCTGAGCTGCACAAAATCTCCTCACAGTGTTGCTGCGCGAGCATCCCAGGGTCCATAAGCAGTGGATCTGACACAGTGCGATGCAGGATACCAGCAACATGCTCATGGGTAACACTGTGTTTTGCTGATCAGGGATATCAATTAAACTCAGACAGCAGAGTGAAAAGAGCAGGCGTATTTTACTAGAAATAACAAAATAATGTAACAGAATAATACAGAAATCATACAGTAAGAAAAGACAGAACAGTGCACTTAAACAAATAGGAAAATACATCATCATTAAATCATCAAATCATTACTACCTGAGAGAGAGAATAGTGATTAAGAAAGATATATCACCACTTGCATACTTTACCATCATCCAGATCCACAGTCGCTGGGGAGCCCTGGTTACAGCGAGGATTTGGAGAGCCTGTCCCGGCAAGTGGGAAATCCTACGCGGTGCGTCCACCCGTAGGTGAGGCTTCCAAAGTTGCTGTGAGCGGGTCCAGTCTTATATGCTAAAAATCAGCAAGCCAGAATAGCTGGCACCTTTGTTTCAAGCAGAAATATCTGGTTTAAATTTCACATTAGGTTCCCCCCAGAGCCTGGCCAGGGCTCAAGGAAGAAACTAAGGGAATTTCTCTGCTTATCTGATCGGGTTATGCACAAGGCCTCGAGGACAGGCACCTGCCTCCATGACTCTGTTACCCTATTCATATGCAAAGGAAGGGGAAGATACATTCATCACATCAGGTCTTGGAGACAGACACCTGCCTCCATGACTTTGTTACTCTATTCATATGACAAGGAAGGGAAAGATACATTCATCACATCAGGTCTCGGAGACAGACACCTGCTTCCGTGACTCTGTTGTTCTATTCACATACAAGGAACGGAAAGATACATTCAAGGTAGCTGCATCCTCCATGCATATTTCGTTAGGGATTACATGCTGAGTTAACAGTTTCGGTGCAGGGCCTGTTGCTCAGGCTTCAACACTTCCACCTTTTACATCAGACTAGGTGGTATTTATAATTTAGTATAACACCTGTTAGCATAATGGTTATCAGTTATAAAATATACAGGATTCATCTATAGGTCAACTCTGGCTTGGGCCTGTTGTCCAAGCCTTAGCACTTCACACTGGTACAAAGTCAAGGTACTGTATCTGATTGAAGTAGCCGCTTAAAATTTGGTCGTGTAACAGTCTCTTGAACTAGATCAAGCCTCTTACACCAGGGCATCTCTCAGTAAAAACTGCTTATTGAACCATACTCTGAAAATGGTGCCTTCTATTAAATATGTTAAGCTTTCTTTTTTTACATAAATAACTGTACTGATGACCATATTTTATACAAATAGGAAGCTATTTGATATTGTGATTACTTTCCATTTTCTTGAGGTAGCTTTTGGTTAGCTTAAAATATATTCATACTTCAAATATATATCTGCTTCAGATTAGTCAAGGTGAGTGCTAAGTAACACCTCCTTGGTGTCACCTCCAAAGCACTATAGCCTTCTGGAGAGCTGCCCTGATACAGAAGAGTTATCTTCTGGGTTTTTAAAACCAGAGTCCCTGAAGGAAGCTAGGAACAGCAAACCAATTGTCATTGGGTTTAGAGTTGTTGTACAGAGGTCTATAACCCCATTAGAAAAATGTTAGGGCTCCAAACCAAGGAAAATTTAAAAAGCTACAGAAGTGGTTTTGCCTCTTCTGCAGTTTATGGAGTGATCAGGAAAGTGTCAGCAGGTTGAATGTGCTAAGTGTAGCATGAAATGTTGTTAGGGCAGCTCCTTGCATCAGCAGTTCCCTCCTAGCTGTAGTTGCCACAATGATCCAGGTGGCCTGAAAGAAATGAGGACAGTCCTCAGAACCCACAGTTGCTGACAGGTAAGTTTTGTGAGCAGTAAGTCAGGCCCTCATCTCCTTGCCAGACTGTGAAATAGAACAAGTAATTTCAGCCCAATTACTCTAATTTTATATTCAGTGAGGGGAAAAAAAGAGCCTTCTGTAGCTGCAGAAATTAATTCTTCTAAATCGATGTAAAAAACACAAACCCTAGATGAGAAGCGAAGTCCTTCACCGGTGTGGTCTTTAGGATGCCCTGGTCCAGAAGAGCTGCTGCAAATTGAATGCATTTGATTCTGATTACTCTTCATAGCTATTTTATACTCTCTTACTGCTGCCCATTCACACACATTCACACTCCATCTTCTCTTTGTTTTCTATTTTCCATTTAATTTTTGTCTGTACCCTCACCCTGTGAAATTCACAGCACAGGATTTAATGAGCTTTTCAGTAAGAATGGATGAGTTATCAAATGGCATATTAAGTTATAGGACTTCTTTCTGTATAGTTTTTGGACATACACAATGTCCAGTGTAATGGATTTGTTGTGCAATCTGTATGACTTAATGATCTCTCTCTGTACTAATGTATTTTGATCAAGCTAAAATGAAGTTCTAGAAGTTATTAGAATTTACATCACTTAAGGGAATGAGTGATCACACATGCTGTGTAAAACCAACAGCTGAAGAGCTGAAGAAATTAAAGGTAAAAGGGACTGTGACATTGTTAGTGGGAAGAGGGACTTAAGGGGCTTTCTCCTATTAGCATGCCTAGTATAGTTTATACAGTATTAAATGCAGCCACACAGCTGGGCAGCTTCCTCTCTGTTACGTCATGTGAACTGTCTAATAAATGGAGCCTTTTAAAAACTTGTTGGAGGAATCTCAGGGCTTGAAAATTTCAGTCCTAAGAACTGTGAAATAAAATGGACTAGAAGTGCCCATGCAGAACTGCATTTTCTCTGAAAGAAAGTTGGATAGTGGAATCTAGCCATTTCTATTCCTATAGCACAGTTTAAATCTGATGGATACTCCCAATAAGTTCCTTCTCACAGGGAATCTGCATTCTGATCACTTTTCCCCTCAAAAGGGATTGCCAAGCAAAAGTACTGGAGAAATACCATAAAAAACTGGAAAATTCAAACCAGAAAAAGTGGAGGCTGGCTGGTTTTAATGAATAATTTCAACTTCAGAACAGCGAAAACTGAGAGATGTCCTACTGAGAAATCAGAGGATAGGACTCAGTAATTAAAAGGCAGAAGATTGATCAAGTTTGTATACTGAATACACCTCTTTTGGTGTATGAGATTTATTGTTTCAGAGTAATCTCAGAAGAGTGTTTATGCAGCAAGGCCTTTAGACATATATCAGGACACTCCAAAACCTGAATAGATTGTGTACGAATGTAAGTATTCCTGTGTAATGCAGTTCTGGATACTAGAATATGCCTACCATATGACTACAAGAATAGTAAAAACTTTCTACCCATGATGAAAGACTGCAGTGGACCCAAACAATTTCACCATTGGTCTGACTTGGTCAGATGTATGGCATTTCTTAGAATCTTGAAATTGTCAATAATTTGCTTCAAAATAGACCAATCATGCAGTGCCTAAAAAGGAAAATTCTGGAGACAAACATGAAAAAAAATAAAATCCTGTCATATACATCCATAAAGCAACTATCAGGTCTGACTCTCACATCATATCAGTTCTAGGAGTAAAAAACTGTCATTCAGAAAAAAAAAGTAATCATGAACCTAACAAAGCAAAATAAGTGTAGAGACAGGAAAAACATGGGATAGCAAAACCCACAGAAAGTAATACAGGAAAAAGCACCATAGTCTGAAGTTAGATGTCCAAAACAAAGATGTCATGAGATAAAGGCATCGCACAAAGAAATTAATTATATTGTAAAGAGCATGGGGAGATATTTAAAGGTATTGAGTTTACAAAGTTATAACTGAGGGAATATGCGATGATTTTATCTTTATCTTAGAAAGCTGATCTTTTATGCATTCTCATGCTCACTCAATCTAGACCATGGACAAGTGCAGGCCAAGTAATTACAATGGGGAAACCGGACATCAAAACCAGAGATGAGCACAGAGAGGAGGTGCTCTTAAAACAAAAACCTCTGTGCTTGCTTAAGGTGTGAAATTAGAAATATACAAAATATCCTGCAGAATACTTGGAAAAAAATTGTATGTTCCCACAGCAGAACTCACTAATGCCCCAGACCTTGAACAGTGCTTGCTGTTCTCTAAGTTTGACAGATTGTACTACTGTAATACTGAAAAATCAGTGGGTAAAAAAAAGATAAATATCAGTGTGCTGAGCCAAGAATGAATAGAAGTCAGTTTAGTTTTTGTCTAGTAGTTAACACAAGGGAAACTGACCTTACCTTTAAAACGCTATCAGAGTGTGTCATGGAAGTATAGAGGGAAAATTATGTATGTTTGCTGCTTTTGTGAAGGTTTTGAGAAGTTTCAGCATGACAGATAGATATGCATCACTGAAAAATGTATTGATAACTCACAAAATCTAGACTTAAGAAAACACTGTAGCTGAGAGAGAAAGCAGCATTGTGAACAGATATTCAAACATCATAGTGCATCATCAAGGTACATTTTGTCTGTGAAAGTATTTGGTATTAAGTAGAAAGCATAACAAATGACAGTTTGGAATCTTCTAAATGGCATTGGAGTTAATGGAGCTTTTATGAACAATATAATGTCTGTTAGCAATCTTTCTCTAATAGTTCAGTTAGAGATCTTCAGAGCTTGATGAATGTTTTGAAAAAAAATGATAATAAATGTTAAAAAACCAAAAGTGCTAAGAATAGTCTCAGCAAAAGACCAAGTTGACAACTAATTTATTTTAACAACCAAGCACTAGATCAAAGCTACCAGCACTCTAGCAATTTGTTGTAGTGCTGGCTTCACTGTGCATTCCCGGTCTTCCAGTCTCCACCATTTACTACTTCATTGTGTTGTGCATGGGGAACAGAAGAATAGCTCCCTTTCTGGACAAAACTATGGGTTGATGGGGCAATAGTTTCCTCATGTCTCCTTTCCTTATGATAAAAGGGCCACATAGCATGGAAACCACATTCTTTTCCTTACTCAGGAATGTACTCCAATGATTGCAGTAATCCATGTGCGCAGGGAAACCTTGAGAAACCCCAAGTGGTCCTCATGACTAAGAAAAAACAGTAAGGCTTAATTCTCATTTCAGCAGTTGGTTTTTATCCTTGCCATGTGTTGTGCTATTACTCCTGGCTTTTCACTTCTGCAGTCTTTCTGTCTTCCTTTTCACTATCCTTCCATCCCCCCCTCCCCTTTTTTTTGTTTTACTCTTTCTTCTTATGAAAAACCAGGATGCCCCATGTCTTGTCCAAGTCATGGGAGTGCAAGAGTGACTTGAAGGATGGAGGAAACTGCTGGTCCTGTTCAACCATGCCAGGAGAAGATCCTGGGATTGGCTGCTTCTGCTTCTGACACAATTTTCAGTGGGTAGATGAGCAATAGAAGGGAAGTGGATAGGTTTTTAAATTTAGCAGATGGAAGAAGGAAGATGGTATGAAATAAAACATTAAAAAGCCCTTACAGAAATTAATTGCCATTTCCAATGTTATTCATGATAGAGAAAAGCAAATGTGCACATTCACCAGAGATTACTCAAGATGTGATGGATGGTTAACCATCTTGCTCAATTGTAAAAGCCTGACACTTAAAAAAAGATGCAGAAATGAATCGCAGTGCACTTTAAATTTGAAACAAGAGATGAATATTTAAAGTCAGTTGAACAGCCAAAACCACAAATGAGACTGTTGAGAATGATGTGCTTAGAGCACAGCTGCTTGAAGTAAGGGCTTGACACTACTGTGTATCTGCAATACATTGCCTGACAATCACCAAATTACTCTTAATTCTAGTAAAATTAAAGAAAAAGAAGCAAGAGGAAAAATATCAAATGCATTGCTAGGTAGACCCAGATTCAGAGAACACAGGACATTTTACAGCATTCTCACAGCTGTTAAGGATGGGAGATGGTGATCTGCAATCACTGGTTTGGAGATGTCAGCTTAAAGAGATGAGAAAAAGGCTGAGGAATTGGTGTGGGGCAAAATGTGAAGGGAGACATTGTCAAGGTGACAATAAACAAAATAAGGGGTTATTAAAGTGCAGTGCAATGCAAAATAATGCATCTATTCCTGGGAAAAAATATAAGCAAGTTTTTTTTCATTTACATTAGTGTTCCTCATTATGTGTGATTGGAATGTGGAGATTTTTACTTCAAAAGGCACAAACAATGTACTTCAGATCAATAATCTTTATTTCTTTGCTGTCTGCTATTTTGCAGGATAATGATCTTTCTGTAAGGTTTTTTTGCAAAAGAACTAGATTTTGAAGTTTGCAATTGCATTGGCTCCCTCTGGTGGCATTCTGAAATGCTCTACTTTATAGTCCAGTAAAATTAACTGATTCAAAATTAGTTTGGTAGCAGAAATTTGAGGTTACTATTTTATGTAATTGTTACATTAAAAATAGGAGAAAAAAAATAATTATATCTCTTAAATCCAATTCAGTTTACACAAAATCGGCTCATAAAATTAAATTATAGCAATCTGGGTCAAAATGGCTGGAGAAAACATCATTCATTTCCCCTCCCTCACACTCTCTTCACTGAATTAATGGATAACATTTTGCTAGTATGTGGTTGTAAAGAAGAGGAGTTACAACAATGTCTTAACTATGGGACTGGCCTGTTTCACTTGGCAGCAAAAATCAATCAGTCTCTTACAGAAAGTTATAATAGGAGAATTTCCATTTTGAAATTAAGGCACTTGGCAGCTGTTGCCACTTGCATCCTGAGAGTTCTTGCCAGAGCTGAACCAGATGTGCAGTTAATGCCTGGTTTTGTCCATTTGTTACTAATAATGAATATAGAAAAGAGAGGAAAGAAAGGATAAAGAGGAGCAGGAAATGGAGGAAGCAGTTAGATCATTTCCCCTGTTTATTCATGTAGGCAGGACCCACATTTTGTGGGTTTTGCAAAAGATGAAACTAACCCTTTTGCCTAGAGTTGGGTAACTCTGCAGTTGCCCATTCTCAGTGTAGCAAGACTGACTGAGAGGAAGAAAATGATTGAAGTTGCATCATCACTGTATCCCAGTCCCCTATCTCTGCTGTGTAAGTCCTCATCACCGAACATGGTAGGTTTCCCAAATGAATGAATGCTCCTGCCACTCTTTTACTTAATAATAACTGAAAGTTCAGGGACTATTGCCTGGAACCAGAGAGAGAGAGTATTTTTTGACTCTGCTGTATGAACATTGTTGGGTTGATACACTGATATACTTTTAATTATAGCACTTTAGAAACTATGAAAAGAAGAAGACAGGAAAAAGTCAAGTTTTTCTGTAGGTTAACTACTCATACTGGAAGAAATTGTGTAGGGTCTTCTATTTAAATGGGTGAGGGGCCACAATCTTTTCTGACATAGTTTAAGAAAAGTAAAAAGGGAAATGCTAAAGATATTTTTAGAACCATTATTTTCTAAATGGCACAAAGACTAAGCTTTTCAAAAGGACTTCAGTGCTAAATACCAATAATATTTTACACTTCTGACAAAATTCAGCTGAAGATGTCAAATTTTTGCCCAGTCTGACACAGGCAAAATCCTGATCCTACATGCTTCTGGTTAAGCAGAAGGATTTAAACAAACTTATTAGATAATTCTTTAATGAACTTACTGGTCTTCAGCTTTTCAGAATTATTTCAGACAGGTTATTTCAGGTTTTCAAAAAACCCCACAACCAACAATACTATAAGTAAGAGCTATACATCTGTGAATAGTGTATATATATATATTTGTCTACCACAGATGAAGAATTTTCTATGATTCACTTACTAGTGTATTTAAGCATAATAGCTTGGCATTCTTAAGGCCTGTTTGTGTAATTCTACACACCTGAAAGTTCCTGGAACATTTCTTTAACCTGTAAGACACACACCATCAGATAAGCAATATATTGTGTGTGTCAGCATGTTCTTCTAAAACATTTAATATGAACTTTAGTATTACTGAATCTTGTTTCTTCATATGAGGAAGTCCTGTATTATTCAGCAAGTTCTTTACCTCACATTTCCACAATGTATGTTTTACATCTACAAAACTTACTAGGTTTGGACAATGCCTTTTTGTTTTTAAAATCAATTGAACCAGTAATAAGTTACCAATTTTTAAATAAAGCTGGCTTCTGAGTCAAGAAAGAACAGAAGAAATTTCAGCCATTTTTAAAAGGCAAAAATGATTGAAACTGTGCATTAAGAATGGAAAGTCATTCATAACTCCACATCAGATGATTAAAAGCTGAGCTTGACTATTTATAGCTAAGCACTGTCAAGAGCAATATGTGTTGATGAGAGAACCTGACTGTTAGTACATTGCTAGATTAGGTGCATGTTAATGAGGCCTGTACAGTGCAAGAAAAGGGATGAAGAGTAAAGGTAATATTTAGAAGCCAGAAAATGTTTAAATTACTTAGATAGACAAAAGTGTAAAATCGGAGGCAAAAGGAGTTAAAGTAAGTAAAATTTTCACTTTCTAGCTATTTGTAAAGAAGCTCTACTTCCTACAGAGACTTAAAAATGTAGACTCATAAGGCTTTACAAATTTACGTCTAAAAAGAATTACATTAGTATTTTTAATAGTAGTTAATTACTACTAATAAATACCCGCCTGCTAAATAAATAATGATTAATACATTTAGAGTGTATATTTTCCTGAAGGCATTTTTTCAAACAAAGTAGAGAAAGCAAACACTTTTCAGAGGGGCTCCATTGCAATACTGTGCTGAAACCAAGCTTTTTAGTTTTGCTTCTGTCTTAATCTTGGTTGTATTATTTCAGGGTAACTGAGAAGTATCAAGGCATTCGACTCTTAGGGGTGTGTCAATCCTTAAACCTGGGTATGGAATCACTTTTACAGTGGCCATCATGTGGTACAATTCCCTAGAAGATTTCAAAGGTGATGGGATGCAGCTTTGCGAGACTATTTAGATCAGTTTGGGAATCTGACCAGAAGATGTATATTCAGGGCAGAAGATGTATCAGAAGATAGATCGACGGAGTAATTGATCAATCTTCTGGTCACCACTTTTATTTAGAAAAAAATCCTTAGTATGCATGGGAGAGAGTTCCTGAAGTCTGACTGTCCCTGTAGAATAACATCGTATTTTCATAGGATGAAAGATTAAAATACCAGGTATTTTTTAGGTAAATGAATTTTGGATATCCTATTACAACATGCATTCTTATCATACACTACCTCGTGTAACTGCAAACTGTAGCAATCTGTTTTCCTTATATTTGGAAGTAAAAGAACAACTGTACTCAAAAATGGGCACTACAGGGCCAATTAATAACATCCCTGTTCTCTTAAATAGAGACATGCTAGTGTGTAAAGTTTAGATCTAGATCTGAGTTTGCCTACAATTTAGGGAGGAACGGAAGAGCCTTGCAGTTCTGTAGACCGGATGCAGAACTTCAGCTGAGATATTTAGGAGAAGGATGTTGTGGCTAGATGGATATCTCAGATTCAGATAACTTTGTGTTTCAGGATGCATTCAGAATTTGGGTGTTGCCTATGCTAGTTCCATACTTAAACTTCCTCTGTGGTAAAACAATTACTTAGTCTGAGATTTTGGTGAGTGAAATAAAGAGAATTTGTGGCTTTTGAAAAGACAAGATAGTGAAAGCTATGTTTATGGAGAGGAAAATATGCACAGAACTCATGGAAAGAGGATATGAAATTTGGAAGGCTGCGGCTACAGTTTCTGCAGCCCATAAACCACCATATTTCCTTCATGTGTTCAAATGATACAGACAAGAGATGGTCATTGCTCAGTGTGGTCTCTCCTTTTGCCAGATCGCTTTCTGAAAGGGAAAACAGCATGAAGTTATGCAGCAAGAACAGCAATTTCATGGCTAGTCTGAAATGGTTGGATATGGTACAAAGAAAGGATGGGGATGGGTGATGGAATCAGGGCAGTCCAACAACAGCAGGCGTGCCATGCACATTGTCAAAAGTTTACTGGTCAGAGATCTCAGCAGCTTGGCAGGTTCTTGTGCCTACATTCATCCTCTCACTCTGCATGCACATAACAACAATGCCCAAATTGTGATCATTCATCTCCTAGCTCCTAACTGTGATACTTAATGAGACCACTGTGAACTCTCCCTCCTTATATAGTCAGTTGTCCTGGTTTTGGCTGGGATAGAGTTAATTTTCTTCATGGTAACTAGTATGGGGCTATGTTTTTGTTGTGGGGGTGCACAAGAAGTTGGGAGGGGACACAGCTGGGACAGCTGACCCCAACTGACCAAAGGGATAGTCCGTACCATATGACGTCAGGCTCAGAAACATAAAAGCTGGGGGAAGAAGAAGGAAGGGGGGGGAAACATTCGCAGTGATGACGTTTGTCTTCCCAAGTAACCGTTACACACGATGGAGCCCTGCTTTCCTGGAGATGGCTGAACACCTGCCTGCTGATGGGAAGTGGTGAATGAATTCCTTGTTTTGCTTTGCTTGTGCATGCAGCTTTTGCTTTGCCTATTAAACTGTCTTTATATCAACCCACGAGTTTTCTCACTTTTATTCTTCTGATTCTCTCCCCCATCCCATTGGCAGGGAGTGAATGAGCAGCTCTGTGGGGTTTAGTTGCCAGCTAGGGTTAAACCACGACACAATAGAGAGACAGAGACAGCATTTCAGTGTTAGGCTAGCAGAGTGTTATTCTGGGCTGCCTACAGTGTCCAAAGTCGGATGGGATAAAAGTAAGCTTGTTTGACTAGGAAATTGTTATTCCTGCTTGTTTCATATCCCCCTCTTTGTCTCAAAAAGTTAGTTCCTAAAGTTTCTCATTATTTCAGCAACATAGAAATATTAACTACCTTGACCCATTTTTTTCTTTCATTGTTTGTCTACAGGAAGATGGTCATACACATATTCTTGGTATATTATTACTGAAGAGATGGTTACACTGGGAATGAAGATTGGTTTATATTGAAATGTGTTTCATTAGGTAATTTAATTGATAGGTTTGGTGCTACCACAAGACAACTCCCAAGAAAAGGGAATTTTTTAACTTAATATACCATGTATAAACACCTTCTAAGCCTGTATGGTAATTGCTCATCATTATGTCTGAAGCAATGGTCTTTTGGCAGAAACTTAATGACTATTATTCCATTGGGGAAGATAAGGCTCTGGTATTCACTTACTGAGTTATTGTCTTAATTCTTTGTGTCTGGATGATCACAGAGAATGTAATAATAGATTGGAAATGAAGGATAAGAGGGTCTATTCATCAAAGACTTTATCCAAAGGACATACGAATTCTGGCTGGCTGGACTGACTGTTTTATGCAAGTGTCATTTGTACAGCAGATGCCTAATAGCAGCTGCTGAAGAGTCACTGAACTGTATTGTTCTCAGAAAGATGTATGCATCTTACCATCTTTGCAAATTGTAAAAATAAATTTATAGACTACAAAAACATTTTCATAGATGAGACTGTTTTCAAGCAACTAAAGAGGTGATATGACTTAATTTCGTTACATGACTATCTATTCCTTGCTTTCTAAATGCAGATAATCTGGAACAGAGAAGAAGTTTATAACAGAAGGTAACATGAGAAGAAAGACTATTAAAGGTCTTGGAAGTATTTGTATTCCAAAGAGTTCTTCTATCATGCGTCTAGCTACAGTTTTTATATTTTTCTGAAGGGGAGAGATTTTTTGTTGTCTTTTGAAGTGCCTTGACCATTTATATACCCACTATTTGCTTTTCTACAGCCTGCAATGGGAGAGGATTTTTTTTGTTGTTCTGTAAACAGCATCATTTTCTCCTAGACATAGCCATTCATGACAAATTCACAGAGGAGTACATCTTAAGAGGAGGAGGGGTTTAGAGAAGGCATGGGAAAGTCAGACAGCTGGCATGCTGCAAGTGTACCCATTTACAACATTTCTTGAAGTAGTCCTATAAACCATTTCTCATTTTCTTGGAGACTCAATGTGTTAAACTCCATGTTGGTGTAGGATGGGATACAGAAGGTGGCATGTGATGGAGAGCTCAGGGATGTAAGCACATGACATGGGGCATGTGCTGGGTGTATTGGTCATTTTACAGAGGAAGAGCTGAGGTGCTGCATTTGCCTGTGCTTGTCAGGGCCTTATTTCAATGCAGGGACAAGGAAGATAAGAGCCTACAGTGCAATACTGTTGCATCTTTTACTTTCCAGAACCCCAGGCTTGAAATACAGCTCATACAAAGATCACCAAGGAACTGCATTTACCTACATGAGTACAGAAAATGGAAGAGGTTATAGCACTGTATTGACAGTGAAATTCAGGCACTAAGATAAGATCTACCAAATAAGTAAATCTTGCACTAATCTTTAACAGTTCTACAGTTCAGTTTTAAGAGCCTTTAGTTTTAAGGGTTCCTCATGTCATTAACTTGCACAGAGTGCATCAACCTCTCAGACATAACTCAGTCTTGTGAAGCCAGCAGCAAGAAGAACAGTAAAGCAGTATTTGCAGAGCAGAGCAGAGCAGTGTGGTGGGACTCTGATCACCAGCAGTGTTGGATTTACAGCAGCATATGGCATGGGCAGCAGTTGACTTTGTATTTGGAGATGGCCATGGAGAATTAAGATGCAAAGATGACAGTAAATACATCTTACTGCCATTCACAGTTTTTGCAGTGGCTGAAGACGCATATGCTTCCATTGAACCTGAAACTTCCATCAGTTGTGAAATTTGTATCCAGAGAATTAATGTGCAGAAGAACGAGAACTCAATCATACAATCAGCCGTGTTGTGGATTCCATGCAAAAGCCACCCCTGCAGTATAGATCAGCAGCTGTATTTGACTGGATATAGATATATAGATGAGCTAATATAGATAAAAAGCCATATTTGAGTGGATATTGTCCTTGCTCCACAAGGACACGTGGATCCCTGGGGCTGGCATGCTGGGGGCTCCTTGTGGGGGCTGGGGGCTCCTTGTGGGGGTTGGGGATGTGACAGGGCAGGGCTTGGCAGCCCAGGCCTATCCCACCACCTCAGCCAGGAGCAGGGCAGCTGGGGGGCACTGGGGCAGCCCCAGCCTTGGGCACTGGTCACCTCTGTGGGGGACAGGCTGAGGCTGCACTGGGACATCAGCCAACGGATGTGGGTCAGTATCAGTCCTGGTGAGGAGCTCTGGGGTCAGACACACTGCTGGGATGGCTGGCCAGGGTGTCCCGGTGGTGCTGCCTGGGGGCATCTCTGGGACACCAGCAGGAAGGGGCTGCGCTGACTTTGTCCTGGCCCCAAGCCCCACTGCCAGATCCCCAGACAGGGGAAGTGTGCACTCAGGACCCTTAGAGATGTATTCAATAAAGGCACTACAAAACTAGTGGGGAAACAAAGTGTCAGCAGGAAACACAGAGTTTATCACAGGTTTTATAATAATTGACAGATAGGAACCATACACTACAGCAGGGTCATGAAGGCTGTACAAGAGCTGCAGAACAGGTGAGGAGACATTGTCAGCTGGGCCCGTTGCTCTGGCACAATGTAAAGACATGCTTCCCGGTCATGAGCATGTCTCTGTAACTCGACCCTCCCTCTCTGCAGCTAAGATATCTGGAGAGTTTCTGTTAGTCCTGTTTCAGCCACTGAAGGAGAAAACACCAAGACTGAAAAGAAGCAGCATTGTTACATCTGCTGAAACTAGCACAGGGTTAGTTAATGGCTAATAGTGGTCAAATAGTTCAGAGAAACCAAGGAAGTCAGGACAGGGGTCTGACATACACTGCTAGTCAAACTATCCAGCCACTCCCCTTGGGTGAATACTGCTGGGTCTGTATGATTATGTGATTTTCTAATGTAGATTCCTGGTCTTCAAGTGTAACTGATGACATTCTTTTCATAGGAGAGAGAAGGATTAAGAAAGAAGTGATTTAAGAACATAATGGGAATCTTCAATTATTTCTAAGCAGAGCTATTGCAGAATATTAACTTGAAACAGAGACTAAGGAGATCTGAGGCCCAAGTGTCAGAAGTCAAAGATGTGAATGAATTACACTCAACTTGTCATTAAATATGAGTACCTCCATCAGGCATCAACAGGGGGTCTTCTGCCAACATTATTTCAGACCAAAAGAAAGGCTTATGTTGTCTGAAAATGTCTCAATTTTTCCAGCTATATGAATTGCAAAAATAAAAGATGTTAACTCTCATCACAAACCATGACACCTCAAGGCCTCATAAGAAAATTCTCCATGACTGAAATACTGGTTAAGTACATTTTGTGAAATTTATTCTGTTGCTAGCCCTTGATTTTTAACTGTATTGCCACAGTACTTCCAAAATGAAAACATTAGGGTGATAGTTCTCTGCAAATATGACTTCCCATTCCCCAAATCTTCTGCATCATCTTCCTGACATACTTGGGAGAGGCTAAGCTGATGGTTAATAAGAAGAAAGAGGTGTATGAACCAGAGTATTGACAAAAATCATTGACAAATGGCCTCTAGACAGAGCTCCTGAGGGGTTGTGACAACGTCGAAGTGTTAGTCCACAATGCTAAAATAGATATCACAAGACTGAAGTGATCAGAAAAAACAGTCTTGCTTGCTTCCTTAAGAACAATGAGCTCAGTGTCTCCTCCAGTAATTTTGAGACAAAGCAGTTCTTGATGCAGGACTCCACCTACTTACAATGCTATAAATCTGCAGAAAAACATAGCAAAATATGTCAATCCTCAGAAAAACATCTGCATCATCCTGCCATGCCCGCTCGTCCATGTAGCCCTTAGGAGCCCCAAACATAACAATTAGATAATATCGCCAAGTCTGAAATCTTCTCTCAGTCCCATGGCTTTTCTTCACACCTTTCTCAGCAGTATCTTTCCATACTCATTTCCAGCCATGTCCTCAGATTGAGTTTCTAGTGTTGTAGAGGGGACAGACTGCATCCTCATCAAGTCTGCAGATCATACCAGATTGAGGAGGCTGTTTGATACACTTGAGGGCTGTGCTGCTGTTCTGATGGGCTGGAGGGAGGGACCAACAGGAACCTTATGAACCTCAACAAGGACAAGTGCAAAGTCTTACACCTGGGAAGGACAAATCACTGGCAATGATACAAGCTGGGGACTGACAGGCTGGAAGGAGCTCTGTGCAGAAGTACCTGAAGGTACTGGCAGTCAGAAAGCTGAACAGAGAAAGCATCCTGAGCTGTATTAACAGGAGCACAGCTTGTAGACTGAAGAAAGTGTTTTATCTCCCTCTACCAGCATTCGTTAGATCACACCTAAATAGTACATGTTTTGGGCTCCTCAAAACAAAAGACATTGATGAACTTGAGCAAATTCAGCAAAATGTCACCATGGCAGTCAGGCTGGAGGACTTGCCCTGTGAGTGGAAACAGAAGGAATGGGGCTTGTTCAGCCTGAAGAAGACATGGCTTCAGGGGACCTAAGAGCAACCTTCCCTTACCTACAAGGAAGTGATTGAGGAGGTGGAGCCAGGATCTTCATAGCAGTGGATGGTGGGAAAGCAGGAGACAAGGCATGTCAACTAAAACAAGAGAGGCTCAGACTGGACATAGGGAAAAACATTTTCCCCATGAAGACAGTCAAGAAGTGGGACAGGAGCCCAGAGAGGCTGTGCAGTCATCATCCTTGAAGGTTTTCAAGATCTGGCTGAAAAAACCCCTGAACAACCTGGTCTGATCTCACAGCTGACGCTTGTTTGATAAGGAGGTTGGACTAGAGAGCTTCAGAAGGTCCCTTCCAACCTGCATTATCCTCTGATCCTATAATATTATTTCTGAAAACTTTCCTTTCCCCTCCCCTCCTAGGATGCCCTGAAGAAGGTATAAGGAGGGTGAGAAAAGAGGTATGGCATAGGAAGAAACTAATGCTTTATTTCAGTAAATTACATTAAAATCTTATGATTAGGAAAAGGGAGGTCGAAGTAGCAGAAACCCCAGGAGAGAAAGCATGAGGCAAAGTATTTTGGAACAGAATCTGTAAACAGTTACTCATTTGAGTGAGGACTGATAGACAGCCCTGAGTAGTGTACAACTGTAATGGGACTCCATGCTCTACAAGATCAAAATAGTAAAGTGCTCCATTATGGCAATTATCTATCAAAGGGTGAAAATGCAATAGATGAAGTTGCTAAAATACTTCTGTGTTCATTAGCCTCATTATGTCGCAAATGTGTTATAGGGCACTATATGCTAATGCTGTACCTGACAAACAGAAAATGTTAATGGCAATGATAGAAATGTAAATTATAAGGAAGCCAATCCATGTTCAGCCATTACAAATCCAAGTACATGTTGAGCCTGCAAATACTTATTGGTGAGTCTGTTGTCAACTTCCAAAACCCTTTCATCTGATCCAAGTTATGAGGGGATTGAGGTCACACAGCATCTTTCTCATGACATGATAGATCAATAATATTCTACTTAGAGCCAAGACTGAACAATTTCGATTTTTGACTTAGGGAAACAGATGACTCTTCATTTGACCTTGAAGATTATTGGAAGGCAATTAAATGATCAAGCATTGTCAAACATTCTTTGGTGAAAAGCTCTTTGTAATCAGGATTTGTAAACTTGTACCAGGTCTGGCTGAGCCAGAATTGGTTTTTCCCCTGTAGCAGCCCTCATGGTGCTGTGTTTTATGTTGGGAGCTGGCAGGGTGTTGATAGCACACTGGTGTTGTGGCTACTGCTGAGTGGTGCTTACACAGCACCAAGGCTCTTTCCGACATTTCCCCCTGCAGTGGGACGGGGTGGGCAAGATCTTGGGAGGGGACACAACCAGGACAGCTGACCCAAACTGACCAAAGGGATATTCCATACCATATGACGTCTGCTCAGTATAAAGCTGGGAGAAAGGAGGAAGGGGGTGGGGTCACCCTTGGTCCTCCGAGGCAACCACTACGCGTATTGGAGCCCTGCTTCCTGAGAAGGCCCGACATCGCCTGTTCATGGGAAGTAGAGAATAAATCTGTTTTCTTTTTTTTGCTTCCGCGCGCGGACCTTTGCTTCGCTTTGCTTATATTAAAACTGCTGTTGTTTTACCCACAAGGGTTGTTTTGTTTTCCTATCTTATTTTCTTTCCCCTCTTTGCCCTGTTGAGAAAAAAAGGGGAAAGGGGGGAAGTGATAGAGCAACTTGGTGGGTACCTGGCATTTAGCCAAGGTCAAACCACCACAAAACTGAAAGAGCCAAATAACTTGGATTGAACTAAACTACAGCTTTTTAACCAGATAACTTAGTGAAGTCACCTATGTACAGGGATGTGGGTCTCTGCTTTCTGTCATAAATTTGTCTTAAGGTTTTGCAATTAATTATTTTTTAAATATTATAATTTTTTATAACATTTTATTAAAGTAATTACTTTTGGTTCCAGTCAGGAAAAAGCCTTTAACTCATCAGGTACCAGTGGCTTCAGACATGTTTTAAGAATTTCACCATTCCCCTGTGTGGCTGAGTCAGGATTTCAATATTCACCCATCGGTCTGGGGAGAACAGAAGGTACATATAAATCTCTACCAGTGTGGAATACATTCCCTCCAGAGTGGTACTAGTTAACAAGCTATAGGGAGGAAGGACTATTCCCCAGCTCTTTCTCAAATCCTTCCAGGCAACTCCTTCCAAAGCTCTAAAGAGTCCTTCAACACTTACATTCAGAAAATCTAAGGGTTCTAATTATAACCACTTCTTCACCACTGACATGGATGATGAGGAGAAAATGAGATCTCAGTGTGTTCCTTCTGGTTTTAACTCACCTGCAGCGAGTGTCAGAGAGATAACTGCCTTCTGTAGATTGCATATGGCACCACTGTCTCAGGATACTAGGAAAAAGTTATATGAACAGCTGATTTGTGTAATCGATTTGTTCTAAATTTGGTGCTCATTTCCAGATTAAAGCCTCAGAACACAGATCTGCGTGTATAAACTCTCTGGAGTTATTACATTTATGTCACGAATCAAGCTCATGTAATTCTGGTGCTCAGGAAAAATTACACAGTAGCAGGAGAGGAATAAAAACACAACAGGATAAAATTGCATAATAACAGGAAAAAATGAAGATGTAAAAAGGAATTGGTTGGTTTTGAGGTTAGGGTTATGGGGCTCTATGGCTAAACCCAGCTGGCCTGGAGGAAGAGAAAAGTAGGCTAAATAAAAATATGTTGGAAAGAAGCATTGCCAATTAAGTTTTAATATTATTTGGGCAAGAAAGTAGCAATGCTTAATAAGAATCTAAACTGAAGTCTATTAACTGTCAGGGGCAAAGATATGTAAGGTTCTTAAATAACAAGCACCTATATTTGCTGTTCTCAACAATGTATTTTCTCCAAGGAGAATTTCAAAATATGACACTGTAATTCCAACAACCCTCCCATTTCCTGGAACAGTTTTTCTTCCCTTTTTTGAATCTCTGCATGCTTTAATAGCTTCAAAAATATTGCAGGGGGATAGTTAAATTGTTCAGTAGTTACACTTGCAGACAGTAGTTAGGAGAGATTCGCAAACCTGGAGAAAGAAAAACAGATTTCTGAATAAAGAAAGAAAAAATAGCAACAGAGATCAAAGTATGCTTCGGGGCAAGCTGTTCTTTATAATTGCAGCAGGTGCAGCAAGTGATGTAGCTTTGCTGTGCAATGAGGATAAGATAGGCCACTGTGCACAGCCCCAAAGGGCTTTGGCTTATGAAGTGTCACCTAAGCAGCACATACTGCCTTGCCATAGTTTACAGGGATTGGAAGAAGATAAGTCTTGTGACAAACTTGGGGATGATGGGGGCCAGAGAGGCTTATCAAATTCCCGTGGGATTTTTCTAAAGAAAGAATGTCACCAAAGTGGCTACTCCAGCCTTTAGACCAGTTCAGCTTCTGTGGGTAGGCTGAATACAGGATGCTTTGGGGCAGAAAATGTCTCTTCCTGTCCTTTGCCTAGTGTTCAGCTGGGAAATTGCTTGTTAGTGAGTACTAACACTGGATTAAGCTCCCAAACTTCTCATAATTCATATCGTCTGTCCGAAAGTGACTTTTGAGCCTTGGGCAGCTCTATTGAAGCGAAGTTGCTCCGCTGCTGCTGTCATGCGGTGAGTTATGGGGTAGCACTGGCAATGAGTCTGTGTGGTGATCTGAACCCTCAGCCGCTAGAGCAACGTGGTGGGACAGACAATCCTAGGCCACAGAAGAATTCAGCTGTCCATCTAACCCAGCCTCCACTGGGAAGAGGCGGCGGTGGGACCTTGTGGCAACCACCTGTCTCTGGACCAGTGCTGGATGTCTCTTCTCTTCAGCTGTCATGGGGGTTGCTCTTTGCAATATGGAGATTTTGGTATGTTGCTTGTAGGCTCTGAAAGATTATTCACATTGAATAATGTATATAATAGATGTTGCATTTGATTAAGAAAACCTCATATGATATTGCCAAATTCAATTTTAATTGCATTTATTTTGAAATGAAAAACAATTGAAATTGTTGGATGATTAGGATGCACGTTGTAGAGTAGACTTTTGCGTATTATCCAAACAGAAGATGCCAATACTTGGACATGTAACCAGTTAGCTGCACAATTTGCAGTCATTGGATCAGAGCAGTTCACAGAAATATTTCAGTTTATAAATCTATATGCCAACCACTAGTGGCACTCTCTCTATATTCACAGCCATAGAACCATATATGCCTAGCCTACACTTTTTGAGCCAATATGATGCTGGTGCAGTTCACATACTCTCAGCATTGGTGTCTGGTGGGGCCAAGAGTTGCAGTGGCTTTGACAGTGTTCCCTGTTCTGTGCAGGACTGCATAAAAATGGGGGGAATCAGGATCAGATATTCAACTGCTCTTGATGCATTTCCCTACCTTGCATTCATGGTGTTAAGAATCTAATCCACATGGTGGCCAGGTGTCATGAACTTTAAACCTTCCAGGTATCTTTTTAACTGTTTCTAAGATAAATAGTTGCCACTGTTTCCCATGAAAACTGCTCAAAGAAGGCATACAAAGAAACCATTTCAGTTGAAATGGGAGAGGAAGATAGCTATGAATTTTAGAGTTCACTTTTAGGGGTCAAAACAGTGTGATAAAAGCATTTAGAATGTAATTTGTAAAGTGAACCCAAGCCGAAGCGCATTCTTTGGGAAACAAGACAAAACAATGCTCTAGCTTATTACTCAGGACAGGCTGCTAAATGTTTTTAATGTGACTGTAACAGATCCTTTGTCATTAGCAGACGCATGTGCAGAGTATGAATACCTCAACCTGGGAGATAATTAACAGGAACAGAAAACCACATGACAAAAGCTGGTCCCTCTCTTCTGTATTGTATCATCCCTTCTGGGACACATAGGATGCAGTAATATCAACAAGTATTAAGCTAGGGCTTAATCTCAAGCCTCAGCCTCTGCCAGCTTCTACATTGCTCTATAAATCATCCTCTCTTCTTAGCAGAGCTTGGCTGGGTATTAAAGATGTGTTCAAAGTCAGCACTCGCTGATACAATTAACTAATCTACATCTCTCAAAGCTGAAGCTAGATATTTATTTTTAGGTAGAACTATTTTTCATCTGAAAGCACTGATTTATCAAAACTGAAGTGTTTTGTGGGAAGATGTTTTAGCAAAAAATGAATAGAACTGTCTGCTGAGGAGGCATGTGTGAGAACCTGCCAGCTTGACGAAACAAGGGGCAATGGCAAGTTGAGAGCATGCAGCCCTGGAGTAAGGCATGTGGCTCCTTGCAAGCTCAGCTTCTCTGTTCTCAGTTTTTAAGCATCTCACCTCAGGGCTGTCAGGAGCCAGCAATGGGGAAATCCTCAGTGTTCAGCCTTGAGCTGCCCAGCCACGGCAAACATTGGTGTAACAAGGCTTAGGGAACAAGAGGGAACTTTGTGAAAAAGTAAAAACACAAAGAGATCCGGACTTTTGAAAACTGTGATTTCGGACTTTCCTTGATGTGACAACTTAAGTCTGAAAGAGAAGAGGCTTTTCTACATTGTCTCAGCAGAAAAGTTCCTGTTTCTAGACAATAATATCTGCAAATGTATGTACACAGCACTAGCTTCCCATTTCCTAAGCTGTCTCCACAGGGCTTCTTAAACTCTACCTCTTTCAAACACGGAAATACAGGTTCTGAGACACACAGCAGCAGTCACCAAGGGAAAATGCTAAGACAGCAGCATGGTATGAACTAGCTAAGTAGAAATCCCACATTGATGTTACACCACTTTATGAAAGAGGTCTAAGAATGCATGCATTAGTAGATGCCATTCTCAGGAATTTTGGGGTACATACACACCCCTGTCCCACTCTCTCTAGCTCTGGGTTGCTGCATGTAAGACTTGCACTTTCACCTCATTCTATTTGCCTTTGGACAAAGCACAAACAGATCATCTGCTCTGTTCCCCTGAACACTGACTCTAAAGATCTAGGGTCAGAAGCTGTGAAATAACCACTCTCAATTCCCTGAACAAGCTTGCTATTGAACTGATTCCTTTGTTCTTACCCAGGGAGAGTACTCATCTCTCTAATTTGCTTGGCAGCCAAACCACAACCTCCTACTATTCAACATACTCTAAAACTATAAAGCATTGGTTTGAATAGTGTTTTATAGTGAGGAGTTATATAAAAGAAGAGAGACACTGACAAAGGCAACTGCAGTACTTGTCTACATAATTACACTAGTATAATTATACTGCTAAGATAATACTTGTATAACTCACCCAGGATGAGTGTCTTTTTTTTTTTTTTTTTTCCCCTGCAGCTCTATATCTCTTGTAAAGCAACATGATGTAAGTCTTGGCTAGACTACAGTATTGTATTTGCTAGGACTTGAAGCTTTCAGTATTTAGGTACTCTGATCAGTACAGAATGAAAATTTGACTGATACAAGATAGATCAGTGCCTCCTCTCAGACTTGTCCTCACGTCTCTACAAGCACTTTCCATAGTGTTCAGCCCAGTTGATCTTGGTGTCTATATTCAGGAAGCTTCAGGACCTGTTCCCGGTTTATCTAAAACATCCTATAAAGTGTCAGGAGGAAGACTGCAGTGGGTAAACTCAGGAGAGGAGCAACATGTATCAAAAGGGGGCTGCTCACTTTCCTGAGGCTGCTGGCCATTGGTTTACTCTAACCTCATATTGCTTTCCCAGTCATCACACAGTCATACTAAAAAGCCTGCCATGATTATCAGCCATTCCTTGAAGTATGCTGGGAAATAACATAAGAATTTTCATTCTTGATTGGCCAAAATATGCTGGTTTGTACAGTGGCAAATTGGGAAGGAACGTGAGAAAAGTGCATGTTAAGAATTGTAGTTCCCTGTACATGCTCCTGACTTCTGATAATCTGAAGTTTATGAATGTCTAAAGACAGAATTTTTATGGTGTTTAAAATGAGCAGTATGCCTATCTTTTTATGAACCTAGAAGCCTCTTCGGAGAAGTGGAAGAGTATATAGGGGTTCATCGATTTTGGACTAGATTTTGCTTCTTGAATAGGAATAAAAATTTCCATAGTCCATATCAGGCCATGAAGCTCTTCTCTCAACCAGGATTTTGGAAAGCACTTATTCAGGAAATATCTTATGGTCCTTAAATGTTAATTATACATGGAATTTGATACTGGCATAACAGGAGCTAGAATGAATCCCTTTAAAGTTCAAAGGTGAATTTTAGTTTTCTGTCTTTCTTGTAATTAATTAAATGATTCATTTTCATATTGTCCATGGTACTCTTACATTTGTGTAAGTGTTGTTACTACTGGGCTTTTACAATTGAAATAGTGTCAGTCGTACTCAAATTTGTGTTAAAATTTGGGATAATGAAACCACGTTTCTGCATTTTCCTCAATAGTGAAAGATATTTGACTCCAAAATTATAAAGCAGTAGGGCATATTTTTCTGTTTTAGCATCACATATATTCCCTTTTCTATCCTTGAATGCAAATAAGTTTTTTAAAGAAAGCCAATGCTGTGAATGTCATATAACAACACGTGAACTTTGCACTGGAGCTAAATCTAATGTGGTGGCATTTCCATAGCTGTGGGAGAATCATCTGAAAAGGTTAGGCAGAACTACCTTTTTTTTTCGTTTGAATACATAAAATTGATCAGTTCACAGTCAGTGGACGTCATCCATTTTTGGGCTTGGACTCACTGGACCGTACCCAAAAATAACTGACGTACTTTCCTCCACTTACTTGTATCTGCCTGCAGGGACAGACAAATCCGGTTGCTGAGTACAGAAGCCAGGCAGTGTTAACTTAAAACTGGAATTTAAAACAGATGGTGGCCTATGTTGACGCTGACCTTCAGCATGCTCTCATTACTTTTCTTGTCACCCTTATGTGGTGGTTATGACCCAATGTACAGAACAGTTGCGTTTCTTTGTTTCATGCTGTCCCCCCTGTTTGACTCATGTTGTCTCTGGTTTTATACTGAAATTTTTGTCTCTCTGTCTAGGGCCGGTGCTGTCCGTCAGCATTGAGGAATGGGAAGGGAGACGGCGCACACGGTGCTTACCAGCCTCATCAGCAAACTCTGGGTATGAAGGGAAATCAGAGTTAATTAAAAACACAATTAACATTTTTCCAAAATGTTAGCACTGCAAATACACTATTTCCTCTCTGTTTATTATTTCTAGTATAAAGTCTTTCTTTCATCTGATTAGATTTCAAAGCCGTGCAGCACTGTTAAGTGAGTGTCAGCACCTGAGGTACTCTCTGGGGAGTGTGCAGTCCCGGCGACCGGGCCTGCAACCCGCCAGCTAGAGGCTGCCCGTGTTTTCAGCATACGAAAACCGAAATTAGACCACAGTGGTGGAAAAAAAATCATCACAAATATTAAACTGAAGAGTTAATCTAGCTCTAAGACAATTTTGAGAGTTCCCCCCCTCTGCGTGAAAACCCCTTTCAGGCTGGGGTTTTGGCTGGGCGTTGCAGGGCTTGTGCTGGGGTAGGGAGGCCATCTTGTGGTCAGTGTGGAAAACTCCCCCTCTCCCAGCAGGCTGGCAGCCCTCAGCTTCGTCCGGGGACCGAGACACTCGTTGGGGCCTTGCCCGGCAATTTTGAACCCCCCCAAATGTGCTCAGCCGCATTTGACCGAGAGAACCCGGCGCTGGTGTCTATTTGGCGAAGTGAGACCGGCAAGGAAGCGAGCTGGGAATCCCTGTTCCTAGCAGAGGTTGGGGAGCTGTGAGTGCCCAGGGCTTCTGAAAAATCACGTTTCTGCACTTGGTGTTCATTGAGGGGGTTTTATTGTCTCCTTGATGTACACCTGGGAGCCTCTGCCATTAGCCTGGACAAAGTTGCTCCGTGTCGGGGGAGTTTTGTGTCAGCAGGGAAGCAGCAGTCCTGCAGCTGGCATCAGGACACAGGGATGAAAACCTGCCTTGAAATTGTAACCGAGTCAGGGGAGCGGGACAGAGCCTCCAAAGCCGGATTCTGTTAGCATTCAATAATTACCATCTGATTAGTGAGATTATGACTGCGAACTGAGAGCGAGGCCTGCAGCGTGGTCACGCAGGCCTTACCCAGGCTGGCCTTGCAGGGCACCAAGCCAAAGGTCGAACGGGCGCATTCACACGGGGGGCAGGAGGCAGCTGGGACGCGCTGAAAGCAGTGCTGTTTGGTGGCCTAGCCGAGGAGGGCTGAGCAGCGAGTCCCCTCTTGCTACTCATGTCAGACAGGCTGAACATGTGCTGTGTGGACATTGCCCGGTACGCTCATACTGTGGGAAATCACTAAGATTTCTACTCACAGTTTCCTTTTGGACCACGTGCAACAGTGTGCCACAAATTCTGTCTATCCAGACATGTGGAAATCCCAAACAAATACAAGTCCTCAAAATCCACCTGGTAAACATGTCCAGAGGGAAAAGGAAAGTCTGGAGAAACACAGGTGTCTGTCAGTTTTAATCAGGGCTACCAAAGGATGGAGGAAAAGAGCAAAATGAAGGGACAGCAGTGAAAAAGCATGCTGGGCTTTTCTGGGAGCAGGTAGTAAAGAGCCCTCCTCTGTGCTTTAAAAGGTATTAGCTAAACCTGCTCTTAACTGTCTGTATGCTTTCTCCCCATTGTTCATATGCCCTTTTGGGTCAAGGAGTATCTGCATTGTATTTGTGTAAAGTCTACCACATGAGACTGATTTTTATCAATTTTGTATCTAAAAATAGATTAAGAATGATCAGCTGCCACATTTTGACACTTTAGTGTAGAAAGGTGAGGCCAGCCACATGAAGGACATGCTGACTGAACTTGGTAAAGTCTGTTTTGTATGGATCTGACAAAAGCAAACATGGAAAAAATGTAGAGCCCTGTGTTTTATCTCAATTTAATTCTGTATATGGGGTAAGTAGATGCACACTCCTCTGTTTTAATCACTGCAGTGAAACATTTATTTTATATATCAGCTCACTATAAATAGAGATAAATCTGCTGGGATGATGCTACATTAGGTCATTTGTTCTCCAAAGGTATTTTGTTTAAACTTCTACCCCACAATCCTGTCTTAAGTTCTTTGCTGCAAATCCCAAGATTGGGCAGACATACACTGTATGTACTGTGCACACCTTTTATTTCAATGAGTACTAGGATTAACCATTTCCTTGCACTCCCTTGTGCCACCGCCTGTATTAACATGATGTAAACACCTGATCATCTAATTTTCATATTCTTATACAATACCTAATGCGATGAGGTCCTGAGGCTACAGGCATTACCACAGTAGGGCAGAAGTAATTACAGTAACAACAGTAATATACTTAGTGGCCATGAATTTTGCTGACATGATGTGCTCTTAGCAGCATGTCCAACTCCTGCTGCATTGTGCAGCTGAGAATTGTGGGCAGAAATCAGAAGCCAGTCCTCTGGTGGAGATTGCTGCTGCCTAAGAGACCACCTTGAAATCTTCATCCTTGCAGCTTAAATAACTTGAACATTTCTTTAGAATTCTGTACAGATGTAGCTCAGCTGCTGAAGAAGTAGGAGCTGTTATTAATCTGTCTGGAAAAATATGCACAATAATACCAATGAAAAGACAATTTCTGTTCAGCCTATTTCCCTCCAGGATTCAGTTTCAGTAAATAGAACTAGCTTAAGGGAGACAAACAAGATTTGCCTCTGATACTGGTATGCATACAGGAACACTGGCAATTTTATTTTATGACTGCATTTTCTTCTATTTCCTGTTTCAAGGGTTTTTTTGTATTATACCCATTTTTGCCTGTTAGAACTCCTCATATGACACTGAAATGCAGTATTTTCTTGGTTTGTCTTTGATCTTTGAATATGAAGTTTTGAGTTGGGTTTTTAAAATTAGAATATTTTTGTTTATTTTGCAGGTGGAAAGACTATCCCACTAACTAGCCCTTTGGCCTTATTTCAGTTCTAGTCCTCTATGTTTATCATTCAGTAGGCTCTCCAAAACCATGTGTGTTTTTCTCCACATGTGGTTTCATAAACATCTGAAACCATTTCAGAAACAATTTAAATTCCAGGACTGCTTTTAGTTTCTTTTTCTGGTGTCTGTATTTTAAACCATGTTGTTTCAGTCTGCACAGTTTGCTTCTAGAGCAGATACATTTCTCTCCTCAGAGTAAGATATTATATCTTTCATGAGACAAAATAAGAGTAATCCACAGGTGATCTTTAGCCAAGGCAAGAAGGGCAATCATAGGAGCTAGAAAAGCAAATGTGAAACCAAACCAGACTGCAATGAAACAAAAATTCTTCCAGTTGCAGAAAACAGCTTCTCTGATAGTCTGTTACTGCCCAATTTATTAACATGCAGAGCATATCTATCAATATCCACATATTTATCACATATCTAATCACATTTGGAACAGAAAATAGACTTGTTTTGCACAGTCATGGCCCAAATGTATCTTTAGGTATATCTTACATCCCACTAAGTTTGGGAATGGCTTTCTTTGCGTCTTGCACATTTACACTAAAAGGAATGTGTGACATTTGACAGCTTTGTCTCAAGTGTTGTATAACAGATTCTGTGTATTTTGTAATATATTGGGCCTACAAATCAAAACTAGTCAGTAGTCAAATGTCTGCAGCATACAGTTGTATGTAGTTTGAGTCTAATGTGCTTTCACAGGAATTCCACATGGTGTTTCATACTATACTGCTAATCCCCCACAGGTAGGGAAATAAGTACATTGATTTAGCTCACCTTTAATCTGACTTCAGTTACATCCATCCTGTAGCTTTTGCCACGCCTTACCTCCACAATAGCACAGGAGTCTAAAGCATGAAGTGATATGGGTGCCGTGGCAGGTGAAGCTGTTGCAGTTGTTTCAGCAGCATTGCCTGGGGCTGTCTGCCATCACAGGTGGGAGCTACTGTAGCCATTTTGCATTAGTGGGCACAGTGTAGCTCAGTATCGTATGTTATGGCTTCCCAGCTGACATGGTTCATAGCCTAACATTAGTTTGCACAGTTTTAGTTAAATGATAGAAATAGCTTAAGCTGTTATACCACAGTCTGAAGTGCAGTGGCTGAGAGCCATGACAGAGCTACTTCTGTTACCTCACCTGTGGGCAAGAATCTCCCAGAAAGTTATGGGACAGAGATCTGTGAAAATGAAACTCCCCATATATTACGAATCAGAGCCCTTTGGCATATTTGAACCTGCACAATGATTTTTTGGAAAATGTTTGCCACCACTGCTGATCCCAGAGTACTGTCTGCATGGGTTCTCATGGCTGGAGTGGACCACTGACCAGGCTCTTCTCATCCATTGGTGGTGTTAATGATGTGTCATCAGAACTGTCTGAGACTGTTTTGTAACAAGCCACTGCACTTTAATACATTTGTTTTATTTCTCTGTATAAAAAAATTGATTTTTGAAATCAAAGCTTGCAGCCTATTCCCCCATAAAGTAAATTAATCACCTTGGTATTCCTTTTTAGATGAATCCAGCAGCTGAGATAATGACATTTTTGAAAGTGGCTGCTGCCTAATGCCCTGTAATTATTCTTAATAATGATTGACCCATAAAATAAAATTCATACCATTCTTAATACACATCCTAACTAGAAGCAGTGATGGTGTGTGTACAGAGCATGCATATCAAGAAGTGTCTGAGTCCTTGTTTAGTGGGACATATCTAGCCCCTGGCTGGTACAAAGGTATTATCCTTTGGCTGCACTGGAATTTCAGTTGCTATCAGCTGCAGGGAATTCAGTCTATGGTCCAAACAAGAGTCAGACCCCAAAGCATGCTATAGAAAATTAAAAGTAGAACAGTATTATGTGTGGATACTTTACTGTCTATCCTAGACAGTGAATGAAGGGAAATAATGAGAAACAGAGATAGTGTTGGAAATCTCCTGCTTATACCAGAGATGTTCTCTGTGATAAAGAAAAATGCAGTTCTGGATAGTTTTTCACTTGTATGTGTTTTTCACTTTCATTTAAGCTAGTGTAACACAATCCAAAAGGACTAAATTGTGGCACATTTTATAAATGAAAGGAAACATATGAATAACTTTTTTTTATAAATTGTCTTCATAAAATGAATACTCTACCCGCCTGGTCAAACACACTTGGCTCAAGTACTTATGTACAGGACATGCCTGAAGGTAGCTACTATTAAAAACAATACAAGGAGGTTAGAATGAGTCAGAAGGGGAAAAAGTTTTCTCTTTAGTCTCAAGTGAGCATAGTTCAGATGTAATAAGTACCTAAGTAAGCAGTATCTTTTTTGCTATGAGGGGAGGAAGAGAACATTTCTATCAGGACTGAAATATTCATGTCATCTGCTATGACATGGTATCTATGCAGGCTTTTTATTAAGCAGCATCACTTGGCCCCTGGGACAGTAACCTAGGCTGATTCTTGCCTATTACTGTAATATTGTTCAACTTGTGTCTTTTCACAAAGTCCAAGAATATCTTTTCTCTGTTGTTGCTCTTTGATGGAAGCTCCAGTCTCTTAGAATCCAAAGATCTGCTGAATACAGGCATTGGTATTATTTTTCATTCATGCATCTGCTGGGTTTTATACCCTTTAAAAGGCATTGTACATTAACTCTAATTTCTACAGGTCTTAACAACAATCAGATTTTAAAAGCAACTCATTCTACTCATCAGTACAGTAAAGTTTATCAAGCGCTGATAGGTGCATCGAGTTACAAAGATTTTCCTGGACGATGACATTCTCCTGCATTAGCATGTGAATTGCTTTCAGAAGTCTGTCAGTTAAAAGGGAACAGTTCAGCTGTGACCTACTGAGCATGCATGAGACCCAGGCCTTTGCTTGTGGATGCTAATATCTGAAAGACTAAAGCACTTGAGGGACATTAGCAGCAGAAGAAAGAAGGTAGGGTTTGTTTTTTTTTCTTTTTTTTGCCGTTGGAGATACAACAAAAGGAAACTAATACAGTGATAGAAAGTGTTGGTCTCTAACATTACTTTTATTTCTCCTCTGCATGCTTCTAAGGAGCCTTCCTTAGTGAGGGACCCTAATCTTTCAGAGCTCCACTCCAGCCTTGGCCCTGCTTTGCTGGGACACTTGCTGAGCAGCAGAGTCTCTACAGGTAAAAACAGTGCCTGCAACTGTAATTGCTGGCTTTGTACCAATCGGAGAACCAGTCTGAGTGGAGAAACTCAGGATCTAAAGTCAACAAAGTGAGGTTTAGTAGAAGTAAATGCAGAAGATGAGAATAATGAGGTGAAATCAAGCACAAAATGGCCAATGCCTGGCAAGATAGCAGAGCTGCAGAACGGGGTCTGGGGCTTATACTGGATCACAAACTGAGAAAAAAAAACAGTGAGATGCTGTTGTATAGAAAATCAGTCTCCCTCTGGGATGTATTAGCAAGAGTGTCACTGAACTGAGCAGAATTTACTCTTTGCAGTGCTGGTGTGACATCATTTGGAGAGGTCAAAGCACCACACATTAAAAGGAAGACATTCCCCAAAAGAGCAATGAGATTAGTCAGAAGCATTTAAAAAACATTATCTGTGAGAAATGAAAGAGGAAAGGATTTTTTGCTTTAAGAAAAGAGAACTGTGATTGAGGAGAGGTAATCCTGATAACCTTTCGACCCTGTAAAATTTAAAAGATTATTCTAAAGAGGACAGTGATCAACATTCTTTCTGCTCATTAGCACAGACTAAGGAAAATAGCAGCTGAAGTTTCACCAACACTACTTTGAAATATTAGGGAAAAAATCCAGCTATAAAGGTGTTAATGTTCTGGAACAGGCTATCAAGGGATGTTATGTCTTCCACCAAAATTTTTTGGAGTAGGCTATATAAATGCATGCCTCTTCTTAATAGGAGGCTATACTAAGTGTCATCAGATCCTTTCCAAGCCTACAATAGGAACTGCAGTAAGAACTGCAGGGTTACCTTTGCGACAAAAGCCTCTTCAAACTCTGAAGCTGCATCGGTGCGTGGTGTTATCAGGTCCTCATCTTGATATGGGCCCCTGCACTGTGTGCAGAAATACCTTCACATTATGAAGTTTTAATATCCTTGGTGGTTGTGAAGGTTTTTCAAACTACCAGGTCAGTTCCCATAACAAGCACAACCTACAAAGAGCTGCTTGCGTGACACCCCACTTCTCTCTGAGACACAGCAGTACTCCCCTGTATCCTCTTTCATAGGATCATGACATGGACGTGTGGGATCTGGAACAAACCTATGAAAATTGGGACTGTCAGCAAATGTACCCATTGTTTCCCTGGTTTGTCTGCAGTCTGACTCCTTTTTGAAAGCCTGCATCTATTTTCCTACCTCCTGGGCTGTGTCTGAAGTAAATAGAGATGAGCTGAAGGACTTAATGCTGGCAGCCTGGGAGGCAAATAATTCTGTGCCTGGGACTGTAACCAGGCAGCTAGTCAATATCAACTTCAGTAAATCAGGAACACTCACTGCTCCCAGCAAAAAAATCACTTCTTTCTCTAAAAGAGCACATTCTTGGAAATCTACACTCAAAAACCCACTTAGGAACTTTCCAGACAATTAATTTACATCTCTCTGGCTTTTAACCTCCTCTCCCCACAACTGGTTACAAAATTTGGGCTGCTAAAGACTGCTGTAGCAATTGCAGTGGGAATCTTTCTTTTTTTTGTTGTTTTTGAGTTGGGGACAGAAGAATATGCATTACTGTTTTGATGGGACATAATATATATGGGAATAATTTGTATGTAATAACAAACAGGGTCTCAAATCTGTTATTCCTCCTGTTTCTTTGGCAGGCATAAAAGCATGCAGGGTGCTGTACAAGCAAGGAAGAGGTTCAGATAGATATTATAAATGGTGTGTTGGAAATGGCAGGAAAGTCTTGGTGCTTCAGGGTCTCTGTGCAGGTGAAACATGAGTTTTTAAAAGTCATTGTCCACACTTCTGCCGTCACCTGGGGATCCCAGGGCAAGTAAACTCCATACTCTTTGACTGACTCTTTAAAAGATATCGCTAGAAACTGAAACACACTATTTCATGCAAGAAAGGTTTCCTACATTTTGGATTTAGAGAGTCTGATTGCTGAAATGCTGCTTTCATATAGCCTTCCCTTCTAAAAATTGGTTTTCCCCAAATGATCCCAAACTTTCTTAAATAACCTGAGAAATTCTAATTCCTGTAGAACTTTTTTTCTCATTTTTGGTGTTATCATTGGTAAACATACTTCTAGGCTGGCATTAAATGGCAAACTTTTGACGTACTTCTAATAACTTCAACACCTGCCTTTTTTTCACAGCAGAGTAAATCCCACCGAAAAATATTTATAGTGATCATCATTTCAGATGCCTTTACAATAAATCCAGAGGACTTAAGAACAAGCGTTGATCTTTTCTGTCGGCCTCCATAACTGCCGTGAGTCTGACTGCAATAAGTCACAGCTCCCAGAGGGGCTTTGATTGTATAGATTCAAATGCAGAGAGAGCAAAGATAAGCCCAGGAGCTAAAAAGCCCTGAATCCTGCCTTAAAATTAACAATCACAAAAGCTGTATCTATTTAGAGCTTTGATTTGACTAAGTCTCTCAAAGCACAGATCAATCATAGGCACGGTAATGAAGCCAATCACCATAATGTCTAAGTGAGGATGGTTATCCCAGACTCATTGTTCCCTGCATTAGTCTAGAGATACGGTAGGATCAAGCTCTCTTGTTAGACTCTCAGCCATTCCTCCCTTTGTATCTACAAATGACAGACAAGGGACAGAAACAGATATGTCTTGCAGTCCACAACAGCATATCAATATCTCAATCTGCATAGCACACACAGGGGTCACCTTGCAGATGGATTAGTGTGCCAGCTCCCTGTTGCAGCTAGGTAATACAATGAGTTACATAAAAGTTAATTAGCAAAGCAAAGAAAACAGAGAGACTAGAAAGGCTCTGATGATTTGTTTAAGTACTATAATCCTCTGATGTTCTGCAGATTTACAGTGAGACTCATGGATTCTTCTTTATGGCAGAATGTATGGGATGGGTTATTGCTTGGTGAATTTGTAGATGCATAGCTGAATAATCTATAAGGCGTACTTATAAAACAGGGTAATCCTACATGAATCAGTCTCAGAGCTACATGTTAGTTAGTGTCCTTTTGATTTATTCCATGAAGATAACATTTAATAGGACTGACAGACTGCTCCTGAGTTTGGCTAGCCAGGGCAGATCTCCAAAAGGAAACACTTGAAACAGTTTGGGACTACAGGCCTATTTCAAAGCTTTTAATTTCTTTGTTTTACTTGTCTGAGTATTGCAATCCTATAGTTAACTTTTATTTTTAACAAAATAAACTACGTTTTTGTACTAACCCTTTTATCTTTAGTAATACGTGTGACCTTTAGCTTAGCTGTGATGTACAGTCCAGCCTGATATCACAGACAGAGCAAACATTTACCCGCAAAGGTATTATGTCCTTTGGGATATGTACCATCTCAGTCCAAATGCTGCAACTCTATAGAGCTGAGGAACAAGCTTTAATCTTTATGCTACAAGGACTGTTTTGTTGTTTGGTGAGATGATGGCAGGACTTGTGGGCATCAGTTTCCCTTAATGGAGATCAGGACTTCATTGTCATGGGATTCCAGACATAGCAACTTGATGACTGTGTAGGATGAGAAAACAGATCTACATAACCTGGTGGAGATCAGATGAATGAGGTGATAAGAAAAAAGTAGAACCAGGTGGTTTATGGACCTGGGAGAGGAGCAGAACTTCTTAATTTCCACCCCATGTGGGTCATGACTCAGAGGAACTGAGTCATAGTAATAACTAATACAGCTGTTCTCAATCTCATTTCCTATGGATTAGCAATTCCACTGCAAAGATGTGACTACTGCTGCTTTTATTAACAACCAGCAGTGTTCTCCACAGAAATTAAGCCCTTGGTTGAATTTCTGCAGCTGTGCCTTTAACTCCCTCTGGCCATCTAAAAATCCCAGGGTAGCTCCACAGAGGGACAGGGTACTTATTAGAGACAAAGACCAAATATAGTCCCTCCAGATCAGTGCTGAGTGGGTGACAAGGTGGCAGAAGGAAAGTCACTGTCTGCCCGTGCTCTAGATGCCCTTTGGTAAAGCAGAAGAGTTAGTTCCCAGGGGCAACATGTGGAGCTTTCAAAAATGTCAATCTCCTATAAAAGGTAAAAATCAGTGGTGGAGCTTTCAGGAAGGAGGAAATTCCAGGGGACCCAAGGCACGGGACTGGCAGAATGGGATAAAGGGGAGTGAGCAGTGATATTCAGCTAGAAAAATTAAATTTTGTTGTAATTTCAGGATCTGGGGTGTATGGCCTTTGGCTGGCCACTTCACTCCTTTGGGCTTTCACCCCTCAGTTACAAACTCCTGTTCTGAGGGATACACTGTAGATGCAGAAGTGATTTTTTTTTCCCTGAGACTTAAATGTCAATACCATGCATTGCTATAAGAAATGAATGTTTACTTAAAAAATGCACAACTTGAAAGAACTGCAGACACTCGGTATTTGGACTTTCTGTCTAGAATTGTGGGCTAATGCAGAAACCACTGTGGTTTCATAAAAGAGAAGTGGAGGAATGCCATAACCCGAAACGTTTTTCTCTTCCACAAATGCTTTTGTGGTAGGGTTGTCAATTGTACAAGCAGCCACTGGATGGCAATGTTTCACACACAATTTCAGTCTCAACGGTTTAATAGGTCTTGAATGCAGGTGCTCGTCTGATTAAAACTTTCATCCAAATTCTAGTCTAACACTTATTTCAATTCCATGTTTATATCGCTGACAAAAATTGAACTGACAGTTGTATTATGGAGAGGCTACTGGCTCTGCATAGCTAAGGTCAAAACTTGTTTTCCATTATAAACTCAATCTTGGCCTCACCTCTGAAATTCTCAGTAAAGACCATTCCTCTTTCACATATTGGGCCTACAGTGAGTAGTAAAGAGAGATGTTTTGTTCACATTTCAGATAAGTTAGGCAAGGTATCCATTTGGTTCAGGTCTATGCACACCTGGCTGTTAAAATATGGTTTAGCATTTTTTGCCACACTTTGCCGTGTCTCCTCTGTGAAACTTCCTGTGAAATTCAGGACCCTGAGGACATCATGTGCTGGGGCTAAAAGGCTCACTGGGTAAAATGGGAAGTAAAGTTACTCCAGCTGAATTCATCCTCCTTTCCTTATGTTTGCCTGCAGTGGAAATTCACCTAACATTTCTGAACATTTTCAGCAAATGAAAACCTGGTGACAAGTATCACAGTGACAGGTGCAGGTATTCTCAGAAAGCAATTTTTTACACTCATCTGTCAGTATTCATGCTGAGAGCACTCACACCTGGATTCAGCTAGGAAACAAGCATAGCACAAATCGGGTGACTTGGCTGGCAAATTACAGCTGACCAACAATGGCTCAAAAAGAGCTGAACGCTTAGAGCACTAAGGTGGTGTATCCATCCACTTATTTTTTCTCTTTTAAAAAGAAAAATGTAACACTTTGGGAGACAATGTGAAATAAAAAAGTTGAAGAATCCTGATCATTAGAAGTATCTATTATGAAAAAGCAAAACACTAAAAATCGCTGATGATATTATTTACTTTGCTTCACTTACCATGTTACAAAAGCCTCCTTTCTGTCTATACACCTGCTCTTGTTATCTATTGCTGATCAGCACATACCTGACAGGTATGCCATATGCCAGGGCAAGAAAACAGAAAACTACTGTTCAGAGGAAATTATTCACAAATCTTTGTTTCTTGTTTCAGTGCAGGTTTCGGCAATAATTGTGGGAATCATGTTTACAGTACATTCCTTCCTTTCTGGGACAATTTAATATGGGGTTTACTGGGTCTGAGGAAACAGACTCCTTTAGAAGAGGTCTGTCTCTTGAGATATTTCTTGATGCTGCAATCATCCAGGAATGGATACACTTTCTACTCTGCCACTGGTTTTGAGCAACAAGCTTTTCATACCTGCCCTCAGAGAATTTGGAATTGCTCTATATGGGAAAAAATCCAATCTCATTCCTATACTAACACAGCCTTTGAATCGTCTGCTTTACTTCTAAAGATCACAGAGAGTGCTTCTAGCAGATTTTGTGTAACAGATAAAAAGGTACACCAGGACTGAAAGCCTAGTATCGCTGTGGAAGAGAGCTCAGGTTAGAACTACACCTGAAGATCATTTCCACTTTCAAGCGTTCTCAGTTTAGCCTTACAATGTGTTCCCTAACTTTGTAATGGCTCTCTTAGAGAATTAAAGTGCTCTTATATTTTATTTCTCTGATACTGACAGGCTGTACAGCAGTACACAAGCTTGTGTCTAGGAAGTACATCACTTCTTTTTCTTTGCTGCTGTGTAAATCTAAATTCAGAAGGTGAATCTGTATTTGATCAAGCCATTTCAAACTTGGCACTTCCACCTTTTTTGATCATGAACAATGACATGCCACAAAAGCACATAAACTGTTATAACACAAAACTGAGGTGCGGCCAGGCAGTGAGTGAGAAAATAAATTAGACTTACATTGCCTAGACCTTCTGAGAAAATGATGTAACCTACTCCTAGCAGTAGCATAGTGATACTATTTGTGTCACTGAAATTCATTAATAAGGTCACCATTTCTCTAAGGAACTATTGCTTCAGGTGTTAGTAATCTGAGTGTGAATATTTGTTTTGACAGGACTTTCATCAGTTTGCATATATTTAAGTCAATTATTTAAAAAAGGGAAATATTTTAAAAATAATTACAAGTATTCATGCAGTTAAAGCAGATTGTTAAAACCCTGAACAGTTCACCCAAATATGTTTTACAGGGCGTATCATAAAGGAGTTTTTGTTAACAAGCATCTGTTGATAGCCTAGGAACTCAGGCTCTTGGCTGATGCAGTAGGTCAGTCATACAGAAAGGGTAAGTCTCAACAGCACTCAACAGCCGTTTGCATAACCTGGTCAAAATACCCAGGGCCTGACTTTTTAAAGTGTCTGATTTTACTGAAATGAGTGAGTTCAAGCCATAGGTCTAATATACAGCTGCAGCTATGCATGCAGATCTGGCCCCAGGAATTCACATTACACATTGTGTATATGTAGAATATGCGAATACTGATCACCTATTAGCATTTTAGTCTAAATGCCCTGCCCAGAAATAGAGAGGAACTCTTTGGCAGGGACAAGGGAATACTCTGTGCTACTGAAATAACAAAAGATTTGAGAAACTTTCTTTTTCAAAAACATCAAAGTTTGCCTCTCTGGATCAAAATGGAATATTTTATTTTGGGACCTTAAATCAGGACAGACTGCATACTGACACACATGGGTACAAATCACAGTGAGAGTTGTCCCGATGTATCCCTTCAAGTAATTGAATAGTTCCTGAATTAACTGTGCATACGCTTGAAGCTAATCGTGCAGATTTAAGTCTTTAGCATCAGGCTTATATGTCAACACTGGAGTTCTTTCAGTATGTTGTGGTGGGCTCAGATTAGGCAGACTTCCAAAATATGGTACCGTCAATTTTACATTTTAGCAAACCTCTTGCTGAAGTCATCAGGACTTTTCCTGAACAAAGAGTGTAAGATTTCCCCCACTATTTGTGGTAAGGTGAATAAGCTAGTAATTTTCTCCTGTCATCAAAGAATACCTTTCTAAAATACCCTCCCTGCAGAAGCACATAATCAGCTCTCAGCAATAAAATGAAATTAAGGAAACATGGAGAACAATGAAGAACAATACTTACACAGGTAAAACTTGGGGTGACTTTAGGAGAGAAAGAAGGAGGGCACTTAAACCAGCATATCTGGAAAACATTTCTACTCACCTATGAGATGCTTCTGGATATGAGCACTGTATTTCCTATGGAATTACAAAAATTAAAACAACTTTGGGAAATTAATGTACCGGTATAAATATTCTAAGAGGCAGTAGTCAGAGTTTCTTAGAGGGAAACCTTTTATAGTACGTCATCGCCAAACACAGAAGTGGTCTAGAGGCACTGTGAAACAGTACATAAAATGAGACTGGAATTTTTCAGTGTGGGAACTTTTATTGTGCTATGAAGTCAACTAGATGTGAGGGAGATATACTGGTTCGAAAATACAGTGAAATCCTTATATAAATTGTCACTATTAACATTTTTTGCCAATATTAATGACATCAAAGTGACTTGAGAGATTGCATTTATTTCCTATTGAATATGACAATACCCTCATACTTTCTCCACATTGGATTTGTTAATTATCTGTGTACTGACATCTGTTTAGGGATAATAGTTGTCAAATCCAAGGGCTCATCAAGTAATGGAAAAAGGAGAAGGAAGAACAAGACTGCATGGGAGGACATACAAGATACTGTTTAGTGTTGTGTGCTTGTAGAGCTGGGTGGACAGAAGGACTGCCGGGATGGAGACTCAACTGTTCCAGGACGTGACAGCCTGAGGCTTTGAGGGAAGCTTCAAGAAATGTGATAATCAGGGAACAATAGACCTTTTAGATAAATGTCTTCCTTTGCTACATCAGCTATTCGCTCGTCAGCTCTGCACAAAGATTGATATTAGAAGACAGTTATCTTCTTTAATGCAGGACTGGTGTTTCCCCTCCAGGCTGCTTCAGGAAAATGGTGCTTCCCTCCTCAAACTGTGACACCTCTGGGTGTCAGATATGTTGACACCAGTATCTTCTACAAAGATCTTTTAATGGAATAGCCGACTGAAGGGAAGCGTCACTAGTGAATGTCAGAGCAGCCCCCTTGCTTTGAGGCTGAGCAAGGGCTGAAAGGCATCAGCATGACTCCAGACCTATGGTTCTTAAAGCTGGGCGGTAGTGGCTCCTCCACTGGGCCCCCTGGCCTGCCCCACACCTTCATTCCATGCGTGATGCCACACACTGCAAGGGACTCAGAGCCATCCACCACTTAGTGTCAAACTTATGCAGACAGAGAAGTGTTTCTGCAGCTTTTCTTCTCTTTGAGCAGAAAGGGAGACTGTGGGCAATGAAAGCCTGTCAGAAATGCATCCCTTCCCTGCCTTGTGACAGCTGTGAGAGGAACAAGAAGACCACCTCACAAGAAGATGAGGAGGACAAAAATCCTTGTGAACAGAGGAGCAAAAGAGGTGGAATGTGAAACCTTGTGCCCACTGAGATCAGAGGCAAATTTCCCAGGAAATCCTGTGAGACCAGTCCTTCTGCACCAAGAATGGGAGGCAGAGAGAACCAGAAGCTTGAAAGACTTCACAAGTTGACATATAAGCCTGATGCTAAAGACTTAAATCTGCACGATTAGCTTCAAGCGTATGCATAGCTAATTCAGGAACTATTCAATTACTTGAAGGGATACATCGGGACAACTCTCACTGTGATTTGTACCCATGTGTGTCAGTATGCAGTCTGTCCTGATTTAAGGTCCCAAAATAAAATATTCCATTTTGATCCAGAGAGGCAAACTTTGATGTTTTTGAAAAAGAAAGTTACTTAAATTAAACGTGGGAAATATCAGATATCTTATGCCTCGGCAGAAGCTTGTTTTTCCCCATGGGAAAGAAAAAAGAGGATTCCTTAGAAAACTTTTAAAATGCAGAGGATGTTTTGGGGCTTTGTAAGCCAAAGACCAAATGTCTTGAAGGCTGAAAAGGAATATTTTTGGATTTGGTTATTTTGTCAGCAGCAACCATGTGTTTTACTAGAAAACAAAAGCCTTCACAGCTATTTTATGCACCTTCATTTCCTAGTAAAATGTTTTCATTCTTCTCTTTTCACATCTTTGCAACAATCTCCATTAAACTCTGCTTTATTTTGCTGCTTCCTGCTTTCATTATTTTGGTCCATCCACAGTTTTGCAAAATGGACCTACAGAGCTGTTTTTTTGGCAGAGAATCTCTATCAGGTTTATAAAGAAGGTGGCTCAAGCAGTTTCTCTCTAAAGTGTCAGAAAATGGTTCTGTCCCCTCTCTCACTGCTGCTCCCCTGCTTATACCTGTGATTTTGGATTCGCATCCACTAAACAAGATTTCTGGTTGTTATCTTGTTTTGCTATAGTATATCTCCAGCGGTGGCATAATCTCTATCTGTGATACCACTTAGCAGTTCATATTTTTTAAAGCTATCCCTTAAATTTGAATCCAATAAATGACTTCTCTTAAACACCCAGTGGAATTCTACTGTTTCTTAGCTTTGTTTGACATCTTGAGAAAAACTTTAGCTGTAAATCTATAAAGAAAGCCTAATTTCCACCTTAATTCCAGACTCAACAGAATAAAGACTGTATACCTGTTTTACTGGTATATGGGAAAGACTTGAAGGAGGTAACCATTGCAGAGATTGATTGTGCAGCCTCAGCAACTTTGAAAGTAAGTAGGACATTTAAAATCCCAAGTTTCAGCATTTTCAGAATCTAAAAAATTGTTGTGAAAGTGAAAAACATCGTTCGGTCTGGAGCTACAGGGAACAGCATCTGTTACATTAGGACTTATGAATGATGATAAAAGAAAGAACAAGCAAAGAGGTTCATATATTTAGAAAGGCTTTATTTTGGATCTGAGGAACTATTTCTCATATGAAAGAAGGGAAAAATACTATGTCATGTCCAAGAAATGTGTTTATTATAATACACTTAGTTATTTTCATAACAGAATAGTCGGTAAGTTTTTTTTCTTAAACCAAAAAGGATACACTCTTTGGAGAACCTAGTGTTAGGCATACTCAGTGTACACAACGACAGCCTGGTTTTGGATGCTTAAGTGGCAACAGAATTTGAACTGATGCCCTGGGAGAGCCAGAGGATAGTGCTCTGGTGGTTCCTGAAAGCTCCATCATCAGGAATCTTGATCTTTTGATTCTAATTTTCTTTTCTGTGAGGTGCCACATGGCTCTCGTGCTGCATGAACAAACAAAATGCTTTCACTGATCAGAACAGTGAGAGGTAAAAATGCATGTTGATAACATCGAAATTCTAGATCAAGTTGTCTTTTGTATTACCGATATAAGCCTGTCTGAGGAGTGGCCCAAGGCAAAGCATCTAGAGGCAAAAGCTTCTATTGATTAGTCTTTGTGTAAGGAATTTGCATTTTGGTTCTTGATAGCAATTTAATCTTTTTGTACAAAATTGTGCTGATGGTGGATTTGCCAACAGGTCTATTGAGGCCACTGAGGATTGCCTGGATAACTCTCTAGGGCAGCTCTGGTAATTGTACTTGTGGAGTTATTGGATTGTTAGGGAAATATCATTTAAAAATATAATAAAAAAATTAGATTATTCTTGGCAGGAAAAAGACAATCTTGTTCAGTGAGTCCAGACCTCTACTACATCTTGCTTTTCCTTTTCCTATATTTCTGAGTTTTCCATTCAATCTACACTGTTTATTGCCACCATTACATTTAGTATTTGCTTAATTTGTATGCTGGAAGCTGAGAAGGGGAATCAGTGGGTGTCTTATTGCCCCACTAAAATGTTGCCTTTATATCAGCTTGTCTGGGTCTGGGGAAGGTTGATCATCACACGTTTGCACTTCTTGTTAGCAGTTCTGTAAGAGCCTCACAGGAGAGAGAAAGGGTTTTAAGGTATTTCTCATGAGAAAATTAACAGATCAGTGTGACTATAGTCACAGCTAAGGCATTCCAAAGACGATTTGCTCCTGGGACCAGCATGTGGTCCATGCTGGCTTTGCAGGACAACCCTTTGATGCCTGTAATTAACACCTCTCTTTTTCAGCAAAAGGTTGGAGCAACATTCACCCCAACACTGGAGAGAGGATAGGTGAAAACTACTTATACACACCACCTTTTCCTTTCAGCAACCTTTTTTTTTTTTTTCCATTCAAAGCTACCAGCTGAAATACAGCCATACATTCTGGAGCCTGTTGGATTGCTTTGCGAAGGGACACTCTTGCTTGCATAATGGGACCAGCTGGTCATGGCAGGTTATGTGATGCCAGCAGCTGCCTCTTTTCAAACAACTTTAGTGGCTCCTAGCCCCTGCCAATTGCAAGGTTGAGACACGGGGTCCTTTGGGAGCTCAGTCTTTATTAAGCAACATGGAGAAACCCTGTTGTTCTAAAAATTTGAAGCAAATTAGAAGGGTGATTGACTACTTCATGGCTAGCTCTCCCAGCATTTCTGTTAATCCAGAGAAAGATCAGTGAACAAAAGGGAGTAAGTGGGGTCTACTTTTCATATATTTTGGACTAGCTCACAAAGAAGTGTTGCAAACATTTACTACTTTCCAGTCTGGTGTTAATTATGTAAGTCGCACGCATTGTTTCTGCTCTCAGATTGAGTGATATAGGTAATCAACCATGTCAATGAAAATTATAACAATCAAACTTAAATGTGGTTTTTTTGTTTGTTTTCTGAATATCTCAGAATTCAAAGGTGAAAATCAATGTTTTGAACATCAGTGGAAGTGAAGCTTGACTGTATGAATATTTACTGACAGCAAATATGTCAGATTGGAACATCATATGAATGAAATTTGGGTTTGCTTGTTATTATTGTTAATAACTGGTTGTGTGACAGTGTTACTTAATATTCTTTCAGTGTTCAAAATATAGCGAAAGCATACAACTATGTGATAGTCTGAACTTCAAAAAAGTTACAATATAAGCATAAAACACAGGGGGTTTACTGGTTTTGTAACAAACATTTGCAGAATTTCCCTCTTTTCTCCCTGTCTTCTGTCTCTCACACACAAATACACTCTTTTCCCAATTATAAGAACCACTATGAAAAAACTGATTTAATGTTACTACTATATATTCCCCAAAATAGGGCTGCATAAAGATTTTAGTTCCTCTAACTTCTGCAAGTGCTTTGTTTTAGATAGAAGAGAGGAATCAAATCACACTGATCACATTTTGTGTTGTCAAAATATTCAGTTATATTTCTGATATGCTTCTATAATTCATTCTGCAGAGGGATCTGCTGCAAAAAAAATGTCCTCTTTCTTAGAGCCAGAATGAAAATCTATCATCTCTAATAGTGGTTTTGGTACTTTATATAGCTAAGAGGGTTGGGTAAATATCCCTAAAACTTTTCTATGTATATTAACAACCTTACTGTTCAACTCTTTAGACTCTATTTAAAACCTTCCAGCTGGAATAATCATTCAAAATTGAAACTTTGGCCACTGAATTTTCTGGCAAGATTGCTTATTGAAATTTCATATCTAAAGTCAATTTTCATAAACTGACTAATAAATTCATAAGTATAAAAAATACTAGATTTAAAAAATGTGAGCTTTTAAAGTGGAAATACTAGTCTAAAAGTTATAATATGTAATTAGGGCATAAAAACATGCCAAGAAAACTGTATGCTCAGTCCAGAGTTAGAATATGACATTTCAAATAGTGAATCCCTTCTGTGGATTACTCAAGCATAAACTGCAGACAGGGAGTTATTTTTTGAGGAAGTATTCAATATATGTTTGAAATAATGCATATGTTCAAGGAATCCATAGTCAAATAATAACAAGGAAAAAAATTGTATATATCTTCTCCATTTGCAGGAACAGTTTGGCACTCAGAGGCGGGATCAGCCTCAGAATTACCAGCAAAGTGAAAGAAAGCTTCAACAGCCTTCGCTAGCACTGGCTTGCAAAATGCACACTCCTATATTATGATGTGGTTGCAGTACCCTCCATTTAAGCCAGGTTGTTTCCATCCATGCAAGGATCAGTTTAAATTTCTTTAAACATTGAAGACTCTCATAACACAGGCATGCACTAACTGCAATGTTAGAAAAGAGTGAAGTTCATAACCCCTAGCAAGATTACAGTAATGAACTGTATGAAATCAGAGTGAGAATAGACAGATGATACAGAGCCTGGTCAAAAGCCAAAGGAAATCAATGGCAGATCATCTGCAGGCTTCAGTGGGGTGGGATTGAAACCAGGGAATCTAATCTCAAGTCTGATCCTCAATTTGTCTGTAAATTTGAGCAAGTTATTTCTACTTTATAGCCTTTGTTTCTCTCTGGAATGGTTGTGAGGCTTCAGCTAGTGTTTTGGAAGAGTGTCAAAACCTTAAATGAAAATATGAACAATTCCAGAAATATGAACCAATACCAACAACACAAAAATATGGGCTTTTCATCTTAATTGAAAGCAAGTAGCAACAAGATAATGGCATGTATAAAGTGTATTACAAGTGCACTTAAACTTCCAACTTACAGAGATTCAATTAGAGAGATATTGCAAGAGTATAGATGAAATATGTAAGAGTACCAAAGAAAAGCAATAAAACATATAAACCACCAAACTGCATTTGTCTGCCATGTGAAAACTTTCCTCCACATGCAAAGAAAACCCACAGGTACTGAATATATTGGCAAAACAAAGGCAGAAGCATATTTCAAAGCAAGCAGGTGCTGCAAAAATAAAACCATTCAGAGAATCTCAATGAATAATAATATGACTACTTATCACTTACATAATGAAGGAAACATTTTTGCCAAGGGCTCAGTACTAGTGCACCTTAGCAAAATTGTGAGTGAAGAAAAAGGAGCATTGTCAACATGCATATCAAAAGGTTATTGGATTTCCTATTAGGATATTAAAAACTTCCTTCTCTGAGTCCAAATCATCCATGTTTCTGGCTCCACAAGAGTGCTCTACTAACAGCTAATGAATCCTTCTGGTTGTTCATATATATATATATATATATATATATATAAAACTGCACCTTTTTGCATAATTTTGACCTTACCATTTTTGAAAATGAGGAATCATTTACTCAGATTAAGCTAAAAGGACATTTTCACTGAATTGGGATGATTCTTAAAACCATATTTTACAATTGTATTGATACTGGGCAAAGCATTGCTCTGAACTTAGAGAAAATTCTTTGTTATTCAGTACTGAACTCATATCCAGAAATGACACTTTTCTTTAAGTTTTTCTGTGCTCCTGAACCATGCCTTTGCAATCATGTTTTTATGTCCTCTCACTGGCTTTTGTTTGCTACATGCAAAATATTCTTAGGCCAGTAAGCACATTTTTGACAAGTGTATTTTTGCAGAGTATTTCCATGCAGGCAAAAGTACATGTCCTTTTGTCCACTAACTGCAGTACTGTAAAAATTCAAAGCTATTTTTATACAGATCAATTTTCCCTATATATTAATAAATGATATTTTAAAAATTGATATTTTGATTTTTTATTTTTAAAATTTTGATAATATTAAAATCTTAATTTTTTATATATATAAAATATATAATGTGAGATAGGTCTATAAAGCTACACTGATGTGAGCTAAAGCCACTGTGGTACTTTACTAGCATTCTCTGACAGTTATATAATGAAAAGTATGTACAACAATACCATTTAATTCTTTTAAAAGGTGAAATTCTCTCTATGTTAATGAACACCCAAAAAATGTGACTGATTTATCTGAATTTCACATGAAGAGAGTCTGGTTTATCCATGATAATGTTGTATAACCCAAAAGGATCCCATCTGACAGCTGTTGAATAGCATATTTAAAACATGGGATGTGGGAGCAGTCAAGTCCTTTATAACGAATATTGATGCCCCCCTTTGGCAATTTAACTATAGAAATCAAGACTTAGTGCGCCTGAAAATAATTACCTTCTCCTCACTAGAGATAGTCCTTCTGTATGGGGATAATGTTATGTGGACAATGGCTATGGGACTGCTTTTGTCATGCTCCTCATGCAATCTGTATTTGATTGACAAAGAATTTCAAGGGCAAAAGTTCAGGTTTTTACAAGTGCTAGTTGTAAACCCACAAGGTAAAATCCTCTTCTCATACGTGCCAAGATACTCTGTTCTCCCTCATGTATGAGCCATCTCAGAAGATAGGTAGCAGAGAATAATGACTACAAGAGCAGTGATGTGGCTTTGAGATGAGACTTTTGCTGTGAGAACGCTCAGTTCATTTAAACAGAAAAGGACTCATTATCCTGCCATCTGTGACAAAACTTTAAAGGCTAATTTCATTTCAGTCCTTTTGTCTGCCTGTGGAAAACTAACCGTTCTAATTCCTGTTTGCTCTCATTTGCCTGAACAGGGTAATTTCAGGCTCTCTGTTTCCTGATTTTAACAACAATTAGACCTTTGGGCATTGCTGAAGTGCCTTGGATTTTTACAGCTAAACCTTCATACTTGAAAGGCTGCATAAGCCTACAAAAATAAAAACTATCCAGCATCTTTCCCCATGTGGGGAATTGCATAACTTACTGCTGTTACTCCCTGCCCTGATGCACATGTTCTAGATCTGCTTTTTCTCCTTCTGAAAGGACAGGGAGGGAGTTTGTCAGGAAAGCACAGGACTCAGAAACCCAGTACAGGATCAGAAGTTGCCTGCAGGCACACACACCCCAGGCTCTTCGCCTCCCCTGTGCTCCATAAACCTTTTCCAATACTCTATAGCAAACTTCAGTAGAAAGAGCAGAAGCCTCAGAAGCTACTCTTTGCCCCAGGAAGGGAGGGGGCACATCAGCACTGCCTTGCATTTTCCAAAACCAAGGAGTTTGTCAGGCGGGAATGTCTCAATGGTCCTGAAAGAGGTCTGCCCCAGCGGTACCAAGGGAAGTAAAAAATAAAATATGTAATGTTTTATCTCCGTGCTGCTTTGTCTCACCCTGATTGCAAACTGACACACTCCCCTGATCTTTTCAAATGCTGAAATATTTTGGTGATCTCATCTGGCTCCCACTAGATACAACAACTGCACATCTTAGCAGGCAGACTCGGGACAGAGCAACTGAAGATGGTTAATGGAGATCTCACTGGAGAGAGATTGGAGCTGATGTCATGTTCTTGCTGGAGTGTGGGAGTGAGATCAGGTACAAGTTATGCTAGCTTACACTCTCTCTGGCCTCAAGTCATAATCACTAGGGTCATATTTTTGTAAATGCTTAGCACCTGCCACTGGGACCTGGTTCCTAGATGTGCTTCCAGTTGAGCACTGAAATAAGCAGGTAGATTTCAAAAAAGCTCAAACTCTTGGGCTGAATTCTTCTGAAATTCTGGCTGAATTTGTGGGTGGTGAGTATTTGCAGATCTTGCTCTGAGGGCTTTTGAAAAATTACTCTGACTCTTGCTGTAGAATAAGAATTACAGCTGAGTTTCATTTTTGCACATTTAAGGAACAGTACAGACAGGTGATGCCTGAAACCTTTCTCATCCTATCAATGTCTTGGCTCAAAAGTAGTATGAAAGTTGGTCTACCTGTGGCTTATCTCATCCGTTAAAGCAAGCCAGATCTAAGATGGTCTGCTCAGATAGGATCTGAGCTGTTAGCTCAAAGCCTCTTGGGAACTTATGTGCCATTTTTATTCTGTTCTGTAAACACATGCATGAGAAAGCTCCTGGAGGAGTAACTTATTAGCTACACATGAATTGTCATTTTGGTCTTGTCTGGGTCAATAAAGAAACTTCTGAGAGATCTGCTAATGTGCTGCAAAACCTGTTAGTTGAAGATAGTAATTCTAGAGTGTCCCCTCTGGGTACTCTTCTGGTTCCTGGAAAGAAGGGAATCATTCACACAGGAAGATATTAACAAAAATGAGAGACCAATAAATGCACCTGTCAGTGTTCGGCAACAGCTAAAATTAATTCACAAATCCAAACAATCTGCAGAAAACTGAACACAATTATATAAGAAATTAAGTTATACAGTTGCCATGACCTTTAATCAATCATTCCAGCTGTTAATGTTAATTTTGTGATCTGAAAATCATAGTTCTATTTGCATTTTAATGGCTGTTAAATGAGAGTCATCAGGAAGAAATAGTGGCAGCTTGGCCTTTTGATACCAAGTTCTTCCTTCCTAATGTGATTTGGAAGATTTGGAATTCCTGTTCAGAAGGGGTTTTGTTTCAAACTGCAGCAGGCATAGGGAGCCAATTTTGCAGAGGGAAAACAGGCAATTCAAGGCAAAATCCCTTTCTAATCCAGCTGCAGCTACAAACAGATCATAAAAAAACAGGTAAAAAAGCTATAAAGGCAACTTCATTACCCTCATACTAACAAAATCTCTAGCATCCTTTAAAACCCTTTTCACAGATACATGCTATTTTAATATTTTTTCCATCAGGAGGGTCTTTGTACTTAACTAACAGAAATTTTTGTCAAATGGAAAATGAAATAAAACCCAGCAAATGCAATAAACCCACTAAATAACCAGGAATTTTAGGTTTAGTTCCATTAGTTTATTTTGTATTTACCTAGCCAAAGTGTTGCATACAGGACTGTCTTATAACATAAATACTACTCATTGGCTTATTTTGCAGATAATCATAAAATCATAGAATGGTTTGGATTGGGAGGGACCTTAAAGATCATCTGGTTCCAACCCCCCTGCCATGGGCAGGGACACCTTCCACTAGACCAGGTTGCTCAAAGCCCTGTCCAACCTGGCCTTGAACATTTCCAGAATGGGGCAGCCACAACTTCTCTGGGCAACCTGTTCCAGTGTCTCACCACCCTCTCAGTAAATAATTTCTTCCTATGTCTAATCTAAATCTGCCTCTCACAAGAGTGGAGTAGAGGTGGAGTCTCACCTCCCTCAACCTGCTGGTCACACTTCTCTTGATGCAGCCCAGGATACAGTTGTCTTTCTGGGATGCAAACGCATATTGATGGTTCATATTCAGTTTTTCGTCCACCAATACCCCCAAGTCCTTCTCTGCAGGGCTGCTCTCAATCCACTCATCTCCCAGGCTGTATTTGTGCTTGGGATTGCCCTGACCCACATGCAGGACCTTGCACTTGGCCTTGTTGAACTTCATGAGGTTTGCACAGGCCCGCCTCTCAAGCCTGTCCAGGTCCCTCTGGTTGGCATCCCTTCCCTCCAGCGTGTCAGCTGCACCACACAGCTTGGTGTTGTCAGTGAACTTGCTGAGGGTGCACTCAATCTCACTGTCCATGTCACCAACAAAGATGTTAAACAGCACCGGTCCCAATACTGACCCCTGAGGAACGCCACTCGTCACTGCTCTCCACTCGGACATTGAGCTGTTGACCATAACTCTTTGAATGCAACCATTCAGCCAACTCCTTATCCACTGAGCGGTCCATCTGTCAAATCCATGTGTCTCCAATTTAGAGACAAGGATTTAGTGTGGGACAGTGTCAAATGCTTTGCACAGGTCCAGGTAGATGATGTCAGTCGCCCTTCCCTTATCCACCAACGCTGCAATGACGTTAGTGGTATTGCATTAGATTAAAACTCTATTTAAATCATATTCCCACTCTGGAATAGCTGTGAACTTGTTGATTGCTTTAATTTTTAATAAGATCTAAATGTCTGCCAGCCTCTTGTGCTAGTATTTTCCATTTTAACATTAATACATTTTCTTATTAACAGAAAGACCTTCATTGTTACATGACAATTTATTTGTATGCAAAGTGCACAAATCTGATTAAAATGTGATGTTCTGTTTAAATCTTTGTCTAAATCTCCTAGGAGACAGTCCCCAGGTGAATCTTCTTTGGTTAAAAAAGGAGGTCTTGGAACTACATGTTCAGAAAGGAAAGCAGTGAGCTGCAGACAGATTTCAGCAATTGGAAAGCAAAGTCAGTATTAACAATGAAAGAAGAAAATGGTTTAGCTCTATCCAAAGTCCTTTTTATTTAAAACAGGTAAATTGTAAGAGGAAGAAAGTTTCACCAGATGTTTTCAGGCTGAGTTTCATAAAGGATTGAATAGCAATAGGAAAGAGGAACATTGATAAATGCCCTGCCTTTTATCACACAAGTAGGACTTCTGTCCATAAAGGCAGTCTAATTTGAATGCATTGAACAGCACACCCTCTTCTTTCCCCAAGCAGAGAGCCTATGCATTTTCTGCTTCTACATTACTTCTACAAATAAAACGTGTACAGGTGGTATGCATGCTAATGGGGCTGATCTCGGAAGTCAGAGCACCAACTGATGCGGCAAATTTTCTCAGGGCAGAAGGACTCCCATCCTTACCATGACAAGTCCTGCCCTGGGTTCTTATGCAGACATACTGTTGCCCTTCAAGCAGGAAACGAGGCAGCTCCTAGCTTTGGCTGAAATGCAAATGAAAAGCAACAGTTTCAGGAAGCCAATATTTTGGTTTTGTTGGAATTCAGGAAATTTGCTGACTTAGAAACCCAGGGATTTTTCTCTCTGGCCAGTAGTGTTGCAATCCATACTATGGCTTTGTACAAAGTCAGGGTGGTTCTGTGTGCGTGCATGTGTGTACGTGTGTAACTGTAAGTACGCAGCAGTATGCTGTGAATAAATGGTGATAAGGATCCCTAGTCTGAAATTCTGGCTCTACAGAAGTTGGTGAGAACTTTGCCACCAGTTTTGGTGGAACCACGCAGTCAACCTGCGGTCTGAAGTCCTTTAGTCCAGACTAATAATGGCTGGAGTGCAGGGGTCTGAGAGCTTCTCCACACTGGGCAGACTTAAGAATGCTTGGTGTGAAATGTCTTTCCATTGCAGGTCTTGTCATATTTAAATAGGAACAGACAAATTTCCAAAGCTTTGGAGGTTGATTTGTCCAGGTGTTCAGAAGGCCTATGGCTAATTCTAATTCTCTTCTCTGGACCTCTTCAGTTAAGACATCAGTCCACAGGTCTCCTGAGTACAAGCTCACTCATAGCATTCCTAGTAATTCCAATTCTGGTCAGGTTAGAACTAAGAAATTTTTTTTTCCCCAGGTACTTAGGATTTCTGTCACGTAAATGGATATTAAACACTCTTCAAGAAGAATGGCATGTGGAAAGGACTCACCTAGATTTTTTGCTAAAGAATCAGGCTTCTCCTTTTTTACCCAACCATACACATCTGTCCTGAATTTTCATTGCTGGATTAAAGGCATTAAAGAAATCCCAACAGAGTGATAACTTATTATTTTCCACCTGTTGATAATCCTTGGCATTTAAAATGTCACTATTTTATTTTTCAGACAGAGCTTTCTCAGGAAACCCTCTATGTGGTGTTTATCATGCAATACATATCATGTTCCTCAACAAACTTCAGGAATCAAGCCAGCAGATTAGCTCCAGGAGAACAGACAAATCTCAAAGGTATCTTTATAGCTATATTGCAGGTCAGAAGCTCAATGCAAATGGGACCCATTCTGTTGCTCACAAATTGCTGAATTGCAGGCAATGTCTACATTAATATCCTAAACAAATATATTCTTCCTGTTATTCTTGATCATATCGTATCTGTATTGCCTTTTTAAAATCTAGGTAATTTAGCATTAAACTGAAATGGCTTCAACAAATCAGACCCTGGGGTACCACAGGGTTGGCTTTTTTTTTTCTTTCAGGTAGGGAAGGCTTTAATTCACTTTTTTTCTCGGATTTCATCATTTTTTCTGCACCCATCAGAATCGCTACCTGCCCCTTTCAAACACATTAAAGTTTAAGAAAACCAAATATTTTTCAAGATATTTTTATCCCAGTTTAAGACATTTATAACACTTGATAGTCAGGTTTTTTTGTGATGATCTAGCCTGGGGACTAACGCATGATGCTGGCTGAAAAATCTTTATGCAAAAGTAAGCCCATTTTCAATTTCCTTTCTGAAAGCATACCAGAAGCAATGATAGATGCTTCACAGTCTGGGTGTCATGTACCTTCCTCCTCTTTGTGAATATGCTCTTTTTTTCTTCAGCAAACTCTGACCAACCTTGTTCCATCTGATCGTAGATGTTTTTTAGAAGCCTTACATCATTAAAATGCACTGATAGGAGTTGTGAAAAGGAGTTTCATTTCTGTCCAGTTCCCTACATTGTTGGAAGTAGTGCTAAAATACACACAAAGGGCATCTGGCCCATGGAAGATGGTTTCCACACAAATAGATTTATTCCAAAAGATTTATGTATACAAAGATAAGTAAGAAGATTGTTGACACTGAAGGAGAAGACTCTTCTTGGTAAAATACTGACTACTGGAGGCTTTATTGTGACAGCAAAACTGAGTTTCCTCATATCCCCTTTGGGAAGACAGGCTGGTGGTAGTCTTGATTCCTTGGTGTTGTCCTAAAGAGAGGAGAGATTTGGGGATGGGCATCTTCCTGGTCAGACAGGAACTGGAGAATGGTGATGGGAGAGAGTGAACAGAGCCTCCCACTTGCACTTTTGCCGTGAAGAGTGGAATCATGGTCAAATGCTGAGGGCAGCATTGTTGAGACAGCTGACCCTACATCCAGAAGTGCGAGACAAGAACTGACCTTTTGGCTGATGGGCAGCTGCCTCCAAAACTGGTATGGGAAAGCTCTGTTGCAGAATCCTTGATGGATTCATTAGCCCTCAGCCTCTCACTCTCCTCACTTTGCCCAAGAAGTCCTCTTGGGCTCCCAGAAGTGATTATTTTAAAAGTTAGTAACCTCACCTGTTATGGTAATTAAGAAAAAAGAGTAAATGGTAGTTGTTTAACGTGGACCATGCTACCAGATCCCCCAAAGTGGAGGTAAACATTTCCTTAGCCATTTGGTGGAAGTATTTATCACATCTTGTTCAAGTGGTAAGTTTGGAATGGCTTTTGGTGTCCTGGTTGAATGAATTTCCAGACGATAGGATTTCTCATTTGCCTCAGGAATGAGTATCTGAAGATGAGTTTGGAGTGCTAGGCTTTGAAGAATTAATGGTAATAGAAAAAAACTGGAAAACAGTGTAATAAAGTGAATGAACAACAAAGTAAATGACAGTCAAATAAGTGAAATAAATCTCTGAAGAGAAATGATGTCTCAGCAGAGAACCAAATTTAATGGAGAAAAGAAATTTATTGGGAACTTAAACAGAATCTGCAGGAAGAAAGGTTAAAGTGAACTAATCAATAAACGTTTAGAAAGTTGTCATTTCCCCAAGTCTCCTAACACTCACAAAGTCCTAATCCCAGCTTCTTAAACTGTATAGCAGAACTGAGGTTGCAGGACAAGATAGTATATCTGGTCTTGTGCTGGCAGACTTAAACAAAGTTCCCTATATTTTCTTCATCCCTGGGACCTACAAGAAGGCTAAGCTGATTTACCAGAGCTGACCTTCTGACAGAATAGCCCCAGGGGCTATAAAACGAGCTTGGACTTAGCATTGTTATTCAGAAAACTGCATTTAATAATTTAGGATGCAGGTTATTTCAGCTAGAGATATATTTTAAATAGCTCTCCTGATTTTAGTTTTAGGCTAATGGATAGGGGCATATCACAAAATTGTAGTAAATATAACTCTGCATTACATGAAGCACTATTAATAAGTTGCTTTTAGTGACAACGTTATTGCTCCTTATATGTGAGAACATACTACAGGTGTCACAGGTAATTTCTGAAAAAAAAATCTTCAGAATATTTACTGATAAGCCTGATAGGATTATTGTTTTGGATGGGAAAAATCAGGAACAGTCTATCTTCTGAATCTTATATGACTGATCATAAAGTAGTTAACAGAAATTCTCCATCACTGCAGAAATATTTACAGCGAGGTACAGTTTTATCAGCACAAGAATAAGTAAAATCCATTTTAAACTAGGCTATCATACAGCACTGTGTGTGTGAGTATTCCTGCTTTGGAAACTTTTGCAGTATGATTACTCTCCTGTTACACAATCTGGAACATAAATTGACAGCATTAGGAAGAGCTTTTCATTCATTGGCATAATGGTTCAATGTGTTATGGAAATAACTTAGATTCATTTATATTCAAGGGCTTTGGAAGGACTTTTATGTAGAATGGTGCTCAAATGCAAATTTCCAACATATCCAAATTCACTTGACATATTTTTCTCTTAAAATGAATTATCAAACACTAGGATAATATTATGGAGAAAAATGCATGTTTTAACCAGCAGCAGCCATTTTCTTGTGGAGTGGTATTCACATACGTCCTATTAGCGTGAAAATGTCAGATATTTTCTGTATTTATTTTGCATATACCCAGGGAGGGATATGTGTGTGTTTTGTGTATATTCAGTATTTAAAACTTTAGTCTTGCAGCAAGGCAGTAAGAAACACCTCCACATGGAAGTCTGAGAGTAGCCTGTTAACAGCCAACTTCTGAAAGTGATCTGAAATCCAAATGCTTATGTGGACCATCCTGAGAGCTCCTGCATCTCATGAAGATGTGGGGCAGAATTCAGCATCCAAAGCAGAAGTCATAAGAGGTCGCTTTGCTGGAAGATGAGTAGGTGGTAATTAACATGTCCTCTGAAGTGTCTTTATTATTGCCATTATCTGATGATCAGAAAGGGAGGGTGACCAGCTACAAAGTCACTCAGATCAACAGATCCAGACTGTTGTCAGGTGTAAAAAACCAGCATCATGTTGATTCCCTGTTCGACCCCTATGCATCACCTCCATCAGGAAGCAGTGGAGCCCAGGAGTCCCAGCTCTAAGTCACTACTGATACAAAGCCAGGCTTTTATCCATTTAGAAATCTTAGAAGACATTAACTGCTGAAGTCCTCTCAGCTCTTCCAAGTCAGAGATCACAGAAAACAATAGCTGAATAAATAAAACTGCCTGTAGAGAAGGCTAGGTCCTTCATTTGCTTCACTGGGAAGCTTTCAAGAAGTATTGACACCTGCACCAAATGAAGATACCTCTTTTCATAATAACAAGCTTCTGGTCACCCAGAATGTCAGAAACTGAAACCATCACAGGATACAAACCAATCTGATGGTAGGCTGGAGAAATTACTACACCACGAACTGTAGTGCGTTCACGATTATCCAAATTGGCCTCTTTGCTCATTTCTTTTTGAGATTTCTGAGGGATTACTAGATATCATTGCTTGTGTACATTCATGGAAGACTCCAGTGTTTCTGTGGAGCTAATTAAGGGCAAATGGAGCTCTGTTTGAAGAAGTGAAAAATGTAAATGTGAAGTTGGGGACCTGCTTCAGTCAAGTGACCACAGAGAAGAGGGGAGGGAAACATAATAAAGCTCTGAAAATCCCACTGCAGAAAAGCTGAATTACAGCCAGAACAGGGAAAATGAATGAATTCTGAATTTCTTTTTCCTGCATGCTGACAAATTTTCAATGTGCGTATAAAATGAACCTTTAAACTAAACTTTAAAATACCACTGAATAGTTCAAGGAAGTTTCTGTGAATATAATAGACCATATTGAGGATCCAAAGTGTCAAATTCAATCTAAGAGTCTGTGCTGCCACCACTGCAGCTCAAACAGTGATGTCCCTCAGGCACTAGCCGTGTCTTGGTCATTATCTATAGAATACTAGCTACTAAAAGCCAAACTATAGATGGCCAAGGGAACAGACATAGGTATTACTTTGAAGAGTTGCCTTTTGGAGGGCACAATAGCCTACCCAAGAACCTCCAAACTGCCATTTTCTGGGGATCTCAGAAGGACTTGGATTCCTAGGAAGCCAAATAGACCCTGTTTACCCCAGCAGCACAGAAGCTGTGTGTAGGGACACAGAGTTGTAATCTGCCATGTTTATTCTTGCTCTGCTTGTGCTGCTCACGCTAAATGTTACTCAGACTTTGAGATCTGCCAACTGGAAGATTTCATTGCCATGGTTTGATGTGCTTCTTCTGAGGAGGCAGCCTTTTTGCTCTCTTTTTGCACAGCAGAGGTGGCAAGGAGGGGAGGAAAGGAAAGCCCTTTTCTTCCAAAAGGGAACCGCTGGACTGAATCCCATGGTCTTCCACACAGGTCTGTCCCACCATTTTCCCCTTCTCTTGATTAGTCCCTGATCCCTCTCTACACAGCTGTCTTGAGGCTCCCTACAGGCTTCCCCATTGCCTGCTTATACCGGATGTAAGGCATTACACTCTTTCCACAGTTTCTCAGGGGACCCCTTTAACCACAAGCGGTTTATAGTTCAATGTATATTTGAAAATTGATAATTTTGCATCATGTTGCAAGACACTGCTTAGCCCTGGGCAGTGCTGTATTAGGAATGGCATTAATTCCCCCATGGGCTCCAGAGCAGAAACTACAAAGAGTGGAAGTACAGCAGAGAGCTGGTGTTGGCAGCCTCGGAGGTTGCTGCTGACAGCTCGGAGCGGCAGAGCAGGACTCGGGGTCCTGGGGTACGATGGACGAGCTGCTGCAGCCAACTGAGAGACGCTGACTTTCTTCCCATGTGCTGCCTGACAAAAGGAAGTCTGACCTCTGGGACTGGAGCCTCTCCCAAGGATACAGGTAACCACACTGCACTCTCACAGCTTTACTCTCAGTGGAGTAGCCCAGCATACCATGTGTGCCATGCACAACATTCAGCCTTAGCAGGAAAGCACAGCTATTAGCTTTGCTCTGCACTGACAGAGTATTCACTAGCTTTGCTGCTGGGTAACCTCCCAAAACGTGCAAGAAGGGACATGGGCAACTCTTCATTGCCAGCTATAGATCTGCTCTGCCACAGCAGCTCTCATGTCTCAGGGCTGCAGTGCTACTTCCCGCTCCCTCCCCACCCCCCCGCACCCGGACAAGAAAATATAGCAAGAAAGGGGAAAGGGATAGTCTAATCAGGGAAGCAACTAGGAGGGCATGAAAGATGAAGGATACTAGGAAGAAAAATGTAGCTCAGTCTCAGGAAGTCATGTTTGTCTTGAACAGTGCTGGAGCTGGCTGGGAAGGGAAGAAATTGAATAGTTCATGCGTTAATACTAGATGGATAGTTATTGTGCAAAAAGACTTGGAAATTCTCGTTGATGAGAGGAGGTCTGATGTACTGTCATTGCAGAGCATTAACAGGGTGATTCATGTGAGTGAAATCTTTCAATCTCAGGGTGTAGTCCTTGTAGGTAGGACTGAGGGGGGGGGGATGGCAACCTGCACTACCCCCTTTAAAGTGATTAGTAGCTGGAGGAGTGTGAAAACATGCAAACGGTAAACTCCAGAAGGGATGTTGGGGGAGTGAGGGGGAATGAAGAGATGATGTCTGCTACAAAACACTGAATCAAACCAGCAAGTAGGATGAATTACTCCTAAAGCATCTGTCTGCACTGTAGAGTGAAAATTGCATTATTACAGGGAACTTAAGTTTGGAAGATCTCATGCAGCTGGTAGTAAAACATTACGAGTTTCAGAGACTTAAATATTATTTTTTGTTCCTTTTTAAAAAATATTATTTTTTGTTCATTTTTTTTTTCTCTCCACAAAAGGAGATTGCACTTGACAGCTATCTATCTGGAGACTCATTCTAACAGATAATAATAGATTAATTCTAGGACTATAAGTTGTTGATTGCCTAAGGCTTATAGGGTCTGGTTACATTCATTATGAACAAACAATGGACAGTCCTAACTAGTAATATTTATGTTTGGAGCTTCACAGAACTGAACTTCTCATCATTAAGGAATATTAAGAGAATTTGACTAGAGGGTGGATACAAGGCAGAAAAAAATGCCTGAAAATCGGGAGCTGTTTAAGAAGTTTACTAGATGGGCAAAAAGCCATGGCCTAGAGACAAGAACAAGGACAACTTTGTCAGAAGGCTCAGGATGGTTGAGAGAGGAAGCCCATGACAACAGGTTTCTTAAGCACAAAGGGCTATAAAGGGGCAGTGAACTGTTGCATGGAGACAACCACAGCATATGGCTTCTAGCACAGCACATGGATGTCCTTGGATATTGGCAATTTTTCTACAGCCCATCAGGCCTTTCGGAGGGATCTGCTGTAGAAGTCCATCCTCTAGGAGGATGACCCTGGCTGAATGACAAGGGTAAACCGAGCAGCAGCAGTGTAGGGCTGGCCTCAAAAAGTTAACAGTTGCCTTCAGCCTGACATCCAAATTCTGACACTGGGAAAAACAAATATCTTCTTTGGAGTCCCTTGAGAAACTACACTTTCCCCTTTGCGAATGATGAGCCTGTGTTTGAAACAAAAACAATTTTAACAGGAGGAAAGGAACATTAATTTGGGGAAAAAAAAAAAAAAAAAAGAGCAGCAGCAAATCAATGGTTCAGCTGTACAAATAACCTGTGAAACATCTGCCTACACAGTAACCTCCAGCAGTCTTTTGTCTCCCTCTTCTCAGCTGCCTGATTGACCAACAAATGCCTGCCCTTTCACAGGCTGCTTTCCTCCCACACTTTGCTTTTTTGATGCCCCACGCTTGCTCTAGCATCATTAGCTGACAAAGTCCAGCATCTGGACTCAGGCAGGCTCATCTCCAGCCCCGAGGACAAATGCTATTGCGTTTCTGTGACAGGGCTCCTATGCCATTTGTCCCTGAATGATGATTTTCCAGGTGAATGTCACTACAGAAGCTACCCTCTGCCAGTCTGGTCCAGTCCTGTGCACCATCTGCTGCCTGTTGCAATGAGGATTGCAATACTCTGCATAGAGGACAAAAAAGGGGGAGACAGAACAGTTCCGCAGGGCTGAGCTGCCTTCTGCAGATTCACAGCCCTCATCAGCCCTGACTGTTTCCATCCCAGCTCCAGAGGTGGCATGAGCTGCTCAGGACTCAATATGATCAAGTTATTAGGTTACACGATGGGACCACGGTTTCCCCAAGCCATCTCCACCCTGTTTGTAAAGACTCTGTTTATTTAAAATTACCTTCTAGCCTGGAAACGTGCAAACCAGGTTAGTTATTAAATCACCTTTTGGAGTCAAGTTTATGATGGCCATATGAGGCTCTCATTCAGAAAAGATCGACACGGGACTGTGCACAGCTGGCAGTTAAAAACCCATTCATTACTACAAACCGAAACCAGCAATGCACACAAGACTGCAAAGCCTAGAAGAGCTGAAACACTTTATTTCCGTGTGGTAACTCCCCACCGCCAAAAGCCCAGAAGGAGCTGAGAAACCTCGGCTGAATCTGCCGGAGCTCAGCTCTACTCGCCTGTTCGCCAAGAAGAGGCGTTTGTAAGGAAAAGGGAATGGGCTTTGAGGGGACCCGAACCTGCGCGGGGGGGCGCCGGGGCTGGGCCGGGGGCGGCGGGGGCCGCTCGGCCACTAGAGGGCGCTGCCCGCCCGGCCGCCGCGCCCGGCCCCGCCCCCAGCCGCCCGCGAGGAGCGGAGCGGAGCGGCGCCTTTGGGATACCTCTGCAAGGGGAAAAATAATAATAATAAAAAAAGCAAAACCCCCACGTAACCGAAACATCCCGCTCATGTAATGCGACAGCCCTCGCTCCCATGAAACCCAGGTCCCTTCCGGATCCTCAGCGGGGAACCCAGCGCACCCATGGGTTCTCCCTCCGCAGCTGGGGAGACGCGCAGGGAAAAGACTCAGGTGTGGTCCGCGTGGGGTTTAGGGTTTGGTGGTTTTGCAGTACTGTTTTGCAAGATGTTTCACTTAAACTTCACAAACATGCTTGTTCACTGGGATTTCAGCTATGTCCAAACCAGAGCCAGAATTCTCTCCCCCCTCCTAGTTTAGGGTTTGAGCAGGCATTTAAGATACAGGGACTCTTCACACCCAACTCTCTGCCCTCGTGGATGAAAACTACTAACTCTGGTTTATATGAACTTCTTTATGTTCATGAATAATTTCCCTTATAAATACTCCTTTCTTAAAGAGTTAAAGAGGAAATTGTGGTTCTCCACAATTAATAGGTTATTATTACAATTCTGGAACCTTATGAGTGTGTACAGTGATGTGAATAAGTTGGTTTTCGTTTTAGTAGAGGTGAAAAATTCAGCGAATTCCATTAGCGTGCATTTGGTTTGGATGTGCTTGCTCCCTTTTTATTTTCCTTGTTTGAATACTCTATGATACATATTAGCTAGCAAGAGTGATAGGTGAAACAAGTGACATTTTGAATGATTACAAGACAGTTCTCATCAAAAGTAATTTTGGAATTAAAAAACATTAGAGTTGGCATTGGCAAACTCTTACTATAAGAATGTCATCTATGAGAGAACAGAAAACTATCATCTGATATGCACTATCAATCAATATTAACTAATACAGCTCAACAAAGAATGTTGAATGCTGCTGTAAATTTCTCTTGAACAAACTATAAATCAAGAATATATGCTTAAATTATATGACAAGTAAATTCTAGCAGAGAATTACACTGAAGTGAAAAACTTTTATATTTTTTGCCAACAATTCACAAAACAAGAGCTAAAGTCATGTAGTCATTGTGAAAAATAAACCCAGTTCTAAATTTTTGTAAATAGTTTTGCATTTGCAATTACATTTTCTGAAACATACTACCCATTTTTGTAGATCAGTAATTTTGAATCAATGAGATCCAAGCTAAAAGCTCTTTCTTCTTTTAAAAATGATTGCTGTGTGCATGGTAATGTTGCAGAGCTAACTGCTTCGTTGAATGCATATTGCATGAATATTAATCTAACAATATAAGCTGATGGTCATGTGGGTCTAGAAATTATCACCTTCTCATATAGACAGAAAAATTAAAATATAAAAATGTCATTCAGCATTTACTGAAGTTGGGAAAACCATGAAAATGGGCATAACATTGACAAGCTTTCAAAACGCTGTGAGAAGTACTTCTGGTACTGAAAGGCATGCTTGGGGATCACAGCCTTGTTCCTAGTCACCTTGTAACATCCTCAACATCTGTGTTAGACTCCCTGTGCAGCACATGCATAGCAGTGCTTACCTCGAGATGGAGTCCAAGGAGCTGCTCTGCTGTGAGAAGAGGCAGATAGGCCACAGCAAGTGTGCACAACAGTGCACATGTCTAAAGCCTGTTCCTCCCTTGGACTGGAGCTTTCAGGAAGGTTCTTCCTTTCTGGACACAGGCTGTTGAATCTCCCTTGTTTGTGAAAGACACATTAAGGCTTCTGAATAGCAGGATGCTCTGGGCATCTTGTTCCCAAGCTCTTCTTGGATACTGACTATTAAATACTTCATTACTAACTGGGACCTCAGACCACATATTTTCTTCTTTCAAAGGAGAGCCGAAGTGCATGAAGAGAGCATCAAGTGCTGCCTTTCCCTCTCCCATTTCCAACAAGTATTTGATTGTTGTGTACAGAGCAGAACTTGCCCAGAGCAGAGTTATTTCAAACCCAGCCTGGGAGACAGTCCAAACTGTCTGTGGTTAGGGCAGCCTTGGGGCTGTCGGGCAGTGCAATGAGTTAGTCCCTTCTGGTACAGGTGAGTGACAGCTGAAACGGAGTGCTGGTGCTGGTAGAAAAAACATCTGGGGGAACCTACACTGTGGCAAGTCCTGCAGAAAAACACAGCCCCTAGTTTGGGGGTCCCAATGGTGCTCCTGTCTGAGACAGAGTTAAGCCACTCACCGAGGCTGAGAGAGGCTTTTCTGGGATGAGGCAGAGTCAGATACTGGACTAGAAAAAGGTGGTGTTCAACCATAAAAGCTACAGCCTTCAGGTGCTTCTGGAGTAAAAGGAATGGGGCTTACAAAGACCTTTTGGAAGCAGCATTTCAATGCTTGTGTGGATCTAGCCCTCTGCTTTCTGTAAAATAAAAGGATTTTTTTTGTTTGAATGCAGGGGTAACTTAATGGAAAGTTGGCCTTGATCTTACAACTAAAAACAAAGGGAAGAAGAAAGGGTTAGGAGTCCCATTTATACCTGGGCCACTCCCACTTGGGGCAGATGTTCCCAGACCTCAGGCAAGATGAGAAAAGTGCATAGAGAACAACATCAACTCTTCTTACAGCCACTGAGTAGGTGAAAAGGTTTAACAGAGGGAGCCAGTCTGAATATGTTAAGTTCCTTGTGCAGTCAAGGCACAAGTTTTATTCCCACAAAAAAAAGTCTACATATCAGTCAGAGATGATTTGTCCTCCCTCACCCCACTTTGGCCAAATGAAATTGCTTTAGGTTATATCAATGCTGTTGTTCATGATATCTCAGCTGCAGGTATGGGTGCTTGCCATTACAAAATACACCAATAAATACATGAAGGCCTAAGGTTTCCTTAGCTTAATGAAACAAACTTTTCACAGAAGAAAGCTTCTACAAAGGTTTTTATCTTCATGACACTAAACCAGAGCCTATTTAAAAGTGTTTTGAAAACAGAACCAGTAATGTAGAAGTGGTTCTGAGATACCATGTTAAATGTTTTTCCTGCACAAGTGCTTAATGTGCATACAAATAATGATGGGACAGGTCCTTAATAATTTATACAGTAAAAATTCATATTGCAATTAATGAAAATTCTGTCCTGAGCAGTCTGAGGAAAAAAAATACAGAAGAAATTTTAGCTTATACTGAGAAAGAAATAGGGTATCTCTTCCTCTGTTGTGTGAGGGGCCCCATATCACTGGCTGGAGGAGGGAGGCGGGGCACGTTGCTCATCAGAGCTCTGCACAGGAGCTGGGAAGAGAAGGGAATTCTCTTCAGACTGCTGTTATGTGGTGGCTATCCCTGCTGGTCTGGTATGGGAAATCCTCTTCACTGCTTTCAGGACTGGCCCAAGGTCTCTCTGCTTGAAGCAAGAGACAAAGAGGGAACTGAGCTGAGGTGATCCGAGCCACAACATGACACCATGGCTATTCCACATACCTGAGTTAGGACTTCAGTGCCCTCAGAGGTGGGTAAATCCTCACCCTACAGACTCCAGAGAATTTGGATATATCCAAAGTTGCATTAATTATATAAAATATAAACACAGGAGATAAAACACTGCAGATAAAATGAAACCATAGGTATCTGGCTAGGCCAGTCTGTTTTTCTGTACACACACATGGCAAATGCAGAGTTTTTAAACATACATGTGGTTAAAATGAGTGTGTTCAATGTATTTTAACTAGATTTGTACAAGAAGACATTTACTGTTTAGACAACACAGGAAAGGTCAGTTTCTAGACACTGCTCTTCACTTAATGAAGATATTACGACAGTTTCAATCCTGAAGTAAAATTCTACCAATTCTAAAAGAGCTTTTAAAAAAGGAATGGAAAGCCCTAAGAGCGAGCAGCTATTGAGATGAAGGCTTCAACACTGGTGATGTTTTATCTTTGCAACTGAAAATGACATCGACAAGTGCCAAGTGTGTGTTGGTGTGCACATCCTTTTCTCCTTGGCCTTCTCCTCACCTACTAAGAGAAGGAGCAGTGAAGTTTTCAAGAGCCTGGCAGTGTCCACCACAATGTCCGTGTGAGCCCAGACAGTGCTGCTTATTTGAGACACAGCAGCTTTCCACACGGAAGTCATCGCTCCAGCCATTCGCAGTTCTCCTGTTGTTAGACACCATCATCAGGATGGGAGAGTCTCCTGCACAACTGCTGCTGGTGGATTTGCATTAGACTTGTTAAACATGCAGGTCCCCCGTGTGATTATTCAGATGAGCAATCAGGTGGTTCATTTCCCGTTTTAAGCATCTAGATACAGAGCAGAGCATCCAGACTATTGCTGATATTTGTATGTGCAGCTGCTTGTAATGGGCTCACTCATTACTGCTTGTGCAGTGCCATTAGTGGGTAGAGTGTATTACTGACACAAAGACACACTTGCCCTGAGGAGTTTACAGTCAAAAGCAGACACCAGGATAGTGAAGGCTACAAATATTCAAAAAGCGCAGGAATGAGAGAATGAGGGCTATAACACTGAACGATTATGAGATATGCTTGTTATGTTCACCTCTTGCTAGTGCCTTGTTTTTTCAGTCTATGCTGACACCTAACCTGAATGATCTTGCAAAAGAATCATGTTCTGAATTCATATAGCTTCTTGTGAAAAGCTGTTGATGTTCTAGCGGTATTTTTAAGACACAGAGGAGACATGTCAGAGAAACGGGAGCCCGATTGCACTGCAGATAGAATATTCTAATCAGCGAGCAGCTTATCAGCACACTTATGGGCAGCAAATGCTTCACAAATCCTGACGAATGCCAGCTGAAAATCCCCATTATTACTGACATAACTTTCTCGATAAGCCTCCTCAACAATATGAGCTATTGTTTATACTGAGAAACACTACTGAGGTTCAGTGGAAAGGTGTGCGGAGCTTTTTACCCCAAACAAATGAAGCGCTGGATTCATGGATGAGAAGCAGACCTGCTGGCATTCACAGCTCTTATTCTATTCAATGGTCACAGCAAATGGCACCCTTTCATTTTCCCTTCCTGCACTTCATAGTACAAAAGAAAAACTTAAACCTAAACCAGCTATTTTTATTTTTGATTAAATCTTTCTTTCCCCTCTCCAGATGGTACATGCAGGGACACGACATTAACCCAAAACAAAAATGAGCAACCAGAAACAAGTGTTCCATTAGCTCAGCTCAGTGCCTGATGTGTTTATTTTCAGTGGATCTGTGAAGCAGGCTGACAGGCAGAATCTTTTGCTTCACGTATCACTTACAGAGCTCCAGTGAGCAGACACCATATTAAATAGCCAGTGAAAAAAGCTTCAGCAAGGCATGGCCACATTTTTTTTCATTTTAGGCACAGATACAGTTGATCAAAACCTCGATCAACGAAAGAGACTCATCAGAGACAAAATTAAGATAATTGCATCGTAACTACAAATTGTCATAAGAGACATTTTATGACACAATTTAGCTGAATTAGATACTATTGACCTCAGAGTGGTTTATCAAGGCAGGAGAAATAAATTAAAAGAGATACGAGTACTCTGAATACAAATGGTAAGCTGCATTTTCCAACTTCTTTTCAACTTCTTTGAGATCAGGTGGGATGCTTTGATTTACAGTCACTGAAATGAAAAGTTCAGACTTTCAAGCCACTGTCATGTATGAGAACAGCAGAGCCAGAAGGTGCACAAAGTGACATTATATGGTTTTGTCTACACCAGTGCCCCAGGCCAGGGCATAGGTCTGTGTGTTGGCCTGAGATCATCCATACTGGAAGTTGCATAGCAAGGTCCCTGACATGATTTTGTCCTGTGCTAGTTAGCATCCCACCCAGATTTCAAACACAGCCTGAGGTTAGCACCAGCTAAGGACCTGTCTGACTGCAGGCCAGATGCGGCCCCCTGTTTTGAAAAGGATTTTAGCCATATGGATGAGAGCGGTGCTGTGCCAGTGGACCTCAGGGCCAGAGAACAATCCCTGTTTACCAATAGGGATATGCCTTGCAATACCAGACAGAGAAGGGGCAACAAACTGTCTTCTGTGCCAAAACCAACATCCCAGTAAATAACATTGGTAACTGGACTTTCTGGTTATTTCATAGTCACTACGTTAGAGCACTCCACTCTGGTAAAGCATCTCAGCAGGCATTGATAATTTGGAAATACTGGCTTCCTTTGGGCTAGTTCCTGAACTGGATATGCAGAAGAATGTGACGTACAGAGGGATGCATGCTTGTCAGATGCAAGCCAGCTTGCACCCGGAGGTGGTGTAGGTATGCCATGGTGCTGCAGCTCACAGGAACAACTTTAGCTGGTAAATACTGATGGCATCCCTGTGTGGAGGTTTTGGCTTGGGTCTCTGCTAGCTAGGGGAAATGACCATGTGGTGCCATGCCCCACCAGCGTGTCCTTTCCCAGGCTTTCTGTGTCAGCTGGGAGGTGACTTTTCTTAGGTGTTTGCACACTGAAGAGCACTGCGGTGAGAGGGGGCTGACCAAAGGGTTTAGCTGTTATTGAAGCACAAGTAATAAATAACAGGAGTCACTAACAATGAAAATTAACTGAGCATCAATCAACATGAAAGTCCAACTCACCTTGAGAAACAATGCCTCAAACAGGGAAAACTGAGATGCCCTCTGCCACCTATAACTTCATTAAACCAGTGAGGTTTTCCACTGAATGTACTTGGCAAACACACCACAAACCCTTACTGAGTTCTCTGCTGCTTTCAAAAAGTGACACCTCTTGGGACCTGGAATCTGCTGACACAGATGTTATAAAAGACTTTTTGTAGGATTGACGGCAAATAAAATATTCTGCTGCTTATTGCAAGCCGTTTGACGGCATAATTATGGGTATCCTTGCTCCAGGCTTCCTGACTGATTCCCACCTGACAGACAGCCTCACAGGTTTTATACATTCAACGAATGCATTGGCACTCTCCCCCATATTTCAGCATAAATCCAGGAATGGAACAGGCATCAGGTGACTGTCTATTTTGAATCCGTTGTACAGCTTTTAACATTCCTGTCTTTTCTGTGTTGTTACAGAAAGTCTCACTCTTGCCTCTCAGCTTCCTGAAACAGAAATAAAGGGCTGTATCACAAACATCAGAAACAGAAGACAAGAATCATGGCTGAACCAGGGTGATGTATGTGAACATTAGTGTGAACAATTCAACATTATGTTTTTATTAAGGATAGCTTAAAAGGGAGTGGAGAGAAACTAGAAAACCAGAGCCCTCTCTTCACAGGTGTTGAGCACCTGAAACTTCCATTAACTTTCTGAAGGCCTCCATTTCGTTTAGGTTCAAGGTGCTCTGGGAACAAAAAGCACTTAAGAGAAACATGCTGCTTTTTAAATGGCAGTGGCCAATGACAGACAATAACAATTTGAGGAAGGACAAGGAGCACTTTTCTGTAAAAAGACAAGATCACCTCTGAAAAAAACAGGACAACCTGATTTTTCTGTGCTTATTTTAGCAGAATGCTCCAGACCAGACCTATTAAATATCTCCACTAAATCTTATTTCCATGGAGGAGTGATATCATTTGTGATCATGGACACCATCTTTAGTTTTGACTTGAAGCACACTAAGCTACTTTTGCCTTATCCTTTGCAACTTTAATTGTGCAGTAAAGTATTCGTAGCCTCGTCATGGGGCACTATGCTAGGAGTCAGCTTTCTATTGTACATCTCTCTTCTTTTATCACATTTTAAGCTTGTCTTTATCTTTTTATAGCTATTGCGTCTTGATACCACTCTCATTTGTCACAACCTCTAGCCTAGACATGACTAGATGTCCTCAGACATCTTTCTTGCTCCCACACGCCATGGAGCCCTAGGGAGCAATCCCTTAGTGTGGGTGCTGCTTAAAGTCAGCAGCTGAGAATGCAATGAAGAGTAGAGCCTTTTCTTCTTCTGATCTTGTCTCTAATACAACTCATACCTCTACATTTGAAGTTACTTTCTCCTGAGTAATGTAAAAGCCTGATAACTGAGTCTGTAGTCCTGAGACCTTCCAGAAGAAGGTTTTAAAAATGTGCCACTACACCAATGTTACTTTTAGTGTAATTGGCATATAAAAGATAAAATATTGTAATTTTGCATCCTAAGCCTGCAGAGAGCAGGGCTAGATACCCTTAAATCACAACGAAATTTGTGATATTACTGTAAAGGGAGTGGAAACATCCAGCTTAATTTTGACCTTTCAGAAACCAATGGATAAGCTAAAGAATTGCCTGAATGTGTGGCCTGGAGGTGACAAGTAACATGTAATTCACAGTTCCCAGTTTATTTCTTTCCACTGTACAGTGTGGTACTTGATAATGGAGCTGACAGCTCTCTTCTCATGAAGAACATTATTTAGGAGAGGTGCTGTTTAAGCATGGTTCAGAAAGCCCTGAACTCATGCCTCTCTATGGCTGTGGAAGAGGGTTTTACCCATGCTGTTCCACTTATGTTTGTGCAGACGAGGATGAAAACAATCTCTCACCTTCATCACGAGGGAATACATCACTCCATGAGGATGAAAAGGGATAAACTATTCTTTGAGATTTCTTCTGTTATCCTTCATCTTCCACATTCTAATTTTTCTTCACATTCCTAATTGTTAGAAAAGCTTTCTGTTTTGTAAAGAAGGTAAATGCACAGGTACAGCAGGAGAGTATTTAAGAGAATTTAAGTGTTCCACTTGGCATAATGCTACTGTAATTTTAATTTCTTGTTCAGGATTTGGGCATAACAGTTCAGAGCTCTTGATACCCAGGACTGAAACCTGCCTAATCACAGTAATCCCCGTGTGTTGCACTCCCCGTGAGACTTCTGCTCTCCCAGGAGCATGTTCCTGACTGAAAGATCTGAAATGAAACCCACATTTCTGCATTTTAAAGACCACTGCAATACCCCCATGGAAATAGCATTGCCATGCAATAAGTAAAAGCTGGGCCGAAAGGAGAATATCTCAGCTCCAAGGCTCCAATATTTATTTCAGGAGATGCAGTACGTCAAACACTTCATCCTATGTAAGCATGTTAGGCTGAAGAGGACAACTGAGCATTGACTAAGGAATGTGCTGGAATTTACAGTGAATGAAGGAAGGACCAAAAGAGCAGAATAAAAGTCACAGAGGACTAAGGTTACCAGGCTGTAGTTACCACCAGTACAGCACTGAGTGGTAGTCCAGTAGGTAGAGCAAACAGTAACAATTTTGCCAGCTATCACTGTCTGATATAATGCAATGAAGAATGACCACAGACTGTCATTTGAGAAGTGATACTGCTTCTTAAGACCAGCAGTGCATGTTTTTTTTAGGGCATCAAAGTACATTTGTACAACAGGGCTACAATGCAATATCTGGCAAGAAATGCCACCACAGGGGTTGTCAGAAGCAGGCTCCCTCGCAGAGGGAGCACCCAGGTGCTGTGGTGAGAAAAGCCAAAAGTAGTCTCCATGGGAGTCCTAAGCCTGGAAAGACTCCACTGCACAGGACCTCCATTGTGACGTTCCAGTGCTGCTGGCTACCAGGCCCATGAGGTGTTTGCCACAAATGACAGAGGTCTCTTGGGTGGAGAGTAAAAATTAAAAGGCAAAACAAATATCTACATGTAGAGCCTACCAGAAACATTAACACTTCTCAAAACTGATGAGACAAGGAGGCAGCAGGGGAAAAAAGTGTAAATGAAGTTCATTTTAGAGGAAAGCAGCAATGGCCAGAACACAGTGGCTAGCCTTGAACTCTTTCTTCAAAAGCGGAAAGACCCGCTGAAGAGCAAAATCATGAATGTTCAATCCTGTTAAGTGAGCTCACAGTAGGAGTAATTTTTAAAATGAAAAGCAGAGACACAAGCGGGAGAATGGCAGGGGAATCTACAAAAGGAGAGAGGTGATGAAGAGAGACAGCAGGAAATCAAACTCCACTCAGAACAGCAACCTGCAAAGTTCCAGCGCAGTCCAGCCTGCAAAATAACAAATAAATTCTCCCCAAGATGAATAAACCTCTAAATGCACTGGTAGAAAAAGAATGAGTTGTACCTACAGGTACCTCATGGCCCTTTTAAATGGTAACAGTTAGAAGTCTGGATGTGAATACAACTGTCTTTTTCTTTCTCTGATTCACATTATACATGCTTTTGTAATAGCAATATATGGAGTAAGGAGTTTGGCAACTTGGAAAAATTGTTGTATTTCAAATTACCTAAATCACCAATAGAGTATTTTAATTTTCTTCTGATATATTAATCCTTTGCTGGAGGGGGTATCAATTATTTATAATGTATAATTACATATATATATCTATCTGTAAGTCAGATACCCTCACATTACATTTATACTTAGGTACAGTAAGTGAAGCCAGAAACTAGTGTAATTTCTACCTTAATCAAAAGACGTCTGCTTAAGAAAATAATCTTGATTTGTAGGTGTTCTCCATGCCCACTTTCATTACTCAGGTGTAAAAATTGCTCCATTGCTTTAGCATGCAGTATTAGCTTTCTGACAAGGAATCTTGCAATAAATTGTCTATATTTTACCTTTGAAATATCTGTGACATTCATGTTAGGAATATCAAGAATTGTTTCAGGCAGATAAAGTAAGCAGATTTATTTTAGATTTTTTTTTCAACTTTATTGCCTTCACCAAGTTCAGAGGTAGCTACTGTACCCTTTTCAAAGTTTGAGATGGTCTAAACTCATTAGAGATAGGAGCTTTGACTGGTCAGGCATGGTACATGGCCATAAGGACTCAATTAGATATTTAAAGCCTGTGCTCAAAACAAGAAAGATGGGTTGATTTCATTAGTATTGACAAGCAGGTCATTGAGAAGTTCACCACAAGAAGAACTCATTTAGATAATAAATCCTCACTGGTGTTTACAAGGTAAGCTTTAATTCCTGTCCAAAAGAAAAAGGAAGGATTCCTTCTTTTTCCAATAATGAGGCAGCTTTAGGATTTAATGCAAACATATTTGGATTATAGGATGGTCAGCATTTTCACCGGGAAACTTTGGACAAACCTACCTAGGCAGTAATTTTCAGTGAGTACAGCACTGCCATGTCACTTCTGCTTCAAGTACTAGGTATTTCAGTACTGGAAAGAACACCAGGATTGCAAGGCAGGTATGTGCTTGCTACAGGCATTAGTGAATTCTTCCTGAACAAAAGGCTTGGCTTGATTCAATAGTAGAAAACTGCATTTAATTTACTACTTCAAATTAACCTGCGCAAATTCCTTAGTAATCCTAAATCATTAAAATGTTCAAAAGAATGACTTTGAATTTTTATTTTGGGCCATTGTCATTAATACCATTTCATTTATGGCCAGTTAGAGAGTTCTGACAAGGAAAAAATTGTGTTGGGACTGTATTTTCTCAGTTCCCACAGGTGTAGTACTTTAGGTTGGTGTATGTTTGTAGGTGTCCTCTTCCGCAAATACACTGGCCAGCAGACCAGGCATGTCTCCATATCGTTTGGGATGGTCGCTAATGAGAAACTTAGCAGCATGTTAATCAGAATTCTGCAGAGTTGACAGAAGTGGGGTCAAGTCAAGAATAAATCCCTCCTCTGCAACTTGTGAAACCCAGCAAAGCTGCTGTGGCAGTGACTGCAAATAACAAATTCTTTACTCATTTTTAGTCAGTGGAGCTATATATTTCAGGACCCCTGCAGGCACACTTGGACTCTTCCTTCAAACTGTCCCCCTTTGTGTTACAGCTACAATAGCTGGCAATTTTCTGATGCAGATGGCTAATCTGCCTCTGCTGCCCTGCAGCAAAACCCTGAGAAGAGTTGAATTTCTCCCAAGACTGATTTTCCAAGTAGCTAAAACAAGCACCCCAGTTGGGGAATTTTTAGGAGGGTTGCAAACACAATCTGATGGTTTCAATTGCACGGGATGAACTGTCTCTACAGCTGAAATTGATTGTCCCAGTGGTCTTCAGTGTTCTGAAATTAAAGATGTGTTGAACTTCAATATTACTGGCATAAGCAACTGTGCACCCAAGGATATTCATGACAGTTGCACCAATTTAGTGTGTGATCAAGATTTTGAGATTGATATGATAATCAGGTTGGTAAGTATATGCCTAGGCACGTAATATGTCTGGCTTTGGAAGCAGGCTGAATATGCAAATAAGCACTCTTGTTAATCCTTTACTTCGTTTAAAGCACTGGAGATCACTAGCTGTACTGTTCACTTTAATAGGTCGAGTAGTGCCCTCTAATCCAATCCTTTCCTTTCCTTTCCTTTCCTTTCCTTTCCTTTCCTTTCCTTTCCTTTCCTTTCCTTTCCTTTCCTTTCCTTTCCTTTCCTTTCCTTTCCTTTCCTTTCCTTTCCTTTCCTTTCCTTTCCTTTCCTTTCCTTTCCTTTCCTTTCCTTTCCTTTCCTTCCCTTCCCTTCCCTTCCCTTCCCTTCCCTTCCCTTCCCTTCCCTTCCCTTCCCTTCCCTTCCCTTCCCTTCCCTTCCCTTCCCTTCCCTTCCCTTCCCTTCCCTTCCCTTCCCTTCCCTTCCCTTCCCTTCCCTTCCCTTCCCTTCCCTTCCCTTCCCTTCCCTTCCCTTCCCTTCCCTTCCCTTCCCTTCCCTTCCCTTCCCTTCCCTTCCCTTCCCTTCCCTTCCCTTCCCTTCCCTTCCCTTCCCTTCCCTTCCCTTCCCTTCCCTTCCCTTCCCTTCCCTTCCCTTCCCTTATGATAGAAATAAATTGTAGGCAATATTTTTTTCCAGAATGAGGTGAAAGACAATTCAGGGATGCATGCATAACTGTATTTGTACACTCCAGAAGATATATACATATATCATGTTCAAAAATACATATTGAAAGGATATAATTGTTTACAAAATCAAGCCCTTAAAACTTAGGAAATGCCAGAATTAAGTTTGCCTGTGCATGTTTAATTCAGTTCTGTTCTGTTTTCGCATTACGATGAGTGCTTGATCGTATGTCTACATATTTTTTACCCACAGGTGCCTGGGATGGATTAGGATCACTTGCTGGGCAGCTTTTCAATATTCTGTTTTATCTCCATAGTTCAGCACGTGACCCCATGTCTCAGGTATTGCACTCTATTCAAGCTGTGTTCTGGATACGTACTTATTAATTTCATCAGCAGCTATTTGGTGGCAGTCACTGCTATTGTTTTCAAGTGGCTCGTGAATAGCAGTGAATTCTGTTTTGCTTCTCTGAGATGACATTGTTATCTTCATTTTTCAGGTGGAACAAAAGGACGCAGGAAGATTAAAGTCCAGAGGTTCTACTAATTTCAGCCACCAACGATCTCTGCTAATTACCTTTGTGGAAAGCTGATAGCCTTAGCAATAGCCTTTATGTAGTCCAGTGCTAACAAAGCCTCGCCAGCGGCCGTCACAGATAATTGCTAATTGCTGACGGGGAGACACTGGAGCCCCAATCGCCTCCCAGACTCTTTGAGGCAAACGTGTCATAGGCAGACACAGACTTGTCTGCTCATCCCCTCCACAACAAAGGATCCGTGGGCAGCCAGCTCCCCCACTCCCCATCCTTGCCTCCTGCTGAAGACGGCAGTTTTGTCCCCATGCCACTGAGAGCGAGCCAAGGGGGGACTCTGCTGCCAGTCCTGGTGACCAACCCCAGCCGAGTAGCAGCAGCCTTGGGCATCAGCTGCTGGGTGATGCCGAGGCACTCCAGCAGGGCCTGTGCCCAAAAAGTACAGACCCCTTGAGGAATTTAACTGCTTTCCTGTGCTGAGAATTCTTGGACTGGAATCTTAGGAAGGTGTGTAACGGGCAAATTTGGGTTGATTTGCACAGGAGTAGCAAATGACCTGTTAACCTTTCAAGAAGACAAAGCCAGGGTATATATTTTTCCTTAAACTTGTTCTTAGAAAAAAAAAAAAAAGAACAGTCTGAAGTTAGATATTTCTCTAAGTATATAGCCTGCAGGAAAATCCTCCTAGAATACTTCAGCCCAACAAGTAAAACAGTTAGCAGATGAAGCAGGGAAATTCTGGATGACTTTACTATTGAGTAGTTCTTGTAGTGGCCTTGCTGCTAATAAGAAGGCATATACACGCACGTATGCACCCACACACAGACTACGTGCGCATACACAAGCACAATAATTAGCAGGACGCTGGATGCCCTTTCATTTATTTCACTTGTTCTTTTCTATAGAGCTTAATCTTGCAGACAGTCTGCTTTAATCCTGAGCGGATGGAAACGGCAGGAGTTTGTATAAAATTGGTGTAAGTTTTCAGCCACTGAGAGCAGAACCCATCAGAAGGCAATACTGAATAAATCCAGAGGAATACCATGGCATTAATTGTGCACCGTGCTGAGCATACCTACTGCGGCAGAAGGTGACTCCCACTGCAGTGATGGATGGGATCCTGAATGAACTAGGACCTCCTCATGTTTCACCAATGCAGAATTGCTTAAAGCTTCATGTCGTGGCCTAATTCAAATTAATTGAATTTAAATGGTAAACACGGAATCATACAAACAACTGAAGTACAAAGCTTAGGAACCCACTGCAGTCATTTCTCTTTTGGAAATGTGGTAACACCTTTGGAGGAAAAATCATGAAACATGGAGGAAAAAAAAATCATTTGCTTATGGAAAAAAGTGTTAGGTGTTTTTAAAAAAGTGACCTGCCAGATGTTTTGTGTATTAATTATATCTTTATACATAATCTAAGTGGGGATAATGCATGTATCACTAAGGGCTCAACTTTACAAGGAGTGTGAAACAATAATCCTCCTGAGATGTGTTGTCAATGTCAGTGCCATGCTTTTTATACATGTGTAAAATACAGTGGAAACCATCTTAACTGTTTTCCTTCTTATTAAACACTCTTCCAAAATCTATAATTCAGTGAGACATTAAGCAGTTGGCATTTGTTGCTATACAATCCCATTCCACAAACCACACTGTGAATTCAGCGGGGCATTTGGCACTAGCCAGCTTTTGTTATCAGTAACTCTACATGAAAGAACTTGCATTTTCCTGCTAATGAAACAAACCAAAGATTAATAAAGTTGTTCAGTATTTTAAAACCTTTGTTTGGATTGCAGCACTGAGATTTCAATACAGAGAACTGTTGACATGCCCCCCAATTCAAGTGTCTCACTGCTAAATGCCTGTATGCTTTTATCTGCCGCAGATGAACATATAGAAGTTATAGCAACATTTAGACATCGGTAGGATAACATCACTAAATTCTGATAGGGGATCTCAAATATTCAACGACCTGTATGTATATTAGGGAATTATGAATTAAAAAGGCAAACTAGACCCTTGGGTCTGAAGATGGTGAGCAATACAGACTGGTGAGCAAGGTAGAAAGATCAGATCCTGACATAACACCTCCCCTTATCTTCCTAGCATGATCATTGCTTTTTAAGAGCCTTATTTTTGCAGAACAATACAGTTTTTGCCCATCATACAGTTTGCCCATCACAGACTGATAAGCCTTTCAATGGTCACAGGCACCGGCCTCAAAAGCCTCTTTGGACTTTGAGTGCACTGAGTTCCTGACAGCTCCTTTATGGACACCCATGAGTTTGCGTGGTACCTGCCACCACCTGCATGAGCCCAGCTGGGCTCGAGGAACCAGGTTTTGTTCAGCAAAGTGCCTGGCATTGCTCCTGAGATGCCCCAAGTGTGATGGACGCACGTTGCTTGCGGGTGAAGCATCGGGGCTGGAGGTCATGACATGGGTCTGCAGCACTTGGGAGCTCCCTACACACAGGATCATACTGGGGTGTCACTGGAGCATCCCGAGCAAGTCCCTCTGACTTCTGGAAGGCTCAAAATGGGGATGATGAGAATGAGTCAAAGCTATTTTAAACTGTGGCCTCTGGCCTGTGCTTAAGTCTGTCCTGTGTTTCTGAGGCCATCCCTGTACCGTCATTGCGCCCAAGGCAAGTCTCTCTATCCACCCCCTCCTGCTATGACACGTAACACTCAGCTTGTTTCTCAGATTATCATTAAGCAAAGGGGTACAACATAGTTTTTGGAAAACCACAGCCCTGCCCCGCTTCCTTGGATTTCATTGTCCATCTCTCTCCATCCTGCTCCACAGAAGAAGGGAATTAACTGGATTTATCAGCATTGAGGGAGTAACATGCGATGTGACATTAAGCTGGAAAAATTTCAAGTTGGAGGAATTTCAATTTAGCAGATAAAAAAAAAATGGTTTGGGGAAGCAAGTGCTCTGAGTTTGGACTCTGTTAGTGTAGGAGAGCCTGTATCCCACATCAGTAATATTAGGATGAGTTTGCACCACTGAAACCAGGAAGAGTTTTGCTGCTTATCTACAGATGGGCAGGCCAGAGACTTGTGGTTTTCTGTGTTTGTATTTTTCAGCTTTTTTTGACTAGACTTTATTGCCAGAAAAATAATGCTGAAATCATTGTCAAGAACTGACTGCAAGTATCTGCCTTTTACAGAAAAAAGCTCCATCTTCCTCCCTTCTGCACCCACAAATATGAGATATGTCATCTGCTCTTCTTGTTGAGAGACATCACATCAGAGCTAGGAGCACAGTTCTTCAGGGGGAGAGAAGGACCAGTCAGCAAAGTTACAGAAGCTATTGCATGGCGTTTGTTTTGCCCAGCACAACATTGTGCCAGCAGGTTTCCAGGCTGTGCAAAAATATGCAACACATTAATGATCTGATTTTTAATGAATTTTAAAATGAATTTGTGCTGTTGCAGTTTTGTTAGCTGCTGAGCAACAGTATTTGTGTTCACAATTAGTTGTGGAAGTACAATGGCAGGCATGCAGATAGAAGCTGGATTTAAACCAGCATGTTCCAATTAAATACATGGCTGATAACTACACAACTGGAGACTTGTAACAATGGCATTGTCAAGAAAGATCAGACAGGTGTTTGAAGACGCAGTGCAAAGGCAACTTGAGGGTTGAAATTCTGCACTCTGTGATGTCTGTGAGGAGAGCTGGATCTTTTTAGTGCAAAACCCTAGACTGTGAGGATGAATGGGAAGCAAGAAAAAAGGCCATGGACTTCTGACAGTGGAGGGTTGCAAGGACTCTAAATACGCCAGGACAGCAAGGTCTTAGGGCCTCAGTTCTGTCCCTTGGTCTAGAAAAAGATAATTTGTTCCCATTATGGAATACTGTGGAGACAGAGTGTCAGCCCCTGTGTGCAATAATTGCAACTTTAAACTATCCTGTTTGGATAAGATTTCTTAGGAAGCAAGTTGTTGAGTGTATGGATTGCTCCAGCTGAGGACAAATAAGAGCACTGTATTTTAGGAGACGTTTCTAAATGTTAGGGCATAAGAAGGCAGCATCCATTGCCTCAGAGAACAACTCAGGATCATCATGGCATTATTTTAATTACCTTATTTTTATTTTTATTTTTTTTTTTTTAAATCTGGAGCATGCAAGGATGAGGAGTAGTTGCCTATTTTTAGACTTCTTCAGGGAAGAAGACCAGATTTTTCTTACCCATTGAAATTGCCCTTTTTGTGGCAATTTCTGAGATAAAAACCATGGAGCAAATTGTTCATTTGCCAAAACTCCTTTGCTGATCTCTTTTTGTAGATCATTTGGCAATGCATGGATAAGATATATGCAATATATGTCCCACCAGTCTGCCTGCTGTGGTGTAGGCTAACATGCAATTGTCCATCAGGAGACCCATCTCTGTGGTATCCTTCAGGACAGAGCAGCTGTCCTGGTTTCAGCTGGGATACGGTTAATTTTTCTTGAGCTGGCCAGACCCGAATTGGCCAATGGAGTATTCCCTATCATGTGATGCCCTGCTCAGTGTATAAAGGAGGGGTGGCTGGGAAAGAGGCGGGTTATGTCTCACTTCCAGGATTGTGACATCGACATTGGGATCTTGGTTCTTTTAGGATCACTGACCAGGAGTGGGCTGGGTATCAGTTGGTGGGTGGTGAGCAATTGCATTGTGCATTACCTGTTTGTACTTTCTGTTATTGTTTTATTACAATTAGTAAACGTTTTTTTTTTTTATCTCAACCTATGAGTCTCCCTTTGTCCCTCAAGTTTTACCCCCCATTCCCCAGGCTGGGGGAGGGTGAGTGACCAGCTGCGTGGTGTTTGGCTACTGGCTGAGTTCAAACCACGACAGCAGTGGCTTTGAATAACCTTCAAGGTTTTGTGTGTTGGAGAAGAGTTCCTGAGCTTCCTGAATTTGTGGATATGTGGGACAAGCAAAGTGTGTTTCTCTGTGAATTGTAGGAACCCCACAGAGATCCTCCTTTCCTTTATCCTCTTGGCCACCAGCAGCTGTGCTGGGGGACGGATGAGGCCCCCCAAGTCACTTCCCAAGTCACTTCCTAAGTTCCTACCATTGCAGAAGGGGACTTGGAAAACCCTTTGTGAGTCTCTGCTGTTGAAGGCTAATCTTGACCTGCCCAGGTTGCTGAGTTTGAAGACCTTGTCGTAGGTCATTCCCCTGAGAATGATCTTATTTCCTAGCCAGTGAGGTAGAAAGAGTTTCCTAAGTTTGTTATAAATCTTGGGGGAAAAATGGGGAGAGAGCAGTAGAGATGGATGGAGAGTGAGGAGTCCTGCCTATCCACCCAGCCCCAGAATCCTTACAGCCAGCATGAACTTCACAGGACACTGGGAGATACCCAAGACAGAAAACACTGGACAAATCTTTTCTTGTCTGTCTGTTTTCATCTGCATGTAGCCAGCTGAAGACACAGAAAGCAGCTAGTTTACTATTTCCTCAGAGAAGTGTCAATTTCTTGGCAGGGAAAATGCAGGCTGAGACACAGTAAGACACGCTCCATGCATGCCAGGAGCAGCAAGGAGATGAGCTTGGAGCAATGTCCACATCCAGCAGTGAACATATGTCTTAGCTACTGGTGCTGCAGGGATGGGAAGGTAAGCGGAGGGGCTGCCTGTGGGCTTGGTGCTGGGCAGGACACTTGCTGTCTGCTGTCTGTAGCCAGTGCCCCAGGCAGCCCAGTCCTGTTCCAGGGGTGTGCAGACCTCCCTGTGCTGTGATGAGAAACCATGAAGGGGTCTTGTCCTTTATTATCTTCTGAAACAGGGATTATCAGTGCTAAAGATGCACAGCTATTCTTCTGGACAGCTTCGCTATTCCTATTTTATTGCCTCTCTGTGGAGGAGGCTGCCCAGCTCTGACACAGTTGCTGGACTAACTGCAGTTGTGTAACTTGCTAATTTTACCAAGGGCTACAGGGAGATTTATCAGGAAGAGTTAAGTCACCGGACAGATGATACAGACTGGATGGCATGGAGAGGAGAGGAGAGGAGAGGAGAGGAGAGGAGAGGAGAGGAGAGGAGAGGAGAGGAGAGGAGAGGAGAGGAGAGGAGAGGAGAGGAGAGGAGAGGAGAGGAGAGGAGAGGAGAGGATAAATTTTTAAAGCTGATAGCTGCTTCACCATCCTATTCCCTGGACTCCTGATCTTGAGGCTGACTCCTCTGCTGTGGCAGAAAGAGCAAGAGAGGTTAACTGTGGAATTAACCACTCCTCATATAACCAGCACTGTTTCTGCACCAGAGACACATAAACAGCAAAATGAGCGATTTTCAAGGAAAAGTGCTAGTGTCGTTTCTGGGCAGATTGGGGGAAATAAAGGGATTTTAGTCCCCTTAGACTTTGGACTCACTTAAGTGTCTTTGGGGCACTTAGTCTGTGCAAAAAGAAAGACTTGACAGATAGAGGGCTAGCTCAGGAAGTATTATACAAATGTCAGGATTACATGACAACTAACCAGTTAATTTGTTATTTAAAAAAACCTACCCTGATTTTAAGAGTGTCTCAGGTGGTTAGCCAAACAGCCCACTTCTTATGAAGTTTGTGAAAGCATCGTAGAGACTTACTTGTCAAATAATCACACAACTGACAATGGTATCACAATAACCAGACTTCTGCAGCACTTTGAGGTCCTCCCCAAGGAGCCTGCTGCAGGGCAGAGGGGAAGTGGCTGGGGGGAAGTCACCCATTCTTGCAAAATTTTCTGCGATTTAAAAATTTTGCTGCTGAAGAAAAATGGACCAAGACAGAACTAAACCTATTCTATATATGAAGGGCTATAAAAATTGGCTCTGTACTCACTTTGCATTGCCTGTCCTTCCCCCAACACCTCTTTGTCATTCAAAGTATGCTCATAGGAAACTTCAAGAGAAGCTGCCAACAACATTATCAACATCAAGAGAGACAGACAAACCAATGACACAGGATGTAAGTGAAAGGATACCACTGAGAAAAGCTACACAGATGGTTTTATAGATTAAAAAAGCTGGCATGTCTAAAGCTCAGGACTGTTAAAAACAGAGACAGATAGAGGGGGAGAGGGTGAGAGAGAGGAGTAACTTACTTATTCAGTCCTTCTGGTCTGATATTTCTGTAGGCCCCATCTGTACTTTGCAAGAATGGGTTTGTGCTTTTGGTTGCACTCCCAGCTTGCTCTTCTTGGTGTTTATAGACTATCCCAGATGTCAAGTTCTTTGCAAAGCAAGTTGATAGCTCCTCACAGCAAGAATTGTTCTGTTCTGGGACTGTGCTGAGGCATTTTGCATTTATAAAGTGATTTACAGTCTAGGGAAGTCCTGTGAGGAATGACTTTCCTGTTCCTAGGGCAGAGGAGCACTAGGTATCTCTCTTGGCCTGCCTGCATTTTAACTAGAACAAGTTTAGTTATAGCCTTTGTGCCTAAAATTAAATCACTTATTCTAGTAGTTCCCAATCCATGGTCTCTTGTACCACATCAGACAGTACTTTCTAGGGTGCTTCCCACTGAAGGCTTCAGGTAGGGAACATGTTCTGAGAAGTTTTGGTAGTGCTATATTTGAACAAATGTTTTGGCAAAACAAATGGACTTTGCCTCTTTCAGAAGACTTCTGGTATTACCAGCACTGCAATTTTGACAAGCAGATAAAAATGCTAAGGAGGACTCCACAAGCCTTCTAGAATATTTGACCAAGGTTGCAAGGTTTCAGGAATTCTAACTTCTAAACAAACTATCCCAAAAGAGTCATCTCCTTCCTGACAAGTAATTTCATTAAATGGGTGCTACTTCTGGGCACCCAGTCCACACCTCCTCACACCATCCCTCCTGGCTCTCCTGCCAGGTGCTGCACCCAAACATCCCCCAGCTTTGCTGTGTGCACCTAGTGTCTTGCCCGCAGTCCCAGACAATGAGAAGGCAATAAAGAGATCCAGAAATATTTCCTTCTATGCTAGTCCCCTGGCTAGTTTGACTTGTGCTGAAATTTCACTTTTCTGTCTCTACGACATTCACGAAGGTAATAAAATTGCTGCTGACTCTGGAGGTCTCAGGGAGTCACTGCAGGCACAAACTGTCCTTGGGTCACCTGCAGCATCTTGCATGAAAGAGGGGCTATTTCAGGAAGCCATTCATGGCACTCCATTTCATGTCAGTGTCTCTCTCATTTTAAATGTTTGAGATTGTGGCAAGTGTTTGATGCAAAAAACCTCTTCTAAGTGAACAAATGTTATTTTCTTCCTGAGGACTAGAATTAAATGAGTTTCTGAGAAGTAAACAGACAGACAGAAATATATATATAGACAAATGGGCGGATGATAAAATCAGTGCTTTACTCTGATCTGTTTCTAACATTTCAGAATAGCAGCTTTGGAAGATGGCACTTCTATTTACAGTCCTTTTCAGAAATAATAAGTGCAGTTTGCTAGAATTTTGGTCTATTTAATCACCGCATTACCTTTTAGCAAAGGTTTGCCTCCCATCATTAAGTAATTCACTCAAGGTAACAAGTGAAATAAAGCCAGAGGGATATAGTAGTCTCAGATTTAAGCCTTATTTTACAATAAAGAACAGTGTGGTTAGGCTTTCTCCAGAGGGTTTTTTTTTGTGTGTCTTCTTGCTTTGTTACAGCTTGCAGAAAGCAGAGATTACAATATGTATCTGCTGATCAATATTAAACTAGTAGAGTGAAATGTCAAGGAGAAAAAAATTGAAATCATACTACATTTCAACACCAACAGAGAAAATTCCAGCATTGTTAAATGGCAGCAATAAAAATACCAATTGTTATTTAGTTTTAAGTAATGAACCAAATAAAAAATACAGAACTTGCTACATTGCCTCCCCAATGGAGCTTAATACACTGCTGCTTGAATGTTTGTACAATCTTTAATTTAAACATTTTCTCTTCAGGTCTTAATAATAGGCACGGGTAGTTGCAATTTACTCCGTCTTCAAAGGCAAAAAAGGAAAGAGGAAAACAAAATGCTTTAACAACTCACATGTGAGCAGAAGTGGCTCATTCAGCCAGAGGAGGTTGGTAAGGTTGAAAGTCAGAGAATATCACCCCACGATTTATCTTTCAGCCAGGTAAGGGCAGGATTAGCATGTGGGCTCTCCAAAGCTGCTCCCCCAGTGAGAAGGAAGAGCCATTCATCACTGTTTACTGGGCCTTTGTTCTGCTGTAAACCCTCACAGAGAAGAAATATAAAGAGTAATTTGTGTTTCTCAAAAGGAGACCAACACGCAATCTCATAGATGCTTCAAGGATTTTTTTTATTATTATATTTTTAATATATAAGCAACCGAGGAAAGTGTTTAGAGGTGAATGTTAATATATTCCACTCCTTGTGGCCCACAGGATTCTCAATTCTCAGTTCAGTTTTTTCATTATGCATCCTTTGTTTCTGGAATTACTGTGATAGTTTACTGGTTTGAAGGATTTTAGAGTTGCAGTCATAAATAGGAGCAAATCTTAACCTTGAAACTTGAATGACAAAATAATCCTATTTGAAACAACTCCTGAGTGGCACATGGAGGAGAAAGAAAGAAATTAATTCCCTTTTTTCCTGTACATGACTATCTCGAGCTCAAGCTGCTGTTTAAAATTGATCATCTGATAAAATACCAAATTTTAAAATGCCTGGCTCTGATTTTTTTTATGAAGGAATAGAGGTGAGCTGAGGTATTTATTCCTGGCCTTGGGACCTGTGGATGCATGACCCTTTGATTCTCCCCTCCCCTTGGGGCACTGGTGCTTATGGCTCCACATGAAGGCAGAAATAATTTTGAAAAGCTTGGGTTCAGACGCTTACCTGCAAGGTAAATAAGGAAATTTTCCTCTTGGGCTGCATTTGATTTCTTTTTTGTTCTTTGATTGCTGGTGTGCCTTTGTAGTGAAGCATGGCTCACTATTCACCCCGCCGTGTCAGAGGCAGGACCTGAATGGAGGGGCTGCTGCTTTGCAGGGATGCACACCCTCCCTCCAGGTGACCGCCTGCTTGTCTGGGTGGCTGGATGGCCAGGTCAAGCCTGGGAAGAAGTATTTTGGGGAGGCTGGAGGAGTAGCCCCCCACCCCCCATTTACAGCCTGGGACTTGGCTTAGTCATGGCTACAAGGGCTTTTCTCTGAATCCATCCTTGCTCTTGTCAGTCCTGGGGAGCTGGGAGATCTCAGTCACTTCCCTCTGTGACCCACAGCATGGCTTTCTGCAGGATATGTAAAGCTAGAGTCTGTGTTTTATAAAGTAATGGAGTGACATTTAATAGGTCACAACATACAGAAGGACGGATTAGAGAACATCAAACAGCATTTAGTGTTAATTTTTATTGTACCTATAACCTTTATCCTTCCTTATAGGAAACTCTCCCTCCTGATGGTCTCATCTGTACTAAAAATAGAAAAAAATAAGAATGTCCTTAGCACAGTAAAGTAAATCAGACAGTAAAACACAATGCCATGAAAGAAGATGTTCAAATAATCAGACCCTGACTCGCTGCACCTCAGCAGTTTGCAGAGAAGGGAAGACCTGGCTCACCCTTCTATGGGGCAGCCAAGGATGCCCTGCACAAACCCAATGCCACTTGGGCTGAGATCCTGATAGACCCTCCCAAGTATTTACATCTGGATTAAGGGGACTGACATGGACACTCCCCATGCTTCAGACTTTGATATCCTTTTCCAGGTGTGCAGAAACCTTCAGGACAGGACAGATTTTCCCCTTATCTGTGCCAGGTGATAAAACAAACAAGGAGCATGTGACAATGACATCTGGAAAATGCATCCTGAAATTATGTCCAGAAGAATTTGGTTTTGGCTTGTTTTTGCAAGGGAAACTGAGACATAATATGTTTAGTAGCAAGATATATGGCAAGGAGTGTATTAGAGGTCTAGCACCGCTATATAGTACCTGAGGTAAGAGAATATTGCTGAAATGTTTTCAGTACTTGTACCTACATAATGCTTTTCATTCTCTAAGATCTGTTTCAGATAGACTCATACAACCACTGTAAAACATATTGACATTATACTTTTTTTCCAGATTAATCTAGGAAACAGCCGGGAACACAGCGTTCATTTCTGTCTTTCTTATTTGTTGCACTGAGAATTTTTAACACATTCAAACTATTGGTCAACCAGTAATCTGTAAGCCACGAGAGGCTGGCCATAAGAAATTAGGATCAGAAATTATTTTCCAAATTATGCCACAGACCTTTTCCTCAATCAAAATTAAGTTAAATGAAAAAAGCAATTAGAAAGATATTATTTAAGCCTGAGTATATACAAGGCAAAGAGATGGTTCTCACTGCCAGCAACAAGACTCTTGGGATCTATCAAATATTGAATGTTGAAGATAGACTCACTAAAACCTAGGACCAATTAAATATCCAGACAGACTAAAATTTAAAAGAGACTAGAAATTTCAATTATGTATAAAAACTTAAGAATGGTTACCTGTAGTTATGAGGACATAATTCATTGTTACTTATGCTGAGGGATGGAAATGTTGAAGAAACAATGCCAGGTCTGTATGACAGATCGAGAAAAGTGAATCCTAAATCTAACTGGTTACCTAATGAATTTCAGACGTATTATGTGATTGTAGATAGTCAGAAGACAACGTTGTAATAAAACTAAACCTCAGGTGTTTACTGTTCTGAGAGAATCTAGCTTAGGGAAAAAATAACACACACACACACACACACACACACGTACTTACACATCTACACAAAACACAGGAAGATTTAATGATAATCCAACATCAACATTAATGGGGAAGAATTGCAGCCACATCAGGTAACCAAGAGTATGTGGTCCACAGCTGGAGGTACTAAACCAGGCTGCAGGCATCATGATTTTCCTGGTAATTCATTGATTCTTTCTAACCAAGGACTATTGCATACTTTCATAAACCTGGGGACCAGCATAGTATTGTTCTGGTCACCCAGGCCAACACCAGTACATAATCCATGGAATTTCAGGCAGTACTTCCTACATCTTAGGATCCTTCATCCTTGCCTTAGAGCAGGGGATATCCTTGGGACCTCCGGAAAATTACGTAGGCACTCAGCTATGCAATGATTTCACAGTGATTTCAGGGGATGTTAGTACCTTCCCCTCAAAGGGAAACATAGTCAATCTATCTTATTAGTAACTACATAAGCCAAAAAAAAAAAAAATAGTTAAAGAGAGTCTCAGTGTAGCTGATAAAATTGAAGTCTTCTATCATTTGGGAAGTGTTTTTGAGTCTGTCTCAGATTAACTGTTATCAAAATACATTTTTATCCTCAGAAGGCAAGAGAATGCTTTTGTCTCAGGCCTTTCCTCAATCATGAAGGTTAGGTTTTTGCATCTACAGATCTGACCTAAGACTGCAGAAGTACTCGAACAGGAGAATGAGGAAAGCAAGGAGGAATTATCTGCAGCTAAAAGGCAAGCCTCTCAACACAGGCTAAAGCTTTTTTGCTTTCAGCTGCTGTCTCTCATCTCATGTTGTCTGATCTAGCATCTAACTGACAGTGGGAGACACCCTGGAAAATGAGGCATAACAAAGCCAGGAGACAGAGGGGTATTGCTTCCCTCTACACTGGTGGCTTATGCTCAGTGCCCGGGAGGAGAGGAAGTCATGGGCATGCGGTCTGAAGGCTTTGTCCCTTGGTAGGTGAAAGAGGAATAGCCTGAAGGTGGAAGCCTTGAGAAAAAGTCCAACATTTATAGGGGCCACAGAATAGGAAGGGAAATTATACATTGTGAAGGAAGGGGTACCCTGTTTGAGCCAGGAGAAAGACAGAAACATTACCTTGAATGAAGGATTTCCTTGGAAGGAAAAAGCAGAAGAGGGTGGTATCCCTGATTAGAAGACAAGACCAAAAGGAAAGACAGACCAAGAAAGAGTTGCTTAGTGAGGAAGGGAAAAATAGTCATAGTGGGAGAAATTATGTAGTTTGCACCATAACAGCAAGCACTAAATATAGAAGGTGAATGAAACTGTTTAAGAGAGACAGTGGGACTTAGTGTTTGTTACAGCTAATGCCAAGCAATATTAATTTACTCCACCAGGTATTAGTGAATATTAATATTATATCATTAGCAAGCTTTCAGTACCACTCACAGTATGTTATGCCTTTTCTGGGGTGAAATAAAAGAACTCAGTTTCTAGCCCTCCTAATTTTATGTCTTTTATGAGTAACACATTCACTTTTAAAAATAAAATACAGCATGTAAAAGTAGTAATTTACAGCTAAAGCAACTATTTCCTGGTGTTCTCATTAAGCCTATTTTATGCACCTGTCTTCTATTCACTCTTTGAAATTGTAGTCTACAAATAAGTGTACTGGGAGTGAGTAATTAGCTATAATTATTGTTTCTTTGTAATATTTGGGGATGTCGAGAAGATTTCTTATGTGAGGGTGTCTTTTGTGAGGAGCGAAATATTCATAGTGATGCTGAAGCTTATGACTTGAACCTGCACATCGACAGCAGCCTGCAGTGAGGAGAGCAAGAAAGAATTAAAGGGGGGAGTGCTTGCAACAGCAGGTTTCACCAAGCACAAATTCCAATATGTTTAATCACTGCTCAGTTTTAAATAATTTTCATGAAATATTTGCATTTTTATGTCTGCTAAAGGCTTCAATAGTTACAAGTTTGATTTCCCAAATTTGCTATAATGGTGTGTATGTTTAAATACATCTGTATGTATAATGATCTTCAACATTGCTGATCCTCTGTGTAATGAATTAGACTTTTCATTGTTGTAAATAGGACTGATGCGAGACTAATAAACCAAACCAAAGAGTATTGATACATGGAATTGATGTAAAGTAGGTTAGAGGAGAAGCTAATTAACATGCTTGAGTGATTTGCAGTCTAATCCTATACAAAACATTGGAAACCAAACTTGTGAGCACTGAAACAATGATTCCCAGCTGAAGTATTAAAAGCAATGTTTCAAATTCTGCCATGGTTTGTCCCCTCAACACTCCTTAATATTACACTAGGTATGATTTTGCAGACTAAATATAAGCATTGGTATTTATTTTAAAATCGAATTTAATGTCAAATCTGTTCTTCACAAGGATTTTTTTAAGAAATGAGTGGATTTCTCCATCAATTTGCAAGTCTAAACTATTCAATTCAAACAGTAACTGTGACAGTGTGAAAAGCTATTTACAGGTCTGCAGCCATCTCTGGTTTCATCAATTTGTTTTTCAGTCTTTGTTGTTATTTCTTGTTTCTTATGGATCTCCTGGGACAGCTTCTTGCTTGAGGAGAGAATGTCAATAGCTCATTCGTCCTCCAGGATGTTTCCTCGCAACAATGAGAATACTCCCCAAATTTAATCCAGTTCTTTTGCCTCCTTTCTGTAAAAACAAGGAAAATAAAAAAAAGTTATTTCAGGAAACATGAACGTCATCTGAATAAGACTGCTGTGTAATAACTGCCTGGTTTTGCTTGGTTTGTATAAAGGGATATTAAAATAGACTATAACTTTCAAATATCCATTACTGAAATTCCAGACCATTTTAGGCACTAAGTTCAGAGTAGCGTAGAAGTTAGACAAAGTTCATCTGAAAAGGGCTTTCTGCTTTGTTTTTGTTTTGAATTCACCAACATATTCATCAAACTTGTAATTAAATCTTTTGTACCTGTAAGGCTAGTCTGCTGGAATATTTGTTTAAGAACTAGTTTCTATTTTCCTGGGGCCATAGGGTATTTCTTAGCCCATGCAATATAAGGATACACTGTGATATTTGTAGTATTGTTTTAAAAGGTAAGGAATGAATGCAGACAGGTATTTGTATTCTAGATGGGTTCTAGAGAGAAGTAAATTTGAGTTAGGTGGAGGGCTTAAGTTTTCTAAGATGTAATATATGGGGAAAGCACCTGTTCTTTATCTCTTTACCTGCAATTTATAAGAAAAGATAATTTCTTTTGTTTGGGACATGTCTACCAGGGGAAATTAACTATGATAGCTATTCTGGATTAATTCTCCACACAGATGCTGGGTTAATATCAAATAGAAAAAGGGCATTCTTATTCCAGAATTAGAGTGTATACATAAGGGAAATCGTCTTTCAAACCTGTTCCACATTCTGTTCATGCCTGAATTTAATCCAGATTCATTTCCTTACAGGCATCCTGAAAAAAATACATTATTTTTTGTTTTAGGTAAAGGACTTCACAGTGATTCCTCTAAACCTGGGTCAGAACTGTGAGAACAGGAGAATTACCTGTGTACTGATTTAAATTTACTTCCTTGTATTTACTACTTCAATTCCTATCTGGTTATATTTCTTGAGTTATTGAGCATCAGGATGCTTTGAGCTGCATACAACAGATATAAGCTCTGTGCTGAACCCATCCGAAAAAAAATCAATTAAGTGAAAACAATAAAATTATGCTCCCTGGAACAGATCTATAGCAAAAAATAATATTAAAAGCAGCTGAAGTTTGGTGTGATAGAAATGCATAGAAGCTGAGGCTGTGACTTCCCTGTCCACATCTGTACATATCTGTAAATTCTGCAAAATTGTTGAACCTTTTATCTTCTGAGACTCTGACAGGTTCTTTTTCTCTTTGTTAACATAAATTACTACTTGGTAGGGGGACCAGATTCTCATCTTAGTTACATGATTATTGTCTAGCATATTGTAGCTTAACCCAACTTTCCCTCCCCCTTTCCCCTCAAACAAAAAGCCTCTAAAAACCTATGGGAAATCAGGTGAGAAACTGTATTAGAGAAAATCAGTTCATATATATACAGACCAACAACCTTTTGACCTTTCTTGCCAGAATACACACGATAAGGGTAATTGCCAGCACTGTTATTTGTTCTCATTTTATTAAGTCTGTTTTTACAATAGGTGTTAGAGATAAGTACTCTGATGGCTATTTCTCCAGATGTCTGGTTTAAATGTACCATAAAACATGCTAGATGGTGTATCCATTAACACCATATAGTGACGAGAATAGCAGATTAACATTAAACACTGTGTTAAAAGGGAAAATATTTCTAAATTGCATTTGCTTGGGTTAGTCACAGCAACTGGAAATAAATAAAACTGAAACAATTAAAAAAAGATTTCGTTCTATATGAGGTTTACCTTTTTTTTGCTTTTCTTCTTACTTTATTTTTAATTCCAGGACACTTTCAGAGTCAGAATGGTCAGGTTTGGTCCTTCTGATGCTATACAAATGGAACAAATATGCTTGTGCTTCCAGAGCTGGGAAGGAATCACAGATATCTGTCCCTACTCCTTCCCTGCTCCCTCATGTTGCACAGAGGCTCTCTGCCCTTGCAGAGGTTATTTTTAATTCTAAGAACCCATGGTGCTTACTATGAAGCACACTTTTAAATGTTGCAAACATTATCTCTCCTCTTTTGCTCCCCCAACAAAACCCTGAACATTTTATACTTCCTGTGTGCATCACTTTGTTGCCATCACCAACATCAGCTTTGCCTTTCAGCTTTGGTGTTCTGTTCTGCCTTTTTCTGTAACTCCTAAACAATAGTCCCCAGCTACTTATTCCTTTCCTTTTTAAATTTTTACCCCTTTCTTGGATAATTTCTCCTTTCTATCTCTTCCATCAAGTATTTTGCAACAACAACAGTATCCGATTAGTTCCTGTGATTTCCTTTTCTAGTAACTTGTATAGAGAAAACATACTTTGACAGATACTTCAGGCAGATAATGAGGATTTTGGATACGGGTGGTCATGTGGTACTTGAAATCCCTGCTGTAATGAATAACAGCCTTTCCCCAACTGGATGTGTTCCATTTCACTTTGTTTCAATGTCTGTCTCAGCTTTGCAGACTATACAGGAGGATTGAGTTCCTCTGAAAGGTTTTCAATTAGCACTGTGTTCCCAAACTATCACAGCAAAAATGTATCAGAAGGGGGAAAAAAAGCGCAAACAATTAACAATTTTATTTCAAAAGCCTTAAACCACTTGGGCTGATTAGCATAGCAAGAAACATCATTTGAATGAAGCCTAATGAACTAATTTTGACAGTCCTGCGCTTGTCAAGCATTGGGTTTTTTCCCCCTTTAAATCGATACAACACATTGCTTTTATTTCTAAGCAGTGAGCAGAAATAAGTGAAATATTTTAATTGAAAACTGAGCTCGTATATTCATCATAATTAAAAAAAAAAAGGAGGAGGAGAAAATGTTTCCTTTGCATCAGCAGATGATGAAAAGTTTTCTCCTCTTCTGTGAGAACGTGACTTGATTTTCATTCCTCATTGTCAGTGCATTACAACTACTCACAATACTCCAGAATTTTTTTTTTCTCAACTTTGGATGTTTACCTTCTCTTTAAACCTTAGGGCATGGGATGGCAGCACAACACTTGCTACACAAGAGGCTGGCTCCTGGATTTAAACTACTCGATGCAGTGGGAGCTCATGGCACAAGAAGGGTAATTAAACAGATTGAAACACAGCCCTTCGAGACTGGATGACTGATGACTGCCCATCTGTGGCTTTAGAAGATGGCTTTCTGCAGTGTCCTGTCAGGTGGGAGTGAGTGTTGCTTTACTGAAAGGAAAGACTCCAAGAGATTAACGTCCTGGTACCTTCATGAAGAGATTTGCTAAAAAGCTCCTCTTCTGAATAGGTGGATGTTTCCAGCCTTATTGTATTGCTTCTCACTAGGGATGAAAACCCACAGGGCTGATGCCCAAGTCAGCCAGCACCATTTTGCACCTACGCTCTTCAGCAGGCATGCAGGCATTTGGTTGGTAAAAGAGGGCTCTTGAACTTTAGGGAGGTGATCTTTTTTCTGTCTTCTCATACCTCATCCCAAACCTGGGTCTGGGATACTGGCTGAGGCTAGTTTTCCGTGCAGAGTGGTGATTTGTCATCATCTTGAAAAGCTTCCTAGCAGACAGAAATTTGGAGAGATGATCCAAATTTGACACTGTTTCCTTCTTTCTTGACAGCTCATCAGCCTACCCCATAATGTTTATGAGGGGTTTTCAACACAGTGAAAAGCTGTGGCGTAAGATTTTCTTTAATGGATTTCACTGCTGTGATGAGTGGGGCTTATTTTCACTTGTAATAATCCAGGTGTCTCCTGAAACTCCAGCTTTCTTGTCAGCTCAGACATTAAGGTAGGTAACATTGGTGTCCTTTCCTCCTGAGCAACTGTCTTGGACTCAGCTAACCTTTTCAGCAAAGTCAGACGATTTAAAATTATCACAGCTGACACTTGGATCTGAGATTTGGGGAAGGCAAGCAGGGATTGTTATCAACTGGCTCTTAAAATCAATGTCATGAAGATGTTAATTCCTGTGCTTATGTGCCTCAGCTTCCCAAAATGCATTGTGACCATGTGTGCTCTCAATGTTGCGTGGATATGTGCCAAGAGACTGGCAAAGTCACAGAGGACATGAGAGGAGCTTGAACACCTCAGGGTTCATGGATTTATGATTAAAAAAGAATAAGGTGAGTGAATGAAGGTGCACTCAGGTGAAGTGAAATAGGAGGAGAGGAAAAGGAAGAGAGAATGAAGGAATAATTGTAGTAAGACAAAGGGGAGTGGATGAAATTATCATGCAACAAAGTAGGAACTGAAGACAGAAATCCAGAGAGAGAATGGATGGGAAAAGATGGAAATCCCTCCATCCTCTGCTGTGACTGCCAAGAACAGTCTTGTGTCTGCCGTGACAGGGAAAGCTGCAGCTACACATCCAAACTGTGTTTTAGGGACTAGAGGAGGAAGGCCATTTCTTGCCCTAATCACCCACTTAATATAGAAGGAAAATTTGTGCAGTATTTTAGAGGATGATACTGTTTTATTCAACAGCTTTTCTTTAAAATGTTCTTTTGAAGTGGTGCAAATTCTATATGGTCAAGGAATATAAAAACATAGTCTGAAAAGTTAGGCATTTGATGCACTGAAAAATCAGAAGAACAAATTTTTTCACACAGAATGATGAATATAATGCACTCCATTTATAGCAGTTGTGTTTCTAATAGATATGTTTCAGAATAATATACCAGGTTTATTAGATAATGTTACATGCTGGTGATAAAAGTTGTTAAGGAGTTCCTGGTCTTTTTTAGTTTTACTTTATGAATAGTACTTCTCACAAAATTCTTACTACTGTGCAAATGCAATTAAGATAAGCATTCTGAAACTGGCACGTTCCATCTTCTGGATTGAGAACAGTAGCAGGGATCAATGTCAGTGAATAAATATAGAAAACAGTCCAGCCTTTGAATTTCCTAACACAAAACTGAATAAATCTTTTCCATGTAAACCAATTCTGTACAAGAAAGATTTCATAGTGCCACTGGACATGGCAGTAACAGCTACCTCTTTCCTTTCTGGCTTGAAGTCTCAGCATCTGGTAGGTTTACTTTGACTTTCAGCAATAAGCTTCTTTCAAATAAGTATCACTTTCCCTGGGTACATATGGATGTTCAGCAAACACAGACACAAAGTCAAAAGTCACATGCACAAATAAACAGTAATTTTATGTTTCAGAAATGCTGCAAGTGTGTTTTAAAAGTATATGACAACATGAATATTTTGACCTGGTTTGATAGTATTGAAAGCAAACAAACAGGAGCTGTGAAAGTTTTGAAGTACTGTCTCTAGATACAACTTTTCATTGAAGCAACATATTGCTGCGCAATGAGAAATTCATCTATTGAACTCATCTGCTATTAGTTCCCCAGACCAATAAGTAGCACCTAGACCTAACACAGGCCTTTCACATGCTGGAAAATATATACCTGCTTTCACCCAGCCAGGGAGGGAGCATTAATACTCTGCAGCAGCCGGGAAAACACGTGTGTGCTACCAATTAGGAAACCTTTCAAAGTGTGGCTTTGCAGCCCATCTGTGATATGCAGACCTCAGCTTGGGAACCATTATTCTCTACTAATGGCACCTGGGGAGTGGGAGGGATGGAAAATTGTGGGGTTTGAGGTAGCAGAGTCTATTAAATGCTATGGCAACAGGTAGCAAAACAGCGTTTTCCCTTTCTCCCTTACTAATTAGTAGCTGTTAGCATCTGGAGTTGACTGTTGGTGGATGTAATTTGCTGCATTCCAACTTGTGATGGTGCAAGGAAACTGAAGGACAATACAAGAAGCAGTCACGGCAAGAGGCAAAAAAAATATTAGGGATGAGCTCCTGTATACTTGTTTTGCAAACCATGTTTAAAATAAAATCATGCTCCTGGAGGCCTGGGATTAATGTGCCTAACATAGCAATATTTTCTACCCTGTCTGAATTGTTTTGCTTACATTTTCTGCATTCTTTTGACAGAAAATAGTCCAATACTGATCTTTTCACTTGTTCAAAATTTCCAGAAAATGATATTGCGAATGAAAAGAAAACGCCCATGGTAGGTCTGAGGACAATCTTTCTCCTTAACTATTGGTGATCCAAAGCCATTGAAAGAAGAGGTTTCCAGGTAAGTTCTGGTCTGGTGGCGTGCTGGTAGAGGGCCAGGGAAGGAGCCATAGGCATGGGGTTTCCCTTATCTATAGGGAGAAGTAGGTTCACTGGAGTCCTTCCCCAAAGAGTCAATGGTGAAGTCTTTCTTCTTACCAAAGCTGAATGTTTTGAGATCACTGTCTTTCTGTTAGATATGATTATTATTAAATAAATTTGGCCTATGGTGTTCTATGTTGTTTGGAAAGAGAGAAAGAAATGTGTCTGAAGATGTAGAGTATTTGCAGAAGTTTAATTTCCTGAGGAAACCAAGATAAAAAGAATTTCAGACTTCTATATTGCATATACTTGGTATATTTGAAGGCAGGAGTGAAATTAGACCACTCTGTTCAATTGCATTGATATTTTGGGCTTGTTTGTATTAATCTCATTCAGTGCTCAATTACTACCAAGCTCAACAGAGTTTCCACATGGAGAGGAGAAAGGAGCTGACACCAAGAGATATCAAAGTAAAGACCTGTCAGCTGAAACTGTGCCTGATACCTAATGTTAATTTTTCAGGGATTCTATCCCTGAAATGGATAATAATCCCTATTAAATGAGGTGGTTGCTATTCATTAGTTAAGTACCAGGGTTTGCCAGGTACCATCCTGACATGCTACAAATAGAGCAATAATTGTTCTAAAGGTCTGGTGGTCCAAAGCACATTCAACCTTTTGCCCACTTCAGTAGCCAAGAGGCTGCAGTACAAGTTAGTTACGTCCCTTTATAAGACTTTACAAAAACTTGTGCATTTTATATGATCATAATCTGCACAAATTTATTCATGGATTTGTTTCTATTGTAAGAAATTCCAGTTACACATATACATATTTGCAGAACATAGGCAGTTATCCTGACATCTCATGATATATGTCAAAGTGCAACCCTCCATGTTACATCAGCTCTTTGTCATCAGCAGATGGGCAATTTCTAGCAATAAGCTCAGTTCTGATTACTCATGTACTTATGTTTTCTTTTGCTGCTTTTATGTGGGTTTTGAGTTTGGATAAACAATGCCACGGCTCTGTAGGAAGTCAAATATTATGAGAAACTGTAAGAAAATTGGAATTTCTTCTAAAACCAGAAGTTGCAGATTATTTATTAAGGAAATAATGTGGCTTAATAGAAGTAGGGCATTTCCATTTTTAACCATGCCTAAACAGAAGTTCCAAAGTTCAAATATCATCAGCTTTGCAGAAATGGATTTTAATTTCCTTTTGTGTTTTTAATTTGTGTACCAGCTTGACCTTGAAGGCCTGCCAAAGAGATAAATCTATCTTCTGAAAATGCAGAAAAAATGATAAAATCTATGGGAGCTAGGTGATGATGGGCATTTGAAAATCCCACTAGATACCCATCTGCATTTTTTAGGCACCTAAAATAAAAATCTATCTTCAAATCTGCAAAGCAATCAGTTGCTCATTGGGCATCTGTGATGGCAGATTTAAAGATCTGCAGGTGCACTAATAAGAAATCAGCAGGATCTTAAGCAACTTGAATAGCTGTGTTATATAAAAGAACTGAAACTGTAAACTGGGATAGGCTGCAGGAATGACTCAAAGAAAAAGTCTCTGGTGAAGCTTGAGGAGCAGTAGCTCCATAGGGACCATAGAGAAATATTTGATTAGGGGTGTTTTTGATGCTCTTTTGTTATCATTACTGTTTGGTTCATATGTTTTACACCAGACAATCTTATAATTTTTTTTCCAAGACCAAATTCAGCAGTTCAGTGGATGGCAGTGGATTAAACCCTATTGACACATATGATAAAGCAATACTGAAGTTTTGTTTTGTTTTTTTTTTTTAAACTATGTTGTTGAGAGGAAAGGCTTGGGATTCGGACATTGTCTGAGACATGTAGATTATAGAGGGGAGAAAAAAAATCTATACAAACCATACCAAAATAGTCTTAATTAGCACACTGGTTTGTAGCATCCAAGTCATTGAGACTTGGCAGAGAAAGTGCAAATGAAATGAAGGTGAAAGAACACAAAATTAATTCTAATGTTTTCCCTTATCTCTAAGTCCTGCCTGTGGTTTCTCTACATTAAAAAGATATTTTTGAAGTACCATTTCATTCAACAGATACATGATACCTATATCAAAGGTAGCCCAATACTTTGCAGGACTAAATTAGATATTCCCAGCTGCAGGATTTCTCTGGCTGTGATTATGGAAATTCATTTGTACAGCATTTTTAGCTCAGTGCCTCATTGTGCTTACTTTAGCTTTTTAGCCTGAAAGAACAATGACAGTCATTTCATGAGAATGAGGTTGTAAATCACTTACCTTTTCAGTTCAATGTTTTCCCCCAGCGTTCTCTGAGAGCATCTGAGCGAGCTGGGCTTGGAGGACACTACTTCACCACTCGGTCCCTACCAGTGCCACTGGTGACTTATTTTTTCTTTGCCTGCATGTTTACGATAGTTCTTCTGAACTTTCAGGCACTGTCACTTTGCATAGATCTTTAAAATGTATGTTGAAAGCAATTATTTCTTGCCCACAATGACATACAAGCTTGAGAAGCAGTTTTGGATTTCCTTCATTAATATATTCTGATGTGGGTTTTTTAAATCCTATTTAAAAGAAACCAGATTAATGAAAAACAAGTAGAAGACCTCAAAATCTGACATGTGTTTACATTATCTGTGGAAAAATTAAAAAGATTTTCCAGGAGATACTTTTTTATCACTATCTAATGTGTCACTCACGTCAAACAATGAAAGACAATTAGAGAATGGCCCAAGGTGGAGAAAATTCAGTAATTATACAACCATAAATGGCAAACTTCATTATTCTTTTAATCAAGAGCTATTTAAATTATTCTTTACTTCTTTTTTGAAGGTAAACACACAGAATTTTAGCCAGGTTGTTCAATATGCTGCTGCTTCTCATATCTACAAGGTCTGAAACAGAGAGCATTATCCTACCTTCTGATTTGCCTTGTGTGTTAATTGATAGACGGAAATGAACATCTTTGTTTGCTTTAATTTACACAAAAAGGCACAGCAGTCTGACTATGGATTGAATATATGATAAACTTTTAAAGAGGAGCACATGTGTAGTCAGAATTTAGGATTAAATGGTGTGACAGTGAGACTGGTAATTTATTATAATTTTTAATTTATTGTACCATTTTGATACGTTCTGTACCACAGCTGCAGGTGGATAAGCAATAACATGGTGAACTATGATGCAAAGGCATGAACATTTCTCAAAATTTTAAGAGAGAAGTACTGTAGTTGTTACAATCTTAATATATTTACTGAGTACTAGAAAAAGCAGGAATAGTGGATCTGTAACAGGACTCAGTTTATCTGGAAAGTTAAATTCTGACTTTTTGGAGAATTTAACTGCACTGTATTACACTGCAGGGACATTTTTTTGCATTCAATTTACTTGATTTTATTTATTTGTTTTTTTGAAATGGAAATGAGAGGAAACAAAACTGTCATTACTTAATATTATCATATGGTTGTAACCGTTGGCCTTCACTGAGGGTACTTGCAAGGAATAACTAAGTTGTCCTGAAGAACCAGGACCTGAAAATGCCATCAGCCTCTGCTGCAAACACCAGTATGTGGCATCACCCAAAACAAAAGCACATACCTCATGTGTACGGTGAGAGAGATTTGCAACCTTCTGTGTTGCAACAGTCTCTGCATGAGAAGCAGAGGAAGGAGAAGAATTGATGGTTGAAGAAGGATGAAGGAGAGAGAAGGAGCACCATATGGACTGAACAAGCCTTGAGTGCACAGTCCCAAGAGAAGCTATCAGAGAGAGCTTTGTGGCTGAATGGGAACAGAGGTGGCTCCTAACCTCCACTGAAGAGCATCTGTCCGGGGAAGCAGTGCACAGCCTGGGAGCTCTCTCATGCTCTGGATGGGGAGTTGCCTGGCACCAACGACTGTGGCAAAGGTGGATACAACTGTGAATTTAATTGAACTCACCATGGTCCAAGTGAACCAGGAGTGTTTAGACCACAGCTAACCTACTGGGGATTTCTGAAATAACTCAGTCTTACTTCTCAAGAAATGCAATGGACCTGAAGTGGAGGTTTATTTATCTTGACATATGACATTTTTTAGTACATTTGGAAGCCTTTGCTTATGCACTCAGGTAACTCTGACTTAAAATGGAGCTACTGGCAGATTTTCAGCACGCTTGGGTATGTGTTGGAGCTTTCAGGCAGGCAGTTTGGTGGGTGCATAGCAAGACACCTGTAATATTGTTTTTGATGGCCAACACAGCACATTGGAGATGATCATTCATGTTCTTCCTGCAGGACCTCCAAGGGCACCTCATTTTTATTCATGCTAACAAGTCTGATATCTATCCCAGAAGCACTTACAACATTGCTAGCAAGGACCTTTTTGCATTTGTCCTGTTTGTAAGAGGTCTGCAACATGCTTACCTACAATGAACCTCAGACCCATGTCACAGGTTTCTTCTTTTAACTGTTAGCTTTTTTAGCCTGAGCTGAAGTTCCCTTACAGGGTTTACTTTAAAATATAAGAGACGTTGAATTTAGAAAAAAACAACACCCCTTCTCCCTTTCCCTCTAAATCCCAGTACCACAGTTAGAGTTGCTAGAAAATTGCTAGAAAATGTCAATAACAGTAGTTTTATTTATAATGGAGAACCATTCTTATTTCTTTAAGACAAAGCAATCTTTCATGTGTGCATGTGATGAGACACCTACATTGTCATCCTGTGAATTGTCTCAGGGACTGTTTTCATCATTCTTCAACCTGATCCTGGACAAAGGATGTGGGATGGCATCACAGAAGAGCTGGGACTTGACTCTATTATGCCTATATTTAACTGAAGATACAAGCACTCTCAGAAGTGATTTTTCAGATATTTTAAAGTTTTTCACTCTTATTACTTAATTTCTAGAAGCTTCTCTGTGCAAAATCAAGTGTTACATACAGTGACATGAGTATTATTTTAGGTATGTAACTAGAATATGTTTTAAACATCTTCACAAGCCACCGAGACTCAAAATGTAAAACTTATTGAAAACAGAAGGGAAAGGAAACTATAAAGGCAAATAAAATGGGTCTCAGCAGACTTTTCAGAATCAACCTGCTTAAGGGACCTTGGCATAGCTATCTACCCCATTAAATTTTAAAATTTTTATAGAAGATGCATTTCAACTTAGAATGTCTTAACTGGAAAGTATTTTTCTGGAGAGAATCACTTTTGGCTTCTTGTTTGATGGTCAGTTCCATAATGCACCTTTTTATAGAAAGAGGGTTTCTTTTGGTAGAGATAATTAATAGTATTTTGATCAAAGTAAATTGAAAAGAGAAAGAAAGGTCTTAATATAAAACTTTTCTTGCCTGATGCCCGTGTTTCTCAGATTTAGAAGCCAAAAGAAAGATTTCTTCTGAACACAAATGCTCTCTGACATTTTATCTCTTGACTCTAGCCCTACTGAGCTGATTTCTTTCTTATTTTTGCATGCCAATCAACTGAAACTAAAATAAAATAATTTTACTTGCTCTTATAAATCTAGTAGTTGATCCTACTACTTACTTGTCCTGGAAGGCAAAGGGACACAGGACATCTGGTTGGTCTCCAAGCACAACCTCCTCAGAGCACAGGAACCACCACCCTGATGTCAGGGTGAAGTCAAGCAAATGAAGGAGGTGGCCAGTGTGGATGAACAGGAAATTCCTGACTGAGCTCAAGTGCAGCAGATAAGGGCATGGAAGGAAGAAGTGAGAACAACTACCCAGCAGTAATATGGAGACATAGCCTGAGCCTGCAGGAATGGAGTTAAGAAAGTTCACCTGGAGTTGAAGCTAGCAAGGGGTGTGAAGGGCAGAGGATGTATATTGGTGGCAAAAAAAAGACAAAGGAAAATGTGGACCCCACAGCTCAGTGGGACAGGAAACCTAGTGATAGAGGACATGGTAAAAACTGAGATGTTAAATTCCTTTTTTGCCTCATTTTTTTATTGGAAATATTTATCCTTCCAAGCTCCTGAGCTCACTAGTAGAGTCTGTGAACAAATCACTACTTACCGTAGAAGAAGACTGAGTTAGGGACCACTTCAGCCAATAGGACACACAAGTCCATGTGGCCAGATGGGATGCATGTGAATGTGACAAGACATCTCTCTGACATAATTGCAAGGTCTCCATCAGCCTTAAAAGACTTTGATCAGAGGAGGTTCTTGATGACTGGAAAAAAGCCAATGTCATGCCTGTCTTCAAGAAGGGCAAGGAGGATCCATGTAACTAGAGACTATGCAGCCTCACCTCAGCCCCTGGAAAGATTATGAAGCAAATTTTCCTGGAAGGACTGTGACATTTCTGAGCATGGGCTAGATGAGAAGGTGACTGAGAACAGCATGAATTGACCAAGGGAAAACTGTGCCTAACCAACATGTCTCTTTTCTATGAAGACATGAACAGATCTGTGGATGAGCTGAAAGCAGTGGAGGTAGTTTACTTTGTCTCCCACAGTATCCTTACAGCCAACACTGTGAAACACAGATGGGATAAGTGCACAATATTGTGCCACTTGTGGTCAACAGTACAAAGTCCAAATGGTGGTCTCTTACTGGTGGAGTCCCACAGAGTTTGATACTGGTGCCAAGACTGTTTAATGTCTTCATTAACAACCTGTTCACTAGGATGGAGTCCACCCTCAGCAAGTTTATAGATGACACTAAATGAGGAGCAGGAGGGTAGTTGATATGTCGGGGAGCAGGGCTGCCACTCAAGAAACCTGGACAGGCTGGAGAAATGGACTGAGGGAAACCTCATGAAATTCAAAATGGATAAGAGCAAAATCTGCATCTGGGAGCGAATATTCCTTGCACAAGTCCAGTACAGGCTGGGGACCAAATGAACAGAAAACAACTTTGCAGGAAAGGACTTGTGGGCTTTAGTGAACAAGAAGTTGAACGCAAGTCAGCAGTGAGCCCTCAAAGACCAACCACATACAGGCTGTACTAGCAATGGTATAGCTAGCAAGACTAGAAAGGGAAGCTATTGTTTCCCCATATTTAGTACCGGTGAGACCATATCTGCAGTACTGGATCCAGTTTTGGAGTCTCAAGTATGAGAAAAACACAGAGAAGGACTGTCAAGATGATTGGGTACTGGAGCACATGAGGTATGAGGGGCTAAGAGAAATGCATTTCACAGAATCATCTAGGTTGGAAAAGACCTTGAAGATCATCTAGTCCCACCATTAATCTAACACTGACCATTCTCAACTACACCATATCCCCAAGTGTTATGTCCACCCAACTCTTAAACACCTCCAGGGATGGGGACTCCACCACTTCCCTGGGCAGCCCATTCCAAAACCTAACAACCCTTTCTGGAAAGAAATACTTCCTAATATCCAGTCTAAACCTTCCCTGGTGCAACTTGAGGCCATTGTCCTATCACTTGTTACTTGGTTAAAGAGACTCATCCCCAGCTCTCTGCAACCTCCTTTCAGGTAGTTGTAGAGGGTGATGAGGTCTCCCCTCAGCCTCCTCTTCTCCAGACTAAACACCCCCAGTTCTCTCAGCTGCTCCTCATAAGACCTGTGCTCCAAACCATTCACCAGCTTCTTTGTCCTTCTTTGGACACGCTTGAGTAATTCAATGTCTTTTTTGTAGTGAGGGGCCCAAAACTGAACAGAGTAATCGAGGTGCGGCCTCACTAGTGCCGAGTACAGGGGTAAGATCGCTTCCCTGTCCCTGCTGGCCACGCTATTTCTGATGCAAGCCAGGATACCACTGGCCTTCTTGGCCACCTGGGCACACTGCTGGCTCCTGTTCAGCCGGCTGTCAATCAACACCCCCAGGTCCCTCTCTGACTGGCAGCTCTCCAGCCACTCCTTCCCAAGCCTGTAGTGCTGCTGGGGGTTGTTGTGGCCCAAGTGCAGCACCCGGCATTTGGCCTTATTGAAACTCATACAGTTGGTCTTAGCCCATTGCTCCAGCCTGTCAAGATCTCTCTGCAGAGCCTCCCTACCCTCGAGCAGATCAACACTTGCACCCAACTTGGTGTCATCTGCAAATTTACTGAGGGTGCACTTGATCCCCTTGTCCAGATCACCAATAAAGATGTTAAACAGGAGTGGCCCCAAAACCGAGCCCTGGGGGACACCACTCATGGCCAGCTGCCAACTGGATTTAACTCCATTCACCAAAAATGAAGACAAGAAAGCTACCTGGTGATCTTAGTGCAGCCTTCATCTACCTAGGGGAAGTGTATAGAGCAGATGGACCACATTTCTTAGAGGTCCTTAGTGGCAGGCAAGAAGCCATAGACACGATTTGCAATAATGCAAATTCTGACTTGTTATTAAGGAAAAAAGATCTACAGTGAGAGTAATAAAACATGGGACAGGTTGCTCAGAAAGCTGTGGAGAAAATTAGAGACATTTAAAACAACTGAACAAGGCCTTTAGCTAACACAAGTTAGATTTGCTTTGAGTAATTGATTGGAATAGATAACCTCAAGAAATCCCCCAACCTAATTATGTTGCAATTCTGTGATTTTATTATTCTTGCCCTGCAAGTGGCTAAATGAGAGGAGACACAAATGAAGGAGCAGATTGGAGCAGCTATTCAAATTCATTCCACTACATTCTTTGAGTCAGAGGAAGAAGAGGATTGTAGAGAGAAATAATACATTTTAATAGATCAACTGATATAGCTGGAAGACAAAACCAGGTACACCTTTTATTGGGTTTAAAAGAGAAGCGGTATTCTGTAAAGCTGGAAATAAGTAGAGAACAATTGGTCTAAAATTTATGTTTATATTTAGCAGTGAAAAAAGGTAGTAGATACTTTCAGAGCAGTGAAGAATCCTAGACTAGAACAGAGCAGCATCTGTAGGATAGAAAGAGAACCTCAACACTGATACCAGCTCATGCATTTTACCCTTAATCCCCCAACCTTTGCCTTCAGTAACAAGCACTTTCTTCAGACATTTTCACAGCTGGAAGAACAACATGCTCCCACAATATGCTGTAGGAGTCACCATGAAAAAGAGATTCTAAATAACTACCAACAAACCTAAGAAAGCTTCATCATCTGGACTGAAAACCAAGGATCCCTATTGATTTCTACCACAGCTTCATTAATCACTTTCTGAACAAACACTAATTTCCTAGTCACAATCAGCAACATAAAGAATAGATAGAATACATCCAGTACAAAGACCAGTGCACCTACTTCTGCAATAATTTAATTGCCAATCAATCATTTAAACCAAAACAAAAACGTTGCTCTATAAATCAGATCCTGAAACACCAGTGTATTAGCTTTGAGGAAATCTTACAACATCTACCCAAATCCCCCAAGAACTATGAAAAAAGGATTGTCACCTGTGAGGCAGTTCTGTGAAAATAGACCCCATCGTTAACCAAACCACTACACTACCATATACAAAGTCTCTTCATTTAAAAAGTTACATCAGTTGTATGCAGCTGCCTGGGTAATACCACAGCCTTGAAAATAATACCGAATTATCATCCATACTTGAAGAAAGCTGGAGTTTATTTCCTTCCTTGGAAAATAAATTGGCAGCACATTCCCTCCCCCCGCCCCCCATCCCCTCCAGTCTCACTACATTCATTGCCCAAAGCAAGTTTCCTGGAGATCAACATGCACCACTTGTTCAGGCCATTGTTCAGGAAGACTGGGAATTTTGGCAGAAGGCCCACTTGGCTAAGCAAGGAGCTTCTTAATGCACTAAAATGCAAAGCACATAAGAAGTGGAAACAATGGCAGACAAGAAAGGAAAAGTATAAAAGTACTGCTCAGACATATTGGGGCAAAACCAGAAAGACCAAAGCCCACTTGGAGCTAAAACTGGAGAGGAATATAAAAGCTAACAAGACGGAATTCTACAAGCATGACAGAAGTGAAAAGAAACTCAGAGAAAATACACATCCATTTCTGAATGGGAGAAAAACTAGTGATGGACAGTATGGAAAAGGCTGAAGTACTCAGTGACTTTTTGTCTCAGGGAAAACCTGCTCCCAGATCTCTGTGCACACCAGAGCTATATGGGAAGGAGGACAGCCAACAATGTACTGAAATCCATAGGGCTGGAAGGGACTCCTCACTAGGTGCTGAAAGTTATGGCTGATATGCTTGTGAGGCTGCCATCATTTTTGAAAAATCGTGGTGTTTGCGGGGGAATCCCTGATGAATGGACTGATGTTACACCCAGCTTTAAGAAAGGCCAGAAAGAGGATCTAGGGAACTGTAGGCTGATCAGTCCCACTTCTGTCCTTAGAAAAATAGCAGAGCACATCCATTTCTGAACACATGAAAGACAGGTAGTAATCAGGATCAGCCAACAGATTTATCAAAGCAAATCATAGTTATGGAGATGAAGTTGGACTGAGTACTGGGCTGCATTAAAAGATCACAGCCAGCAGGTTGAGGTGGGCTGGTGATTATTTCCCTCTTTTTGACACTTGTGAGACCACATCTGGAACACCAGTTTGACCACCTAATTTCTCCCCTATGTCCTCAGTATAAAGACAATACTGACATATTAAAGTGAGTCTTGGAGAGGGTCACCAGGATGACTGGGAGGAGCATAGCTTGTTCAACCTGGAGAAGAGAGGTCTGATTGTTGATTTCTATCACCTAATGGGGAAGTATAGAGAAGGCTGAGACAGACACTTCTTGGAGGTGCCCAGCAAAAGTACATGCTATAGAAAAGGCAATTTTGGTCACTGGAATCATCAGAAATATTCAAAGCTCAGTTAGACAAGACCTTGACCAATCTGATTTCAGTTTTGAAGTTAACCCTGCTTTGAGCAGGAGCCTAGACTGTGAGGTCTTGAGTTCACTTCTAGCCGAAACCCTTCAATGTTTTTATGATTCTGTGTTGAGACAACCTGATTCCTTTCTGTGTTGAAAGGACTGATGACATGGATACGGGGAGAGTAGTGAATATGGGTTTGAATCTTTCTTGTTTGGAAACGAAAGAAGTATGGACAGGACAAATGGACTCCCAGATGAACTGAAAATTGGCTGGGTCACCAGGCTGAAAAGATAGTAGTCAATGGCTAAAGGTCAAGGCAGCAGCCAGCAGCAAACAGAGTGCCCAAGTGTTTGGTAACAAGGCTGATACTGTCCAATATCTTCATCAGCAAATGGATAATAACACAGAATGCACCCTCAAAAAGCTGTGGAAGGTTTGGTGGAGTGCACCATGACAGTCTTGAGTTTGGGGCATATGGCCAGTGATGAGAGATTGAAGGAGCTGGATTTGTTTAGTCTGCTGAAGGGGATCCATAAGGGGATAATCTAAGAGCAGCCTACAACAGCTTGAAGGGAAATTACAAAGCCAGCAGAGACACAGTCTTCTAGTAGACAACAGATGGTATAAAAATGTGCAATGGCTGCAAATCACAGCTTTGAAGGTTCAGAGTGGACATCAGGAATGACTTATGCACTAGGAGTGTAGGGCAGCAGTGAAACACGCTTCCTAGAGAGGTGGTGAATTCTGTCTTTGCAAGTTTTCAATACTTGCTTGGCTAGATGGGGCCACAAATTCTGATTTATTGTTTGCCATAGACCTGCTTAAGCAGAACTCTGGACTAAGTGAGCACTCAAAATTCCAATCAAAATTTCAATGGCTTTGTGAACTGTACTGCATCTGAACAACACATGAGACTTGCCAACATATCTCCATCCCTCCTTTATTGGATGCAGAGGGAAACGTGGTAACTAAGGATGAGGAAAAGGCTGAGGTGTTCAACGCCTACTTTGCCTCAGTCTTTAGCAGTGGAACTGCCTGTTCCCTGGACACCCACACTCATGAGCTGGGAGATGGGGAGGGGAAGCAGAATGAGGTCAGCACAGTTGAAGAGGAGGTGGTCAGAGACCTGCTACACCACTTGGATACCCAAGGGTACTGAAAGAGTTGGCAGATGTGCTCGCCAAGGCTCTTTCCATGATTTACCTGAAGTCATGGCTAACTGGAGAGGTCCCGTTGGACTGGAGGGTGGCAAATGTGACACCCATCTACAAGAGAGGCAGAAAGAACAATCCAGGAAACTGTAGACCTGTCAGTCTGACCTCGGTGCCAGGGAAGGTCATGGAGCAGGTCATCTTGAGTGCCATTAAATGTCATATAATGGACAATCAGGGGATCAGGCCTAGTCAGCATGGGTTTATGAAAGGCAGGTCCTGCCTGACAAACCTGATCTCCTTCTATGAGAAGATGACCTGACTATTGGATGAGGGAAAAGCTATATTATCTACCTGGATTTTTGAAAAGCATTCGACACAGTTCCCCATAGGATTCTCATAGAAAAACTGGCTGCCCATGGCCTGGATGAGAGAATGGTCTGCTCGATCAAGCACTGGCTAGATGGACGGTCCCAGAGAGTGGTGGTCAATGGAGCTAAATCCAGCTGGTGGCTGGTCACAAGTGGTGTTCCTCAGGGCTCGGTGTTGGGACCATTTCTGTTCAACATCTTTATTGATGATCTTGATAAGGACATAGAGTGTATCATCAGTAAGTTCGCAGATGACACCAAGTTAAGCGGGAGTGTCGATCTGCATGAAGATAGGGAGGCTCTACAGAGAGACTTGGATAGATTGGATCTGTGGGCCAACGTTAACAGGATGAGCTTCAACAAGGCCAAGTGCCAGATCCTGCACTTGGGCCACAACAACCCCAACATCGCTACAGGCTTGGGGAGGTGTGGCTAGAGAGCTGTGTGGAAGGGAAGGATCTGGGGGTTCTAATTGACAAGCAACTGAACATGAGCCGGCCGTGTGCTCAGGTGGCCAAGAAAGCCAATGGCATCCTGGCTTGTATTAGAAATAGTGTGACCAGCAGAAGTAGGGAGGTGATAGTCCCCCTGTACTCTGCACTGGTGAGGCCACACCTGGAGTATTTTGTCCAGTTTTGGGCACCTCAATACGAGAGAGATATCGAGGTGCTGGAACAAGTGCAGAGGAGGGCAACGAAGCTGGTGAAGGGCCTGGAGAACAAATCCTATGAGGAGCAATTGAGGGAGCTGGGACTGTTTAGTTTGAGGAAGAGAAGGCTGAGGGGAGACCTCATCACTCTCTACAACTACCTGAAAGGACATTGTAGAGAGGTTGGTGCTGGTCTCTTCTCACAGGTGATTAGTGACAGAACAAGAGGGAATGGCTTTAAACTGCAACAGGGGAGGTTCAGACTGAACATTAGGAAAAAATTAGGAAAGAGTGGTTAGACAGTGGAATAGGCTGCCCAGGGAGGTGGTGGAGTCACCATCCCTGGATGTGTTTAAGGGTCATTTAGATGAGATGCTGAGGAATATGGTGTAGGGGAGAACTTTGTAGAGTAGGGCTGATGGTTGGAGTCGATGATCCAAAGGGTCTTTTCCAATCTGAATGATTCTATGATTCTATTCTATGATTTCATGACCACCATGGTAAATGCACCACTACAGAATCATCAAAACCTCTGGCTCCTGCACAAGCACATCCCAGAACACACTATGCACTGGCCAGTGAGACAGATACCTACACAATTTCCACAGCAGTAAAATAACAATAACCACACACTGGAAAAGCTCACAGAGATCATCACTAAAGGACAGAATCTCCCAGTTAGCAGAAGGACTTTTTTCACAAAATAGCCACTCCACCTGTGACTGTTCATACCTAACCCTCCAGGGAGATGTACAAAGCACCTTCAGAAGAAGAGTGTGGGAACTAAATGCACACCACTGCTGGACACTAAAAATTACAGACTAAATAGAGAGATTGGCTTTATGGTACATCGTAATTTCCCTCCCCAAGCTCCCCCATCTTTCACAGACAATGAATTACCTGTCTTTTTCTCTTTTTGCCCAATAGGAGCTAATGACCTTATCAACTATTTCCTTGCTCACACCACTCTTATACTCCACAGGTACCAACCGCTTTCTCACCCAGATAGTCTAACTATTTAACGTAATCAGGTTAAACTCAGACCAACTGTTCAGTTGCCTTTAACACCAAAGATGCTGCTTTTATTTCAGCCTTGAAAAATGGCTCTTGTATCTGAAAGGCTGTCAGGTTTTTTCCAACAATCTGCTGGGTTTAATAAAAGATCTCCCCCTATAAACCTTGCCTCATTTATATCTGTAGATTATCATGTTATAATAACAATGCCACTTTTCTGAATTACACCGTTTCAAAGAACCATGTTTTCAAAGAATAATGCATAATCCTCTCTTCCACTACCACCCATTTTCCTATATGGAAGAGGCACATGCCCAGACTCTGCCTGTAAGATGAATTTTCTAGTGGAGCCAGATGATATGACAAAAGTTTAATTTACTCTAATTTGGAATGCTGCAGATCTTAATCCTGATATAGGTCAAAACTTCTTACAGTCTGCTGAAGGCTGATGTAAGTCAGCCATTGAAAGTTATCTGTCTTTATGAACTGCATCAATCTCAGACTTGTCAGTACAAACATGAACAAGACTATGTTGTAGCAGACTCCTGTGCTCCTGGAAACTGCAGAGCTGAGCAATTTATAATAGTCAGATGGTCTGTCAAGCTTGTATTCTTTAGGGCTAGTGATCTCGGTTGACAAGGAATGTTTTCAAACATTTAGTTTTTAATTTTTTAGTCATCTTAAATCAGCCCATTAGCTAGTTGCTGAAAATACAAGGGAACTTCTGAGACCAAAAAGGAATCACAGTCCTGTCTTGATGGACTGTACCCCACATCATAGACATGTTATTTCAATGTAAGACTTATTTAAGATGAAGGCTAGTGTAAAATTCGAATATTGCATTAAAGAGGGATTGCAGCAAGCAATAGTTAAAGTACACTAAATTCTGTAACTTTTGTAGTTGTTTATAAACCAATTATACTCTTGCTGGAAGCCAGCACCATCATTGGAACTATTCTGGATTTTTACTTTCCACAGTTTTACTATAGGTCAGAGTTCACGATAAGCTGCTCCACTGTATAATGAACTAAGCCAGAGGGGTTGGCTTAGTAGTCTAAGTATCAGCTTTGAAATATCCAGACATCCTGGAAACAAAGGTTTAAATCCCAGCAGGGCTGACTCAACCCTTCCACTTTTTGAGATAGATAAATGGTGTGCAGTGCGCTAGACTATCTACGGACCTCTCTGATAAGGTGGGACCTGAAAAAGAGACATGTGATCTACTCTCTGCACACATTAAAGGGTTTATTGTCTTTTTCTTAAGGGTAAGTTTGTTTCAAATTCTTGGCCAAAATTTTTCAGCTCCAAGAGTTGTGCAGTTCAATCTGTATTGCTTGTCTGAGTGACTATTGCCTCCTGTTTTAGAGACAGAAATGCTCCAGTGAGACCGCCTGCACTTCAGCCTGATCTGAAGCCTATCAAAATTAAGGTTGTTCTCGTAACCTTTATATTGATTTTTTTGGGTGCAGCACCTTCCAAAAAACCCTAGGTGCTCCCCCCAAACCCAAATATTATTAATGAGGAGTCCCTGTAGTACAGTATATCAGAAGCACAAATGCACATGTAACACCATATATTTATGTCCTCTTAGATATGCATCTGTGCACACACCTAATATGAAAATTAAATCAAACAAATGTGACTCAGTCCTTCTAGCTACCTCAGCCCACTTGTCCCAGTTGTGCAGCATATTAACATTCATCTCACAGTGATTTGCCTACAGAAATTTTGCAAGATGAAAGTTTGATGCATAAGAAGAATCTCAGGACAGAGCGGTTCCCTTAGCAACCTTGCAGCCGGCTCCAGCAGCCTGACCCAGCTACAAAGCCCTTCACAAGCCAAGGAGACACACTTAATGACAGCTGGCTGAAATTTGGGAGCACTGATAAACTGCCTTCTTATCTGGAAATCACCTTTGAGGAATATTATCTTTATTGACTTGATTTAAAAAAAAGCCCACAAACTGCTGCTACAAATTAGTACATAATAATAAGCAGCAATACCAATTTATTAGTGTGCCTTCCCTCTCCACAGTAAAGCACCTGGGGCACTGAATAACAGAGAAAAAATAAACACAGAGTAATTAATTAATACTGATTACACTCCCTCGCCTCTGGACCAGCTCAAATGTAGTTGTTTCGTCCTGTCTGGCTCACCCATGCTTCTCCCCACACCACCTCTGCTGGGGACCCCCTTGTCACATCCCCCAGCTCTCTTGCCTCTGCAAGCTCTGGCCTTGCCTCATGTCTTGGAGTTGGCATACAACTTTGTCCTTTCTCTATTTTCGTCAATTATGTCCCTGCCTTCTATCCCCTGCCCTCATTTTGTGAAAAAAGGCCAGTTTTATCTTTCATTGGAGAGGGCAGTAAATTGCAGCTATGACTGTATTGTGGTAGTGAGCAAATACTTAGAGAATAACATGTCCAGATATTGCTGTGATTTCCTAGGTCTTTTTATCTGCAATGCTAAAACCAAGTATTATCAAAAGTTTGGCTTTTAATGACATATTCATGTGGTATCTCTGGGCCAGCCCTGAGCCTCCTGGTTGATTATTGTGTTGTCCAAATTAAGAAAAATCAAACATCTCTCTCTATGGAGACGTGCTGACATTGGCTTCCACTCAGTTACAAGGTGCTGCCTTCTAGAAAAGTTTCAGCCTGAGTTTTGTAAATCTTCACTTCACACTAGAGCTGACTCATGGGCAAGGATGATGTTTAGCTGGTAGGGATTGCAACAGAAAATTTTTGTTGTATTTGTGTGTGTGCACACAAAGGAGGTTCAAGTTCTGTCAGTGCAAGAAAAGGCATTCTCTATAGGCTCTTCATCATCAAGATAATACTAACAAGATGAGAATATTAAATTGTTATCTGTCAGAAAAAAAAAAAAGGCCTTTAGCATCTTAACTTTCTCCAGTGTGCTCCTTTTCATGCTCAACCCCTGTTACCACATGTAAATCTTGGCAAGGATTAACCAGCAAGAACCCCACTGAAGACTACTGTGTCAGTGCACAAACTCATGAGAACTCGGTAATGCCTTCCAGCCTCTTAAAAATAAAGAGAAAAGAAAAACTATGCAAATTTTGTAATATGTTATAATAGTTATTACATGCTGTAAATTGTTACGTGTTGCAACAAGTTTGAGTGAAGATTGTAGTTATCTCCGTTGCATTATTAATATTACTATTAAGAGAGAACAGTAATGAAAAAATCTTAGCAAGATTTGTAAAATTCTGATGGAGATGGACCCCCTGGTCTCCAAGATAAAAGTTTCCCATGTAAACAGAAAATCTGCATGTCAAAGGAAGATATTCCCTTTCACAGCTTGTGTTAGGCAGGAAATTGTAAAAGTTGTGTCTGAAAAATGAGCACTGCGCACCCATGCAAGACTGTGGCTGGAGATGTGACAGTGCGTGTGACAGCAGCTTCAGCATTTGTTCATGCTGGGGTGAGCATGAACCTTCTTTCCACAGATTTGCATTTTGAAGGGGTTGTTTGTGGGGAAGATGAGGTGTTTTAGGACAAATATGCTCACCCTAAACCACCACTCATTCTAAGCCTCAGTTCTGCATCTGTAGCTAGTCAGAAATAGATATAAGTAGGTCTAGATTAAATACATAAAATATGCTTCTACATCTCATATTATTTAAGGAGATTTTCCTCAGTTCACTCGCCATTATCCAAAGCTAAAAGATATCCCTTATTACAAGTAGATACACATGCAAAGTTTATCATTTTGAATCATCCTTTCACCTTGAGATCAGCTTGGGCAAAGTTCAGTCACAGGCAGAGCAGGTGGCTGCCTGGGATGGCTAACTGCTGGTGGCTGCAAAATTATGATCGGTCCTGACAGTCACAGCTTTGACTCTTTTGCCTGCTTTACCTGTCCTTTATCCTGGAAGGTATGGGGACTGGGTGTCTGAGCCCCCCGAGCTACCCTCAGAGTGGACATCTTTCCCTATGTATCTGGATGTGCCACTGCCCTGTGGTTGAGGTTAGGGTGTGGTGCTGGGAAGTGGATTTCTCCAGGGTGGAAAGAGAGGGACAGGCTCATTGCATTGCCAATCTCCATGTCTTTTCCTCCCCCCTCCACCTTCCCCCCGCCATTTGTGTGAGGGCACAGATTCATGGGGAGAAGGGAGGAGGAGGGAGCAGACCTATACCGTCACCCAGCACCACTGAAAGTCTTCCGTAGTCTCCCCAAACCACTGAATCTTTCCAGCCCTCTGCACCACTCAGCCCTCTTCTTTCTCTCCCTTTCCCCCAGGCATTTCCCATTCCTGGTCCCTGATAGCTCTCTTCCCCAGCCGACACATGCCTTTCCCCACAATCCCTATGCTGTCCCCGGTTATCCCTTTTCACTCTGGATTTGCACGCCCCTACCTGTGCACTTGACATAAACATTCCTGACCTCTGAGCAAAGTACTCCTTTCTTCCCACCTCCGATGTCTTAGCTCTGCCCATGCATTGGCATGGCTCCTCTAGCTGCAAGGTCATGGGGAGCAAACCAGAGCCATCAGCTAGCTGTGCACCAGCCCCGCAGCCCCATGATGCCAGCTGTGCAAAGCTGACAAAAGCTCTGGCCATGAAAGCTGCTGTGACAAAGAATTTACAGTCTCAGCAGACAGGACAAGCAGAGGCTTATGAAAAGGGAAACAGGAAAGCAGAGAGAAGAAATATGACAGCCCAACACAGAGGACATCTGTAATATCTTCAGAGCTAGATGTGCTAAGGTGGACCTGCATCTTAAAAAGAACAGGGTATGGCTAGGGGACCATCACTCACAGATAGCAGGGTTACCAAGATTTTATGATCGACCATGTGATCCTTGAAAATGTTGAATTTAACCCTCTAAACACCTAGCTGAAATGAAAAATAATTTAGGACATTACAGTCTGAATAGAACATTAAGACCTATTTAATATCCACAGTGGTCCCCTCTGAGTTTATAAGCTATGACTATTGAAAATTTTAGACTTTCAAAATAAAGACAGAGGGATTGACTTCAGGGATGTGTCACCTCTGAAGCAGACCAAAATAATTGCAGAATAGGTGGTGAAATATACAGGATAGGAGAAGGACATTCTTGCTAGTACACTGCTCTAAATTCAGTGTGATTGAAAAGATTTCAGAAAGATAGCAGTAATTTTTCATGGAAAGGAAATTGAAAGAAAAAAAGAAATGCATCTGCCTCAGATATCCCAGTTTTGTGTTGTTTTGCTGATTAGAAATGGCCCAATTTGTTTTATGATATCATTTGTTACTGTACCACAAGGTTCCAATAAACACTTTAATAAACATCACAACCCAAGAACTCATCATCACTGGTTATATCTCCATGAGAATTTATGACAGCATCATTCTGCCAGGGCTTCTGACTGAAGAATTTAACTTAGATGGTTATGATTTTTTTTTTCGGGGGGACACGTATTTGTAGAACAGTTGGATACAGCTGGCTAATCACATCAGCCCTACACATCCATAGTGGCAGACATTTAGAATTTTTTTTGACATTTTGTGTCTCCTGCCTCCCACAGTGGCCTAGTGCAAAAAGACATGAGCAGTGGAAGGGTTACAAGCTAGAGCCTGAGCTCCAGCTGAATCCTGTGGATGGGACACTGGCTCTACCATGACCCTGTCCTGCTGGCTACAAGTGCTGGTACTGGGGCTGGTGAGTGACTCTTTCTGGACACTGGAAGCTGAATTCCAGTCCAGGGCCCCTGCCTATTGCTTTAGTTATATCTAGAACCTGTGTGATCTTTATGGTTGAAACACTGATGAAAAAACACTTGACTTAACTTCACCCCACAACCCAATTCTGTTCTTTCCTCCTAGTTCATAGTTTCAGCCAACAGTTTTGCACCAAGTCGTATGGAAAGAGTGAGATTCTTTTCATGTATATCTTAACAATACTTAACACTATCAAATACTTAATAATAAGCTCTGGTGCAAAGGCCTTCACAGACTGCAGGAGTAAAGGTGTAGCTCTGCCAAGGGGAGTGGAGGCTGGACCCGCCCATGGCTCTGGGCTTGGTGGGAATGAACAGCACCAACAGAGAAATTCATAAGGGGGGTAAAACAATAAGCAAGAAAGAAAACAAGGTCTTTCCATCAGCCCTGGTGAAGAGATCAGAGCTAGTGAGAGCCTAGTCCTGATGCTCTGGGCAGGTGCTGGGTGTCCTCAGCTCCCATTCACATCTGCACAGCAGGTGAGATTGGGAGCCTGCGTGAGTACTCAGCACCATGCAGCACTCATCCCTGGGAGCTGCTGCTCGGAGCCTCCCCTTTTTCACCTCTAGTTTTCTTCAATTTTAGTTGCAGCATGGAAAAGTAAAATGGGAGGAAGGGATTTGATGCACTCAGAGATAGTTCAGTTTAATGGTGGCAACAATCTGCCAAATTCCCAATATTAATTGGCCATGTTTGTCTCCTCAGTTGAAAAGAGGCTTATCAGGAATGTGATTTGTATAAAAGATAGCTGGTTTTATACCTCTTTATATAAAGCAGGCAATCTTGGCATAAATCAGCATTAAAGCATTTAAACAATAAGTTGTTAACTCATAAAACAGTAAGTCAGCTTCCAGCACAAGCCAAAATCAGTCACTGTCAGGTTCTGCTCACTTGGTAGGAGTCTCCAGGCAAATTCTCTCACATCTGTGCCTTAAAAATAGATTTATCTCAATGTGTGGGTGATTTAGCTTAGATTCTCTTCACAAAGAGGTCCATTTCCAGGCTATTTTTATAGCAAAGTCATAGACGTACACAGGTGTGGGGTTTTTATTTTTTTATTGACTTGCATTTTTTGTTTTTTAAAGGAAATGTCATTGTTTTATTTTTCATGAGTATTGCACCACAGAGACCAAAAGTATATGGGCTTCACCACTATGCCTTCATTTGTAAGTTCTCCTATGGCTCAGTATACAACTGTTCTTTACTACATTGGCTTATGCAGCTTTTTCCTTTTCGATTTTCTTAGCATTACTTCCTACTGTACAGCTCAAGACTAAAAATAAAGGATAAAATGACAATAAAGGTTCCCAGGGAAAAACAAAAGGGAGAAAGCATGAAAAGGACTTGAGAAGAAAAGGGTACAAAAGCACAAAGTACAAAGGAGCCTGGAGTTTAAAAGATTATAGAATTAAGGGGAAAAACGTGCTAATGTAATCTTGAAAAAAAAAAGAGAAATAATTCAAGTGAAAAGCCATCAAAAGGAAGATAAAAAGGAGGAATGTTTGAAAAAAAAAAGGAGATATTTTTAGACAGCCTGTTTAACCTGAGGGAAGAGCCCTCAGGAAAGCCAGATGTAGTTTACTGAAATTATTATCCTAATAAAATGTGTAACAGAACAGAGAGCGCCATAACAACACTTTTACTGGAGAACACAAAACCATGTTCTCCCTCTCCTTTCATAACACCTTTGTTTTGAGTAGATCATGAGCACAATTTTCGCAACAGGTGCTGGCATTCCCTGCTCATTAATTCTCTGGTGAAATATGTCTGTGTGGCTCATCCTTATTTTCTTGTGATACACATTGAAAACAGTTTTTCCTACCTATAAAATGGGAATTTTATTTCCAGACCTGTCTCGCCTTGGGGGGAGAGGATTTAGATTAAGGACCAGTGGGGAGCAGTCCCCCAGTCCTCTGCTTCTGGAGAGAGCAATGGGAATGCAGCCCTGCAGGGCAGGAGCAGTGTTTCCAGCCCTGCCTGCCCATTGCCCTTTCCTCAGGCTCATCTCAACAGGTAGCTTTAATTATTTATGTGATGCTCTTAGCAGGGTTAAAATCAAATAGTCACTCTGAGGGCAAAAGGGGAGAGTCAGTTCAGCTTGGTAAAACAGAATCATTAATTTTCTACGTGATAATCTTTCATTACAGTGCTATATTTAAAGCTAAGTCTTTTTTCCCCTCTTGTTCAAAGCCTTTATTTACATCAATGTCTACATTTCCTAAAATAATACATTTTTGGCTGGAAATTGTTATGTTTCTCCTAATTTCAGAAATAAACTATGCTGAAAGATTAAAAAAAAAGTGTTACACTTATTTTTTTATATTCATATAATTTAACCACAAGAGAGCGAGGATTCTTATTAGTAAAGACAGTCTTTATTTCCCATTTCATTTCACTGGGGCCCAACTATAATGCAGTTGAAAAGGCAGTTAGATAAATTAGCAAAAGAAATATCCATCAAGGACTATTAATCACAAAGGTGCAAACTCAGTTTTTGGCATAGGAAGCCACTAAGCTAAGTCATTAAGTCTACTGGAAACTGAAATATCACTTGGTTCTCACCTTGATTTAATTTTGCTTTAGACCAGACAGAGCTCATCTAGATGAACCATTGCATGCAACTTGGCCTTTTAATATTATAAAACCAGAGCAAAAAGAAACAAAAATACCTCTTTAAAGTATTTGTCATTTCATTGGCGTGTATTGCATCAGAAAACCCAGATCGTTGCTGCTAGACACACCATTATGGCCAGAGAATATGAAGTCTATGCTCATACTGCAACACTTAGTCCTGTCTAGGTTAGAGAAAAAGATGGGCAGTGGAGAATCTTCTCATTAGGTGTGCACATGTGCAGGGAAAGGCCTTGACAAGTGAGTTAGAAGGCCACAGAAATATTCAGAAGTGGTGAGTACAGTTCCCAGACAGGCTGGTAGTTGTTTCTGACATTCATTTCTCATTATGGGTTACACGTAGCTGAATCCTATCAATGGCTGACCTAATCATTGCTGGGATGGGGATAAAGGTGGGTGAGCAAGGCTGAAATCAGGGGAGCCTAGACAGCAAGGAAGTTAGAAGTAAAAAACACTGCCAAGCTGTATTTGAATTTCCCACATGCCAACCCCTGGCAGTTAGAACTGGGTCTGCACAGTCAGGAGCAGGTATAAAACCTCATTTCTGCCCATGGTCTGATGTGGAAGGTGGGTTATCGCTGTGATGAACCCAAGCTAATAAGCCCTGGGAATGCCATTGCCCTTTCCTAGGGACAGCCCCAAATGCCTGACCCTGTCTTGTTTCCCCTCTCATTGCTCCTGCCAAAGAAAACAGCACTTAGACTGACATTTAGTAAGCCCAGAGGGATCTCCCAGCAGTAGGAATTCCTTCATCTGTAGCTCTCTTTTTATTAATTTTTTCACACTTTTATATTCATAGCACATACCTTGAGGAAATGGAAGTGATAAGAAAGCAGGACTAGAATAGGTGGGGCACTAATCAATCCTCCACAGGCAAAACAGCCCTCATCACCATTTTGTTTGTGCACAGAGCTTCCCTGGTTTATCACATTTTGGCTCAGCTTACCAGGAAGAAAACGCTCCGTCATGTGCGGTGCCATGTAACCAAGACATGCAGTCAAACTGGAGCAGTAATGAAGACGAATCACACAACCACACTCTGCATAGCTCATGAGCTGATGTATGTTCGAGTAACATCGCTTATCAAATCCACTGGAGAAAATGGGTGGTTTGTGAAATGCTCAGGAATAGAAAAATAGTCTGATAGAGAAACTCATTGCTGATTGCAGATGGATCTTGGTGAACTGTTTGGCAATAAGCAAAATGAGATGAAATGGGATGTGGCAGGCAATTGCTCCCAGAAGGAGGTGGTGCCTTTTGGGAGCAAAACAGTAAAGTATCATGGAGTGGATGCAATCAGAAGGTGTTGGCTGGTTTACCAGTCCAGGGCCCCAAGCCTGGGACTCCACCTGGGCATGTGAGTCTATTAATGTCAGACTGTGGCTCCCTCAGTTAAAAAATGTAGTCCTGTCTACTGGAATTAGTATAATGAATCTGTGGAAATGAAAATACATGAAGCATTTCCCAAATGGTCATGCATATGGTTATGCTTGACTTCAAAGCTGAATGCATCACTATGACCTGTCTCGCCCCACACTCCCTTTTTCTAAGGGAAGAAATTTGTGTCTCTGGTAGTTTTGCATCTTCCTTTGAACACATCTTAATGTTCTTAATATTAAACCCCATTCTTCTTTAACAGCATATTCTCCTTTATATAACAAGTCCAAAAGTAAACTCCCACATGAAGGATGGTGTCAATATTCCCCTCCACAACCTCCTTGTCTTTAAACAGTAAAATTGTTGACACATGGCTCAGAATATGAATACTTGATCAAAATGAACCTTTAGTGATTCCAGAAATTTCACGTCCCCAAGCGTCTTTTTGGCAGATGGCCAGTAATCATCTACATTTTTTTCCATTTGGATCCACCTTGTTTCAGGTTTAATGCCCTTAGAATAGAACAACCATTATGGAAATTAGTTAGCAGCTGCTGTACATCAATGTTTAGAAAATTAATATTACCCACATTACACAGCACAGAAGCTGAATTTTAATGAAGCATGGAAACTATAAGCAAATTGACCTTTCACCTCATCAGCAAAATAGTCAAACACAACTTTGTCTGAGAAAACTTATAATTTCCACCAGAATTCTCTGGACGTGATAACAGAAATATAGTATTTTCATTATAACAAAAGGAATTAAATGCTGCAGCAGATTAAAGATGACAATAGAAACTAAACTATTATGTGTTCTTACTACTAAGCTTTAGAAATATTTTCTCTTAGTTGTATGACAGTGGAAATTACAATGTTTTATAATAATAGGTCTAACACATGAAGAGAAATGATGAGCTATATGCTAGGAAGAAAACTGATCTAAGCAGTCAGCTGAGGTTTCCGCTGGCTTAGGAGCCTTTACCAGCCCGTACCAAGAAGGCAGCACCAGTAGTCCCTTGCTGGCTTTTTCATTGCTGGCTTGTTTGCTTTGCTGTTTTTCATCACCATTTTCTTTTTCTTTTTACTGAACTATCTAAAATGTTAAATTCTGACCTTTTTTATTTAAATCATGTGTCTTCTGTTATATTCTAAGGCAGTTACAACTAAATCACAGGAAAAACAGAAGGGGTAAATTTATTATACTCAAGCAATGTATCATGGACATTTTAATTACAGCTAAAAACATTTGGTTAATGTATTTTTCTCTCCTTTTTTAAAAAAATTCCTTGCAAAACCCACTTAGGAAAACTTGCAGGGTGTCTTTCTGCAGAGACTTTCTAAAATAATTTTGTAGCCTTATTAAAACACCCTCTTAGCATGTGTTTCTATGTATGTGCTTGTGCAGTATTGTGCATTTTGTAAACATGTGTCAGGACTGCCAGTATAAATTTACCTTGAGGGTACATTCATTGTATAAATGGCAGCTAGTACAAGAAAGTCTTCCAATGGAAAATTATGCACAGTTTCTAGCAGAACTATTTACTGGTGTTCAAAGTTAGAGGAACAGGTCTAAATGCTGTAGTGGCCACATTTATTTTTTATTCACATTTAGTTGGCAATAAAAAAGCTCTGAAATTCTCAAAAGTTAATAAATGTAAAAAAAAAGTCATCAGGAGGACATTACAAAACTCAAATAACTGTAAAATAAACTGACTCACCTGGCTGCAGCAGGAATCCTGCTCCATGCATAGGGATTAAAATTAACAGAACTTTGGAGGAAGGAGAAAGTCTGCTTATCATTTCCTTCAGACACAGTGCTGATTAGAAGACAGCAACAGAGCCATAAAGTGCTATAAAATTACTTAAAGGTCATCACATGTTGTAATAAACTGTAACCTATTTTTTTTTTTTAATGCTGACATGAATCTGCTGAAACTAGAAAAGCAGGTAACTTTTTCAATTAATGTCAAAATGTTCCATTTTATTTTATAGGTTGTTTTACCCATTCTAAGTTAAAATGATGCTTTATTATGGCATCATTTTATGAGCCCAAAGAGACATTTTGACATTTAGCATAATCTTCTAGAAAGTCAAAAGAAAAATTGTTACAAAAGATGTACTGAATAAAACACCCTGAAACAAAATGTAAGAAAGATTACATTATAAATAGGAGTGGTGATTATTGTTTTTTTTCCCACTTCAAATGTGGGGGCTCTATTACCCCCGCCTCCTTAATACTCTTCAACACCATCTTTGAAATAAAAGGCAAGCATCTTGCAAGAGAGACCTTTTAAAAGCAATAAAAATCCTTCTCCAGCCTTCATTTTTGTCTCGTTATTTTACCTGTAACCATTTGATGACAGTTTAGCGCAGGGGTATTATGGATTTAAACTGCAATTTATGGGCAGTCTCTACTCCTTACTGGGGCACAGCGGGTGAAAGGACAAGACATAAAGGCTTGAATAGTCTCACTTAAAGAGCCTCTTTCTCCCAGCCCTCTCTGCACTTGGGCACTCGAGCACCCCCGTTCGTGTCACCACAATGCGGCAGTGGGAGGATGCTGGCCCCTCTCCCACCACCAGCCTTTTTTCCCTGCTCGCCTGCTGCTTCCCCACGCCCCTCAGCTACATTGCCATGGCTCACGGGTGGAAGGAGATGATCTCCTCCGCTTTGGCTCCCCTGAGGAGTGGCCGCCCTGTGCCCTGGGGCCGGCCACCTCCCTGGCTCCCAGCCACAGTGTGTGCTGGTCACGCACTCCATACTTCTTCTCTGAAGCCAAGGGATGTTTAAAAATACCCTGTAAGGGTTATTGAAGGCAGATGCTGTAGAGATTCACAGAGTCTCTCCTAATGAAAAGGTTCAATTTACTGTTGAGCCACCCCTTATGTCCCTGGAGCAGTCCTGGTTTCCTCTGTGTGTCTTCAGAAGGGCATTCCCACTTTCCCGTCTTCACCAGAGACCTGAGAAGCGGCAAGTGACTCCAGGAAGATGCTTTCTCCTGTAGGCAGAGGTTGGAGGAGCAGATGAAAGGCAGCGGCTGTGGCCTGGCAAGATCCCCAGGAACCAGGGCTAAGTCCAGTAGGGCCTCACTGTCCATGGAGCTTCATCTCTTCTCACTGGCAAGGAAAAGGGAGGTTATACTTCATTAAGTATTAATCACTCAGTGCTGACATGGCATCTGGGGGGGTTTCTCTATTTTAACAGCAGCTGCTTTTTGGGACACCGTAGAGCAGCCTAAGAACAAACATTGACTCTTGCCTGCCAATGGACATGAAGTGTTTTAAAGCACGGGATGTCTGTGTGGAGGTAGCAGTCCAGAAGGTTGAGGGGAGAGGTGTAAGGAAAGGCCAGTGCCAGTCCTGCCTGGGAGACCACAAATGTCTGTTCAGGGCCAGAGATAACCTGTGCCATATCTGGGAATGGGAAGAGGTGGGAAGGGGAAGCCACAGAGGGCTGGACACACAGGACACCGTGAACACAACATGCAACTTCTACACAGCTGGCTTCGTGTCTGTGATCCCCAAACAAACCGTGTGTTGGACAGTGTTAGAAATGGGACCAACAAGACCTACAGTCTGTGTGGTGAGACACCAAGGCCAACCACCCAGAAATGCCACAGGCAGTGGGGCAGAGCAGAGCTTGCACCTGGGACAACATTGCTGTTTTCTTGCATGAGGAAGAAGTGAGCAGAGGGAGAACCATCATGCTCCTGCACGTGCCTTGGAGATCTGGGGCTTGAACTCAAGTCAGTCAGATAGGTGAAAAAGTCTCAACCAGTCTCGGCACCACAGAAGGGGTAGTTGGCTGCTGGGCGATCAGAGAGGGACAAGGTGAATCACCATCATCTCCCCTTGACAGCTGTGTTTTATTCAGGGTCCGGCTTTGTGAGAGCACCCGGTCCCTGTGTGCTTGTCAAGCTGGTGGCAGCAATTTTCTCTGGGAATTTAAACACTGCCAAGTGATAGAGAGGGCAGTGAAACCTTCATTTTGGACAAAGAAACTTTCAGCTGCAGTGAATTACCTGTGGCTTCCTTATAAACCTTGGGTATTTTCTGCTCTGGTGGTGCTTACTGGAAAGGCATGAAAATACACTGCTGGAACAAAAGGAGGAAAAAAAAAGAGAAAAGAGAAAAGAGGAAGGTGTGGGCGTTCACAGCAAAAGGTGAATGTTAGAAGAGAAGGAATATAATTTGAGGTATAAGGCTGGAATCCCCATTGATCTAACGAGCCTCACAAGCTGCTTTCTCCCCGTGTGTTAAATCACCAGATCCCTTCCCCAGTACACCTTGTAACACACAGCCAGCCAGTTTTCATCCTGAATGATACCCTTGCAAAATCTCCAGTAGGCCTCATTAGCAAGGAGCTGCTAGCATTTGCAGATGTGTTGGATTTAACTTGTATCTCACAGGCATGTTTTTAATGTCCTTGTTATGACTGTGACTGCATTTTTGAAAGATTATACCAACTCCAAATGACTGCAACTTTCTGCCTGCCCCCAGGAACAGGACAGCAGTCACACCATTTGAGGTCAATCATAAGACGGGGTTTTTCTACTCTTCTGTGTTAATCAGAAGGCAGAATCTGAAGTGCCAGTTTTGTAAAGAACTCTGTGTCCAGTTTTCCTCCAGCCCCGATGCTGAACTGTCTGATCAATACTAAATATAATTTATAATGATGGCCCCTGTGAAGCTTGCAAATGTTATGTCAACATATCTTAATAGCTTTGGCTTCCTGAGTAGCCTTGTTAGCTGCAACCTTGTCTGCTTCTGCTACTCTCTTAACTACTTCCACCTACAGAGCCCCATCTGTAATGATGTTGACCACTTCTCCTGTCCTTCTTGCTCTCTTCTACCAGCAGAGCCGAGCGTTGTCGGTTCCTGTTGTGTGAGAGCTCTCCGACAAGCACATGGAAGAAAAAAGAGAAGAGGAGGGAACAAAACAAAATTAATTCCCCTGCCAATTCTCCCCCTCCCTGCAACTGATGAACCAAAGAAGGAAATAATTGCTACTCTCTTTTAATAACAGCACGTTTACAGAAATTTCCATAAAGATGATTCAGAAAGGAATGCATGGATTTCTTCTCTGTGGGGTGTCCAAAACGGTTTGCATTGTTCTGTAATGTAATGTTATTAGTGCTTCATCTAATTTATATTTGCATTTCCCTGTCTCCAGGGCAAATTTTTACAACTCACTTGCAAACTACTAAATGAAGAAGTGCTGCAGTGTTAAAGAACTACTTTTTCTAGCAAGCTTTCGAGCCCTCCATTAATTGCCCAGGGGCCAAAACTGAAAGGTGTTGAAGGACTCCAAAGAAATACTGAGTTTTCTCCATCCTCATGTGGAGCGGAAAGCACACAGCACTGCAGGAGGTCAGAAGAACTGGTTGTTCATTACAGTTGTAGCATGGAAACTGGAAATGTATGCACTCTGTGTCTGTAGCCTGTATTTGCTATAAATGGGAAGGGTTGTCTCCCTACTTACCATTGGAAGGGAGGTTGAGAGTTGAACAGAGGCAGGTGAATGATGAGTGACAGCTGGAGAGTCACCATCCTTCTCAGGTGTCTCATTGCCAGAGCATGTGCCACATCCATGTGTGTGGCAGGATAGTTTAGGCAAACCAGCTTTCACTAATTGGATACTTACAAACATTTAAAGAGCCCCAATTATAAAAGCATTTTTCCTGCCAGTTACTGTGTAGGCACAGAGTCTCTATCCCAATGGAACAATACAGGTGAAGATACGAAATAATATTAGTGTTATTAATGAGTTATTCTGAAGTAGCTGTAAAATGTCCTTTATGTGCACTGGAAAACTGATGCAAAGGGACGTAAATTACTTGCTCAAAAGTCAGATGAGAAATGAGCGGAAGTGGGGAGGAGGAGGACAATGATCCCCTGAGTCTCAGTTAAATTCTTCACACTCAAACCATTTCTCACCTTTCAAATATCATCAGTATAAAAAAGTATAAATATCTGTACATAAAAACCCCAACAAAACACCACCAGTGGATTCTTAATTCAGAGAATGAGTGTATGGTATTTCAAGAATTTGCCCAGCATCTCAGGTCAAGCTAATTTGAATATAGCAACACAAGCTGCAGACATGCCAGGGACAACGGTTACCCTTTTATTCTAGAAAAGAGCTCAGGCTTCACACCCATGGAAAAAAAATGTACTAAAAATCATCAGGTCTAGGAGAGAAAGAAGAATAATGTGAGATTTCTGTTCTAAATACCTGATCAAAACACCAGAAAATAATAAAGCATCAGCTTCCTAACCTTTCTGGGCAGCAGAAAATCGTGGTGATTTCTGTGCCTGTGATGCCAGGGTGGTTGCTTTGTTTTCTAATGAGAGAATATTATAGTTCAATTAAAACAGGATAAACTTATTCCACCTGCTTTTTAATGTCAATAACTCTAGGCTGCAGTTTATGACAAACTGTATCAACACAATGGGGAAGCTGCACCTGCTTAAACATCAGGTCTTAATTTGGCCAAAAATCTTTATGGGTGCACCTCAGATTTTGTTTTTATAAGATGCTCTGCATGCTTCACTGGGTGCTAACCTTTCAGATATATTTGCAAAGCAGAAAAGTGTAATATTTCAAGTCTTAACCATGTCTCTTAGTTAGCAACTCATGCCTTATGTTCCAACATTTTTAAAAACTCTTAATTAATTCAAGGTAAGGAATCAGAATCATGTAAGTTTTTTTCTCAGCAGGGATTCAAAGAATCTGTCCACCTGTTCAAAACAGAGCATAAGCCAAAATTTCATGTTGGAGTGACAATTATCTCTGTCAGAGAAACAAACATTCCACCCCTGCTTTTTTTGGCCCATCCTTTCCATTCTGGAATGACGGTGTGTTCCACAGAACTAGTCTTCTGCACCACAGCAAATCCAGCAAGTATCATTTGCAAATGTTATGCCAAGTTAAAAACCGCAACAAGAACAAAACCTAATTTCCACTTCAGCAGCTTGAAGGTTAGGTTGGAGAGAGAGCAATGCAGACACTTGTATTTATGAATATTGTATAAGCTCTAACACGTAATGAAAGTTGTATTTTAAAAATGAGGTAAATGCTGGTCAAGAGAATGTCCTGCTACGTAACTGTTTGGACTCCAAACATAATGAGCATGGCATTAACAATGGAAAAGAACATCTGTCTCAGGGCTGGCCTCTCCCTCTCCCTTTGTTCACTCCTCCATAGATCCATCTCTCTCTCTTCCTCTGGCTTTGGTAGTCAGCAAGCAATTTTCTCTTCGGCAGGACAGCTTCTGCATGGCAGTGACAAACATCTTCCCACTCACATCAGTGAGATTCTTCATAAGGAAGAAGAACCTTATACAGTGTCCTCACAAAGCCTGTTTCCATATACTGGGATCCTAAGGGCAATGGTAGTGGACAGAGACTATAAACATCCCTTAATGTTTAGGAACAAGTACCTGTGATAAGAATTTAATAACTAGGCCATGTTTTCAAGAGAAAGACCAGAAACTTGCAGTAAAACATGGAAACTGACCTTCAGCTCAACATTTGCAGTTTCTACAATCTGGGTACCTGCAGGCTTTGAATACGCCTTTTGGGAGACACAAAGTCTGGCTCTGTGTGAAGGGTGCCTAAATGAATCCCTGAGGATCATGCATATCACAAGACAGAGCATCATGTGGACTTTTTCTGAATCTCCTCCCCAGCTGTACATGTGTGCACCCATGTTCTTTGAGGACTTTCCCAAATATTTGGTTCAGGTACAATCCTGCAGTTCTGCCTCAAAGAAAACCCTCACCAAGTTCTATGGATTTTGCTAGGCTAATCAAGCAGCCACCACACAAAGACTTTTTTTCTGGCTGAGTCACGTGCAGTGGATGCCTGTGCTCCTCCTCTGCCTCAGTGCAATATCTGCGGTCTTAATTTGGACTGCATTTAGTACCTTGAGCTGATGCTGCACTTGGAGAAAACTCCACCAGCGTGGTGCTTTCAGCAGCATAGGAACAAGCAGCTGGTGCCTGGCAGGAATGCCTGGTGCCCTCACAGTCACTGCTGCAGTGACTGACCATGGCCATGGATATCTGGGAAGTTCTAGCTAGGTCAGATCAGTATTTGTTAAAGGCGATCTGCCTTAAAAGTGCCTGAATTTTCACACAGGTTAGAAAGGGTGAGCGAACATTTGCAAACGAACCCCCTACAGATCTGAGTCTAGACACAGCCAGTGAGAGAGAAGGGGTGTTTAAGTTGGATCGGAAGGATTTGGCAAGCAGCCAAGACACTTCTTCCTTATTTGTAGCAAAGTCTGTTAAAAATAGGATAAGGTTCAGAAGGCTCAGATATGCCCTTCAAAAAAATCCAGATAATTGAAGGCTTTCTCTCACTGACATGTTTCTATTTCTGTTGTCAAGAGGAAGGAAAAACTAATAACATTGGGGTTTAATAACAGAATATCCCTGACATACAGAAGCTGCTTTGATTTTGATTGGGAGTTATACAAGGTAGGCTGCTGTTACCTGTGCTTAGTAAATAGTGCACAGTAAAATCATAACTGAAGGGCTGAGGTACAGGTCAGATACACTACAAACGAAAAAAAAGGGAGAGCTATGACATCTTTAATTTTTTTTTTTTTCCATCCTGCAGGGATTTAAGAACAGTAATAAGTAAATAGGTTTACAGCTGTCTACAGGTGAGGGTTTTGTAATCACCAATATGACTATATTTTACAGATCTGATCTGTTTAGGACCAGGGCTTTTTAATGACCAGAACTGGTCCAAATTTCAGCCTTAGTATCTCAACAGAAGTTCAAGATTACCTTCTAAAACACTGACAAGAACGAAAGTGGTAAAATACTCATTATGGGACCTGATTTGCTGCCTAGACTCCTTATTACTGGCGGCAGTCAAAAACAAAAAAAAAGTACCCATCTTAAAATGGCAGCACAGTGTTATAAATAACCATTCCCTGTGAGACTTTTGAGAGATATGCATTCAGTTTACTGAAAAAAACATATTTTTCTTTCTGTCACCAGAGTAGAGGCAATATAGCTACACATGAACATACTGCATTCTGTCTCAAACACTTCCCTGGAGAATTTCCAGTTAAGTTCTTATTCTACAATTTTTATAGTCAGCGATGATACATAAAGTACAGAAATAACACAGTTTAACGTGAAGCTACCAAGCTGAATCTCCACTCCTGATCAAAGAATCTTGAATTGACTTTAAAACCAAGTGAATTTCATATGGAATTTATGGTGCAGAAATATGTAGGGAATGTTTGGATTTTTATCAGGACATTTCTTGTGCTAACTGAAGCTTCTATAAATTGAATTATGGAATATGAAACTCCTTAAGGTTTATGGCAGAGTTTGTTACTGCTGAAATGAAGACAAAGAACTAGAGATAACAGGTGTGCCAGAAGCACAGAGGCTAAATATGATCCATTTTGATGTAAAATTCAAATATAGTATTTTCTGCAAATATTTGAATTCCATTGTAGATGAGTAAATACTGGTTTTGTATTAATTCATACTGAAAAAAGATATTTGCCTCTTCAATGCTGAATAGACTATATGGCACTATAAAGTTTTAGTTATTTCTTTTGCCACTAATATTTGTATCATTTCATAGATATTACAGTGACAAACTCCTTGGACTTGAAAATATGTTGTGTGCCCTGCTCTCACAGAATCTGTTTAAGCATTTCACTCTCCTGAGTTTGTTCATTAGAGCAGTAATTACTTACAGGAGCTGAGCTTGCTTTTTTAGGTCCTAAAACATGCTGCTTTAAGTAGGTTCTTTGAAGCCAGCACATTCTGTAAATAATTCAAACATATTTGATTCATGAAAACATGTCCAAACGCCCCATAGATGTAATTTCATACAAAGCAGAGATTGGGATACCAGTTCCTAGATTCCTACCTCTTCTGAAGCACTGGGGCTGCAACAGGGACTGTTGCTGAACTGGGAACTTTAGGGGCCAAGAAGCGTCCTGGTGGCCTAGGCATCTCTGTGCCAGCATCAGATGGGGTGAAGCCTTGGCTTTGGCAACAATACAGCAACTTAATATTAGTATGGTTCAAACTATCTTTCAGTTTTAATGGAAACTTCATACCTGTATCTAACCATTACTGAAGGGAAAAGGGTGCATTTGTCAAGGAAGAGGCTTAGCTGAGGTTTTGCAAAAGGCTATGAGATGTGCGCTGGATATAAAAGAGAGGAAAGAACCTTGGATGCTTGGAAAGGTGAGGTCAAGGCAAGTGTCTGCTGAATGCTAAGTATGACGATGGGTATTACATTTAGTTACCACAGGAACAGGTACTTTTGAAATAAAGTGGAAATATATATAAAGTTGGTGAACACAGTGCATTTGAAAGACACTGGAATGGAAACTGACTTTTTTTCCCTGCCTCACAGAGCTAATGCACCAAATGTACCAGCCGAATACAGCAAAGGTAGCAGCCAGGCCAACCCAGCAGTGTGTTGCCAACTGACCTGGAGCAACTTCAGAGGCATAAAAGTTGCTTATTTCCATGGCCCATCTAATTTTTGACTTTTCTACTAAAAAGGCACTAACTAATGTAGATTGTGGTAGTGGAGGTTTTTTTTGCAAGCCAATTCCTGCAACAGTATGAAGCAAGCAATCTCATTTCTGAGATGGCACTAAAATATTCACATCAACTTAGGCTACAGCTGAAAACCCAAACACCATGTGCTTCTGAAACAGCAAAGCTTCAAACCAAGCTTTAAGAACACACATACTCTCTTTGCTGTTAATGGGACCGTTCATGTGCTTCCAGCTATGTGTGTTTAAGTGTCTCAGTGGATCAGGACTTCACTGAGATCTCTACCTTAAAGATCTTGTTTTCAAATATGGCTTTCCCATTTTCTGCTTTTATGTTCTACAGCACCTCCTTGAGAAAGCAAAAAAGCCCAAGCAGGGATAACATCTTCTAAGTATTAAAAGCAAGTATAGAAAAGTAAAAAAAATATATAGTAAAGCAGAAGCTTAAAAAAATTCTGATACATTGTTCAAAAAGAAAAGAGAAATGTGATAGCTTAGGATGCCTTATGAAAATGTTTTAAAAGCTGGATGGAAGTACTTGCATTAAAAGTACAACTCCATTTTTAATTCCCTTGACACATTTTCATTGTTTAGAGATTTTAGAAATATTTTATGGTCATGTCTTCTGAAACCATACTTATCCACCACAGGGCTGGTGCTGATACCTTTTAGCTGGTGGGGATCTCGAAAGCAGCAGATGTGTGAGTGCATGCATATGATTTACACATTCAAAATTTAAGGGAGTAAGGTTGTACAAAACAACAGTAGAGTTTTTCTTTAGAAAGATAATCCTAACAAGACAAAAATATTTAGTGGTTAGATTCTGGAAAACAGACAAAATGTTCCTTTATATCCTGTAAAGTCCCTTCTAACTTTCTTCTGTGACCTTTTTTCAAGCTCCAGCCAAGTTGCCACACGCCCATCTCTGTGAACTTGCAGATAGCCAAGAAAATCCCCGATAAGAGCTACCTACCACACAAGCACACAAATGCACAAAAGCTCTGCAATGCATTTATTGAGCTTGTTTTCCAACACAAAGCCAATCTACTTTGTTCGGTTTCACCGTAAAAAGGACAGCTGAAGCACTCATACAAGAGACTCTTACCACTTACCTCATCAATAAAATCACAGGACAGCTGGGGTTTTGGGACCTTCTAATTATATCCTGAAAACCTGCTTTGACTCAGCTCAACCTGTATGTACATGCCCACATCTGTGACCTTGGGGATAGACAGGGAATTTGGCACTGTGGGTGTGCTTCCACTTCTGCTGCGTTGTGGGCTGCATGCTGGCATGTGCGCCAACTATGCTCACCATGAGGTGGAGGAAAGAAAGATTTTACAAAGGATTATGAAATTACTGTGGGACTGGATCACATAATCTCGAAGGTAAGAGCTGCCCCTGCTCCACTGCCAGAAAGATACCAGTTTGCATGATTAGTAAAGTCATCTACAGAAAAAAAACTGCAGTAGAATTAAGCAATCTAAACATAATATCTTAGAAAATCTGAAGTTATCTGTTTAAAATCAGCTATGTTTTAGGAGTCAATGAAATATAACATGCTTTTAAAATGAAGCTGACCTATAACTGCAGTATAACACTTTTCCATTTTCTCTTAAACAAATAAAATCTAAGTACATAATGTAAAATAGTGGGGTTTCAGAGTCTGCTAAATTATTAAAAACAACTAAACAGATAATAAAAAGCAATACATGAATGATCTACATTTCAAAAGCTGAAACATAGCTGTGATGTACTTCATACAATTAGTTTTGCTGCAACGCTCATCCTGTGCAGAACTTAGCAGTGAACTTTCCAAGTACGTACTTTACAAAAGGCCATCTCATTACGCAGCCAATTAAAACGATTTGTTTGTTCATGATGGAATCTAATGTAGAGATTTGTTTTCTTCTGCTACATACCTTCTGCTAAGAAGCCAAATTGGCACAACTTTATAATTGCACTAGTTCCACTGGGAGCTACAAAGAAGTTTGTGAAGCTGATAATTCTTTAGTGCAAATGAACTAACAATAAAGACAAGCCACTTATAAAATTTTCCACTGTGAAAATTCAGAAACACTGTAGCATCTAAAGAAAACGTAGATTAAAAACTCCAGGATTTTATTAGATTACCATCTTTATTGTATTACTTATGTTATATTTATTATATTATTATATTACCATACATATTATATTATCAGCTTTATAATTGATACATTGATGAAGTCTTTGTCATGAGGATTTTAAGACCAACAACCTGATATTGCAAAACCTTGTTCTTTCCCAAGAAAGATACCAAAGATGCTATAAAAGTTGTCACAGTGACAAAGTTTTGGCCTCTCTTGTCCAAATAAACCCATTAACAATAAAAGCCAACCTGGGCATAAAACTCAGTAACTCATGTTTTAAAATTGCAAGAAAAACCTGTAGTGCCTTACAGCCTTTGCTTGTAATGAATGTGAATAGAAATCTGCTATGAGGCATGCAGAGCAATATGCACCCCACACAGTGTAGCCTGTTCATCAAAACTGCAGTATGTACAAACCCGCAGATTAAAGCACAAGACATAGAGAGAACAGGAGGAATGGGGATGGAGTTTTTAAAAAATTAAAGCTAAAACTAAACCCTAATGAATGTGGGCAAAATAAGGGTTTCTGTAGCTCACAGTGGAACTGACTTTGGCATGGAAGCTTAACTGGCGTCATTGCTGCAATAGAAGTATTTGTGAAACACTCAGGTATTTTTTGCCTCTGAAGTTTGTTTTTCATTGTTGATCTGGGGAGAACAAAGCAGCAGAATAGGGACCATCAATATGATCAGAGACAGACCTGATCTCCCAAATCTGGTGGAGAGATAGGTCATTCTTGTTGCAAGACCACATCATCACAGAGGAAATGCTGAGAAAGTCAGACATGAAAGACTTGTTGTCATCCTTCTGGGCACAGGTGACTCTGCAGCAGCAGCAACAAACTACCTTATGGGTGCCATAACTCTCACACAACTCTCAAGGGGATGAAAAATGATGGGTGTTGTTGGCAGTGCTGGGGAGAGAATGTCACCCCTAATGGTACTGACAAGCCATCTTTATGGGTGACCACAGCCACACACTCTTCTCTCCAGAACAGTTAACATTTCAGGAGAGACAAAAAATAAATATTAGTCTGAAGAGAGAGGAAGCCACGCTGCCTTTCATCCCTTCTCCTTACCCTTGGCAATCCAGTCGAAAAGTGAGGGAGGTGAAGGAGGTCTCCAAGGGCTCTGTGGCCATGTGGAAGCTAAGCAGAGCTCCAAGGGTGAGACAAAGGTTTCATCACAAGTGATCCAGTAGCCCAGACCTGACAGTTTTGTCCACACTGTGGTATTAAGCAGACAATTATGTTCCCTTTCCTTGGAGGCAAAAAATTTATACCATTTGCTTCAGAAGATTAAAATTAGGAGCTAAAATATGGTGTATGCTCAAATACTTCCAAAGGTAGGAATTTCCTTCCGGGCATCTAAATTGCCTCAAGCAGACCTCCTTTTATGGCCACAAGTGTGTGGAACTAACATCTCCCTTACCTTGTGACTTTATCGTCTTTCAAATCAGTGCAAAGTAGCAGTTAAGTACCACCAAGCCAGAAGCCTGTATCACTGCATTTTGGCTTGGTAACTCTCCAAGGTGCAGAAGAAAAGATAGTTTGTTACAGTATTTGAGCTATTTACCTTTGGACAATAAATGCCAGTGTGAAATATCATTGTTATTCTTATTGTGGATAAAATTAGAATTTAAACTTGTAAAATATATGGCAGCAGCTGATGATATAATAAAATGAAGTTTTGGAGCTGATGAATAGTTTATACTGTGGATGCTCAAACAAGATAAAGAATGGAGTTAATGCTGAAAAAAATGAGCTGGATACATCTCATTAAGGACTTACTGCTGTATTTGCATTTTTGTTTAATACTCAAATCCTGAAGCACTGCAAATGAGCTGTAACTTTGCAGTCTTTAAAAAATAAATAAAGATTAGATAAATGCAGATGCTATGCAAATAGTCGATCAGCAGCAGTCTACTGAGCAGCCATTAACGAGTGTCGGGAAGTTACACAGGTGATCATGAAAGACCTTTCCAGTAAGACTAAATGCCACAGTGATGTGTAAGTTCCTTATGATTCTTCTCGTGAATTTGTCATACAGGCTATAAGAGGTAATCTGAAGTTATGCCTTGTTAGTTGGGGAAAGATGATGTATCTGTAGGTGGGGAAATACATGTAGAATTGCAATCATGTAAAGAAGAGACAAATAGTGTAATTGCACAATGCCTGAATTATTGCAAGGGAAAAGAAATAACCTTTTCTATCATTTCTGTTTTTCCTTCATTATTAAATAACATATGAATATCTCTCGCATTCAGGATCATACTCAGATCTTCTAAAATGACTCATCCTAGATCAGACGAGACAGTTGCTCATTTATACCGCAGATTCCAAAAGCATTTTAAAAATCATTCTTTCTCTCTCCATTTATTTGTCTGCCGTACACTTTCTTATTGGTTGTTCGTTATGAAAGAGATTTATAGTTTAAACCTCCATCTTATTTATCCCCTTCCTTTTAATGAGTAACTATAAAATAAGCATCATTTTCCTAATGTGCATTTTGAGTGTCAGAAATAAGCAATTTAAATGTGAAGCTTCAAAACACTATTAATGCTGCAATTTAGTGACAAAATATCTCTCGGTTTTCAATGTCTCTTGCCACATTTCTTCATTTCAGTGATTTATTGTATTATTTCTCTGCCTGTAATAGTTAGTGCCCTGAGTAGCCGGTTTATTTTTGTATTTTTCCACAAATTAATATATTTTGGTAATGGCTGGCTCTACCTTTGCTTGACAATCAGCCAAGAAGAACGCAACATAAGGCCCCTCATTGTGACAGGCCCTTCTCGACACCTTTTTGAGATCGTCTCTCTATTCACCGACTGCGTATGACTCCTGAATACTGACTTGGAAAATCTCAGCCTGCCACAAATGGCTCCAGTCTCACCAGAGAGCACCAACCACTGGTTTCTCCTCGTGATGACAAGGGGGAAAAGCTGTCACAATGCCTAACATGAAAACCTAAGTAATGATAGAGATTGGAGGGTTTCTTGATGATTAGCTCAGCTTCATCTGCTCCAAAACCTTTAGAGAGGATGAACTCTGTCTTGAGAAAAGCACTGTTGCTCAGTGAGTTTACCAGTGTCTTCTCTCCTCTCAAATATGCTACGAGCACCAGTAACTTCTTAGTAGTCGATGTGTGCCATGCACAGCTTCAGGGTGCTGGATTATACTCTTGCCTGCATGAGGCACAATATAAATTATCCATCATCCTCCTGCTATTTGAAGATATCAAAAGTCCATTTCAATTTTTAATATGCATTCAAAATCCAGAGACTATGCCACCATGCCTTCATTGGATATACACTTGTGCTGAAAATGTTTTCAGACAGCTTTATACAAACGGGTCATTTGTAAAAATTTACTGTGGTGCTCTGAAAGCTTCTGTAGGACAAATTGTGCATGACAAAGACCTCTCACAGTCTTCTTCCCTTCTCCTCCCAAGCTTCAAAGCCTGTAAAAACAGTTTGGGTACCCTTATCATACGCATAGTGTGTATGATGCAGGGATGGCTTAGCATCAGTATTGCCATTAGGGCTGAGGAAACAAACCCCAGAGATGCAAGGTACCTATCCTAGTCTTGTACAGCAGATATATAAAAAATTTCCTTGCTCTGTGGCCTAATCAAATATTCCTAAATGTCTGACACAAATGCATTCCAGTGATGATGTCTACACAGACAGCTAAATCAAGTTAACAGCAACATTTGCCACTGGACAAATACCTGTTATCACAAGTTTGGTCCTGAATACAGGACTCCTGTGCCCCTGCAGATCACAAGCCCCTTTTTGTTGAGATTTTGAAATACTTACAGAAATGCAGGACTCCAGTTCTGGGGATGAGTACAGGGAAAGCATAGCCCCCTCCTCTGCCTGAAGAGTCAAAGAGCGTGGAGGGTTATTTCTGGAAGATGACAAAGCTGTTAGCTTGTTGATGTAAACAAAAATGATGGCCTTATTGTGAAACTGCATGATTTATTGTGATCAACAGCTCATTTTGGTCCCACAAGAGCAAAACAGTTGAAATTTCATTAAAACTTAGTGTTTCTTTTCCTTTGTGGAAGGATAAGGTCCCACTGACCTGGCAAAGGATGTGATGGACATGTCTCATGGATGGTGGGGGAAGTTATTGCTGAAGTAAGTTCCCTCAGGGAAAACCAATGCTGAGGCACCCAGAAAAAACAGGTACCATTCTATTTGTAAAACCTGCCCAGGCTTGTCACATTGTTCAGAAGGGGCCCAAACAAGTATTTTAATCATATGTTTATTTCTACTTAGATGTATATTTGTACAGTATTTAGCTCTGGAACACATTTTTTTTACCCCAAACTGCCTTCCTGCAAGGAGAAGGAAGCCCATCACTTAGCAGGAGCATCCCCAAATCAACTCTGAGGTTCAGTGGAGATTGGCTGGATAGGAAGATTGTTAGGGTAGCTCCTAGACTGAACTGGACAATCCCATGGAGTGGGCTTTGTGTGAGTGCCCCAAGACTTCAAGTTCCTTTGCAAAACTTGGCGCACCCAGGATTTGGAACACCCTTGCCCTCTGGTCACTGTACAGGTGTCCAATTTTATAAGACCATGTGTGCCTGAAGTTCTGCCGTTATGAGCTCAGATTATATCTCCCTTCTCTTCAGTCTCACCCCGAGTTTTACCATGGGAGGACTTAAGTTTGCATAGAGCCTGAAACAATAGCTTGAAAGACATATATTCTCCACCTGTAATAAAATAAAAAACACTGAAATTTTCTAAGAGAAGTATGAAATGTCATTTTACTGAATGAGTTCACCTGAAAGAACACATCAACCAGAAAATTGTTCTCTGCATGCACCTGAATGCTCTTTGATTGCTGCAGTCAGTCACAGACCATCACATTAGTCTTTGAAAGAAGAAACTGCAGACTGACTGCAGAGACTTGAGGACATTAGGCCAGCAGGGCTTGGAGACACTCTGAAAGTTTCTCTCCCTGCTCATACGGTGTGGCACTGCTGAGTATTTTACAGTTTAGCTGACCACAGAGGAGACTGTCAACTATTTTTCCAAGTGCTAATCATGACAGTTTTGTGGAGAATAAAAGAGGGACATAATAGGAATGAGCAGTGCCCTGGATTAAGAGGATGAAGCTGGCCCATCTGAGAGCATCATTTCAGGCACACATGGAAGGTCTATGAGCCCAGGCTGCCCAGTCCTTCAGGCTGGTCCTACAGTACAGCAGCACTATCTCTTTTTGCTTCTCATCTGAAACAGTCATTTATTTTTTACTCATTTTAGTTATTGGGTAAATTGGTCATTTTCTTTTTCTGACATTTTAATTTTCTTTGAAGAGACAGATTTATTAAAGAAAAAGCTACCCAAATCATCATCTTGTATCAGTGACCCTCAAGATGTGAGCAGTCTTTTTCCCTTTGAGCAAATTTTGCACAATGTGCGGAAAAGAGAAAGCTCTGAATAGCTCACTCAATCTATTGTATCCAAAAGACACATGGGCTGTACAAAAAACATTGCACATTTTTACCACATTTTCCAGTAGAAAATCTGGAAATAAATGTGGAATGATGTAGTTCAGGTTTATTAAGTCTACTTGACCCTTAAGTCATATACTGACATTTTAATTTTACTGCCTGACATTTAACAAATCCTTAGCAGTACTGAAAAAGATAATGATTAAAAAAAAAGAAATCTCTCTGCATAGTTAAATATATGCAAATAAAATAAAATAATCAGCAGCACCTTTTGTTTTATCATATAAAATTGTTCACTTTGGTGATTTTAATTGCGTATTCAGCATGTATTTCTCCACAGCCTTTTGACTAATAGCTTGCCTTATTTATTTAAGTAGTGGTTGTTTCTTTAAATAGCAATATTTATAAAAGTGTTAGGAAAAAAGAAGGAGGGACTGCTATAACAATAATTTATAATATTCCTAACATTTGTCAGACTTCTCCTTCCTTCACACAACTGACCTGGGGAGCCACTATTACTGGAATGAAAGAACTACGATGCTTTTGCATATTTCCTACAATAGGATCATGTACCTCCCAGCTATTTGCAAGAAGTCCTACAGGAACAATTATGAAATACTCTCATTCATTTGGCACAATGGCATATGGAAATTTCCTACTACACTAATTACTATGGTTGCAATTTTTAGCCAAAAATGTCAGTGTCTAGGATTTAATTAGTCTGCAGCAGGATTTTAAAACTGACCTTCTAGTTTAGTTAATTAATTTGCCAGTTCTTCTCTTTTTTTTTTTTCTCTTTTTTTTTTTTTTTTTTTTTTCAGAGAACCCTGTCACATCAGTTTTTAGGAGATTTTAATTAAAAAGAAATCACTACTTCCAATGCTAGCAGAATATCTAAAAGCAGTTGTTAAACATTTTTAGTAAATAAAAGCAGTGAGGTCAAGTTCCTATTGCTTCAGAGTGCCCCCCTAGGCATTGCCCACAAGTGCTAAGATTGCTACCCAGGTATTTGTGAAAGGCAGTTTGCAAAATGTAAAAGTGCAATGAAGTTTTTCCCCAATTAACTATTCATCCCTATGCTTGTGTCAGCACTCTCTGCTGATAGTAGTTTCTTTACAGGAATTTTTTACAGTATTAATTAGAGATCCGTTTGAATAAAAATACTAGAAACGAGCACAATGAAAGTCTTGGAAAGTTTGAATTGTCTCAATGTCTCCAATGAGTGTTTGAGGCTGATTTCTCATTTGAACCAGAAATCTTGATATAAATTCAGTTTCAGAGTTATAAAGACAGAACTGTGAGATTTTTTTTCATTCAGTTTTATCTTGACATGAGCCAAAATATGCCTTTTATTCTATCCTCTTTCTTTGTGACAGTTACTCTGCTGAGAAGTTATACATTACTCTTTCCTGCAGAGAAAATTAAAAACAAGCTATCTAGCAGTCCCAGCTCTGCAGCACATTCCAGCTACTGAACTGTGTCATACTGTTTTAAAAGAAGAACTATAGTACATCTCCTGAAATGGAAGCAGCTGTGACTTTTTAGGTGCAAAGGAATCAATAAAAGGATGAAAAGTACATGGACATGCCTGAGACTGCTCTTGACACACGCACCCGGACACAATTACGAGCTATAGTGTACTATAATGGTAGGGGTTTTACAGCTGAGATTTAATCACCAGGAGCATGAATGTTTCCAGCTAACCCATGCAAAGGGACCTTACATTTTTCAATGACAGTGCACTTACTTGTGCAAAATGAAGAATTTTGACTGGGGACACTCATTTGCTTGTAAAAAACAGTATATGAAGTTGGGTGAAATATCTTAATAAAACAATGTAGATTCCGGTAACTCTCCTTGCCATTTTGCAGTGTTGGCGTACCTAGGAGGAAAGAAGACTAGGTCTGTAGTAAACATTGAGAAGGGATGACATTTCTTCCCTATCACTGGTGTTGCCCTGGAAAGACCATGTTCCCCACTGTCAGCCCTTTCTGCTCTGCTGGCATAGAGAGACAGGCCCTTCCAACTCCCCTTGACTGGTTATATATCCAGCTTCAGCTTTGGTGTGTTCTTATTTCTTTTTCCATGTTTCTACACTGTCTTTCAGAGATTATTTATTTGGGATTTTCAGAATACTTTTCCTTACCCTTTTTTTTTTTTTTTTTAATTTTATTTTTCCCCAGAAAAGAGAAGAAAAGCAGGTGAATTCATCTTAGTGATTGAATCTGAGATACTCCCTTGGAGATAGACACTTTTCAAAGACCATTTCTAAGGCCTACCTAGTATACTCCAAAGAAAACGATGAGAAGCTCCGTGTGAGACAAGGCATATCTACATGTGAACAGACAAAATTGACTTGGCTTTCCTGTAGCACTTCAAAAGTTGAAGGCTGCCTATGAGGCCTTAATGTATGCCTTATCATATTTGTGCTGTGTGACTTTGCTAGATGACCTGAGTTGTCCTCCTAGTTCAATGGTTGCATGGGTGACTAAACAACTTCCAGTAGATCTCAAGAATCCAGTGATGGAATCCCAGGGAACTTCACTGTCACTACTACCCAGCCATCAAGTTCAGAACACAGCTAAAACTACAGTTAACCTCAAGGGACTGCCTTTTTGCAAAACAGTAGTAACGGTTAATCTCCATAGCAATTCTTGTGGTGGATCTCTTGTCATAGGTTCACCCTGTTTCCACCATATCCTGGACTTAAAGCATGAGTAGAAGAATGGCATCATTGTGATAAAGTCATCGTCTTCCCAAAAAGCCCTAGTGGTACGTAATCCCAGAGCTATCACCTAGGATAGCTCATCAAGTTTTAGGATAAGCAACAGCTGTATCTGTGTATATCTGCAGTTCAGTCTGCCTGTATCTGTCAACTTTCCATTGCAGGGAAATGCTTCCATTGCAACCACAAAATTCTGCTACACCTTAGGTCTTTCTTAAAGCAGACCAGGTTGTTAGAGAGGTGGTGAATGAAGAGGAAAATGCAGAGGCAGAAAAGACAAGATTCAAAGGAGGGGAGAAAAGAAAATATGAGAAAAAATAATTTCGGGAAATATGTCCATTTAAAAGCTCAGGAAAAAACCCCACATCTTCACAACACCTCGACTGCTGATGTTGCTGGCATGAGCCAGCAATGTGCACTTGCAGCCCAGGAAGCCAGTCATACCCTGGGCTGCATAAAAAGAAGCATGACCAGCAGGTTGAGTGAGGTGATTCTTGCCCTTTAGTCTACTCTGGTGAGACCCCACCTGGAGTACTGTATCAAGCTCTGGGGCCACTAGCACAAGAAAGACATGGACCTGTTAGAGCAGAGGAGGGCCACAAAAATGGTCAGAGGCCTGGAACACCTCTCCTATGAAGAAAGGCTGAGAGAGTTGGGGTTGTTCAGCCTAGAGAAGAGAAGGCTTCAGGGTGACCTTATTGCTGCCTTTTGATATATACAGGAGACTTATAGAAAACATGGAGAAAGACCAGGACCTGTAGCGACAGGACAAGGGGCATTGGTTTTAAACAGAAAGAGAGTAGATTTAGATTGGATATAAGGAAGAAATTTTTTATGATGAGGGTGATGAGACACTGAAACAGGTTGACCAGAGAAGTTGTGGATGCCCCATCCCTGGAAGTGTTCAAAGCCAGGCTGGGTGGGGCTTTGAGCAACCAGATCTACTGAAAGATGTCCCTGCCCATGAGGGGACATTGGACTAGATGATCTTTGAAGGTCTCTTCCAACCCAAACCATTCTGTGATTCTATGATCTGCCAGTGAGTAAGTTTGATGGTGAGCTGAGGGCCCACTAGCTTCAGCGTGTTTGCTAAGTACAACATAGCTCATCACCAGTGAGTTATGAATACGGTGTCAACTCACTTGTTGTACAAAATCTCTCTTGAATATCATGAAATCTCTAAAATGCAGGAACCTGCATCATGTGTTTCATAATTTCCAGGAATCTGCTTTTGATGTTGCCCCATTATTCATTCATCAAAAGCGGCCCTCTGGGCCTTTACAAACTGCACGTCTGCTTTCATTTCTTGGCAGTGAGCTTGCCTGAAGACACAAATTCTCTTCAGATATATTTTTCTGATGTTGCTATTCCTGCATCATTGCATGATGCTAAGCTCCACTGTAAGGACTACCAAAAATGAGATGAACTCTCTCTCCTGTTTTAGACTATTTTGAACACTGAACGCATCCTCTTGACAGAGCTGGAGAAGCTTTGTTTCACACGTGACTGAAAGAGGCTGCGTGGTTTCAGTGTTTGTTGACTCTTCATCCTCAGCAGGGGATGGAATTTCATAGCTCACACCTTTAGCTGAATGTTTCACAAGCAGCATCACTAAGTTAAACCCAGAGAATTTCTCTTCCTTTAAAACAAGGATCACAGGGAAGTTATCGCCTTTCAGTTGCATGGTAACTGTTGACCATTTAACAGTTCAAAGCAAGTTCTGAATAACATCAAATATAGACTTTGCTTATTATTATAAGCTAAATGAATGTGTGACTATTTCTGTCTCAGAAACCAGAGAGCAGACTAGCAGTAATCACTTGTGAAATGAAATTAAGCTTACAGGCAGCTAGACTGAACATCTCATTTCTACACTACCATTCACAGTTTTGACTCTGTATTGTACGATGTATGTTCCAAGGGCAGAATTTCATTAACCTGAACATATTTTGGGCTCATCAAGTTAAAAATCAAGCAAGCAAAAGAAAGAAGAGTCAGTGCATCTTTCATAATATTTCTACTGTTAGAAGCTCCAAAGCTTTCAATTGCCTGAAATCATTAGCCAATTTTCTCATTACCTTCAAAGTCTGGAAGGAAAGTTCCATTTCTATCAGCTTTGACTGTCTACAACTTTATCACAAAAGACCCAGTAGACTTCCCGTACCCATAGTTGCATTATTTTTCATGTTCCTTCAATAGCTTGAGGTACTTGTTCTGCCTTTCCATAACATCACCCCTTACCAATCAATAAAAAAAGTGGACAATATGAATCTTTCAAAATCAATAATATGTACAATAATTATGCAAGTATGCTAGTGACAGCCAGAGTGTCAAAGCAAATCCCAAGCCCCATGACCTCAAAGCCTCCAAAAACTAGCAGAAAATGATGCAGTTTTATTCACTTGTACTTTTGTATGAGCCAGTGTCAAGATTAGATGATGAGTGGGTGTATTAACTTCTCAGCCTATTGCCTCAGCTTTCACAAAACAGACTCCACTTAAATGCAAGGATTTTCAGTTTGATCAAAAACTTCCTATTGCTGGCTGCCCATTGAAATGGCAGAGTTCAGACAAGGTGGCAAAGAACAAAACAGTATATGTGAGTGTTAACCCCTCACACTAGCCATTTATGTGGTACAAAGAGGATTCATGAAGCAGCCTTACAGAAGGAAAAATCTCAAGGCTAGTTAGATATGTTTGCAACAATGCAAGTCGAAGGCAGCCTGGAAAGTTCGTGTTCGGCAAAGAGCTAGTCCCTTGGGTGAAAGGCTGGGGTACTCCTCTTCTTCACATTTTTCAGTCATATTAGGAAGTTAGCTGGTGGGTTCTCTAGGGAATGCACTGCTTCCTAAATAATACATCGATGTCATGTGTTTTTAAGAAGCCTGCAGTCTTCAAATTCCAAGATATCAAATAATTTCCATGTAACTGTACAACCTTTTCAAATACAGAGGCTTTTCTGAATCAGAGATGCTTGGAGGCTATGACTGGATTTTCTGAAGTCTTTCTTACCACTCATTCTGAGCTCCACACTCACATCCATTCACTTTGCTACAAAGAAAGTACAAGTTTGGCAGTAGGAAATGATGGGAGATAAGGGTGGCTGGCACAAAAGTGTGTGTTTTCACATTTGTCCACTTCAAGTCTAGTCTCAGTTTCTGATGTCCTTACTTTCTATTGGGTTGGTGCATGAAACTGAAAGACCAGGTACACAACCGTGAGATTCCTTGCTTTCGACCATTTCCTAAGTACGACATAATGGTGTAGACACCCTTAGCAACCCAGACCTCCATGTGCTGGTGAAGCATAACTTAAAATGGACCTCTAAATTGCTCTGCAATTTTATCTCTTCAAGTATGTTCAGATTCAGGGATATAAAAAGCCCCTTACAAGCAACTTATTCCACCCACTAATCCTCTTTTTTTCTTTGGGAATACAAATTTCTACTTACATCTTTACAGAGTCACAAAAATATTTTCACATGGATTACATTTAGCTGTTTCAAACTGAACATGCTAACCAGAAAGTATGCTGAAAAATCCCTTCCGGGGAAGGTTCAAGAAGATTTACATAAACAAGCAGCCACAGCTTGGTCATTCATGTGTGTTGCTGCCCAAAACTGTTGTGGAATAGAGGTAAGGTGAGAAATGGAATAAGAGAAGCCTTTAAGAATAAAATAAAATAAAAATTTAAAAGCACACCTATATCGATGTTTCAGAGCACCACATTAGAGCACAGGTTTATCAGCAGGAAACTGGATACACTATCAAAGAACAGCTCTAGCCTGTCAGTCAAGAGTTCAGACAAATCCTGTTTATGAGCGTATGCAGTTCTTAGAAATCCTTTGGTGATAAAGTGAGCTTGGATGTAGCCTGCATTTCCTGTGTCCTTGGCCTCCAAGAGAGCGATAAACTTGTGTGAAAGGAAACTTTCCAGAGTTACAAACATCTGTCCTTTGATCATATTTCTAGACAATCAAGCCAGAGAGGCTGTAAGTGGGATGAGACGACAGGACTAAACATGGATATAATCAAAGCACAAGAGAAAGGGAATCAGTTTGAAAAACTAAATGATAAAAGGAAATAAAAATTTAACATGATGACTACTTTACCTTTTTAAATGCATTTTTAATTCACCCATGGCTTTCTCTGCTAATTTCGTTGCTCTTAGGTGTTGCTTTCTGCATCACCGAAGCCTCTGTTTGCATCTTCCCCATTTTTCCTTCTCGTTTTATATTTTCCATGTATTTTTAAGGGGTGTACCAGCCTTTAGAGCCACGAAAGACAGGAAAAGTTACACTAGAGAAGCCAGAGATATAAGCCTTTAATCAGCAGGAGGGAAGGTTTTCTGAAAGACTGAAAATCCAAATAAAACCTAACTTTTCTTCGGGGTTGGCCATTTGCAGTTGTCTTATTATCTCAGGGCCTTATTCTCCTACTTGGGTTATTTTGTGCAGTGGCCTGCACCACAAAAAAAGCACCAGCCAAGCAGAGATGAGTGTCCACAGGGCTCTTTTGACATAAGAGTGTTTCTCTCCCTGCAGTGTTGGGTCTCCTCTGTGAAAAGTTTCCCTATTCATTTCCACAGTAGGATTCAGAGTTTGCCTTATTAAAAGTTCTCTATTTCATGCAACCACAGTTCTTAGGAGATGTATATATATATATGTATGTCTGTATATATATATATATTTAAGTACAGATTTGATGTATTTAATTTCTTCTTCACAGCTATGGAAGGAATAAATATGAGTTTAAAGATGCAGGCAAGTAAGCTCTGAAGATGAAAAAATATTATGGAAGATCAAATCTTTGAGTACAACTCCCTGCGAAAACAATGTCAAAGACCTATTTTAGAAAGAAGAAAACAAAAAAGCATGCAAAACTTTATTTGGCTTGGTTTGGTTTTCCAGCTCACAGTAGCAGTATACTGCCATATTACCATATAGATAGAGAGTGACAGATCTGTAGACTGGATAAATAAGATTTGCAATTAAGTCCTCATTGAAAAAAATGTCAAAATTCACCAGCAGGACTCTTTACTAAGAATTTCATCTTTTTTTAACCAGTTCTAATAAATGAGGTAACAGATGGCCCCAGATTCAATCCAAGGTTGCACTGGCTCAGGGGGCTCTGCTTATTCATGGGTAGCAGCTGAACCCCAGATCTGGGCTGCACCCTGGGAGGTGCCTTTTGTTTTAATGGGTAATACTTCACATTTTTGTCCCTCCCTTCCCCCCTTCTTGTTTTGTCAAATCCTCACCATGGCGTGAAAATGATGCCTCATGAGGTTTCATTTTTGTACCACTGGCAGTCGTTTTGCCCTCCTCCAGTTCTTAGGGGAAAAGGCTTGCATAGCTTTTCCATAATGACCTCCTTATCTGTGCAGCCAGCAGCAACATTGGCAGTGTTGGAAATTGGGTTTGCTAATTAAATAGTGCTCCCTCTGTTGGCTGGATGTCAGTGCCCCAAAACAAGGACTTGCACAGCCAGGGATTGCATTGATTATTAGGAAAAAAAAAAAAAAAAAAAAAAAAAAAAAAAAAAAAGCAGCAGCTCTGGCAGAGTTAGAACCCAGATGATATCCCAAAGTACAGTGTTACAGTTGTATTGCAAATTAAAATTAGGTCCTGAATAAGCATCTTCACTGAGTGCAGCCTGGGAACTTTACAAAAAAATGAGTTGTGTAATTTGGAACTCTTCGCAAAATGTGATTTCTTCTTTTTGAGTGTCCATGCCAAAACTGCTTCCCCTTCCTTTACATTCACATCAGTCAGAAATAATTTAGCGAGTTTGAAGTTTGCCTGGCAAAGAAGAGAAATAATTCAGACCTGTTATGTCCTAATGCAGTTGAATACTGAATGAAGGCTGAGAACTGAATTTATTCTGTGTCACTTTGGACTGTCCTAATTCAACTCAGGAAGGTTTCAGAGACAAAACTCAGCACCTGTATTCTAGCTGAAGTGCCATCTTTTAAGTAGCTGCACAACTGCAGAAGAATGTGGATGAATACATGCAAATAACGTTAGACAGGAAAAAGAATGCATCCTGTTTAAGACCTGCTCTTCAAAGATACATAGCACTTTGTGAAAAATTATCTACAGCCCAGTTTGCTCGGGTTTGAAGATTATACTGTCTCAGTGGTTTTCCCCTCACTTGCTGAAGAAGCATGAAGAATTTTCCACCAAAGAACTAAATTACACATCCAGAAACTGATGGAATATTTTGGGTCCCTGTGTTTATCTTGTTCACATTGATGAAAGGTGAGTCAAAAACAGTGTAATGAAGTTTTGTCCTCCTTGCTCCATTATGACACAGTGACAGAGAGCCTCATTATTACTCTGTTCTGTTTATGAGCATGGGAAAAGGCTTTTGAAAAACACTGAATATCTTCACTAAATTACAAATCTCATGTTTCAGAATTAAAGCTGGTCTCCATTTCAAGAAAACTGTATGTATCAACTTTTTAATTAACTACTTACCTGGTGCTCTGTTGCAAGATGAATATATTTGGGGTTGTATTATTAGCAACCAACATTATCTTGTATTCAGCCCATTGGGTTGTCAAACACCACTTGCATTAGAGGAGAGTGTCTCTGTTTGGCACAATGGAGTTTTGAATCATTTGAACTTTGTAAACTGAAGGGGATACAACACAAACTAAAGAAAAATCCCAAGACATATGTGCTTCAACTAAACTCAGGAATTCCTTTAATCCTACCTCTCTGTAGGATACTGCCACCTGCAGAGGCATTTCTTGGCAGGGTTCTGGCACTGGCTGTTTTCCTGAGCCTCTGACCTGTCAACAGGGAGTTGTTGACATCATCTGATCTTGCTGGACATAAGCTACATTCCCAACTAAATTAATTCCTGAAGCTTGTCCACATAGATAGCTCACTGTAAAGGTGTCTTTCCTCTTTTGAGTCTCTTACTTTTTTTTTCCTTACTCCATATTTTATTCTATTTCTCTGCTATTAAAGCTATTTATCATCTCAGGTTCAATCTCAGACTGTTTTACACTTGCTCCCCTTGTACAAATCATTTTCTTTATTTGCTGCTGAAGCCATACATTCTGCCAGCCCCTACCCCTCCCCCCCACCTTCTTCAGCACCAGTCTTTCTCTCCATTTCCCATTTGTGTTAGCTCTAGTCTCACTGAAATAATTTCTTGCATTTCAGGTACCACAGGGAAGATCAATACCAATTAGGAGAGTGTATTGTAATAGAGGTGTATTAAAATTTTTCATTCTTATAGGCCAGTTTTATTCCTACTGAAGGGTAAAATAAGGCAACAATTTAGTGACAGTGCCCTTTTCCTGAACAGGGTTGTATATCAAGTTAGCTAAGAGTTTAGCAGGGCATGCTACGTTTGCCTACAGCGAAAGTCTTTTCCCTTCCCATCAAAACACTTGCTCTTAGTTACTTTTGGATATAGACTAGCGCATTAAACAGACCTCGGTTCTGACCTAAATGTGAGAAATAGCTAATACATGATTTACAGCTCTGAAAACCATCCAGCAACTATTTTAATGAATGCATATAAGGGCTTTTTCTTATCTTTATTGGAAAATGGTATAAACAGAGTGCTGTTTTCTTCTTTCTAGGCAAATGCAGAGTCCTGTTCACTTCCTTGGTGTGCAAATCCTTGGCACAGGGTTTGGCTCCTAGTGCTGTTAATACAGGCAGGGAAGACAAGATACATAGTTACTAAGCTTTTAAGCTTGGATATGATTTCAGAAAAGCATCAGACTCCACATCAAAATGCTCGGTGAGCTCCTCATGGAAAGATACTTGTCCTGTTTTCGTTAGGGAAGGAATCTGTGGAGATTACATCAAAAAACAAGAGGGAGACTGAGGAGTCTGTATGTCTTCCACCACCAGGAGGGGCCATAGCTGCAATCAAGAGCATGTCCTTGACTTGTACCACACCCCTGTCTTCCTACAAAAAAATGGCTTAATTTTTTTTTTTTCCATGTCATTGCCAAACCTCCAAACCCAATGAATTTGCTTGCTCTCCCTCCACAAACTCTCTTTAATGGATAGTGTAAAGCACCCCACGCTATCCTTCTGCTATTAAGTGCACCTCAGAAACCAGCATAGAGTCATAGCACAAAATAAGGACAGGCTATGCTGTTTACTGCAAATGAAAGCAGGGGGGATGGGCTGGGCTGGGGGACGAGCTTTTCACAGTCTGGTATTAAAAAGTAACTGCCTGCATCTCCACTGCTGTCAGGAAGAGCTATTCTCTAAAGCAAATGGATACCTGACAGTGTTTATTCTAACAGTTTGGGTTTAAAATAATGACCTCAGACTTTAGTTAAGCATTTAACAAACAGCAAATTAAGATTTGCATTCTCAAAGAAATTACTGGAACAGGCTTGATCTCTGGTCTGCCAATGAGGCAGAGGAAAAACATCACAGGAATAAATTGCTGTCTTCAGTCCTCCTGCCTGCCTCCAGACAGGCAAACCCACTGCCCCACAGAACATGCTTTGCCCAGCTTTGTCCTCCAAGATGGGCATTATTCCCCCCAAAAAGCCATTCATTTGTAACACGCAGTAACCTGGTGAGATTAAGGGGCACTCTGTACATGCAACATTTCCTCGGTGTTTGCAATCTCCTTTCCCTCAGTTCGTACGCTGGAGCTCACTCCTTTCTCTGGAACTTTGCTTAGGGGCCTTTGCCATCACCAGTGCCTGCAGCTACACCAGACTAACAGAGAAGATACTTAGTCCCTGGTTTACTAATAATTCTCAGTCTCCCTCTTGAAAATCAGTACTTCTCCCTTGCTTTTATTTCGCTTGCTTCATTTTGTTTAAACAACCTTGGCTGTAATTCTGTCAACTCAGTCTCTTTCCTCTCCCTTTGCTCAGTGCAACTTTTCTTCTTTTTGCCTCTTTTCCCTGCTGCTGCAGTAGCAATATGTTGCCCATCTCAAGTCATAGAAATGTGTCCATGTCACAGATCTCAAACCCCATTCTCTGAAAAACTGCTGCTAAACTTCAACCAAAAATGTGCAGTGGGCAAGGAAAGAGCCTGGACTGCAGCGTCAGAAGGCTTGAAAGCCTCATCACATTTTTGTTCCAGGTCATAAAGCTGCTACCCTAGGGGGGGGTGGGAGAGGGGGCAGAAGTGGATGAAGCCTAAGCCTTAGAAAAGTGCAGCGTGACTGGTGCTAGACCAGTCCATCTGGTGATTCAGCTTCTTTATGGCTTGCTGTGAGAGAATCGCATGGCTCCATTCACGCATGAAAAAAGCAGAAGACAAAGGGTTGCCGCTGTGATCTGAAATGTGGTGTTATCTGATGCCACTGACAGTCTGAGCATCACCCCCACCTACTGGGGCAAGAAACAGAGAGCCTTGAGAGAGGGACAGCAAAACCTGAGTGGGGGTGAGAGAGCAATGTCATTTTCTTCACTGACACACAGGTTTTCCAATTGTCAGTGTTTGTCGGACAACTATTTTTCCCCTGAAAATTACTGTTACCAGTTGGGGAGAATTTACAAATAAAATGAACAGAAATGTTGATTCCTGCTTTGACTGCGCTTGGCAACTCCCTGTCTTCTGATTCCTTGTCAGGCTTCCTCCACACAGGTTCCCTTTTGCCCCTTGCAGTGGTAGGGACCTAGGGTGCTACTGCTGTGCTCTCAGGGCCTCTGATAGCCTCTTCACTGCTTGACCCAAGATTTTACCAGTGTTCAAGCCTTGCAGGCTCTTTGATTTGCCATTTAATTCTCCATAAATGTGCAATAATCAAAAAGGTCCAACAGGGTTTGCAGAGGCTTCTAATCCCACTGCTCTTATACATCAAGACTGTACAGGAACTAAATAAATATATGCAAAATAGTCAAACTCCTACCTGCTTTGCCCTGATTCAGTTTCATAACCAATCATCTGAAGTGTCAGACTAAAGTATTCAGGAGGCATCTTCTCCTCCATCCTTGGGGCTCTTCCTGCCTCCTTCTCTTCTTGGGCTGTGAAATAAACCTGTCCTTCATGGCTTCCCATCGGGCTCCTGCATCTCTAGGAAGGCTCATTCAAATACCCTACCATGTCATGAAGCTATAGATGGACAGGGTTTTTTAGACTGTCTACCCTCTGACCAAAAATGCTTCATTTCAAGAGAAAATTATCAAGCTGCAACCTTTCTCCATAGTTATTCCTCTTCTTTGTCTCTGAAATGTTCCCAAGCTGAAGATAAAATCATACTGGAGAAGCTAAACAAGGCCCTGATTCAAAATGTGAGTAGTAGAACTAAAATAATTGTAACAGAGCCAAAGATGTGGTCTTGTTTGTATATCTCAGTTTTCTAGGAGTAACTGTTAAATGCATATACTATTTTCCAAGAGCACTGATGTAAGGAGTAGAAATAGCAACACTTCTGAACACATCATTTCAGAAACAACAATTCTGATTTTATACATAACGTCTAAACTTCTAAACTCTGTTCATTCATCAGTGACCTCCAGGAGTCTCCACTCAAACCGTGGAGTCATGGTAAGTTATTAGTGGGAAACAACTATCAGTCAGTGAGTGGTCGGTATAATATGTTACAGAGACTTTGAGAGCAAGAGAAGGAGAGAGAGAAATACAGCAAGGATCCTTGCTGAGGACGCAAGGAAAGTTTTGCACTGAATGTGCAAAGGACCAAGGGGTCCTTTGGGCCAGTAACTGCTCAGTCATCTGTGTTAGCTGCCTGACAAATCAACCAGGACAGCAAATAGAAAGAGCTTCATTTTGCATCATGTAAGGAAGGATTTGAGGTAAGGCCACTGAGAAGAGGTGCAGAAGAAAAACACACAGGCAAATCTCATATGTTCTATATAAACTCTATCATGATAGGCGCAGATGGACAAATACATTCGAACCACCTGTAAATCAATTTGTGAATCCACAGAGATGCATATGGTTCCATTATATGGTTCTCTATAGGAGGTGTTCTGTGTGATGTACACAGACTCTGCAAGCACAGTGGTGAGGTAAAAATCAAGAGAAAGAAAGGGGTTTCTGAGACGAATCTTGTCTTCCCATTCCTGTCCTGTGCACAGTTTGAACCAGCTTTCTAAGGGGGAGGTTGCAATCAATAGAATAGTGTGCTCTCTTCCCTCCTGCTATTCTAAAATAACACATTATATGGTGGACGATTAAAAATATTAGAACTCTTAAACTTTTCTACATGTAAATATTCTCCAAAATCTAGAATCCAAGAAAGGACTGAAACACATTTTTCTTTTCTTATTTTGTGCCTGCCAAGTGAGTTCTCTCATTAATAGATCAAGTATAAATAACCCACACAGTTGGCTCTGGTAATTTTCAAAATATGATATACATAAATTTAACTTTATAATCTCATGATAAGTATGACTGTATGAAGAAATAATAAATGATACACTTTGTAATGCAGCTTCAGATGTTGCCAGAACATTTTATTGCTGTAGCAAGATTCATATCATCTATCACATGAGGAGTAAGGGGAAGATGTTTTCTCTTCTTCTGTGCCTGCTCCCAGTGGCCTACAGAGAAGCCAAACCATTTGCAACAGTTCTTTTGCAGGTAGCTCAACTAATTTTCTCTGCCCACATTGGGGATTTAACACTTTGGGCTGAGTTCAGCTTGGAGAAGGTAGGGACAATTGCCAGGGACCAAATGTTGTTGGTTTCACATGTCTATGACTTCTTAGAACCACCTGAGATAGAAGAGTATGAAATGTTATATCTAAAATTGAAAAAGTGTGACATTTAAAAAGAAAAGATGTTGGAAAGGAAACAAGGGGGAAAATTGGCAGGGTAGGAATAGAGGAGCAATGGGTATAGAGACAGGATGTAGGAGACAAAAAGTTTCAGAGAAATCAGCCAATCTCCACCCAAGTTTTCCCCATTTCATGGCCTTTTTTGTTCATTAGCAGAACTGAAGCCCCAAGCCCCAGATGTATACATCCTTAGGATTGCTCTGCTCCACAGACCCTGCTGTGACTACAGTCTCCAGAGACATGCTTGAACCCATATTAAATGAGTTATCTTGGGTAATATTATTTGACTGGGACAGCACAAACAACACAGACAACAAAACGGCACAGACAGCTAAGCATTTGCACAAATATTCAGGCAGTATTTGCAGTTCATGCAAAGCCCATGTAAAGCCCTGTGTTGCCATGACTGCCCTTCCAGTAGCTTCAAGCTTCTCCAAGTGAGCATCAGTGGGGCCAGCCCAGGCAGTGAGCCGTTAGGCTCAGCCCTGACAGCAGTGCAGAGTGGCACTTGCCTGACACCTGAGAGTACAGTTGCGCTGGTCTGTAATGCAAATCATAATGCTGTAGACCTCTTGTCCTCACACAGCCTGGCTGGTGCATTAGGATTTTTCCATTCCTTACCAAAATGAACAGCCTGCAGCAATATCTGGGTTAGACTCTGCTGCAGTCTTCAGAGTTCAAACAGCCAAAGTGACAGGATTCTTGAGCAATGGGCAGAGGAGGCAGAGACTATTCCTAATGGGATAAGTGAAAGAAAAGATGTTGATTTGATGAACAGCTGTTATAATGGAAAGCCCCACATGATGGACTTCTTCCCTGCTGTGTTCATATCTACATAAAACAGCATAAACATCCACAGATATACTTGCTATCTGTATGTTATATTAACTATATTTATATATATTCATACATACATATAAATATGCATACACACATAGAGATATAGAGATACAGATAGATAGACAGACAGACAGACGGATGAATGGATGGATAGATATGCACATGCAGCTTCTTAAAGTGGTTAGAAGCAGGTGGTTCTTGATTAATCCAGGAAACGTGTGATATTTGCAGGAATAGAAAATACTACACGAAATGTGCCAGAATCCTGACCTTTGTCAAACGTGTAACATCTTCTCAGTCTTATAGGATACCTGGATGGAAGAGTGGTGAGGAAACCCTTCTGTCATCTTTGCCTGGCTGACTTATTTTCATTTGCTCATCCCCAGCAAGAACTGGTGTCCATCCTTTTGCCTGCTCTGGGAGGGAGCACAGATTCTTACTCTACCTGGATCTGAACATGACTATCTCAGATGGGTTGAGTCAAAGAGCCCACTAATTCAACCACTCATATGGTCTACAAAGGGCCAAGTGAACACATCTCATCTTTCTTTACAGAATTCTCCTATTACACATTCCTTCACACCAAGTTCAAAGGCCAAGTTCTGCTTAATGAAAAAACTTCCAAAATCAGGACTGATCCACCTAAGAAACACATCCACTAAGTTTCTCATCAGTCACTAGAATTGCACCACTGAAAAGCCATATTTTTAAAGCAATGTAACTTGAGGACGCAAGACTGTCTGGCCAAGCACTGGCTGTAAGACCTGCTTCTGAAAGAAATCAGGCTGAGCTATACTGCAGTTAAAATTAACCTTTTTAATACAGTTTTTCCTCAAGGACAGTATTGGTAAATACAGTAATCAATAGCCATGCATGGGGAGGAAGACAAAGGAGAGAGAAAGAGAGAGAAAGAGAGATTCACACAGGTGGTAATTCTTTCTTTTTTTTCCTAGCATCAGGAAATAACAGGCTTGTGTCGTCATGTGAAAAGCTACCTGCCTCACAGTATGTATCCTAAGGCAGGATTTGTTCCTTTTTATTGCTACACATCCCCTCCATTTCTCCACTACTAGTACAGCTAAGCTTTCTGCTTCATGTTGAGCCCACCCTTATTTTGCCACCTCAGAGCCATTTTGTAACATATGGTCTATTAGGTGTAGACATGCAACCGCTTACATAACTTAAGGCTTGCTGGAGTACAAAGACCTAAGTATGCAACAGATGCACAAATGAACACACGGACGAACATGCTGTGGATATAAAATGATGATGATAGTGCTCAGAATCAGATTTATTCTGCTTCTCCTGTGGAGTACACCTGTCTTCTGCTGGCAATACATGCCAGAGAGGCTTCCTCATCCAAAACTAAACTTAGGTCTTCCTTCCCTCATTAGTGCACTGTGACTCCCCCCTCCATACCTCTTTTGCACAGGTCAACTGCATGTTCGTCAAAGTATTTCATTAGCATATTCAAGACATACCCCCAGTAGACGTGAATGCGATACACACAGACGCAAACAAATAAATCTACATGAGCAAACACAAGTATACCTTGTGGGTTTGCCACAGGTTTTAAACAAATTCCCAGAAAGGAGATTAAAAGTCGTAACACCTTTAGTTGTAAGAGAGTGAGTTTTCTTTATTACTTTCTTCTGGCAGCTCACCACCTTTTTTAAAGGGGGATGTGTTACTCATGCCATGAAGGGAGCTTCACCAAAGGACCCTCAACTGTGGTTTTCTGCCAGATGGAGCTATTCCAGAGGTCGCATATTGTAGCTCCTGATCCTTTGCTTTGCTCAGGTAGCTCAAAGGCAATGGAGCTACTCACATCCAGCTGGCAAATATTTGAGGAGCCTTCAGGTGGGATAATTCTGATATGAATAAGTTTACACTGTCTGTTTTTCTCTGCAACACAGGTATTTGGGCTTGTTCAAGGTAGTCTGAGTGCACAGCTTGGTATGTTGGGTTCCAGCGGTCTGGAGGGGGATGTTTAGGGGACTGAAATTTATAGAAAGCCTTAGAACAGTAGAGAAATGAAAATATGCTATGAAGCAGATTGTCCAGGCAAGTAGTTGTAAAGCTCTCTTGATTACTTATTATAAAAAAGAACTTATTTCATGGACTGGGAAACCAAGGGAGCTTCCACCCCCTCACGCAACACTTCAGCTTCAGGTTCCCTAGCATATCGTTCACAGCCCTCCCATACTCCATCACACAATACACGTTGGGCCTGCTCCTGCACTGTTCCCATCCTTCCCTCACTGGGGTCACACCTCATGTGTTTAGGATGCTTTTACATCTCTGAGACTGCAATAGCTGTGTGAAAACTCGTTCATAAGTTGTCAGGGAGCAGAGACTGACAGACAATGCAAATGCAAGAGCACGATTTCCTCGGGACTCCTTACCTGCATGAAATCAGGAACCTTTTTCGTTGTCTGCAGTAACCACACAGATAGTGTGACAGAAAGCAGGCTCTGAGGCAGTAGTGGGTCTTTTACTAGCAAATCTTTTCTATTTAGCACCCTCAATGGCTTTGCCACCAACAGTTTAATCACCTTAGAAAGCCATGGATCCCTCTGACAGTAAAGGATACTACCTAGAATTACCTCAGCTGCTTCTTCCTGTGGCTATATTGTCAGACATTATCAGCAAATATTTGCTTGTTATAGACTGTCATTGGGGGGAAAAACATGCCAGTCTTCTTGCCTTCCAGGTAACTAATGCTTTGTTGTTTATCCAGCAAAGACTGTCTTCCTTGAATTGTTCTTTCTGTGTATATTGCTCATCCAGACAGGCTGACAAGTGACAAGCTGCACCCACAAGCAGAAGTAATTCTGAATATATAAAGGAGAAAAACCTTTGTATTTAAAATGGTATGAGTTTGTTTTCTTATTGTCCCCTCCTGCTTCTTCCCAAACTCCATCTCATGGTTCATATAGAGGGTAGGGGAGTATGAACATTTCTGACAATCAAAAGCCTTATTCATAAAAGGAAAGAAACTCTGCTGTATTTGTTAAAAAATGAGGGATTTTGAAGCAGGAAAATTGCATGCATTTCAATCACTGTTTCCCAAGTTCAGTATAAAATGATAAAAATGTTATACCTAATGCCTTAAGCTTCTAGTGCAATTTCACTTTGAAAATATTAAGAAATATTCTATAGTTTTGAGAAAACATCAGACTTGAAAACACCCACATTTCTCCTCTTTTATTTCCTTGCTCTTTTGTATTGTACTACAGAAAAGCTGAAGCCTTTATTTTATTTGGTTAAGGATAAAGAGAAAGGTAGGAGTTCCAACTGAAATGCAGACACTACCTGCCAACTTTCATGCCTCTCTTTTGAAAAGCACAGAGGGAAGATGGGCTGAGACTGCCATGTAAAGTTGTAATACAATGTTAAACATATATTACTAGAAAACAAGACCTTCGGTACAGTAATGTGTGTAATGACTGGTTTAAGCGTAATTGTGAACCATAATAATAATAAAACATACAGAAGTACGAGTTCTTAATTAATGGCCCATTCTTTTGGTAAAAGTGCAGCTGCTTTGTACCTTAGGTGTATATAATTAAGTGTATCACAAGGTGTGGTTACATTTGTCTAATAATTGAGCACTGTAATGGAGCCTCCATGGCTAGGTGCTATTTTATTTTTCCTGTTCAAATCTAGATTTTTTTAAAGCTGCAGATTAACTAGGCTTACTCTTAAACAACAGAAAGTTCTTTTAAATTCAGACATGAGATGTAAACAAGGGAGAATTTGAAGTCTTTCTAACAACCAGTATTAACATGAATCATGCAGAAAAGTGCCTGAGTCTATTACACACTCTTCCTCTAAACACTGACCGCATGTTAGAAAAGCATCTTCAACTGCATTTTAACCTCAAAGTCATTCTCTGAAAGGCAAATGATTTTGTTTTAGTCCTTAACAACCAAGAACTAAAAATTTATTTGAAACTGTATTGTGCTGGCTTAAATACTGATGATGCTTTCTCAAAACCACAAAAATGAGCGTTGTGCCTCTCTCCAATGCAGGCTTGCCTTTCTTATGCTGTAATTCACTGCAACATATAAGCCTTTATTCCTTTTCCTATACAGGGAGTCATGTAACTCCAAGTGTTTTCCTGTTGTGACTGAGAAGATGAGGAATTATAAAAGACTAACACTACAATTTAACGCTTCAGAGAAACAGTGTATATCATTACTCCTCTGTAGCCAAGCACACTAATTAATATTTATTGCACCTGTCAAACCAGTAGCCATGGTCAATCCATTGCTGCAGCAGTTCAATGGGAGGCTGGGCACCATATTTCTCCTTGGCAGGCATGTTTAGGTCATCAACAAAGACAAAAGCCCTTTTCCCCAGTGGAGCACTGTAAACCCTCTTCCTTCTCCTGCAAAATTAAACCATTAATTTTATTCATGTTAATTTTCATCTTATTTTGAAAAAGCAGGAAAAGAGAGAGGGAGAGAGAGAGGAAGAGAAGAAAAGAAGAAAGAAGGAAGGGAAATCACACACTTTCAGGGGAGCCTGCCTGACATTATTATTAGAACCAGTTCTTTTGGAATCCATGACCTTTTATTCTTATCAGATGTGCTGTAAAGGTCACAGAAACATGGGGAGGACATAGTTATAAATCCACATGGAGTTTAATCAAAGGTGGCACGTTGTTCTGAAGTAAACAAGCTAATAAAACTATTCTAGTTTAAACAAAAAAATAAAAGGGAAAAGAAAAAATCTTTGTTAAAGACTGTCAACAAAACTCTGATGAAAGTGAATGTATCAATGGAATTAATTAGGCAAGAGGGATTATAATAAGCGAATTTCAGTGTTGCACCTACAGTAGGCACTTTGGCACCCTGAGTGAAATGCTTTTATTTCCAGCCCTGCACCTCGTTCCAAAGCATGTCACGGTGCGCCGTGTGCTGCTGGGGAGCCACATTCACTCCAGCTAATTACAAGACAATGAGAACTTGAACTAAAGGCAGCTACAGAGCAGATTGCTTCAGTTTTGCCAGTGTGTATCCTGATTACACCACGAACGCTTGTGACACTGTGAAATAACAGAATAAATGGAAGAGAGTTGAGATATGACACCCTGCATTTCAGCATGCAGTATGACAACAAAGTTTAATTATAGGCCTTGCAAGAATTTCCCCCTTTTTTTTTCCCCTCAAAAGTACCTGGTCAGGCTGTCAGCAAAGGGATACTGTGCTCCAATGTGGATACTAGGTAAGCTAGGGAGTAAAAAAAAAAGACATCGATTCTACTTCTATTCAAGCTGGATTTGTTGTGATGGATCCCTGGGAAATGTCTAACGTACCTAAGAGACAGGAGTGTTGGGCAATGCAAGGACAGGAGGCAGTGCTGAAATACCAGCTACCAAGAGTGAAGGTGGTGAAACAACCTGAAAACCTACTGTCTTGAGGAGAAGTAAAGCATTTGCATCTTTTGGAGAAGACATAGATCATCTTAGTGAGGCCGAGTCCTGCAGGAGTCCTCGCGAGCACTGTATCTGATGCCAAGGCTTATAGAATATATTATAAAATGGTCAGTGAATGGGTATTTTAATGTTACAGATGCATATGAATAGCATCATGCTTCTGCTTGCAAAAGACCATGGGCTGGGTTTTCAGTAGATGAGCAATACTCAGAGAAATAGATAAACGCTTTGAAAATCTTTCTGGCTGTCTAAATAACTCTTTGAAATAAGAGCTGGCTGTCAAACCTACTAAGGTACATTTGAAAATCACTCTAGCAGTTACATGACTCAACAGATGTCTAAATACCTTAGGAAATACAACCCTTTATGGTTAGATATATAAGGACAGATGTATACATATTTTGTCTCACACTAAGGCTTGTTACTCAGGTGGGTCTAGATCCACAGGGAAGACTTAGGTCATGCCACACAAGGCTTTTAGGCACTCTGCCTTCTTAAGGAAACCACAGCCCCAGGCTGGATGCTTGAGGTTTCTCCATACAGTGGAGACAAGAAGACGTTCAGAGCCACCGTCTGCCAATGACACTGTCCAAGGACGTTATCCACCAGGAGACTGCAAGTATCAGGGCAAGGTGAAATCCCACTTTTTAAGGAGAGTCAGGCACACCTCTATTTCTCATCAGCCCATGCAATAGCTCGTTGCCTGGTACAAGAAACGAAAACTGTTCCAACCCCAGGAAAATGCCCTGGGTAGGGCAGCTGTCCTGAGAAATGGCATCAATCCCTGCCCAGGTGGAGGGGTGCCCTGAGCCTGGGTCCTGGGCTCCCACCCAGGGAAGTGCAGGCAGCTGAGGAGCTGGAGGCAGAGCAGGGGAGGCAAGCCGCAAATGCTGGGGGGCTGAAATGAGCACTAAGTGCCGGCGTTTGTCTTGTGAGTCTAACCTATATTTCCTGGCTCTTTAATTCCTCCACAGGGTTTATTATGCGAGGCTGATGAAATGTATCAAGAACTACACTGTGGGCTGAATGTGGAAAGAAGCCATTTTCCTTGTGCAAATAATTATAGAACTAATTCTCAGGCCTTTTGTCAGCTGTCTCGCCTCTCCCTTAAACACTATCGGATGGCTGTAGTGCCATAAAACAGGTTCAAAATAATACTTGAAATTAATACAGCTTGATTTAGATGGCCATTTATTTTATAGCCCTAGTTAAAATGTCGGGGAGATTTAACAGAAGATAAACTTTGTATTTGGCCCTTTATGCTAGAAGAATTCTATCAGCTCAATGCCTTGTTTTGAGGGCTTAGTGTTAACAGTATTTTTCCTTTTCCCTGACAAATGAACTGTTAGTTAGCCATCAGTTAATTATTGACACATAGAGGTGATATATCAGATAATAATTTGTATCAAAGAATCACAGGAATTAGATACAGAAAAAGCCTCTTATGTCATTCATGTCCTTACCAGTAGGGAGCTGGTTTGCATTCAATATTTCTGTACAGTTCATTTTACAGGACCTAAGAAATGCTGCTTTCATTGTTTCTCCTGGAGTTTATTCATTAACAGGAGTTTTTTTCTAATATGCAGCTTAAACATTCATTACCTTATTATGCTTCACAATTTACTGAATTCAGTGCTTCCAACATATAGTCATAATTTTTACCTATCAGCTGGAGGTGTACTCTACTGTATGAAAACGTCAGAACTATCATACAGCTACTGCCTGATAAAACATTACTCAAATCCTGTAATGTTTTCAAATTGCGAGCTATTAATAATTTAACATAATTAATTCAAAGCACTTCACTCAATGTGAACCAGAGAGAGACGATGGGGAAATGATGCGTATTCCATCTTTCAAGGGTGGAATTAAATATGGAAAACAAGGGAAAGATAAAGAGCTGCCAACACTTACTTGGAGTGTAATTCACCTGTTTTGAACTTACTATAAATTTCATGTTTCTAAGACTTTCAACTAACTTCACAGGCATAAATAAAAAAAACCTTTCCCCTATCACAAGCAAACAATTTAACATGGTTAGAGCTGTTTGTCAGGCATAAGAAGAAAAGAAACAAATTAACAAATGGGAGAGATTTTTCTACAAAGGGAAGTAACAATTAAGCAAACGAAGATTCTTGTAGAAAATCCTTTAAAATGCAATACAAGCAATTCCCTCCTCTTTTTGTTAATGCTTATCAGCAAAGAGTATTGTATCACTAACGCTTTTGCTTGATTAAACCTTCTTGAAAAGCAGCTTGTTGTTGCTCTTTTCGTGATGGGGTTGCTTTTTAAAATTTTATTTATTTGAATCAAGGCTGGACCCAACCTTTGTTTTCCTGGTTGGAAATTCTTGCTGCTAGAAAGAACTGCAGGTGCTAAATTATGGCACAACACATTGCAGCTGCAGAAGTGCACCTGGATAAAATTAGGCTAGTAATGAAAATTTCACCTGAAAAGTGCCAAATGGGAAGTCTCAGAGATTGAATGCTTCCATTAAGCCACCACTCAGGAACAAACCAAGTAATAAATATTGAAACTTTCTCTCTTCTTTACTTTGACCATGAGAACTTATTTCAGATGTGTTTTGCTCTATATTTGGGGAAAGAGAAGAACACAGAGAGAGCATGTTCATCTCTCATCTCCATTAAATCCCTAGCCAACCTCTGCTGCCAATAGAGGTACCAATTAGTGCTAATTGTAGTAGACACTAATAGTGTAGACACCTGTCACTATCTATTGAGCTGGGACCATCAGTAAATTCACAAAGGCCACCAAAAAAGCAGCTGGAATAATAATGATCATCATTTTGGTACTGACCCAGTCTGAAATTAAACTGTTGATTCTGAGGTAAAAAGCTGAGCAATGCTTTTCGAAGATACAATAATCTAATAAAAGTAGTGCACGTATATATATATATTGTTTTTTATTACAGAAACACACACAAAATGATACAGGACTGGTTACCATAGCAACAGTGCTTCCTGCACTGCATGGACCAACAATCCTTACTATTTTGGAGCATTACAATGGATTCATGCTTTATAAAAAGAAGCTGAGCAGCGAAACCTAAATATCCCCTCCAAGGCAGTGGCAGGACCTCTGTGGGGAGACTGATGAACCCCAGCCAGACCTGATCCCTTGAGCAGCTGACATGTACATCATTCATACCCACACAGGCAATGTTCAGGTTCTACTATTTCACGTGTAATAATGTCATAATTTCCTATGTAATATGTCACAATGAAGTGAAAGGTAGCCACCTTTCATTTTGACAAAAGCATGCAGAGTCTGTCAGCTTCAGCACAACAAGGGCAGTTCAAGGACCGAGCCTGAGCATGTTTCTAGGCCACCTACTGATTATGTGATGTAAGTCATTCCAATAAATGCTCACTTCCCTCAAAAGTGGTTGTGGGAAAGACAAAAACCCCTATGATGTGAATCATGCTAAACAGCCACCCAGACATAGGACATGTGCTGCTTGTCTTGGGAACAGGAACTAGCACCTGTTGGTCTTGGGGGAGCTTGTGTTTCCCGCAGTTATTCTGCAAGTACTCCAGGCACACTCTGCAACCACTACTAGAGTGATAACAAGCCCATAAAACACTGAATGTTAGAGATTACATATAAGCACGATAGAGAAAAATTAAATCCATTAAAAATCCCTGCCAGGCTGCGATTAGCTATTATTATTTTTTAATTCATTGTAATATACACTGTGCATAAGAGAAAAGCTAAAAAACTTAAATGAGAGCGAAGCTAACACATGAATTTCCATTTTAACTTAGGTCTCTTGCCTGGAATAAATGGAAGTGGTAGCTCATATAAATAATCTGTTCCAAAACCTTACGGATGAGGGAGCCCTGCAGAAATACTGGCAGGATGCTATTTGTGAGGGGTTTCTTTCTGGCAATAAAGGGAACTGCCTCCTATACTCAGAACAGGACATTTTTCCTTCACAACTGGAACAGCTGGGACAGCCATGGATTCTCAGGCAGTTTTCCTGCACTTAAGGAAAAGGGGGATCAGGAGTTCGGAGGGTTCCTGCAAGCTGCTTTCTGCTTGAAGCTAAGCACAAAGCAAATCTAGAGGAATATGTTTAGACAAACAAAGCCTTTCCCAAAGACAGACATGTTTCATTTTCAGTTCACAAAGTACCTTTTTGGATTTCTGCATGTTGGGAAATCTGCCATGAAGCTTCTCTCTATATTCTAATCTCTTGTAAGGCAGTATCTTGGGGCCAGAAGCAGTCATCAGCTCCAGCAGTACTTGATGGGCCCAGCGATGCTGGTAAGGACAGTCTCTTTTTCTTCATCCCTCTCCTGGAGGAAGCACAGGAAAGGTTTTCATTAATCGCTGGCTCTCCAGGGAGAACTTGGATCTGGAGTTCCCTTCGCTCACCAGAGGGCTGTGAAGACAAGCATGGAAAAATGCTAGTTCACTCCCTGCCTTTCAGTACAGCACTTCACATTCCCCAAGCAGGCGTGAAGTGATGTGCTTAACAGTGCAACCTGCCTATATGCCCTGATGGAAAATATTGCTGCAAGCAGCTAAGTTTTCACTGAGGGCCCTAAGTGTACACCCTGAAAAGACCCTGTCTGTGAGAGAAGTTTCTTGGTAAAGATCTCCCTCTTTTTTTCAAGAATTAATTAAATGTGGTCACCAAGGAATGGTGAAACAGCTCAGGCAAAGAACTTCAAAACAGAAGCTGTAATTAAACTACAAAATTCACTTAACCCACATTTGCTCCAGCAGGTGGGTAAATGCAATCTCCTCTGAGAGAGAGGCAGCACAAGAAAGACTCCACGGAAGAAGATGAAGTTGCTTCTCTAGCCCCCAAAGAGTATCTTTCTCTATCTCATGTTCCAGACTAGAGTATTTTGACTGACACAGAAGAGGGTACACTGCAGCCCTTGCCTCCTCCTCACTGGCCTTCAGCAGAGGTTTTGGACAAGTCACAAACCAAGCAGACATGGGCAAAGAAGTACAGGGTGTCTGTCCTTTCTCCCCCATCAGTTCAAAGAAGGGCAGTCCAATCTTTGTCATCAGGGGATGAAAGAAATCTCATTTTTGAGAGCACACTGTGCACTGTTAGTCCCTTATTTATTTGACTGCTTAATTCAGTACGTGACTTCAGGCATGTAGTCAGACGTCTGGTGTTCATTTTCAGTCAGTTGACAAAATGCCTGGAAGTTTGAGTCATTTGATCAAATACTCCACTGAAATAATCGCTGACTGAAACACTTTGACAGATCCAGGATGGGTTCTCCTTTAACTGATTTCTTTATAGACCAGAAAGTTGCCTTGCGCTGTATGTAGCTTAAGCGCCTCTTTGATCAGGCAGTTTGGCAGTGTTTGTTATGCTGAAGGTACACCATGCACCGCTGTCACAGCCTCCTGCTGCATCTGCTATGCCTGAAAACCATGTATGACTGACTCCCTTCTTCTCCCTCCTCTGGGGTCGCCACCTCCCTCCTCCCTGATCTCAGCCAACAACTCTCTGGATGGACCTGCATTCATTTGGCTTCTTTCATCTTACTCCAGTACTTCTGTGCCCCCAGGAGAGCCCTGAACCCTGCCCGGGATCCCCTTGGTCCTCACCTGTGAACATCTGCATTGGAGATGTTTTGTGGGTTTTTTTCTGATGCCATGACCACCCACAGCCTTCTCTTAATAGCTAGGCTGCATTTTCAAAGTGCTACCTGCGTTTCCAAGTATCTAACATTCACAGTGCTCACCTCAAGATGACAGCAACTTATACCATGTGGACCAAGTTGGGTGCTGTGTCATTCCATCATTGACTTTTACTATGCTAGGTTGTGTTGATTTGTACATAAAATGCAATATGCTTTGTGCTGGGGCTTCCAATTTGGTGGCAGATGTTTAGCAATTAAAAAGTTAATAAAATACAAACAATGACCTTTCTTACAAGAATAGTTTCTCTGTTCTTTGCTTTTACAGTCTCTGTGATCAACTGCAAACCTTAAAATGAAGCTCTGCAACATCTGTACTACAGTGTGATTTCATTCCCAGGAAGTGCTTGTAGATGCATACATTAAAGATTCACTCACTCTGAGTGTTTCTGAAATGTTTGCTATCTGCTTCAGTTGAGGGGGCAAAGTAACTCTGGGAAACCATGCTACAAGTTGTACCACTATGATGCTGGCCTCTGAGAAATAACTCCAAGTGATTCTGGACAGGCATAATCAGGGAAGAAACCTCATCTAGTCCATAAAACTATCTGAGCTGGGTAGCTGGTGTTTCTCATTCAAAAAAAGTACATTTTTTTCATACAGTTTTGGAACACCACATTTCAGGTTCTTCAGCATCTTTTGGCTCAGAAACAGATATAAAAAGAGCATGAAAGACACTTTTTCAAAATATTTAACACTTTTTCCAGACATATATGACATTTTTCAGAATCTGTATGTTCTCACTCATTTCGTAGCTAGTCCACTGCAATCCATCACCCAAACAGATGGACATTTCAAATAATTTTTATGAACTGGAAAATCAAAATGTAAGTAATCGAAAATTGGCAATTTTTGACCATCTCTGCATTGGACTAGCACCTTCCTAGAGTCTGCTCAAGTGCTATATTTATAACCAGACCACAGGAGTAGCCTATCCAGAGCCCCGTAAGGCATCTTATTAGCATCCTTACTTAGGAAGATGCTGGGTCATGAACAAGGCAGTCAGTGTGTGTGTGTGATGAGAAGCATGAGGACAGAAGCCAAGGGAAGACGTATTGGAAGGGAGGAAAATGTATTTTAATGTATTTGTACCAGGCTTTTTTCTTTTTTAATCTCAAGGTTTGTCAATCTTTCTTTGCATACTATTCATTTAAGATAAGATAAAACTCTAGTTGGATTGGTTTTCTCATGGCATTGCATATGTACTATATATAAATTGAAAAGAGTCCCCTCCTGAGAATTTTCTTCATTTGAGAGAAAATTCCTATTTTAGTGTGGGTTAAAACAGTGCAGCTGCCTACCTCAGAGAGCATAAGCTTATGGTGACCTCGACAGGGTTGGGACTGACCATTTTTGGATATCTATTTATTCCAAATCTTCTGCTGAGACTACCTTAACATTCTTTTTGATGACAGAAGTTTGAAAACACAGCTTAAAGTAAAATATAAATATAAAACAAAAATACATTGAACAAGTGGTTTTATCATGACTATCCAGAGATGAAAATGATCGTGACTTGTGAGCCCCTCAGCAAATACACTCATGGCATTTTCTAGTCCTTTGTACTGTTGGTAGGATATATTTCTCCATTCACTAGAGCCTGGCAGTTTTCAAAATAGCATTTATCAAACTCCAGTGTGCATAAAAATATATTCTTTATGTACTTGAACTATTTATGTTATGGCTGATTCAAATTCTTAGTTTTGTTTGCTCAGGGAAGTTGCAATTATTACAGTAAGTTTTAACACCAAAAATATCATCTATAATGTTCTTAATGATTCATGCCCGCACTAAGCACTTTCAACACTTTCTCCTCACTTTTTTTTTTTTTTTTTATTAATTGATGCATGATGTTGCGCACAGATCTCATTTCTGGCACTTGCAAATACAAAGTTCCAAGTTTTGTCTAGGCTGGCTGGCAAGCAAGGGTGTCCGTATTGAAATGAGCAGAATACACTATGAGCTCCCTTTTATCATGCCAATTAATGTTTGACTTTTTGTCTGCCATGTGATGAATTAAAAATGCATGATTTAGATGCTGGAGAGCTAACCATTTTCTAGATATAATCCCCTGGATGCTGCCATTCTTCCAGTTGATCTTTTTGCCCTCTGTGTGTTGGCGAGTACCATATATAGCCTACTGCTCAGATCTTTCCCTAACAGATGGCTCTCTTTACTAGTTGGGACTCAATCTGGTGATTCCCCTTAATATGCTTTAGACTGAAGAATATCCAGGGACAGGCAGCTGATTCATTCTCTTAACGCAAAACCAGCTAAGAAGATAAAGTTAAATAGACATGCTTTCTGGACAATGTGCTGTTCTATATACCCCATAAATCAGAATATTTGTCAACATCAATTAAAGTGTAGTTTCCCTGGTAATAAACATGACATGGAGAAACAAATCAGCTTTCATTTATTCTGTCAGAAATGGAAGGAGGGCATTTCATATTATTTTGTGGATAATCTCTGTGGAGTAAACTAAGCACAATTACATATTTGATTTTAATTAAAACTCTGGGTACCTTTCGAGTTTCGTTAGGAAGATGTCCTGGGTAAGATTAGCCGAGGCCTGCTCTGAGAAGTTAATTTGACATACAACATATTTTTCATGAGGTAACTGTCGCAGGAAGTTGTTTGTAATAGCTATCTTTCCCAGGCCTGTGGGGGCAACAAAAAGTAATGGCTTATCCTGAAGCAGCAACTTCTCCGGTATGCAGTACATCTGCATAACAGTCCCAGTGGTGCTCACAGTAATGTCATTAAGCTGAGAGAATAAAAGAACCAAAAGATGCAGATAAAGGTGTTTCATTACCCACTGTACACAGAACAACAATAGAACTTGGCCATAAAATAGTTTTGGGTCACAATAAAAGCAAAAACCACAGAAAATACCTGGGAATGACAAAGGAGTTAGAGTTTATGAGCAATGGACTGGGTGGAATTGCCAAGTTGGAGACTTAAGCACAAAAGAGCACTAAGAAATCCTGTTTGGTATTGAGGGAGGGAGGCTATTATACCCAAAGCTGGTAATGAGAATGCAGTGTCGTTAACTGTTTTCTTTTACAATATTTGACACCAGGATGGCTTAATGCTATGTTGTTTTCTCTTCAAGCTACAGTTTTCCTTTGCAAGAGTGTGAGAGCAGAATTCTAATGTGAAGTATACACTGGGAAAAAGGGCCTCACTGCTCTGCTTTGTCTTTTCCAATCTCTTACACTTTAACTGGAAGGTCATTTCATTTATTACACACAGAAAAGGGCAGGAGTCAGGCTTAAAGCTTGGTATGTACTCGTATATCAAACTGGCACTTATTTTGTTCTCCCTTATCTGGGTTAGCCTCCTGCCCTCATCGCTGTTATAGGTGCATGTGTCTGGCTGGAGAGAGGTCAAAATGACCTCATTGCATGCACTCCTCCTTCGCACCCTTCCAAAGGAGTTACCTTGACTTGGGGTATTGGCGGCAGAATTGCTCTGCTGATCCACGGGGCATTTTCTAACCTCAGCAGCTATTCCTCTGCATGAGAAAACTACAAGGAACGTGTGGTACATGCAGCAGGTTCACAAAGCAATTTCATCTATTCACAGCTGGCTTATTAAGGGAATCTAGCAAATGGCAGTATCATTGAAGCATTTTGTTTCCTGCCCTTTTCCTTTTGAACATAGCTTTGAAAATGTAACCAATATAAGCTGATAGAAACCAATTGCTGGGGTTGATAGCTTGTCACTTATGTTTCCTGAAAACCAGAAACTATTCACAGTCCTCTCTACTGGGGTTCAGACTGTGTTTTGAGGAACTATGGCTCAGAGTACCTCATTTTCTGTGGTTGTCCAGGGCTGCATGCGGTGCCATGGCTGTGCTGCCTGCCCCAGTGTGTGGGCTGGTGGCTCTCCTCCCAGCTCAGCCTGGCCACAGCACAGCTACCAAACCTCTGAGCAGCCAGTGTGGGCTCTAGTACAGTAACTTAGGTCAAGGTGTGAAAGTGCAGAGGACTGAAGAAAGAAAACTCTCATATAATGCTGTATTTTTCATATGAACTCTCTCTTTGGTTGAGGTCAAACCACTCATACCTCCTCCCTTGTTTGTCCTGGATTAGCACCACACTGGCTATATTGTGTGCAGCAACATTTTGCTAGGCAGCATGCAGACACACTGGTAAAGCTAACCCACCTCCTGCAAGAGCCTATGCTATGAACTGACAAGGCAGATAAAAGCTGGGTGGGAAAGTCAGAGAGTTGGTGTGATGTCCCAAGGTCAAAATAGCAATTCTGGGGCAAAAAAGTTAAGAGTCCCCGGCTCCCTGTGACTCACTCCAGGGTCCCTTCCAGCACAATGCTGTGGTGAACAGCAGAGGTGGATAAGACCCACTATCCTCTAGTGAGGATGTCTGTAACATTTATAGAGAGCCATGGCCAAATATACAAAATACATCAGTGCATAGGGATCTAACAACATCCTTTTTATTTTAACGAGAAGCCTTTGAAGCCTTTTAAAGCTGCAGATTGAAGAGGAAGCAGTTGGCCAATGCTCCTGCAGTAGAATATGGCCTCTCCTCTGGGATTCCCACCAGTTTTTGTAAAAAACAAATTAATTCTGTTTGGAGCATGTCCTGAAGTACTGTCTCTGTAATCAGCCCCCTCCCTGACCGAAGCTGGCCGTGGGCCTGGCTGTACATTACCGATGGACTGGAATTAGATGTTCTTACAGATGGCCAAATGTTTTCAGTATTGCCTCACCCCCGCAAAAATCACATACCGGGGGCCCTTGCTCTGCCCTTTAGATGCAGAGGTTGAGGCTGCCATAGAAAAAGGGAAAAGGAAGAATCAAGGAAGAACAGAAAATTCCAAAGACTATTTCATTACTACAGATGTTTTGTGGCTCCAGAAATGTGCACTGTATACACCTGAGTGTATACAATTAAACTGTGAATTAGCCACAGTTTGACCTGTACAGTATTGGTAGCTGTCCTTACAGATTGGTTTCACTCCAGGCCAAATTCTCAGCCTAAAAGGTTAAATATATAATACTTCATATTGTCAATAATCCATTTTTCCTGCTTTCAGCAGTAGGAAGAAGGTGAACATACAGCTAATTAAAATACATTTGTTGAAAAGGTCATGCAGTAAGCTGCAGTTCAGCTGAATAGAAGGATTACAATCCTATTCACCCAATCTGGTGACAAACATACTGAAAATGGAGATACAATTAATCTGTTTTGCTGTCACAGAATGGGAAATGGCTCAAACTTAATGGTATTCAGGTTCTGAAAAAAATCCCAATCCTTAGTGTTCCCAACATGCTCTGGTACAGTGGTAATAGGCTATGCCCATGCTTTTCACAAGGGATTTAAGGAGTCAGCTGCTCCAATTCTATTCAAATGCAGTTTGAGCATCTCATTCACGTTCCTGTAAAAATACCCGTTTACTTTACAGAAGTCATTTGTACAGTGCAGTCACATATTAGTGACTATTACCTCCTGGCAAATAACTAAACAATTAAAATCGATGCTCAGTTTGAAATCACTGATCATCTCCTTTTTCCTGGGAGAAAACTTACAACAACAAAGTTGTTGTGTGCCTACATCTAATTGTTCCTCTGTGGAGTCTGATCTCAGTTCAGGAGTCTGATATTTGACTTTATCAAAGATGGGAACTGCTTTATGTTTAGATTTCACCAGCTGCCAGAGGAATCTAAAGGTACCTCCTCTGCATGAATGCATAAAAAAAGAAGTTGTGAACATCGCATTTTTTGTGCTATTCACTGTTCTGAGTCAGACACCTCCATGACGCCATAGGCCTGAGAAGATTTTTATGCCAAGGATAGTTGAACATTAAAGAGAAAAAGATTACATTCATCAGCCTCTCACATTATCCAGAAGAGATTTGAAAAGCCACATACCTGTGTTCCTTGTGATCATTATTTACCCTGGGTCTCTCTGTTGAAATGCCAGCTCCCCATCCTAGTCAAACTTTAACACCAGGGCTCCTGCAGGAACTAAAGGAGCTCAGCAGCTCGCAGAACCTCTATGTGTGTGTGACATATGAGGTGATGCTGTAGGATTGTATGACCCATGCATTCCTGAATAGTCAGCAGCGTGACAGTGAAAAAGATGCACTATTATCATTTGTACAAGAGCAAAGACTTCTCCCTGCATGGAAGTGCAGAACACCAAGAGAAACAATAAGGGAATGAAAACATGGTACCTACTTGATTATATTCAGAGGTAAAAATGCAAATAGGCTGACAGTAACCAGTTAGCCACAGATACTGGGCTTGCTGAAAATGAAAGGCAGCCCAAAACAAAATCTACTTATAGTTCTTCAGGTTGACTTACAGGAGGTTTAAATTCATTATACAACTACAAAGACTGACAGAATATGAAGTTTCAGAACACCCAAAATAATACATGGAAAGACAGATGGCCAATGACCAAGACTAAAAGTTAGGTTTAAATAAAGTAGACTGAAAGCCAGATCCCACAGTGCTGAACTCTTAGCTGCCTTCTCCTGCTGAGATTCCAGATCCCTCATGCAATCTAAAAGGTTGCTGGCATAGGTGATCTTGTACATCATTGTCATGCAGGGCAACACCTTGCAAAGTTTTGCCCAGCTATCTCCAGAATTTGAAGCAGCCTTGAGAAAGAGGGCAAATTATCATGAGCTACAGAACTTCTGCACTGCAGTGGATAAACAACAGATCCAGATCCAACATGGCACAGTAGAGACTCAGATGGCCATGGAGTGCCCCGTGCAATAAACGTCTACATCCTAACTGCATGACACACAGCACCATTTCCCCAGCTGACAGTGCATCAAGCCTGGTCTCCAGTGGCATGACAAAACCATGCATCACACAGGCATTTTCATATGCAATATGGGCTCAGAAATAACCAGTATGCTGGGCAGGAAGCTGCCTAGACCTAACTGACACATGCAGCTAATGACAACAATAAGTCTTAAGTCCTGTCCCTCAGGCAGAAGTCACCACCAGAACTCTCTTGAAGACCGATATCTGTACTTTTTCTTTCTTCCCAAGGCTTGAACAGGATCTCAGTTCTTGATGTCAGTTCCACCGTGAGGTAATTCTCATTACTTATTATTCTCCGTACTCCTTACACAAAGACAAAATCAGAAAGTTGTAGGCTAGCTTGGGAAAGGATGCTAAGCAGCCTCTGTGTTGAAGATATGCCACTATGTAAAAATGATGCAAGATAGGCACAGGAACCAGGAAGAAGGGGCTGAGGAGAGATATTTAAAGAGCAAACTTGAAGATATTATAAATCCCATAGCTTAAGGAAAGAATGATCACCTTTGAGAAGAGAGGCCTGGGTTCCAGCACTCTTTAATCCAACAACCCCAGAACAAGTACTGAAGTGTAGTGTTTGTCATCACAAGCGAGCCTCTGAGCCAGTACAGCATTATATACAGCCTACTACATCATCTCTGAACTTGTTCAGTGCACAGTGGCACAGCCTCAGAGGCACCTCTGTCCTTGACCCAGAGCAGTCCTGGGCCTGAAAGTTAGAGGATTTGGGAGGGCCCTTCAGGCAAAGTGGAACTGAGCAGTGATCACTTGGCAGATGAGCACATTAACCACAAACAAAGGTTGTACACTAAGGGAAAGAGGAGGCAGGTGCTCTCAGAACTGTTCTGAAGGAGGACACAGCTGGGTTGGCCTCCCCAAGGAGCCCAGTCTGGCTGCCCATGGCCTCCAAAGGCTGGTCTGGCTGGTCCACAGATGACTCTTCTGAGGGAAAGTCTCCTCTGGGTTTGATCTCAGGTTGGGGATGGGCTGCTCAGCTCTTTCAAAACAAGGGGAAGTTGGTAGGAATCAAACAGACTCTAGGCATTTTCAGAGTCAGATGAATAATTAACTAAAGTAATGACAGAGTAAAAGGAGAAAGGTGAGCAGTGCATACAAAATCTGGTCCCTATCTTGGATTATCTACTCTCTGACAGAATATGAGTTCTGACTGGAGATTTCTGAGACCAGAGCTGGGATTCGTTACTCCCTCCTTCTCTCTCTCATAGATTCTTCACTGTCTAATAAGGATTAAGCTCATGCTGCAGGCTTTCTCATAGTGGGCACCCTAATTAAAGTCTTACTCGTCTACACAGCTGTTTATTTTCATCAGACGTGTGGAATTTAACATATTTAAGACTGTCATTCCACATTCAAATCTGGCTGAAACTAATGAGTTCAAAATGTACTTGAAGAGAATCTGTGGGTAAAACACATGTATGCCAGATGATCACAGCAGTCTTACTTCCTTAAGAAACTAGGAAAAAATCTGCAGTACCTATGAAGCTTAGGTACTTCCAGAGGTAGGTCGCAGCAAAGGGAAGTTTTCAAAGGTATCTTTTGGAATCAGATGCTCAAGTTTGATTAGGTCCCACCAGAAAATCTATTTCTGGGAGATTTTTCTTCATTAAAAACAAAACAAAACAAAACAAAACAAAACAAAACAAAGCAAAACAAAACAAAACAAAACTAAACTAAACTAACAAGCACTCCAGAGGAAAGGACTCATTTGTTTTCTTACCATGTTGAATAGAAATCCTCTTCTTTCGACCCACATGACCCTGCATAACGTTAGCTGTACTAATTGTAAACAAAAGTCACACTGTCAAAATAAAAGGGAGATGAATTAGCAACAATAGAATTCATTAAAGCTTGTTAATCTTTAAGAGGATGGATGCAATGTAATTGGAAGAAAGGCTAAGAGCTATGTGGATAAAACATTTCAAGGGAATACATTTCACTTCGAATGACAAAATATAATTACAAGTGAGCAGTTAAATCAACTGTCAAAAGCACAGTTACAGCTGTCTTTTTTTTCCCTGTAAATTTTAAATACAGTGATGTTCTTTTGCCAGCTTTCCCAGCCTGTCTGACCTACTGTGCTCTGCTTTGGTTTTAGCTGCAGGCTCCACTAGGCTGGCTCTCATTGCTCCAAGGAAGACTGTACCCCTCATGTATTTTCCTCTCTTTTCCTCCTTTGTATCCCACCCCATGTACTTAGCTAGCAGGTCATCCTCATAACAACATATGCTGCAGATTTCCTTTTTCTCACTGACCCCTACTTTCCTTCCTTAGCAAAGCTGATACTCATTTTGACAGTCAACCACAAAATCTACTGCTTGCAAGACTCTCCCCTGTCTGTAAGCCAGATATCCAGGGATCTGCAGTCTCCTGCTTCGGTCCCTGAGAGATCCCTCTACATCAGATGCCTCAGCTTCCTCTTCTGTACTCTTTCTATTTTTACTCTCTGCCCCATAGCCCTCGTCTTCTTCACAACTTTGTAGTCATAATATTTTATCAACTATCAGTTCTTATTCCCCTTCCTATCTGAGATGCCTGAACTTCTGATAACAGTGCTTTTTGTGGTTTAAATATCTTCTCTCTTCTGCTGGGCACAGTAGTCTTGTGGTTATGGTTCAGGTCCTCTCAGCCAGAGCACTGCTCTGTTCCCTGGACAACCTCTGCTATCACTGCAGTGCCAGACTCCTCTATCAGCCCGTACGTAAGGAAACCTGGGAAGTGTAAGCTTAACACTGCAACATCTGCACCCACAGCATACACTCGCCAAGAGGATTTTGCTTGTCTCCCTTTGCATTATTGCATGCTATCTCATCTCTCAGTTTAATGCTGCTTCTTCTGGTACTGCCTATCTCAGCTAGACAGTCAGCTCCTTGAATCATAAGCTTTTATGTATAAGCTATCTAAACAGCACACATACACTCAAGGTGTCCCTTCAAATCTAAGCACATATATTACTCTCACAGTCAAAATAGGTGCTTTTCAGGGAGGAGAGACAGGACTAAATAGCAGCATATGGTGATTTTCCCACCATATCATTACTTCTAAGAGCTCACAGTCGTATTTCTGAGGTCTGGTTTGTAACCAGAGACTGGGTGCTTACACACACGCACCTGCATTTGTCTTAATATACACACGAAGAGCTGCGAGTGACTACTGCCAGGGCCCTGAGAGCACCCCCAGCACCAACTGTCCCTGCCTGGACCCTTGGGGTTTCCTCCATCCTGCCCAGGCCCTGGACCCCATTTCAGCCCCAAGGAGCCATCAGTCCCTGCTCCAGTGAGGCTGCAGCAGGGCTGGTCTCCAGCTCCCCACAGCCCTGCCTGGCCATGGGACTCTTGAGCCAGACCCACGCCTCAGCTTGGCCTTGGCTCTTCCCCACTGCCCTGGGCAGCCACCCTGGGGCTGTGTCTGAGTCCAGATCCTGAGCCTCACCCACACGCTGATGGGCCTGTCCCCAGGAAAGTGCCCGATGACCAGGGCTGGGGTTGCCCTGGTGACCCCCAGCTGCCCTGCTCCTGGCTGGGGTGGTGGGACAGGTCCTGGCTCTCCCATGGAGAGCCCCTGGCCCCACAGGGCCCTGACAGTTGTACCCCAGGGTCCAGCATTTTCTGCAAGCTTTCACAGAGGAAATTCTGGTAATTCTGGAACTCTGCTGCAGGTGCTACACCTGGGTCACCTCCACGCTTGTGCTCACAATGAAATTACCAGAATCTGCTGGATTTTCATATCATATACAGAATTTTGGTACTTATATTTGTGAAGGGCTTTTTATACTGTACTGGTGCAAAAAAACCAACCCACCCTACATCTTCTGTCATCTCATATTTGCCTTGCTGTCCAGTTTATCACACTGCCTCCTGGTCAAGGCTGCACCATCCTGATGCTCCTGAGATGTCAGATTGTCCCCTCCTCACACCAAAATCACACAATGCCTCCCATGTTCAGCTAGATGCTGAATGCTGATTTCCTTGACCGTAAGTAATAATCATGGAGGAAACACTTGATAAGCAATGTATTGTGAAACTGCTATTCTATTAAAAACTTCTGTTCCCACAGCTTTCCTTGAATGAATTTTCTGTCATTTTTTAGAGGAGTCACCTTTTACAAAGCACCTCCAGGTCTACAGGCAGGATTTGAAGTGTGCTCCATTGACCAGTAGCAGCAAAAAGATTTTCTTTGCAAATAAACTAGATGTCAACCGCACTACATGCATACAGTTTCTAGGAGAGGCACAAGCTTAATTTTGACCCTACCAAGGGAACAAGCTTTTTGTTCTCATTCTTTCAGCTCAGAGTAACCAGCTCCTACCTAAGCACATGAGGTCCTCAGGGCTCTTGGAACTGAGCATCAACCACCCCTTTTGCATGCCACTGGCATTGCTTCATCTCCTCTGCTCAAAGGACCTGCTTGTGGTGGACTTCACCATCAGCTCATGCTGGCATGGTTCACATGTAGAGGAAGGCCTGTGCCAGCACTTGTGTGAGCTGGATGCTGTGATAGGACCTCCATAAAGATGTACCTCTAGAGTCCTGCTGTGAGATCCAGTGCTGGAAATGAATGGTGGAGTTCACAAATGCCCTAGGCATGGTCTTAGTTCCTGCCTCCAACAAAAAGATGACATTTGTTAAAAGCTTATCATCCCATAGGACACTCCAGAACAACCTCAATGCCTCAAGCAGTCCTAACCTCAAAAGCAATCTAAAGAGCTGGGACCAGCGTTACACTGCTATGGTGTCTGCTGGCTGCTTTCACCGAGTATGGGGGCAGTTGTGGGCACAGCTGGCTGTGAAATTAGCTGGAATGGGGAAATGAGAGAATCATGAAAAAAGCAAAAGGAAAAAGGCTACAGAATTCACAACAAATATTTCAGTCATGGGTTTGTATGCTTGTATTCTGTCCCAGCCTCCTCTTACTTATTAGTAATAACTCCTCAGTAACAACTCCTGACTTTAGGAATGGGGAGTTGTCTGATTATGTGCATATAAAATGTCTAGCACCCTGTGCATGCTATATAAATATTTCATAATGTTCCTAATGACGTGACAACACTATTCACAATTTTCACAATTATAATTTTCATCCTAGCCAAATAGACAGATAGAAGCTTTATCCATACTAAATGAAAAACACCATAAAAAATTATAAACAGAAAACAAAAGAAGCAAAAGTATCTTTTTTTCTAACATATCTGAATCTCTGACCTATGAGCTGTAAGCACTTTTGTTTCAGGCTCAGAGTGTGAAATGAGTGGAACCAAAACTCTGCCTAAACAGGAAGAGTTCAGAGGTCCCCAAAAGTTGCCTGTTCAATTTACAGGGGAGAAATAGTGTACCAGCCGAAGTAAAACCTTTAGTTCGGTGATATTTATACTGTCAGTTTAGGCCATCTTCCAGATGAAGTATGTATAATAGTAGTAACAAAGATTATTACTGCAGGTTAATTGCATAACTGCAAGTGTATACAGTTGTTTAAATAACACTGCTGTGAACACAGATCTGCTTGCCCACTATCACTGTATTTTAATATGCTCTCTTGCAGCATGAATTATGATTAATGAATTTCTAGGTGAATGGATTACAATATTGTGATTAAATGTAATACATTAAAATGTCTCTGCTGGTATCTCTGTGTTAGAAAGGAATTAAGGTGATTCTTTAGTCTTTGTTTGTGTGAGGGTTTCTAAAATGAATTTAGCAACTGCATATATGATAGTTTTGGAAAATTGGAAGAGGTTTCTTCCAAATAAAACTTCTCATTAAAACATGTAAATAATTAATAGGGAAGACACTATACCTTCCTTTTAGAGCTTCCGAACTGTGACTTTTGGAGTGTGTGCATTCTATCTTTGGGGACTTAATACAGAATTTTTCCATTTGTTTTCTTCTAAGTCATACCTTGGTGTATTAAAACAAACCCACCTTATAACACCAGTTCACTGAAGTGCTTAAGTACCATGTATCTCCACTACTATCATATACGCAAAGCTTTGTATAGGCTTGTTTTTCTCATGAGAGCAGGGAGTTTATGATCATTTCTCGTGCACTGAGGAAATACCTTGTTTTAAGAGGCTCATCATTAAATCTGGCAACAAATCTAACTTAACTCAGTCACAGCTAAAAATGGAACCATTGACTAGAAATAATAAATAAAGAATTAAATTATTTTAAATACTTAATATTTTTATAAAGAAAAGAGTTTAATTTCGTCTGAAGCCTTGAAGTTTTCTTTGCACCAGTGTTTTAGTGAAAAGATTATCATTCACCCTATTTTCTGATTAGAAGTATGTAAAAGAAACATACACATCCTGATTTTTTAATGTTTTTTTCTTTCTGTCTGATCATAAGAATGTCATTTTCCCTTTGGCTTTTTGTTTTGTTTGTGTTTTACTTTGGTGCTCATAAGCCACATAAAAACAAAAGCCCAAATAACTATTCCAGCCCAAGGATACAGACTGAAGACTAACAAATTATTCAGTTTTCAAAAGATTTATATTTCAAAGGTTGATGTGCTATGTTGCAAGTACAACTGATGGAGTACATTCTCTTTAAATATTGCATTCTAGTCTCAAAAGTCAAAAAGGTGCAACCCTTCTGCAAAACATTGACGAAAAACTCCACTAAATTGTTTGTTGCACCTTCAATTCCCTGAACAGTGGTCCTTTAATATTTTTTCTAATAGGAATCATAGATCCAGGCTGCAGCATACTAATGAGTCTAAGCCTACCAATTACATTTTGCTCTCCATTTCAGATTAAATGATTGTCTGTCTACGCATTCATGCAGCCCACCCCCTCCCCACACCACGGTGTCCTGGTTTTCAAAAATAGAAATAATAACAATAATAATGTACTGTATCTTTCCAGTTAGCTACAACTCTATATGCTTTGTTAGGCTAATGATAAAGAAAATGCTTGAATCTCAATGTTATGGTAGCTGTATCATGAGGATAATCAACTTGCCATGCATCCCTGATGCTTTGCACAGCAGAACAGACAGACAGGCTTTATCAGAAACAGCAAAGTGCATATAGAAAATAAAAATAACCCACAGATGAAACAGCAGAAGAAAGCTGATGGGTAAAACAGTAAAACTGCTTGGAATTTTATACTTTATTCTTTTCCTTTGGAAAAGACTTTTTTCCATGAAGTGTCCTTTCCATTATTTGCCTTTTGAAGAAGATCCCTTCTAGCTTTCTAGTGTGCCTTTTCTCCACAGCCCTGGTCCAGAAGATAACTGGGATAGCTGCTGTCTGTACTCCATTCACCCTAGCTGCCAGAAGAGCAGTGGTTTGGGGTGTTCAACTTCCAGCAACACATGGGAAGGTTACTCTCAGTCTCACCCCCTTGCCTGCCAGATGCAAGTGGACACCCAACCATGCAAAAACATTACACCTCCTTTGAGCTCAAAACTTTTACATCTGCAAAAGCAAGGAGGTTGAACCAGACCCACGCCTCTCATGATCTGCCCTCCACTTCTGTATGCCTGGTCCTCATCCTGGCCATCAACACTGTACTTGGTATTGTGTTAGTTGTGCCAAAACCGTAACTACACTAACTTGGGACTTTCAAATGGTAACACAGGCTTTTCTGTCAATAGAAAAATGTCCCCCAGCCCAAGTCTTAGCCTCTTGGGTTTCACAACAGATGGGGAAGTAAGAGAAGGACAGTGAGACTGCAACTGTAGGCTACTTTTATGAGAGCCAGAGGTTGGGTTAATGTAGAGTAGCTGTAGGAAATGTTTGACAGAGACTTGTAAGAGATGGTTATAATATTCCAGAACTTGAAATTCACATGCATCCAGGAATACCATGGGCAGGGTTAGGGCAGGACTGCATATAGACAGGTTGCATAAGATCAGAGGCAAGCTAAAGCCTCTCAACACACTTGTCTTCTCACACAGCACTGCCTTAACATACATTCAGTCCCTGATCTGCAGGAAATGGAAAGCATGCTTCCAAAGGATATTTCTCACAGCTCATGCTCATAGGTAGTAGCCTTGTTCATTCCCTCCATACTGGGAGGATGTTTTGTGCCAGGGGGATGACTATTTAGTCCTATGAACCTGTAGCAGCCTGCCTGGCTCTGGAATTTTAGAGGATGCAGTATGGGTTGCGGGGCTTTGGTGTACCCATCTTCATAGAGGAGAGGGTCACTATTGCCCGCTGAAGCCTCCCAACACTCACCTTACATGCGGTAGCAGGAAACTAGTTTTAGGTAGACAGCTTCCCCATTAGCCTGTGGGTAGTTGAGGTCTGTGTTGACATTTTGCTGATGGAGACCCTGTGCAGCTGGGGACTGGGGGAAGATACTGAGCAAATATCCCCATTGCTTGGTAAGACCCCTATCTATTGCTGTGCATAACAGGAGGACAGGGCTGGGTCCATTCTGGGAGCTTCTCCTTGACTCTAAGTGCCATGGTCTTGCATTGCCCTTGTCTCAGCTGCAAACCCTGTTCATTGTTATTTAATGAGTTTATCCTGAGCATAACATGCATTTCCCTTCCTTCTACTTTCCTGTGTCTCACCACAGCTGGTCTCCTGCCCTGTCCTAAACTCTTTTGCTCTGCTTTCAAAGCAAGAAGCAAAACACTTCTCTCCAGCTTGATAGCTCATACATGAAGAGAGGAAAATAGGATACCGACAACAGGTTGGCATGATGCCTGAAGAGTGGATGAGGCAGCCTTCAAATTGCCTGAAATTAATGAAGGAGGATGGCTGACCTATACTGTAGAGCCATTCCTGGATTGCTTAATGATGATGAGGAAAGGTAATAAACTTGCTGCCTAAATCATGTATCTCTCACCTTGTCCTGAGACTCTGAAACATTGAAAGACTGTATGGGAAGGATGATTCTGTTTCTCAGCTCCCTTCCAAGGCTGATATATTCCCAAACTCCTTGCTGGCTGTTGTACAAATGTGCTGGCTGGGCAGAAAGTGCCAGGTACCCAATTTCATCCCCATCTAATTCTCATATTGCCAGTTGATTTAGAGGATTCCTGAGCCATCTTCTAGTACAGATTTGCATGACGACTCTGATTGATTATCTTCTCTTCACAGACTCCAGAATGAGAGCAGAATTCACTCAACTGACACACAAGAGCGTGCGTGATTACCCTACAGAAACTAGTGGCAAAACCCCCCACGTGGGTGCCATAGGTAAGTTTTAGAGAAATCACTGTTAGATTAGAAGTCACTAAATGAGTCCCACTGGTTTCATATCAACCATATACACTGTGAGAGTACTAAAAGTGAGCTAACCTACACTGGGGCTAATTTTGCCTGGTAAGCACAACTGAAAAAAAATCCCACCACACAACATAAAAATTACAGGTATTCTGTCTGTCCCCTCAGAGTTCAACTACATAAACTGCTGAACTGGCACAGCTGCAGGAGGGAGCAGAAAGACCTCACAGGGGAGGGAAAGGGATGGAGATTTGGTGGTCTGCATTGGGAGTTTTCTAGGGCAGATCGCCAGATGCTGGAGAAAGACTGTGCCATTGGGGAAGACCACCTTTGACAGTTCTCCAGCCACCCTGTTTATCCTCCCTTCTCTCCAGGGTGCCAAATGCCAAGTCAGGCATTTTGACACCTATGGAGGGTCAGGATCAGGAGACCTTCAAAAGAATGAGCAAAAGAAAAAAAGATTATTTTTTCTTAAAGTGATCAGTGGCAGGCAGGTACTCACCTAACAACCCTAATTTGGACTGGATCGAACAACCTTGTTGAAAAAAAGAGTCCTCAGGGAAGCTCTGCTTTGATTACAAGTGCAAAGAGACATCGTGGTCAGTTGCAGTTTTTCTTTGACTTCAGTGAGAGTAGAATTTCACCCAGTGAGTCTGTTTAATTGGCATTTACTATATTCAGATACTTTTTACATTTCATTCCCTGCAAATCTACTACTGTCAACTTCCAGTCAGGAATACAGCACTGGCTGCAGCCATCAACATGGATAACTCTACTGCAGGAATAATTTTACTCTCAGGTTAAAACTTACTCAACTGCATCAATAACCTATCTGGAAGAAGAGTAATTTGCCAAGGAAGGTTAATTGTCAGTCAGAGGGTCTGACTTATATGGAAAGGTGAGAAATCTAAATATGACTAGGTTGGCCAAACACTGGTGGGAGGATACATGAATCATCCAGAAGTACCAGAAACACCTGAACACCAGATGGAAAGGAGTTGATTAAAGTGGTATCACAGGTAAAAGTAGGAGCAGTAGTTGGATCATCTTTTCAGAAATGATACATCTACAGCTAAATATAAAACCAAGCTTTGATAATGAAACTTGCTATATAGGAGTAGAGTTTTTCACAGCAAGCCATTAAGTCCTGTCTCCTGGAACCTTAAACCTAGACTCAGAAAGTACCTTATAAGGCAGCAACAAAGCTGCCACAGCCTCCAGTATGGAAAAGATGACCCAATATATCTTTTTCTTCCTTAATTTCTATAATTCTATGAGCTTTCATATTTTGAAAATAGAATTCATTTCTGTTCATTGAATGCTGATACTGCCTGTTGTCTTGTGAAAGCAGAAACCTTTCCCCAAAAAGTTTCAGCTGCCCTTTATTGCAGTCTTTCGTCACTGTCACATCATCGTCTTCAGGCTATCTGCACCAGGAAAAAAAAATGTTTAGGAACTAAGATTAATAACAGGTTTATTGGAAGGGGTGAAAATGCAATAGGATGCATGATTCTTAGCCTCTAGCTGTTAATGCAGCATCTGAAATACGTTGGCACTCTTTGCCTGTGGAAACAGGAATGCTGTTTCTGCTGATACTGGAAATGCAGCACATTCACAACACTGCTCTGAGAAGACAAGTAATTGTTGACCAGTTGCTATTAATAAACAAAGAAACATTGACTTGGAGTATAGCAGTGCTTTCTGAGAATGACATTTTTTCCAGTTTATCTAACCTACCATATTATTTTAGCACTCCTGAAATGCCGTGTGTCATTTTTAAAATGAATTAAGGTTGAAATGGAGTAGAACAGTAAAAGAAACAGTGGAAATGGAAAGGAATTCTTGATTAAAACAGGAATGACTGAAGCTAGATTTACTAAAAAAGCTTGCTGTGGAAGAAAACTGCTCTAACAGGTGACTTCCTTTCCCTTAGTACTTACTATGAACTACACTCTCAGAGAGAAATCAGAATTTCAACAGGACTCAGTAGGGCCAGAAAGGTGACACAAAGGAGAGCTGGACAAATTGTGAATAAATTCTCTGAATATTTTCTCCTGCCTCCTTTTTCCTCCCCTCAGTGACAACAAATCTTTATCCTACCTATTCACTTATTCTTGTGTATTGTGTGCTAAATAGTTAGTCCAAATTTCACGGAGTGAAATTTGTTGCATTGGAAAATAATTGCTCAGTTGGGGGTTAGGAAGGGGAATGTTTTATTACCCATCTTGGAAAAGGAAATGTGTTTGGATCATTAAGCCATTCTTTTCTCTCTGGATAAAATCAGATCAGAGGGCACTGGAGACATGACAGCAATGGGAGCAAAGATAGATGGACACATACACAGATAAGATGAATGGACAGATATGACAGATGCTGATAACAGGGTTTTAATATCTGGGGTAGAAGAGATTACAAAAACTACAGTCTTCCTCTGGCCAGATATGGAAACTGTTTTCTGGAATGTTGCATTTGGTGTTAAGAATTCTGTAAAAGCATTAAAGTGATCTGATGTATATGATTTATAATAACTATAAAGAAGCTACCAGCCTGTAAATGGAAAAATGGAAAGGCTCTGAGGAGCAGAAAATCATGGGACAACAGAAATAATTTGAAAAATAGTATCCTCGAGTAATATAGACACTTTCTCACAGGTATCTCCAGAGAAGAAACTTCTTACTGAAATACACAGCAATCTTGTATCTAGTCCCTATAACTGATTACATCATCCACTATATTTAGAATAACTTCAGTGCAACCATGGAAACTGCTTTTCCTTAAACTCACATTATTCCATTCAACGTCAGTTGACACTATAGAAATACTTTCAGAAGCTCACAAAACAATTAATGTATCACTGTTATTATATGCCCATTTATATAGCAACGTAGTTTTTGTCTTTTCTTGAAGTATGCATTATGTATACCCAGAGATGTCAGATTTCTGACAAAGACTACAAAGAGACAAATGCATGGAATAGAGTGTGCATACAAGACTACAGGAGAATTCAGAGTACATCCTCTGTACTTTGCTTTTAGCCCAGCTGCCTAAGGAAAGGGCTCATGTTGTCAAACTGCATGCCCATGTCTGTGTGTCTGTCTTTCCCATGTAAGTTTTGAACCCAGTTTCAACCAAATTTGTCAAAGACAAAAAGAGGAGATTTTTAATCTCCCACAGTGTTTGTAAAGATAAACAGCTATGCAGAAGGAAGTCTTACCAGTGATCCCAGTGAAAGACTAATAAGGACAATCCTTATTAGACCTAGGAGAATCTACAAAAAAGAGGCTGCATGATTTCTTCAAGTCATGGAGCTACTTATAATAATGATAATAATATTAGAAACCAAATAAATCTATATCTATACATTGCATCACAAAAATACAAAAATACTTTCTTTTGTTTCTTTCTTTCTTTATTTAAAATGCAGCTTTGCAGAAATCACTAAGAAATCCCAAACAACTATCAGAAATTCAGAAAAATCCCAGAAAACCTAGAGAGGAATTCAGAAAAACACTTACAAGCAGAAGTCCCAGGCTCATCCTTCTGAACTGAAGGCAAGGAGGTACAATCATTTTGATATGAAATTGCTTTAAATTTGTGCAAGTGATTATCTGAGACTAAAAGATAAAGTTAGAACTAGGAAACAAAGTACTACAAGGTAAGTAGAGATGCCCCGTTTTCACAGTGCAGGAGTGTTACCATGAGGTCCCAGATGCACCTGTGCTCTTCAGCATATTTAGAACTGAGCTATAAATGGGAACAAAGAGACCACATTTGCAGGCTACAGTTGATTGTGAATAATTGCAGAAGGATCTACTGATGTTATGTGGCTGAGTGATAAAATGGCAAATTATATTCTGTGGTAATAAATATGAAACAGAATATGTGTGTGGGAAATTATCCAAACTATACATGTACAGGGATGAGCTCTAACTTAGCAATTACTACTCAGAAAGAGATACTGGATTTGTAGACACCTCAGCACAAGGCAGATCAGATATTCAGAGTTATTGGAAAAGTTATCAGAGCAAAACAGAAAAGACCTTTATGTCACCTACAAATTCAGGGCACACATACATTTTTATGACTGCTCACAAGCAATGTGAGAAAACTGGCTAACATGAGGAGGAAGAAGAAAACAGAAAGCCAGGCTATGGCATCCTTTCAAAAAGAGAAGAATAGATGAGAATTCCTCAGCCTGGAAGAGAGTCAGCAGAAGGGTGGTGAGATTAAAGCCTACAGAGACATGAATTGTATGGAGAAGATGAAGGGGGAGTGACCTCCTTCACACTGGGGAGAGGATGAAACAGGAAGAAGGGAAACAGCCTTGACCCCCACTTCCACTTCGTGTGAAAGTCCTGACAGTGGCGTGTCTTTTACATCTGTCCCAAGTCCTGTATCCTGTCTCTGAGTGGTGTTAGCTAAGAATGCACTGTCGCATAAAGAGACTACAGGAAAACAGAGTAATCATTACAGAAGCAGGAAAGAGAGGTTTCTGGTAACTACATATATAAGTGAGCAAAACACTCACCAAAGACATTGCTTTTAATCCATTAGAGCTTCATGGGTAGCGTGCTGTCACTAACAATATCTCAATTCTGCAGTAGCATCATGGCAAGACCAGCTGGATACTTCAACTGAGTGGCACAGCACTTGCTTTGAAAAGACCACAGTGTTTCAGCATTTTAACCCTTTTTCTCAATAACAGCAGCCAAAACTTGCTATTGGCTACACCTACAATTACCAAGTTGTGGCATGGGACCAGACCTGTAGGACAAAACGGATGGTGCTGAAGATCTGATATCTTCAGTACATGGTTTGGAGAAGTGAAGGTGCTTCAGCTTAGCTCTAGTCAAGTCCCATGGTCTGAAGTCAGCAGATCTCCTGCTGCCCTTCCTCTGCTCCTGGGAGGGCACCCAGCCCTCCCAGCCCTGCTCCAGGTCTGTCCTGGCACCTCTCTTTGTGCAGCCAGGTTGTAAAACAGGTTGCTGAAATGATCTAAATTAAACATAACCAAGCAGAAAAATCTACGCAAAATATTGCTTTGCTGAAAATGATGGCCAACAGCTTGCCAGCTGCTGGGTGGGTTTTGTCCACATGACTTCTGTGGGAAAGCAGCCAAATGAATTTTCAGTGCAGTGGCTGAGAAAAGGAGGACAAAATGGAATGATACTGATAGTCAATTGCTCCAGCAGCAGGATGTCCCTGAAGCAACCAGAAAGAGACACCTAAAATTCAGTCCTGCAGTGTTGAGTGTTGGGGTCCCTTACATAGTATGGAATAGGGAATGAGTCCTTTCTGCAGACAGGAACTCTGAAAATCCTTGATGGTGGCAGATGACATTCTGCAAAAGCTCCCATATTGAACACACAAAATCCATAAGCATTTCAAGTTGAAAGAAAATTATGACTCACATGTAGTAGATTGATTTTCAAACAAAATGACTCTGTCAACTTTTATGTTTTTCGCAAACTTTTCCCAAGGCACCAATCCCTGTTCAATCTTAGGAGTCTCAAGGATGTTGGCTTGAAAAGCATAACCTTCCAAAATATTTTGCAAATGTTTCATGGTATGTCCACTTGTACCAGTGGAATTCTTTAACAAAAAAATCAGATTGTTACCAACATCCAGAAACTAATTAGGAGGGAAAAGTACATTTCAAACTGCAAATATACCTTTTTATACTCCCAGAGCATTACAAATTGAATGACAACTTGATTTTCAACCCCCACCCCTTTCTGTAATATTAAAAATGTGACTAGAAAATAGTATATCACCAACCTGAAACCTAGTTTTACAAATACAAGTTTTAGCCTAAGGCAATAGTTTCAAACAGTCAACTGGGAAATCCTGAAAATAGGGGCTGGAATGTCCTCCTGAAGTGGAGAGGCATCCTGAACTAATGCACTGGCTGCATGTTGATGTTTTGTTGTAACATCTTATTCCTTCTAATGGGGCAGAGTTGATTTCAGATCTACATTAATTTGCTAAGAAAAGTCATTAGACACCTCCAAGTCATTTGCATGTCACTTTAATCCTTCAGTGTAACATAGACAGTTCCATTGTCCCACATAATATGAACCAGCTGAATGGATTCCAATTTATCAAGAAACTATAAATTGCAAAATATCAAGCTGAAACAGCAGTAACAAACCCAGTGATCACTGTCCCATACATTTTAGATTGTTATTTAAGGCCTCCTGGGAGATCAATGATGTATAACCTATTTCTCAGGATTCCTGCCAGCTATATGAACTCTTTGCAACTGCTTTCACTCATATATTATGACTTGTTTATGATACTGAAGAATAAGTGATGGGATCAGCATGGTCATGGTGGAATGGGAAATGATGTGGAAATTGTCTGGAAAAGGTATAATTTTTTTTCCTGTCTCTATGTGCATATACTGAAGGACAGTGCTATTACTAGCTTCTCCCACAGGCATCCCATTTAGGTACCTTGCACATTGTGTTTAAACCTAGATGTTCCCTCTTTGTGAAAAATACTGTATCTGGGATACTAATTGACTCCTAAACAATAATTACAGAATTCAGATTCAAGATTTAACTTTAAAATTAAATTTAGAAGTTACCAAGAGGGTCTGCCAACAAAACTTTAAATCTGTGGATTTCTTCACAGGTTATGTGGCTGCCAGGCAAGCAATACCCCACTTGACAGCAGTTGATATAACAGCTCATTTCAACCTCCACTCTGTCCCTGTCTGCTCCCGCTGGTGCATACAGCTTCCAGGAACCAAGGAGACTGAATCCCTCAAACAGAGATTTCCTGCTCCAGCTGCTGCAGACGAGATGGATCCAACAGGTTCTTTTGGGGAAGTAACACACCAAGTTCCCACTGAACAGGAAATTTGTAATTACACCTCCATTATTTTCCCACTTCCTCAACCAGCACTTCTCAGTGAATAAGCCAAGCCTCATCAACAAGACACTGGAAAGAGCAAGCAAAACGCAAAGGCAGTTGCCCTCCTTCCCTTCTGTAGGAGCAGCATCTGATAAGGAGGCTTGGAAAGCAGTTGTGGCTAAAAATGTCAGGGAGGACAGCTCTGGGACCACCACTGGCAAAATTTCATACCCCTTCTTTCTGATCCTTCTCAAAGCCAGGCTCCCTTGCTCTGTGTCCCGCTCCTATGTCATATGTGTTCATAACCTCCTGTGCAGCCCTCAATGTTGTCAGCACCTTGGGAGCACATCTTGCACTCTGACAGCAAAGGGAATCGTGTCCTTTGGGAGGCTGCTGTATGCAAGCTGTTTTCAACATTATACCACAGATTTCCTGAAAGGTTCATACTATCAGTACAATTACTCCCATTTTACAGAGGACATAACTGCAGCTGAGAGCTTACTGATTTTCTCAGAGATTTCTCATGTGAATTATATTTTTAGCTCAGGAATACATTTAAGTATATATTTAAGTCCACTTACACTGCTCTCTAGGACTACACTATTAAAGACTTATTTTAAAGCCCACTTTAAATCCTGCTGATTAAAGTCCATGCCTATATGGCTTTCTGAATAAGAAAACTTCACCAAATTGGAGTCTTGCGTATAACATGAAATGAAATGCTGTTCACTATAGGCACCCAACAGAGCAAGGAAATATATCAAGGGCTTTCATACTTGGTGTCAGACATGATCAGATTCGTCTTGGGTCTGCCCTCTGAGCAGAGAAAGTACCAGCAGATTGGAACTGTAACACATAAAATAAGAGAAATAAACACGACGGTCTCATCTGATAATGAGAATGCAATGTGTTTTCTGTCGCCTTCCTTTCCCACCCCAACAGAAAAATCTATTTGTTTTCCACAAAGCTTTAAAGCATAATAAACCCATTTGTCTAATAATGGAAAGTTTCATTTCCCATTGTTTGCAATGCCTTAGCATATCCTGCATCATTCCTACAATGTAGTGAGTTTTGTAATCAATATGGTCCTAACAGTGCTTCTGTGACAAGGTGCTTTAAATGATTATGCTCTATCGTCATTTCCCATGCAACTTGTCTGCTCCCTCTTTCTTCTCTCCCTGCACAATGACTTGCAGGATGCAGCCAGAATGAGATATTTATAAAGCCGTCACGTTATTTCATACACACAGATATACAGATATCTCACAGCAAAATATTGTACAGTGCATTGAAATAAAAGCCATAATGAGAAGAGTTAAATTGTAGGATGTGTTGCAGTGTTAAATAGAAACTATTAAAGCCTTTCTCTTTTCTGTCACAAGACATGGTATGTATCTTCACAATATTATAACTCAAATAACTATCAAATTATAGTAGTTAGCTTCAAGTTCTGATTCTTAATGTAGTTATCTGTGTCACACTTTTGTAATGCTACATTATAAAGGACAGTGTTGCTTTGACCTAATGGAGAGAGACTAGTTTTTTGAACCTTAGCCCAACATCATGATTATGTCTTGCTCACAGCACTTCATCACAGACATATGCATGCCCAGATGTGCATACACACATTGCCTATCTCAAGCTGCCAACAGAAGTGCCCTCTCTACCAATAAAACATGACCTTTTGAGGGTGAAATCTTGCAACTATGTAATGGCACGCACTCATGCACATTAATTTTAAGAAGTTGGGGTCTTGGCTACAGGTGGAGATGCAAGGAGCAAAGTGGTCACAAGCGGAGATTTGGCAAAGCCATCAGGATTAATAGTCAGAGGCTTAAAGACAAAGCTGTCTGCAGTGTACAAAGGTGGGAAGACCCTCAGCTCCCTGGCCCAGTCAAACCAGAGCATGTCCAGCACCACAGTCTCTGCTGCCATTTGGACTTGGTACTGGTCCTACCAAATGCCCATCACTGTTTTCTGCAACACAGAGATTTTTCTTCTATACGCTTATGCAGCACAGGCTAACACAGTGCTCAGTGCACCCGAGCCAGCTCTGGCTGCGCTGGCTTGAGCACAAGAAACAGCCTAGATGAACTATATGTTGTTCCTCTCCTGCCTTGCTAAGAAACATGTGGTATTGATATAGGCTTCCCACCTAAGCAATGATTTACTTTCTCCTTGCTTAGCATATCAATTCAGATAGGATCAAAGTACTAGCTAACATGGCTGAAAACTAATCAGTTTATAATTTGCACAGGGTACTGCTAGTATTGTACATCATTAATAAATATGACAAAAATCAGACAACTGCTTGCTGATCATTCATATTACATAGGAAATTGACTGAGGATGTAATATAAAAAAAAAAAATCTGTATTCACTCAGAATCAGGAGCACTTTTTCCAATTTTTCTTTTCAAGAGTTGTCCACATCTTAAAAAATATAGCAGAACAGTTGCTTTGATTTTGTAAAATGTCAGCTATCCCTAAGTGGCTTTTTTCTAGGTTAGGAAAAGTATTGACAAGTTTTCTCATTTGCAACTCTAGGAAAGTTCCACAAATCACGTTTTCTGGTATGATTTTAAGTCAATAAATATCAGTCTATACACAGAGGAAATGAGAAGAAAAGTGAAGTAGCTGAAGAGTCATCAAGTGAATTGCTTCTTTTCAAAGATCTACTAAATTAGAACAAAATTTTTAAGACACTGGAAATCACTCAAAAAATGTTGGAAACCGCTCCACATCCCTCCAACAATAAAAATATTTTGCAAAAGGCAATCTGAAGAGCTCATTTTTCTCCTCTGACTGTAAGTATGAGTGGCTTTGAAATATTTTAGCAGAGGTCAAAAGGCCCTCCTAGCAATCCCGTGAGTTTTCCAGTGGAAACAGTCAGTAAATTAAAACCAACAGAAAATTTAGGATGTTGTCAAAGCGCAACCCAAAGGGGTAACCAGGATGCTGGGTTTCTGTGACCGCTGCATGTTGCCAACTGTCTTCTAATTTTGTGCTACAGTCCCACCATAGTGGTCACTCACAGGCTGATCTTGGGGAGAATCTCTCCTGCTTTTCATTAAGCCTTTTTGCCCCTCTGATGCCAGCCACACTGCCAAGTGCCATGCCAGACTACTCATTTCCTCTGCACATCCGTTTTCCCTTCGGCTGCAGGCCAGGCCTCTGTCGCTTTCTGTGGTACCTGGAGCTTTGTAGTGCATCTCTCCTGGGCGACTTGGTGTGATCAAAGGCAGCCACTGTCTGACATGTTCAGCAGTTTCACTGCAGACACAAGGATGTGTTTCATAGTTAAGGTGAAATTTGGGGCTTTCTATGACCATGTCTGGTTAGTCTTTCTCATTAAATTAGAAAATATCAGCAAGGGGAAAATAACTCAGAGAAATTATAAGGTTTTTAAAGGCTAATATCACACATCATATCATTTTTTTAAAATGTTTTGGCTTAGGAAGATCAATTAACAGAAAGAATAAACTAAAATAATCTCTAAGTGCAAGCATCACGGAAAGGACTGAATGCTTAATAATTTCAGGCCATGAACAATAATTGAGAATAATACTTTTTTAAAGTATAATAATATTGAAGGATAACAATGCCATTTTAGCTGGAAAAAGGGGAAGAAAAAAAGAATTTGGTCTGCTTTGATATTTAGGATGCAGTCTTTGACTTTGTTAAGATACAGTTGAAGAAGGAATGAATTATTCATATAAATGTTGCCGTAGTAACAAGCCAGCAAATAAAATAATGAAAGCAGTTCCTTGTTTTTAAGGGGCAAACTACAAATTTCACCCTATTGGTTCTGAAAGTTCAACACGTCGTACACTCTGGGGCAACTATAACTTATGCCTACACCTGTGACATATCAGATCTGCATGATCCCCATTCCCCCTATATGATCATTTTTTAGCATTAAGAGGAGTGCAGAAGCAATCAATTCAGTGAGCTCCATGCCACATGAGATGGGTATTTGACACCCAGAACCTAGTCCTGCAATGTGTGGAGATGGTTTTTTCCTTTCTTTTTCTAAAAATCTAGATAGCTCCATTCAAAATACTTTTTTAAAAGAAAACGAAGGCCAAAAAGCAAAGCACACCAAATCAGAAAATTTCAGTGCAAAAATGATAATGAAAAGATTTTCAAATAACACATCCTTGTAGAAAAGGATGCAGATACATAGCTTGGCATTTCCAAAGCAATTAAGTCAATTACGGTGAAACCAACAAAAGGAAGAGAGTAGGGTTTTTGTACTGCCTAGTGAAAATCAGAGCCCTGTGCTTGAAACACAAGCTCCCACTTGGTGCCTGAGGAAAATTCAGCATCTAAAACTGTCTCAGCTGACACAGTGAGACTCGGTTGCCTGAAAAAAGGTAATGGACAAGAAGGAACCATCCCAAGCCTGATGGCTTGGGGGACAGTGAGATGTCAAAAGTGTGACCACTGGGACAAGTATCTCTGCCCCACATGCCCAACCAAGGAGCCCTGTGGGGTGAGGCAGTGGGCAATGCCTGATCTGGTCTGCTGCAGGGTGCTCAGCCTGGACAGGGGGGGACACATATAACTGGGAGCTGAGCCATTAATCCCTCCAGAATGATGGTGGGGCTCTGGACACTCACTGGGGAATGGGGACTCCAATATTTCAGAGAGGACAGGGCTAAATCTGAACACTGGTAGACTGTCTGGTGATCTTGGATGATGCTACTGGCTTTCAGAGCTCTCCCTGACCCCCTTTTCCAGGGGATGTGCATACACACAATTGCTCCTCACAGCTGCAGGTTCCTACACTCATACAAAAGCATTTGCTACTCTATATTTAGTGTGTAAAATGGGGTTGCTCTTCAGCTGGAGAACAGCAATACAGCTGGAGACCAGGGCACCTCAGCAAATGCTCACCAGTCAGTGTGGACAACCCATGACACAAGACTCGTTTTCCTGAAAGTTTTTGTAGTTTTAATCGTATGTGCTTTGGTTTATTCTGCAAGTCTATTTCTATTCAGCTTTTTCTCATGTCATTAAATATCAGCTCAACAAGAGTATTTGGCTCTGTAAATAAACCTGAGGCTTGGCTAGGAGCAATACTGGTTTATACCACCAGAGAACCTGGCATATATTCTTTCATATTCTCTCTCTCTTTTTTTTTTCCTCTCCTGTTTTTTTCCTGAAAATATTTCTTTATTTTAAGCAACTGTACAAAATATCGTGGAAGACAGAGTGCAATGCAGTATCTTTGTAACACATTACTTAATGTCCTAGGTGTAATCAACTGAGACATTCTCTAGCAGTGGAGAGTTTAAATAAGGGTCAGATTGATGCCAGGAAAAAAAATTCTTCTGCTTTCTAAGAAGTTTTTAAAAAATATATGTATATTTTTGGCCAGAAAATTTAATATGGATGGGTGCTTTTAAACACAGCATCAGTATATCCTCTGTGTCTGGTGTTTCTCCCTTCATTATCATCTAAGCTTGGCTTTACAGACTACCTTACATCAGATCATTTCAAAGCAACATCTGTTGGTTTCAAGGTTAAGCTTGCTGTTACAATAAAACACTGCTAAAATGTTAGCTCTCTATAGAAATACATTGGCCAAGGTCCACTTTATGCACAAATTATTGTCTGGGAATACTGCATAGAAACTAGAAGAAAACATAAGCTAAATTACAGGGCTATTTGTTTAGAGCAATCACTTGTTTACTATAGCTTCAGTCTGAGAACACTGAAAGACCCTGGCTTTACACTATTTTTGAGTTTGTGTTCATGTAACAGCAGGCTGATGTGAGCGTTCGCACTTCCCCTGTGTGACAAACATCTTGTCAGTCAATGCAAAGGATAGGCAGGGATGGATGAAATGGGGCCATGGCCATGACTTGTAGGGGTGTCACATGGCTGTAAGCCACCAGCGAGTTTGAGCAACTACAAGTAGACTCCCAAAAATGCTGCTGATGAATTATCACAGGCCCATTCCAGGGACAAAGTCTCAGCTGGGGCAGGACTGACTCAGCGGATAAGGAAACAAAAGTATTTTTGTTGCATTTATGGTGGTTATTTTCATTCTGCTGAACTTAATTAATATTAGGCAGACTTATGGCAATTTTCATCTTACCAATTTACCTTGCTTGTTATACATAAAACTGCCTTTTATTCCACCTAAGCTATTTATTAGATCAACTTGTGAGGGTAGTGATGATTGTGAAGTAGATGACTACGTAGACATTGCCATTGCTACATTTGGTTTTGTGTCTCTGAGTGGGACAGATTAATGCTTGTAACAGACAGCTCCACTAGGATCATGGATTTCAAAAATTCTCCTTAGGAAATAGAAGTTTCATTAGAGGTTAGAAATATAAATTGGTGAAGTGACAGATTCTATGATATGATGGAAGCTCAATTATAAGTGGATAACATAATATAACAAGTGCAGATGAAATCCTATTAAGGTCTGAAAATCCAATATCTCATCTTCCTGACTTTTAATTGATCTTTACACATATTGTCATTGCAGTCAAATATTTGAAATGATTCCTGTACACATAAACAAATGTAAGCACATTAACTCTGTTAATAATTTTAACAAGTAATTTGTATTTCCCATTAGACTGCCTTACAATTTGCTTTACTATAATTAAAGATATCATCAGTGATAAGCTTTAATGTGTTATTTAAAGTCTGCCTGTTTATAAGATTTGCTTTTATCATTAACTGCAGGTTGATAAGATCTACACATACCCTCATTAAGAAATTAGATTTTATGTCTAAAATAAATAGGATGTTCAGGTAGGGAAGGACTGCTGATTTTTTCATAAATCCTAAATATAGATCTTTCTTCCTAAGGTTGATCTGTGGTGAGCCAAGCAAGTTCATTACACCATAACTTTCAGTCTGCTTTACCAGAAAAGCAACACTTTTGCCAAATATCTTATGCTTCACTTGCCATAAAATTGCATGTCTCCATGGTGTCTAGAGTACTGATGGGCAAAAGAAGTTCTTCACATGAAGATAGTTATGTAAACTTGCTGTGGAGAAAGTCACAGGTTGCTTTGCTTTTGGGTGGGGTGAAAAGCCTGAAAGAATGGAAGTCCTTTTGCCTTGGGTTTCTCAAAGCCCAGACAACGGAGGCTTTCAAAGACCCAGCTAGCAAAACAAATGGGATACATACGGTATAGGATACTGGTTAAGTCTTTTGCAAATACTTTGCTGCTTATGCCCTTCCAAATCAGATACAAAACACCACTCCTTTATTCTTGACTAATACAATGGGAATCAATGGACCACCCATCTCTGCTCCTGCTCGGTCTCATGCAATCGTTATGTTCCTCTTAACAGCAGTGCTCTGAACTGACTTTTGAGATTATTTCTTTCATGTTACTTGCCAAGAAGAGAAAGATAATTAATATGTCTGTTTCCAGCTTGAAGTTTGAAGTATTTGCCTGTGGTAGAAATGTGACTTTTGGGAGTCTTTCTTTAGATATACCCAACACTGCCACTTTGTAAACAAAACCAATTTTTGACACCAGCTATGACTAATCCATTGCTTTAGTTCAATAAGTAGAACATACGTTCAGTTCATAATAAAACAGCTGAAATTACCTTGCAAGGCTGGAAAATTGATGAGTGGTTTAGCTTTTTTTTTTTTTTAAGGTTATAAGACTTTTAGACAGAGGTAAATAATGTCCTAGTGAATAAACTGGCAGAGCAGGTGGAGGTGAAAGTAATTTTCCTTAGTTTATTTTTCACTTGTGGCTTGTTTGGAGGGTTTTTTTTGTCCTCAATTTTATTTTAAGGGATGAAACACTTATTCCCCAGCCTCAGCACCTGCTGCTTTACTGTTCTTATTTTTGTGTAGAGAGGAGATGATTTGGACCTTAATTAAAATTGGAATCACTTCTTACCATGGAATGATATTAAACATTTTGCTAGCAAGAATCAGCATGCAGTAAAAACTTTGTCTTGCTGTTTTTTTCATGACACTTTCAAGATTCCTCCAGGAGACAAAAAAAAAGACTACAAAGACATCACCAACAAGTAATAGATTGATGCTTTTCTATTCCACATAGCATTCAGAACAGCAAAATCATTTGCGTCCTCCTTCCCCAAAATCTCAGCTACCCTTCCTCAGTAACTTACATTTTACAATTGTCAAGAGCAGAACAAATTCAAGTATAACATTAACTGAGAACTGTTTAACTATTTATGCTGCTATAATTTTGTATTGATTTTATGTAAACTTTTAACCAAACACAGATTGCACTGCTTAAAGAAGACTTTGGGGAGTTCCTAATAAATTGCCTTTCCGATCTTTAATGGAGCATTAGTAATTATCGGATACAATGTGATTTAAAGTCATTTAGAAGCCACGGAACAGTAGCTTGATACAGTACGTTTCTGTCTCACTAAAAAGTTGTGTTATATGCATTTTATATCTGACAAAAAACACCAGAAAAAATACTGGCAATAATTTATCTTGATTGTAAAACTCCATGTGATCATCGTGATATCACATGCTATATAATATTTTCATCATTAACAACTACTGTAGTGATTTAAGCGTTTCTACAGAAAAAAAGAAATAGTACAGGTAGGGTCAGATGTACAACAGAAGGCTGCAGGACAAACTTACACCTATTTTCAACAAAATCTTAGCCAAGGGAAAATAACCAGGTCCAGAGCAGGTAAGAAAATGAATGAATAAAAACACACTCCTGCTTGCAGTAGTCAAAATTAAAATAGTGTGCCCACAGAAAGATCACAACAGAGAGAGATTATTCCAAAGTTAAGACAGAAATTCTGGTGATGACCAGATCTTTAGACTTTCCCTTCAGTTGTGGGTTAAAAGCCAAGGAAACCCAATGAACGTGTGTCACTGGGTAACAAAGATCACTGGGTAACCAGAAGCTGCTGTGATTCAGCAACTGGACACAAGTGCATTGGAATGGGACACACATGAATGGCCTGACAAGTCCTCTGTGTCTTATCCATTTTGTTTCCAGCCCTGACAGCACCTCTGATGATATTTGCTTGAGATACAAAAGGCTTCACTAATTTTTCCATAGTCCTTCTGTTGGTTACCTGGCACAGCTGGTTTAAGGAAGCTGACTGTGCAGTGAATCGAGGATGTACTGGAGAGAAAATTCACTTTTCTGTGGTGCTATCGCTTTATCTTTTGCTGCTGACAATCCCCATATTTTCAGCAGTCTGTACCTAAGGCAATGACTTTTTATTAGGCAACTCATAGCCATGGGAAAAGGCCCCATCACCTCAGAGCTGCATACAGGCCTAAGAAAAAGCGTTTCCTACCCCTTGTCCCCAGCATCCTACAGATGCAATAGCTTTCAGTTCATCCCTCTGTCTCTGTCACAGCTCACTACATCCACAGCCTGCTTGCACTGTTTACTATCCCCATTCATCTTTTCTCCCTTCTTCACTGCTCATCCCCACATGCCCCTGAATCCCCTACCCCTGTCCCACTCAGCTGCTGATCCCCTATGTCTCAGCCTCCCACACTTGCATTTTGTGGACCCAGCTTCCACCTATACATATTTCTCCATCCAGTATCTGAACCATATCTTCAGTCTCCATTCCCTGTTAGCTGCTTCCACTTTGTCTATCTGGCTGTTACTGCCACTCAATTCTCTTTCATATTTCCACTCTATCCACAGCAAGCACTGCCCAGGTCTGCAATAAATTTCAGCTAACCCATTTCTTGTTCCTTCCATCAGTCTACCCTGATGCCTTTTATCAGTTTCCTCCCTAGGGAATTACTTGCCCTTTACTTGGCCCCTATAACACTGTTGGAGTAACTGTATTCCTATCAAGTCTACTCATCTATCTTCAGCATTTACGGTGCTTGGGTCATTACAGAGCGTAGGTACTAATACCTTTCCCAAGATCACCAATTATCACTGGAGCCACCTCCTTAAAACTCAACCCATTAATTAGATGTTCTTACTAGTAGCCTCATCCCTTTCTCACTACCTCATATATACATTTCAATACCTTTACCAATCTACGAACAAAGGAACAAGCCTGCAGAACTTGTATTTGTAGGTCTTTTCTGCCAAGCACAGCTGAACAGGCTGCCATGAGTAACAATACCCCCGACTTGCTTTGCAGATTGCCAGATCCCCAGGCCTGGTGCACAGTCCATAAAAATCCATCCATTGACTTGAGCGATCAATGAATAGGGTCTGCTGCCTTATTTCTTTGTTTGTTAGAGCAGACAAGAGCAACACGATTAAGCAAACATTCTTAAGATTTAGGAGAGGGTTTTTTTTTAACTGCTCATTTCATGGTGGACCATAACTCATGGAGGTCACAGGCCTGACTCGAAAAAGCAGAAAGCCCACAAATATTCCATAGAGCACTCGCTGGTAGAAACACAAACGTTCACAGCCAGCAAGCAGCTAGCTTACCTCATCCATTACCTCAATCAGCGTATTCCCATGTGTGCAGGAACCTTCTTAGGTAGATCTAAAATGAGACAGTGATTGATTATGGAAGGAACTGTTATATAACTTAGACATTATCTCGGTTTCTACAACCTTAATCACAAAGTTTCAAATGCATTCAAATGACAAACCAATTTAAAAACAATTTGACTCCCAAGACAATCACAACAGGGAAAGACTTTAAACTGAGCAGGTATTACAATGCAATTAGCACAATTAACCCTTTGTCACAGCAGCAAATCAAGAGTTTCCACCTCTTAGTGTTTCTTTAAAATGTCTGCGATTGGAAAATTGACTTCCAGCAGGGAGGAGTTAACACTATGGCAATCTCTTCCTTACAGATTTTTAACAGTCACCAGGTGGCAAAATCTATTTATACACCATATGTTTGTAATAGGATCTCAATTTGTAAGATACAACATTAAATTTCTTGAATGAATATACTGAACAGAATAGCATGGCAACTGGAGCCGCAATAACATGATGAAACATATTAAAATTGGTGTTAATATAATAATCAGCTGTGTTTTGTTCCATATGGCAATTTATATTAACAGTTAAGTTAAACCCCATCTGTTTCTTCAAAAGCTGAATGTAATAAAAGAAGAAAGGTCATGATCATGAACTTTGGTCTTCAAGTCACACTGCGTGTATTTAATAATGAATGTATAGCTTACTGGTTTTCTATATGATATGTGCCAAGTTAAAAGGCAAGTTTTTTCTGCATGTAAAAAGTAGCGATTTTGGAGGGAATCTTGCTCCCTATCTCCTAACTTATTGAAGAGCCTTGAGGAGGTGCACAGATGGCAGCAGAATGGTCAATGGCAACATAAAAAGCAGACCTAAATTTTTCCTGCACTGAAGATCCTGTCATCTCAGGGTACACCTGATTCTGCAGCTATGACAAGACAAATGGTATATTCCACACATCTAACAGGTGTGCTGTGCTACGCTTCTATTGTACTGGAATGCACTGACAGTACAGCAATGGAGAACATTTGTCTTTATAACAACTGACAAGATGCATGATTACCGCTGTAAGGGTATCAGGGATGAAAAAGGGAAGGCCCTGTCCATGAGTCTAGTTATTAGTCACATGCTGAAATGCTGACCAAGTCTAGGAGAGTAGGAATTATTTGTAAAATTGCCTTTGAAGAATGTTATCTCCCACCCCACTTCCAATAAATACATAAACCAGATCTCACCTGCACCATATTTTTTTCATATTTTTTTGGTGAGAATTTCTGGTAGTTTTGTAATTTAGCCAAGTTCAAACTATTAATGGCCACCTGAAATTCATCACATCTGTGGCTTTATTTCTTCAAACTTTGAAAAAAATCTAATTATTACTATGATGGATTTTTATCAACACAAACATCTCAGAAGAGTTGCTACCTGTGAATTTGCCCACTGTGGGCAAAATACATATATACTGTGGGTTTTTTTGAAGGCAAACTTCTCCTGGGACACCTTTGAGGGAAATATAATTATCAAGCCCCATATTTAAACAGAGGATCCTCACATGGGCGTCTACATTGTACTGAGATATGTAAAGACAGGGTCTAGGTTGTCAGTTTTGTCACACATGTGACCGCTTATGTCAGCCCTTTAAATAGTCCAGCAATCCTGAACCACCTCCCTAAAGTGGATGTGTTCCCCACTAGCTGCCTAGAAGTTAACCCAGAGTGTAACCTTTGTGATTTCTGTCACAATCTATACATTGATCTGTGAATATAATCTTGCCATTGATGAACAGATGCAGTGTCCTCTGCAACGTGCAACAAATTCACTGTGTAAACAGCTCTGAGTTCCCTGTTTGGATCCAGGAGCTGAGTTACAGAACAGTAAAAGTTTGTGCAACCTGGGACACCATGTCAGCTACAAAAATAAAGAGGATTAGGAGCTTAGTTTATTCCTACCAATTATAATTTAAGCTTCATGAATTGCCTCCCAGGGCACAGTAAAGGCAAATGTGGGTTGTTCCCTACCTATGAAAGCATGGTTTTAGCTAAAACTTTTCCACCCGCAAGGAAATTACACATACAGCACAGCTAGGTAGTACACAGGCAGGAGATCTTCCTGTTTCTTCAAGAATGTGGATTATGAAAAGAATAAAGGTGTCTTGCAAGATCTCCCCAAGACACCCCCCCCAAGTGAGGGTATGTGCTCCTTGGTGAAGATGGTCAGTATGAATGAGCTCAGCTTCCCTGACTTTATATAGCAGCTAACTGGATGTAGGAGCAGCAGTGGCTGCTGTTCAAGGCAGACCACATATGTGACATTTGAGTGTCCAGCATGGTGGATGTTGTTTTCAAGGTGTTTTCCCCCAGCAGATGTTAGATAACTGAAAAAAAAATCTGTCTTTGAAAAAGCTCTAACATCCAGCACTGCTCAGAGCCACATGTGATTTCGCTTACCTCCCTACAAGCCTTGTTTTTCTGTTGTCTGCCCTCTCCATAAGCTTCTTGGCCAGGTATTTTGTCCTTATATCTGCCTGCAAATGCCATCAGTCAATTTTTTAGCCAGGCAAACATGCAACTAATAAATAATAATCAATTTCAAAAGTAGGTCTTTAGACAAGTGCTAAAGAGTCCTTTCTATCACAGGCAGGTATTACCTCAGGAGAGCTGTTGTGGTCTCTTTCCATATTCACAGTCCTGCACGGTTCTTTTTTATTTATGATAGTAAAACAAAAATGAATTTAGAGGGAAATGATATAACTTCTATGCCATTAAAACTGAGATATAAACCACAGAAGCCAAGATATGCAAAGACACAGCTGTCATTTTTCTTGACACCATGCAGTCTGACATAGTGTCAGACTTAACTTTGAGTTTCCTGGCTTTGGTGGGTTCTTGTTCTAACCCCGAGACATCATTTAAATGTAGTTTGTCGTTTCTGAATATAACTGTAACTCTTACATTATCAATAATAATAGGGTACCTTCTGCTCCTCAGGGGCCAACTCTCAAACAAATGGCTTGTGAATCAATAAATACGTTAGTGTGCTGCAGCTGAATTTATTTATTCATGAGATGCTTATCTGTCTGTAAATTCCTTAGGAAAAATCCTTAATCCTACCATACTGAATTGACTATTTTTCAGTTTTAAATTGGACCTTATTAATTTTTTTCCATGCTGGAAAATGTCTCTCATGCAGTATATCTTCACACAGAATTAAATTTCTTTCTGTCTCCCTTTCCTCTCCCAGGGACTAAACCCAGTGGTTAAGAATGGGAAATAACAGATGGCAACAAGCTCCCATATACAAATCTGCTGTGTCTGGGCGTCCTGTAAGCTCTCTTGCAATCTACTCACAGAAGCCTGTATGCCACGGCATAAGCACAGTCACATTTGGCTTCTCACTCATCGGTGACAGGCTGAGCTGTTTTTCCCTTTGTTTTATTGCCGGCTCATTGGCAGCTGCTGTAAGTAGAGATCAGCTCCATCACAACCGAGCACAATTATATTTATAGGGTACAAAGGTACTTACAAACCCTTAAGCATAAAATTGAATTCGATGCTAAGGTTGTGATTCAGGTTTTACCTACTGACTGTGGCAGGAGATGTCTTCTCAAGATTGAGGAACTAAGAAAACAATGTTCTGCTGTGGGCTCATTTGAATAATCTCACCACTCATTAAACACAGCTGCAAGGCAAGGAATGACAGAGTTCAAAGGCAAACCAGGGGAATATATTAGTAACAAAATTATTGTCAGAGCCTTCAGGTACATTTCCCCAATATTCCTCAACATAATGCCATTAATTACAATAGGAACAGTTTTGTCATTTGCAAACACTTGAAAAGATTAGAATACTCTGTGCTGATAGCCTAAATGTCTATTTTTAGAAATGCTGTTGCTAGAGAATTCAAAATGTTATACACTTTGATTAAGGACCAAAAGAAGGGTTAGGTTTAGGTGTTTGTGGCCTATTTCACCTTACGTGATTGATGAGTTGTAGAGCCCAGACAGTATGTTCTTTTCTAAAAACGGCTGTTGATGTGATTTAAAATATATTGCCTAATCCTGATATTTTCAAGAGGCTACAGACTGCAGGAAAAAAAAAAAAAAAACAACAAAAAAAAACAAAACAAAAAAACAACCACTCAGAAATTCACATAAGGTTATGTTTTGCTTCTGTTTTTACATATTATTATCATCAAGCTACCTCTCTGGCCAAATTACATCCTCTGGCTCATCAGAAATGCACCATTTCCCACCTTTTTGGCAAACATTGTCTGATACACCTGTTAGGACAGGCAGTGAGCACAGCAATGGGGCAGTCTCTCTCGATTCGGTTCCTGTGATCGGAGGGTGCCAAAATGCTTCAGGGCTACCAAAGTGTTGATGTCTCCAGTGCAATTTTCATCACTCTCTTTGCTAAATAAAATAAGCTTTCCAATATGGCTCAGGAGATTGGTGTAGTGTCTTTTTTTCTTCTCTGCAAATCAGAACTGCTGCCATTCTTTAATATTTATCAACCTGAATCCAGAGGGAAATATTCAGCCTCTCATTTTCCAGAATACGTGTTTTTCCTCACCCAAAAAAGCTGCTGGATTCTATGAGGCAAAGAAATTCAAATGTGTTTGATTTGGGAGAAGGGGAATATTACGAGTGCTTGGAGGACTATGTGGCAAGTGGCCATTTTTCAGATCTGCTATTGTAATCAGAAGCAGAGTGACTGGAAGGTATTTTCCATGAAATACCTCTCTGGAGCTAAATCCAGGGACTGGGGCATTGTTTGTGAAAACACTGTCATTTTTAAAGGAAATGTACTTGTTTACACATCATAAAAAGTTTAATAGATACTTCTACTTTAGGGACAAGTGCAGACAGCTAAAGCTGAAGAAAGTTGTTTTTTATGAATCCTTCAAGTGAGAAGGAGCACTGAAAACTAAAAGACTGTAAGTGCTACTTATGGAGTCTGTCACTTTTGAATTTTGTAAAACTTGTAAGGGAAACGCTTCATATGGAAGAGATGTCAGTACCTTGGCTTACACAGCACTTAGGCTCCTGTTTATCTTTCAACCTATGAGTAGTAACACTGACTCCCAAAGGACATGCTTACAAGCTGAGTATGGTCTTTAGCCAGGACAGGGAAGAGGACCTGGCACAGTGACAGTGTGCCATGCTGTGCTATCCTGTGGTGTGCATGCTGTGCCCCTGACTCCTCTCCTTTTTCGGGCCATAGAGCAAAGGACCCCTCCAGGCACTGGGGTTATTCTGCAGAGGAGATCAGTGAGCACACAAATGAAGTTTGATCATATTCACTGCTGATTTAAGTCTTGTTTTGGTCCTGCAGACGCTTTGCTGAACCCTGCAAAGACATTCACAAGTGAGTTTGCAGGAGAAAGTCCTTTATTAACAACAAGCCAACACCAGCTGCTTTTAGCCTTTCTGTGTGGGAACAAAGGTCATGAAAAAGAAGGGAAAAGAATACACTTTTTTTTTCATAGGGAATTAAAAGCACTAAAAACCATGGGCCTATCTCACTGCAAAATTTAATTAGACTATTTTTCAGTGGTTTGTTTAGTTCTCTTATTTATATTTAATGTGACTGCAAACAGCAAGCAAGGAGTTTGGTTCACCAGCGTAATGATGCATTATGTTAGTGACTAAACTCCTGAGACTTCGTGATCCTGGCATTTCTGGTCAGGTCAGCTCCTATTATTCAGTTTCTGGAGTCACATGTAAAGAATATTAGCATTTGTTCTTCTAGTGAGGGGAGGAAGAGCACACCACCAGCACGCCAGTGGATGCTGTTGCTAGGCAGGAGCCAGAGTCCTGCAGTGGGGTCATGCTTGCTCCCTCCACATGGTATCTGGTGTCATCACAAATTACTGCAGATGGATTGAAGAAAGCAGACCTGTATTCTCTGAAAGGAAAGAGCATAAAGAGTGGATGGAAGAAATGTGGTGTTAAGAGCAAATTGTTGCCATTACTTGGCACAAAGGTCCATACTCATCCCTAGCTTTTAGCATGTTTCGTTCTGCTGTGAGGACAAACAGCATAAAAGGACAGACAGAGTTGGTTGTGTTGGCAGCCTTGCACAGTTCATATTCCCTTTGGCCATGGGGAGAAAGTATTGAAACCGAAACATGCACCCAAACATTCAGGTTTCCAGTAAGAGAACTGCTGGTGGTGGGATTTGGAAATCCTTGCCCTCATCATCCCTCATCCCTGTTAACCCAGTCAGCTGCCCTGTAGTTTATCTGAGCTCTGAGAGCTCTTCAGACATTATGCTCTAGGGTAATAGTTTCCACTTTCTAAGACAGAGAAAGCAGAGTTGCCTGGGGCATCTGCCAATAGCACAGGAACGTGACAAGGGAAATTTATGCTTTGGTTTTCTGGGGCTTTCTTTTTAGCAACTTTTTTTTTTTTTTTTTTTTTTTTTTTTAAATCAAGCTCTGATAATCTAGTGGATGAGGCACTGATTGATTTCATTTTCTCAAGTTGGTTATATTTTGCAATTTCTAGAGCACATTTCTGTGAGTATATGTAAGAAATGTTGTATTTCATTGAACAGGAATGGATCTTTTTAGCAAATCTTTTTTGGGATGTATAACAAAAAGGTAGGCTGAAAATGCCATGGCACCTTTGTCAGGGTACTAGAAAGTGAAAAGACCTATTGAGAGGTCTCAAATATTAACTCACACTTCTAACTAATGTAGGAAATACAATTGGAATGGGATAATAAGAAAAAATTACTAACCCCTTCTTATGCAGAAAAGTTTCAAAATCTTTGTCCCCGAAAAGAAATAACACTCAGGGACAATTAATATTCCAATCAAGTCTTACATGATATTCCAGTCATATCATACAGCATTGGTATAATGGAGTAGACTGAAAGAATGAAGGCAATAAAATCAGATAATCTAAAACAGCTCAACATACACAAGTCTTTACATCCAAAAGGAGTATTGACATAATATATATACTTAGCTAGAAAGAAGGCAAGAAACTGAATTCTACTGATGGTCTTGTGCTTGGAGAATTTTTTGCCCTCTCTACATACCTGAAAAAAAACCATACGGGCTTTGAGATGAGTACATAAAAATAGTATGGTGGAAAAATCCATGGAAGAAACTCAAGCTGAACCTGAACACTATTTTAAGCAGTGGGAGGCAAAAGTCTTTGCATGAAAAATGGGCAAAAATTCTTAAGAATGCTGATGCCTAAGGGTATAGGTATTAAGAGTATCTTGCTGGTGCTTAAGAGCAGACTATGTAAACCTGTAAGATGGAGTCAGTGCAATACTTTAAGAAAATTAGCATGATTTATTTTAAAAACTAATGAAACAAATAAATGCAAAGTTTAGAACGTGTTCTGGGGTTAGCATACATGTTGTGGACAATTGATAAATGCTGGCCTAAAGTGTGCCTGGTGTGGGTTATAGCCAAGGAGGCTGTAGGCTGTGTAACCTGTTTCCTATCTCCCTAAGGGGGTGAAGTGCTGGTTTGCCACAGGTTTGCCCCGTTAGCAAAGAATGGAAAAGTGAAAATCACTGACCATGTGGGACTTCACTTTGGGATTACACAAGCCAGTAAAACCTATGAAACTACACAACAGATCTACTGTATCTGAATGCCTCAGGATCACACATACAGAGCTTCATTAACATTGACATTGCTTGTCTGAAGAAGACAAGGAACAAAATTAATTCAGACCCTATGGGCGTTTTAATAGGAAGATGAGGAGAAAATTCTCAAGAGGTGCTCAGGAATTTCTTAGGACTGCCTAAGAGTCTGAAGAGCCATCACAATTATTCATTCCTTTCTGTCTGTATCCAGAGTTTCCAAAAAAGTTGTTATTAAAACACGGCTTTGACTTCTGTGTATATAATCAGTTCCAAGTTCAGGGCAAAAGATTGCCATTTCACAGAGCTCCTTGGTCTGTGAGATTATGTATGAATGTACATGGTAATAATGATAGTAAAAGCAATAAAAATTCCATTCACTGGAAATGCAGACAGACAGACTATACTGTGCATACAGCATTTGTATAAGAGTTTATAGGATTGCTTCACTTCATGGCTTTACAGTGGCTATGGAGCAATCCTGTGTAGCTTTTTAGCAGCATCAGCAGTGCTGAGTGATGTGTTAAGATGGTTCATGTTACACAGCTGAAATGATGGAAATCTAGAGATGCAGTCTGCAGTAAGCCAGGCTGGACTGTAGCCAGGACACTCAGCTAAGTAACACTACTGGAAGCTCATGAAAAGCAATCTTGGGATCTTTAATGATTGCAGAGGAGCAAGCTAACAGTTTGCAACTCATCTGAAAAACAGTTCATCACCACAGTGCATTCAGTCTTATGGCTAAAGCACTGTTGGGCAGCTGGGAGGTCTGGTCCCTGTTGTGGTTTAACTCCAGCCAGCAATTAACCTCACACAGCCAATCACTCACTCCCCCTCTGGTGGGATGGGGAAGAGAATCGGAAGAGTAAAAGTGACAAAACTCATGGGTTGAGATAAAGACAGTTTAATAGGCAAAGCAACAGCTGTGCACACAAGCAAAGCAAACCAAGGAATTCATTCACTACTTCCCATCCGTAGGCATGTGTTCAGCCACCTCCAGGAAATCAGAGCTCTGTCATCTGTAATGGTTACTTGGGAAGATGCCATCACTTTGAATGTCCCTCCCTTCCTTCTTCTTCCCCCAGCTTTATATGCTGAGTATGACATCATATGGTATGGAATATCCCTTTGTTCAGCTGGGGTCACCTGTCCCAGCTGTGTCTCCTCCCAACCTTTTGTGCACACCCAGTCTACTCGCTGGCAGGGTGGTGTGAGGAGCAGAAAAGACCTTGACTCTGTGTAAACACTGCTCAGAAATAACTGAAACATCCCTGTATTATCAACAGGTTCCAACACAAATTCAAAACATAGCCCCATACTAGCTACTATGAAGAAAGTTTACTCTACCCCAGTTAAACCAGCACATTCTCCACCCCTTATTCCATATTATTTACATCACGCTCATGTCCCACACTGTCCAATACATCCTCATTAACCATCACCCCCCTTTCCATACTTTGATGTAATACACCTGATATCATTCCCCTAGTCTAGGGACCACCCCTGTAGAATGTCTATAAAATGTCCACAAATGTCCACAAAATGTCCACTGAGTTCATTTAGTCCATGGCTTTGGAGTCCATCTGTTATTGTGGTCATTCAGGACAGGAGAGGTAGTGTGTTGCATGGAGTTACTGGGCACCAAAGCCAGCTCAGGTCAGGTCACTGCTGTACTTGCGCTGCTTCTTGTGAAACCATACCTCCATTGTTTCAGGTGGTTCCTGCTATAGTAATTCCTATAACAGGCAAATCAAATCATGGGTTACAACAATTTAAAGGTATTTCCATGCCAATCTCCACTTCTGGTCCCTTTGGGCCAGGGTATAGGGTTTAACATTGCAATGTACTCCTCCCCTTGCCTCCGCTCTGGCTTGGATTTACCCACAGACTGCAGTACCTGAGGGTTGTACCTGCTCCAAGTGGGGCCTTACCTATGAGCCACAGTCTGTTCAGGGGTACACCTGCTGTGCCATAGACTTATCCACAGCCGCAGTCGCTTTGAGGTGCACCTGTTCCAGCATGGCCTTATCCATGGGTGACAGTGCCTTCAGAGATATAACTGCTCCAGCGTGGCCTTACCCACAGCCACAGTCCCTTCAGAAGTGAACCTGCTCCAACATGGCCTTACCCATGGCTGCAGTCCCTCCAGGAGTGTACCTGCTCTGTCATGAGCTTATCCATGGCCACATACTTTGAGGTGCTCCAGCATGACCTCATGCACAGCCACTGATGCTTCAAGGTCTACCTGCTGCAGCATGGACTTATCCTTGGGCCACAATCCCTTCAGAGGTATACCTGCTGTGGCACAGACATAACCACAGCCACAGATGCTTTGAGATGTATGTGCTCTGATGTGGACTCATCCATGGCCACAGATGCTTTGGGGTGTCCTGCTCCCATGTGGGCTCATCCACAGGTCACAGTCCCTTCGACTCGAGTTCACACTGGAGTTCCAGCCTGTCATGTCCTGGCCATCTGCCAGCCCAGGTGCATGGCCATTGTTGTTATCAAAATGTTTTCAGGCACAGGGTGAAGAAAGCATGGGGTTTAACCCCCAGCTGGGGTTAAACCACAACACTGCCCACTCTGTCACATGCTTCCCATTCAACAGTGGGGAAGTAGGTCCATGTCTCCATAACTCTGCTTCCCCCACAACACACATGGCAGCAACGAGCCTCCATTTCATCCAGCCTTTGCCTACTTGTCAAATAAGTGTAAAGTGGGATGTGACATGGTGTGTTGGTACACATCCATCCTGATGTGGCCCTACCCTTGGTGGGGGCTGTCTCTGCTCTTGGAAACCACCTTCTGAGGATGGGGCAATGTGGTGGGACTGAGCAACATGTCCTGTGCACATGGTAGAAAGTGACAGGTTCCACAGGGGTGACCCTGACAAGGAAAGTCCTGATGAAGGCTGGAGCTCTGCACTGATGTTTATTCCTGCAAGGAGGTCCCCATGTCAGGCACACTTTTGTAACAGAGCCTGGTGCCACAGCTGTTGCTGAGGCTCAAAAGCAGGAGAGATGCCTCAGCACTATAATGCAAACATGTGAGGAAGAAATACCACCATGAAAGAATGTGAGGCTAACGTCAAAAATAAATGACATTTGACAGGCGTGGTCTGGGACCATGGGCAAGAACAAGAGTAGCCAGATGATAGAACAGGGGCCTGTGAAGAACAAACCAGAAATACTGAAGGACTTGCTGCTAGACATATTAATCTGGAATTAAATAATGTTATGTATTTCAAAGGAGGCATAACAAAATCCACAGATATGTTACTACAAAAGATCTAATTTTACCCCCCTAAAATATTCATATTTCTAAAGTAGTCTGATATTTAAGTCTAGAGATAGGGCATTCAAAGATTTAATTTAATTAGATATAGAATTATAGGCATTTAGTCTAAATCAAGAAAGACGGCTGTAGTTGTTGCCTAAGAATAACATAAAAGACTTTAAGCTCATTCAGACTAAAACTACCTAATCACGAACTGCCAGCAAGTTTTTGAAATAGGTACTACTATATTATCTGAGATATGGAAGAAAATACTTCAGAATTAATCATACTAAATAATAAAATCAGCAGATTAAGGAAAAGAAAATGTAAATAAGCAGGCACTGTTAGCAAACTGAAAACACAAAAGACAGTGGACCAGAAGGACCAAGAAACTGTTCCACACAAATTCTTTATCAGTGGAAGTCCAGCCAACCAAGCTGTTACATAAATCTGAATTGGTATGCTAAGATGATACAGACAGAGAAGCATAGCTATGTAAGTTCTAATAATTAATATCATTAACATAAAGGAAACCTGACTGGGTTAATTCTAACAACTGTTTGAAACTTTTGAATAAAGAAACTCAGATGGCAAGCATCTACAGAAACTTATTCACAAGGTCAAATAGTTATAGTTGTTATAATAATATAATGAATTAAATGAATGGTTATTTCTCTGTTACAATAAGAATATCTGACAGACATATCAATACTTCTCTCAATTTATATGAGCAGATGAAATATTTAAGATAGACATTGAACATGTTAATCTGTACCTTTTCATTCATGGAAAAGGGTTGTTCTGAAAGAAAATTAGACAGACTATGCAAAAAAAGGCAAGCTAGAGAAATCAAAAAGCCAGTTTAAAACCAAGTCCCACAGTTTTGAAAATAAACATATTGAGTAATGGAGAGTGCATGTGTTCAGACAGCATTATGTGACAAGTTGCCAGATGGGAACCCTCGAGGTCACAAAGGAAGTGTCTTGGGATCCTGCTTCTTCTTCTGTGTCCAGGTGTATGAATCTGAGCTGCTAAGAATGAAATCAGTCTTTGAAAGACCTTTTAAAATTTCTCTATTAGTTTTCCCTGTCCTGCTTGGAATTCTCCATTTTTATGAGCATTCAAAGCAGAGCAAGGCATAACAACAGAAAAATGGCAAAATTTGGGTACCAAGTGGAACAGGAGAACAAATGGATGGACTCTGGAGCAAGAGCTATTTAAGAAAACTGGACTTGGAGAGAAGAGCTGACTTCTGTGGGCCAGCAATGGATAAAGGATCTGTGGGCCAGGAATTTGTAGATATATCTCTGTATACATTTTATACAGAAAGGCAGGGATACCTGTGGTGTCTAGTGGAAAGCTCATTGAAGTCAAGGGTTGTATGTCTAGATTTCCTCTCAAGTCAATAGAGTGAATAAGCACTCCAAGGGTAACTAATTTCATCCTAATGTAGATGACTGGAAATAGGTCAGATTATTCACACTTTAAAAACTGCTTATTTCATTCATGTGGATAAAAGATATCTGGCTGATACAGTCTACATGGATTTCCAAAAGACATTCAGGAAGGTCCTTCTACAAAGGCTCCTAAAGTAACTAAACAGGCATGGGATATAAAGGAAGGTCATTGCATGAATAAATAATTGATTAAACAATTGGAAGAAAGGGTAAGAGTAAATGGCCAATTTTCACAGTGGAGGGAGGTCACCAATGGAGTCCCACAGGGACCGTGCTGGGACTCATGCTGTTTAACATATTCTTAAATGCTGTGAAATAGAGGGTGGGCAGTGAAGTGGCAAAGTTTGCTAAGAATACTGGGTTATTCAGGGTAGGAAAGTTGAAGACCAACAATGGAAAACTGTATAAGGACCTCTTAAAGTTGAATGACTGGACATCAGAACTCAAGGTAGAGAAATGTACAAGGAAAATGAGGAAAAACATCTCATATATAACCATGCAATTTTATCTGATATTACCAAGATCATAGGCTTCTAATGGATAAGAAGAAAATTCCTTTAAAATGTTGGCAAGGTGTGGAGTTATGGTTAAAAAAAAAAAAAAAAAGCCAACATAAAGAATTATCAGGAAAAGAACAAAAAGAACACAGAACAAAACAGAAAACAACATTATGCTTTGAAAAGCAATGACTGAGGGAGGCATATAATATCAGATTATGAAATTGTGAAGTGAGGGGAGAAGCCAGCAGGGAAAGAACTATTTGACACCTATTCCTGTACAAGAACAAGAATACATCAACTGGTGCTGGGAGATGGTCAGTTCACAAACAAAAAAAAAGCAAGCAAGTTGTTCTTCTCACAGCGTATACTTCAGCTGCAGAATTTCTTGCTTCAGATTGTTGGGGATTTACATAGAAGTTTACATAGATTCAAAAAGCAACCAGTCCAGTTAAGAGAAGAAAACTTGTTTGAGGGTAATTAAATGCAAAATAAATAAATAAAAAAACCACCCCCCAAACCCCCAATATGTTGGTTTAGGAAACCACTGACCTGCAATTTGGAGAACGCCTAGAGAAAGTTTCCATATTATCATACATTCCCAACAGCTTTACAGACTCATTCTTTGGCATCTGCTGTCAGCCATTGCCAGGGGTAAGATACTGAGCTGGATAGACCTTTGCTCAACCCAGTTTGGCTGCTCTTATATTATTTAATGTGAATACAGGGACATTCTTGACAAACCTTTGTCTCTTGTACACCAGTGATTTCCAGTGCTAGAGTTATAAAAGTACATCTCAAATGTGAAAGAGAAGACTGAGTAATTTCAAAGAACAAAAGGCAGAACACAGAAGAAAACTAAACAAAAAGTCAAAGAAAAGTATTTGGAAGAACAAGCACACACACTGCTGTAATGGTTACCAGATCTGCAAAACATGTGAGTTGAAAAACAGACAGAAAGTGAGAGTGACAATGCAATGAGTCCTTTAAAAGAAATAATAAGCTTAGACTGGGCTGCACAGAAACTAGTTCCCTTGACTACCGGAGACTTTTGGAATGGAAAAAACCCAGAGGTGACTGAGAGAATGAGCAAGTGCAGAAAGAGGGGAAAACAGAGACTCCAATTAAAATGCACCAAGAGAGCCTGAAAAAGATTCATGAGGACACCTCAGATGGCGTTATGCAAAAGACTGGGCAACAAGCAGACTTTATTGGGCCAACATGAATACACAGACAGTAAAAATGGTCAGAAATCATTGCCACTGTGCAAAGTACCAGAGACAGAAGCACCGGGAGGCTGTGACAGTTTGTGATGCACCCAGCAGAGCTTGGCAGCAACTGGCAATTGATGTATTTGAACATGGAGGAAACCACCGCCCGCTGATAATTGATTATTACAGTTGTTCTTTTGAAACTAACAGAAGTAAGCAACACATTAGCCAGCACTCTAGTGAATCACACTGAGGTAATAGTCACCAAACACTGTATTTGCGATGAGCTCATTTGAGATAATGGGTCACCGTACATGCTGGAGGAATTTTGAAGATTTGTAAAGTACTGGGGCTTCAAATGCAGCTGGTAGTTCTTATTACTGATAGTTTAATGGGCTGGCCAACACTTACAAATAGCCAAACAAATACTAATGCAGACAAGACCTTTCTTCAGGTTTACTGACAAGCCCTTATGGAATCAGATGCTTTACTGGCTGAGGTGCTAATAAGCTGAGAACTCTACTCATAAGTCCCATGGCATGCCCCTTCTACAGCCCAGAGCTGTAAATAACAGCCAAATAGGATGGAGGGGAGCAGAGTTGGGAAGAAGTCAGCAAGCCCAGCATGATTATTCAAGAAACTACAACACTCGGAGATAATGATGTGGCTGGTGACATCCTTGTGTAGAAACAGTACCTGTGGAACAATTCACTTTACCTGTAATACAGGTAGAAAATGGAGAGAACCAAGATTTACAAATTAAGAATTGCTCTCTCCAAAATGGAGAGAACCAAGAGAATTTAGATGTTAGAACACAGCTCTGGCCATCCAACTACTTCTCCCCAGTAAAAGTCTGATTCATGATGCTGAAACAGCATCTGAGAAAACCACCAACTACAGTCCCACCATGATTTTAATGCCACTCATTGTGCAGAAGGAAGATGGCTCAGGCCTGACCATCAAGTGATACTTGAACTATACTATGCCACTCAAAAAATTCAAGCCCAAAGAGCTGACGTCCTAATGCTGTGATTATACAGAAACATTGGTAAGAGCATCTCCAATTTTATGTCAGTTTCATGCACTGTTAGGTAACTGGTACAACATCGTTTGCAGAAACACTCTTAAAATGACTCCAGGAGATTGTTTCCTGCTCATTCACTCTGCATGGGTGCAGATTTCAGATGCTGAGAGCAAAGAGTGTTTTTGAAAAGCCCAAATACATAAAGCCTGTTTAAATTTACATGTGTGGAACGTCATTCAAATGAGCAGTCCAAATAAGACAAAATAAAGGTCAAATAAATAAAAATGAATGGTTACATCCAAAACAGAAATTCACACCTGTGCTATGGAAGGGTTGGGAAAGATCTGTACGGCTGAACAGGATCTCTTTCATCTCATAGGGTGAGAGGAAAACCTCTGTGATACTGCAGCCATGCCATAGATATTCCCTCACACAGACACTGCCTCAACTAAGAATTAAGACAAATTAACGGCATTTTGAATGTTATGAAGCAGTGCATTCAGGTAGGAAGGTGATTACTGTACTCATTATAATGGTTAACTGGGAGAATATGTCCCTTCCAGTGCAGGATTAGGTTCCTTTCCATGTGTGCAGCACTTCTCTAGGAGTAATCTGGCTGATAAACCACTACATATATGAACTGAATGGCTCTTTTCATTCCCCTGTCTCAGCTAGCTCTCCACTGAACACAGTGGGAGATTAGAGTTGCAGAGCAGATGAAGAGACACATGTAGCCACCTAGATTTAGGCTTCTTAAATTGAATGTCATGCACTATGACTATTTCTCTTCTTTGTGACTGCCCTTATGCTCTTGTCCTTATTCACTTAATTCATTTAAAACAAGTAAAATTGTAATTCATGTAAACTAGCAGAAGGTAACTCTTCTTGTTTGTTTGTACAGTCTATCCCCAGTCCCCTTGCCTCTGTCTGACTGGAAAAGCTAGGAATAGCTTCTTTTTTATGCTTGCCAGAATCTAACATAATGGGATCCAGGAAACAACTGGCTTTTTGGACTATATCATGGTATAATTTTGTATTATTGATCATAAACTACTGATTACATATTAGATCCTATATGGTGTCACAACAGCAGAACTTGGCTCTTTGTGATGTGTATACTTAGAATTGCAGTGCAACAACTTCACCTGGCAAATGTCAGACTGAAGAATATGAAGCTGATCACATATATATGTATATACACACACATATATATATGTAAATGAAGTAATTGTGACTGTGTTTATCAAATTTCTGTTTTTCTTAATTACAAAGTAATCATCCATATTTTGCATAAACAGGTGCAATCACATTAATTTTTTTGAAAAGAGTATGGTCAATTAATTTTAATTAACTGTAATAAGTTCTCCTGTTGTTATTTTCTTTTCCTAATAACCTCTTGTTCTCCCAGCTTTCTTTAACCCTCAGGATTATCTTCAGTTTTCTATTAAAATATTGATGAAGCTTACCCTGGTTAGTTTCCACATCTGACAAGATCATAACTTGATGTGTACTGTGATCCATTAAAAATCACTTAAGGCAATTGTTGGTACTACTGTAACATGATAAACCTGACAATAGACTGTTAGTTCAAAAGAATCCAGTAATTTCATTTATTTCCCATTCCTCAAAACATCTGTAGTGACATGAAAGAAATGTCAAGTTAAAAATAACAATTCATGTATTGTGGTATCAACTGTGATTTCATTACATTAGATCTGTGAGCAGACAACAGCTGCTCTGGCATTCACATTTTAGGTGAACTGGTAAATGAAGAAAAGCTTAATTTATTTCATTTTAAGATTATCAATTATTCAAATACTTACAAAGACATTTCATTTTCCCCACGTTCCTAAAATGAGAACACAAGATGGTCGGCACAATGGGGGGCAGGCAAATGCTGGTGGGCTCTGCTTGCAATCTGAGCCTGCAGAGTCTGCGTTAACCCAGAGCAGGTCTTTGGGAGCCCGTGGCTAGGGTGGCGCTGAGGGTGGCTAGCCAGCCAGCTGGGGAAACTGGGACATAGGCTCATTCTCAGTATCGCGTCAACATGGCTTCCTGTGTTTTGTGTGGGAACTGAATTGCATCTGCTGACAAACCTTGCCCATGTCTGGCTGCACTCTTCCATGATGGCGTGCCTTAGCCATCGGAGAACTGCTGCTTAAAAGAAAGATCTTCCAGGTCCCTTCTAAATACCTTGCTTCCTATGCTGCAAGTCAGTTATTACAAAGTGGCTACCTTATCACTTAGAAAAATTAATATATGAATACATATTGAAAGAGCTGGCAATCTGACAAAAACCCAGCAGAGAAAAGTACATGTAACACCTCCTCCCTTCTATGCATTTATGGCAGTAGTATTGCAGTGTCTAGGACTGATAGGACCTGGTAAGCTCATGTTCTGCTCTGAGACATCTATGTTAAGAAAGAAAGTGAAGTTTTAGCCTTCTTTCAGAACTACATTGCTTTAAACTAGCAAACCTTCAGGGCTGGCCTTACTTTTAGGGAACAAAAAATGCTTAGTCCTAAGTGAGACAAAGCTGAAATCTAGCAGAAGAACTGCTATTTCAAGACATCCCTTTTTTAAGATATCTGTAAGAAAAATGAAGCTTAAATACAAGAGTGATACAGGCACTTCAGAAATCCCCATACAAAAAGGGATGGACACTTAGAGATATGGACGGTTTTAGGTGCCCATTTCAGAATGTATCCACCTAATGTCACTGCATTCAGGAAGAATGGATCTCATTATATAAGAATGACACAAGTAATAAAAATTTTAAACATTGGCAAGCAGAGAAAATCCATAGACAGAGAAGTGTTTCACAGGGTTTGGTTTTTTTTTTTCTCCTGAAAGCATCATGTCTGCAGCTAGTGGTTGAGTGCATGCACAAATTAAGTTTACAGATTTCATAAAGCAATTCATTCTGCTTGAATGTAATAGCAGTAATTTTTCATGTAAGTCAGCAAATACAATCCATAAAGGAAAAATACTGCCATTATTTTAAACTCTATTGTTCTTATTCAATCCAAATGTGAACTAAAGCTAAATAATTTACTGTGTAAATTTCATTTTTAATTTTATGCTATTCCAAAAGAAAAGAGAGTGAATGAGAGAGAGAGAGAGAGCGAGCTTCAAAGCTTTAAATCCTTGTATCCTAATATCTCAACAGTAAAATAATCTAAGGACCGTGCTGCAGCAAAAATGATTGCTGGGATCTATAATAGGATTGTTATAACTCAATAGCGTTTTATAAATTTTTGATTCATTCCAAGTTTTTGACAGCTTGCCAAGTTCCAGTTTTTATCTGATCATCTTTGCATTAATAATACATTACAATAAGTTTCTCTGAAAAGTGGCCACTTTTTTCTCACTGAATACTTTACTTTTGCCAGCAAAATATTGAATTGGGTTTATAATCAATTGCTGTTTGGCTTGATCATGCTTAGCATGAAACTAAAATATTTGCTGCTAGACAGCTGCCAATACAAATGTCATCACTGTCCTACTCTAAAGAATTCCATCAGTTGCTAAATGATCTGCCCTGCAGGTTGCAATACATAACAGACTGAAGCCCAGAGCTTCAAAGACTTACGTGAGACTCCCATTCCCCTGTTTCAGAAACACTTACTCCCAGCAACAGCATCCATTTCCATACAGTCAGCTTCTGAGTCACCTGTGGCTTGCTCACTGACTAGATTCAATCAAGGCAAAAATACTGAATAAAAGAAAAAATGTCAAAAATTATTTCAGTCACCTTTCCCCACCTTCTCAGACATGAATGAAAATTGATTTTCAAGAAAAAAAAGAACAAAACAAATAACAAAACACTAGAAAAGGACTTATTTCTCAAGAAATATTTCAGAAAAAAAGTTTCAGCTAGGTGCAGTTCATGTACCCTTATCTTCCTATGTAATTATAATATTTATATATAGATTAATTATGCTTGATTGGTATCAGGAAAAAAAATAGTCTGAGAAATACTGTTGTGTAACCTAACTCAGTTAACTTACTTCCAGAAGGCTTAATACTATTTACCTCTTCCTTCACATTAGCATGTCATCAGAAAGCCCCATCAGGTTCTGGCACGTCAACCCCAGCCCCAGAGTTTTCCCTGCAGGGTATGGAGTCAGAAGTCCTGCAATTCTCTCTTTCTGCCTTCGAAGTTGACAGTATAGCTCTCAGAAAAGTCCAGGATCAGCAGCAAGTTAAAGGTCTACACTGCTGGCAAGAGATTACTTTGTCACATCACTCGACCAGAGAAGACAAGTGCGCATACCTCTAGAAATTCCATGATGTTGACAGATAGCATGTACTCCTGGAACAGGGGAAACCTTGCTGCATCCTCAGCTACTCCCATTTTTAATAAGTGTAGTGTGACTGACCTTTCTTAAGCCCCAAGATGAGGACTACAGAGAGTGAGAACCTACCTGGAGAATATAAACATTGGAATCTGGCCTAAATGAAGCTGTACTGAGGTCCATCTGAGAAAGTCAGTAATGTCCATCTGTCTGAAAGGCAAAACAAGCATGCAGAAGTGGCACAGACACAGAACAAATGCCAGACACCCTACCTGATCCTCACAGTGCCATCTTTCCTGCCATAGATCTCACTTTGACAAGGTTAAATGCTTTGATGCTCTGGCACATTGTGTGCATCTACAATGCATATCATGCATTGTTCAGTTCATGCCCAACTTAAATATCCAGAAAAAGTGAGGAAATTAAAACCAAGCATGTGCAGGCACTGCAGACCAACAGATTTTTTTATGTCAAGGGATGCCTTAGAATTTCATAAAGTCACCCCTGACATCCAGCCATTCTTTATAATTAATTACCTTCAGGGTGTGCCCTTAAAAAAGAAAGATAACATAAAACTATGAGTTTACATTTAAACACAATTACACATTATATTTATTGCTTAATATAATAAATTTCTCCTCTCCCCCAGGCAACAGGTAATTGTTCTGAGAAATACAATGTGTGTGAGCCGCTAAACTATGCAGGCCCTTTAAAGCACTGCATACATCTATAGCGTCCCAGTAGCGATGACACTGTAAATTGTAATGCAACTATATACCCTTTATGAATGTCATCTTCCTAGATCGGGTCATTACACAGGTGCTTTCAGAAATATGTTTCATCTTTCCAAAATTTTAAATCCCTTTCAGAAAAGCATGTGAAATTTTGTCTCTGAAAACTGTATGGCTTATCTATGGCAGTCCTGTGGCACATGAGAGAACAGTGCCCCAAGACTCAGCATTAGTGATCTCAGAGAATAAACTCCCTTTATATAGTTTCATCTCACTTGGGGGAAACAAGGAAGACAAGAATGTGAGTTTGCTGCAGCTGCTATCTCCTGCCTGGAAGTGACTGTCAATCAGCTTGAAATGTAAGGAAGATGCATCCCTCTCATAGAAGACACAAAGAACAGAATATAATGGGAGTTCACTAAATCAAGATGGCAAAAAACATCTTTTGGAATTAAAATTGGAAACAGCTGGGCCCTGACCTTCTTTCACGGCTGTGATTAATCAATACACCTATGATGAATCAATTAACAGTTGTTAGCTGGTATATCTATTACTAAAAGCAAAAAACAGTAACAAAATTCAATTGAAATAAATAAGCCTGCACATATATCTCAGTGAAAAAAATTGCTCTGGAATGGTGCAAAACCAGTGCTCATTATTTTTAATGTATGCTTTCCATTTGCTAGAGGTGGGCTTCCTAGTCCTCAGGTTGGGTGAAGGTGGCAAGTGCATGGTGCTGCAGAGAATGCTGAACACACATGAATGACATATGGGACTGAGTTAAAAATTACCTTTTATCTCACCAAAAAATAAAAAGATGACAGTTTCAGATTCACTCACATCACTGTCTTTTTGCAAATCCACAACAGCAACTCCATCACTGATACAGTGTATAATGCTCCCTATTCCAACACAGGTAAGCATAACTTACATGGCAGCAAAGAAAGTCTTGAAGCAAGAAATGCCATCCTGATTTCCCTTCTGACAGTATAATTTGTACTTTTCAGATTTGAAAGAGTCAGCAAATTCACTGAAAAAATGGATGGGAAAGAAAAAACTTAAAACTCTCTCTCACTGTCTTGCACATATGAAATGAGAAGTAACACCCAAATGCAATCAAGCACATGGAAAATAATTTTATTTCTTATACAATAGAAGTAAATAAGTAAGTCCATTCAACCCTGGGTTTCCAAACTCTGATTTGTTATACTTTCTTCCTATTGAAAGGATTATTTGAATTTGGTTTTACTTTCCATTGAAACATCAGAAGATGCAGCTGCACTGTCTGTGAACTCTCACCATAACTTGAGATGAGCTAGAAGGTTGGTATTTTGCATTTTGTTTCACAGAGGTATCCTTTTCATTTCACCACAGTGAAAAATGAATGATCAGAAATACCATCAGGCTGCAAAAATGCATCAAATATTAGCTGGAAATGTATAAGCAGGAGTAACTAATAAGAAGAACAGCACTGGTAATCATCCCTTTGCCAAAGGAGAAAGACATTTTCTGTTTTGAGGGTTGTTTTTATTTCCCCCTGTTGAAACACTCATTCTTCCATTAATGTACACTGGTCATGATATCGTTGGTTTGTTTATGTGATTTCCTAACACTGTGGATGTCTGTGAGGCTTTGTCCAAGCATCTTGACACCTCATTTTCCCTGACAGCAATCATTCCTATCACAAATGCCAGTGGAGAATGCTTCAATGGAAGAAAGTGAAATTCGGTGTTTTCATAACCACACATCATTGTTACAGTGATTGAAAGTCAACCATCAGGAGTACACAGGGTTTTGTATGGCTGCAGCAACAATAACAGTGAGTGGCTCATGCCCAGGAAATCACCTTTTATTGTTTCCTTCTGTGTTACACTAATCCTTGTGTTTTACTGTAAACTGACTTGACCTGTGGTGAGGTACATGCCATCTGAAAATCAATATCATGGTCTTTTCCCTTTCTCTGTACCACAGGTCGAACAAAAGGAAGGCATATTTTCTTCTCTTTTTTTTTTTTTTTTTTTTTTTTGAGACTTCATCTGATCTGATCCAGTGTGCATCAAAGAAACTCAAAAGGAAGCTGGTTCCACTAAGAGGAAAAGCATTCAGAAACATGATGAGTTTTTCCTCTATTAATGCAGAGCTGACTCGTGCAATTGATCAGGGGACCAGAATCCAGATACATATCATAAGAATATCACAAGTTTTCCTCTTTGGCCTGAGGCAACATGGGCATTTCATTACATCAGTGCGTCTCTTGGCGTTTTGTTTATAACAACACTCCCATATCTCAAGATGATCCCTACTTGGCTGTAAATCACGCCTCCTCCAGTTTCTGACTCAGACAGCAGCCCCTGAGCACACAAGAGCAACAGACAGAAACCAAAGTGGTTTTGAGCCACATAAATTTGTAATTTTAGATGCAGATATTGGACAAAGACTCAGTTTGTTTTCTAATTGAGCCAAACCAGTTTGTCCTCTCCTAGTGCCAAGCCACTCACATGTAGGTCCTTGGTTTTCCATGTTCATAGTGTCTTGGGGAAAGAGAAGCATGTTAAATGCATAGTTCCCACCTTTGGTCAGAGGTGCTAGAAAGCAGATGATTCTCTAAAAAGCTGCAGAGGCTGTGTCCTTTTCTCCTCGGTATTTGATCAGTTTTTTGTTCTCATATTTTCCTGCCACTGGCACCAGCATTTCCACTTTAAATGGTGCTTCAACATAGATATTCCCCTATGTCTGCCATTCTTCCTTGGACTAACATTTGCATGGCAGATGGTGCAAATGGCCCAGCAAATATTTACTGGATCAGTGTTAGAAAAGAAAAGCAAAGCAAAAGAAAACAAAAACACCCCAGCTGCCAGACTGATGACTTTTTGGCACCATATTGTGTGCCACCAGTCACCAGGATGGGGAAAACACCACAGGAAGATAATTGCTGTTGAACTTGCTGGATTTTTCAGAGTATCTTTTGAATCTTGTTGCTTGGAACATCCCCAGAGGGGAGGTACAAGGACAGGAACTTTTCCCCTTCCTTCTCAGAGTCTGCCTTTTCCTCATTGCTTAGGTGAAAAAGAAGTATTATGACAGATTAATGTATTCCCCTTTCAAATGAAAAACAGCCATACTTGGTATCAGAATTGCATTAATTACAGAACACAGATTTGAGTTCCTTGCAAATGGAGCCTGCTGAAACTCTCACGGCCAAGTCTGGGATAAATATATTAAAGTTTTAAACAGTGATAGAAGTAGAGGGAGGTGATCAATGTTAAGAACAACCTATTGCTGTTGGAGGCACTTACTTGCTAAGACTTATCACAGGAAGAGCAGAGCAGAGAAGTACCTGTCCAGTGAAGTTGCCTTTTAATTTCCAGGTTCCTGTCAATCAGAATATTCCTCTATTTTGTCATTTCCTTGGTAGTTGAAGTGGGTGTAAACACCTTTGATGGTGAAGGACAATGAAATGCCAGGAAGTCTTAAGGAGCAAAAGCCTTTTTCTCTACCACAGTGATATTCTATATTATATTTAATGGTGCAGAATCAGTGCAAATGATATAACTATCCAAACTGAGGTTATTTTCTAATCAGGCTACATACTCCATAATTCAAAAAAGAGTCTTAAGATTTCAAGGGGAAAAAAAGGAAAACAGGAAAAATAACCCCCCCAAATATCTGGGCCACCATTCTGAAAAGTAGTAGTTCAGCAGATAGTCAAAGAAAGATTTGTATAGAATGGGACACAACAAAAGAAGATGGAGCACATCTGAAATTCTTGTTCCAACTGGAAGTCTGAATCATCTGAAAATCAAATTACACATATTCAAGTTTATTTTTAATTATAATTACTGTCTAAGAAATTTTTAATAGTGTCTTTGAATATACATTTGTTTTAAGGAGAACACACTTTCCTTCTCCCATCAGTCCCTCAGGAAAAATTCAATTTCTCTTTAAGCTTAAGAGCAGGAAAGATAGAAAAGAGAATGCACACCCAACAAATATCAGGCAAGAGAAGAAAGAAATTCAGTCTCCTGTAATTTTATTTTGCCCATTTATCTTGTACTGTAAACCGTGAACTAAATGAGAATATGCCATGAACCGGAAAAGGGAAAAACAATACAGTGCTGATTAATCTAGTTCATCCAAAGTTCTTTCCTTGATCTCATGGCATTTCAGAAGACAGTGTTCATTAGCTGCCAAAGCTAAAAAAACGTCACCGTATCCACAGTGCCAAAAGAGAAGAGGAGAGGTCCTCCACTGAAAAACTGAAGTGACTACAAAATCCTTGCATAAAGGCTGCAGAGAGCTGTTCAGGGGTCCTCTCTCCAGGAATGCTTTTATGACTTTCAAACAGATCTTGATTTCCAAAACACATATGCCCTAACCCAAAACTTGGAATCATCTGAACTCAGATACTCAAATTGCAGCATCAGATGTGGGCATTCATAAACAGTGAAAAAGTTTAGGTACAGACACTATTCCATAATCTAGTGGGTCCTCCTCTCCTGCTGGGTAGATTCATATAGTTTAGAAAAAGAATATATTATACAGAGAGCAAAGTTCAGAAAACCATCAATGAGAATGGTCTATTTAAACACATAGATTCACAGACTGGCATGATGAATGCCGAGAAGATGGGTCAGGGTATTCAAAGTGCTTGAAGGCTCTGACCAGCCAAAAGGAAAAAAAAATTAAAAAGGAAAAATGGCAAAAAGCAGTTGGCTTTGAACCTCATGCCTGTCTACCTGCTTATTAAAAATGATGGTCACCTGGTTCTGAAGGTTCAGCGGTTCTCATCTGGCACACTAGTAATTATCCAGTTAATCTCAACTTGGCTCAGTTTTTGCTGAGCTTCAGCAAACATATTCAGCTAAAAGATTGTATAACCCCAACTGGCCTGTACTGATTTCTATTAAAAAAAAAAAAAAAAAAAAAGATCAGTGCTTAAGTAATTTGTCAATGTTTTAATCTTCTTCCAGCTGCACACCAAAGAGATTCTTTCTTCTATCATTTCTACCATTTCCTCTCAGTGATTCCTAAACAGAGGCTAATCTCTCTGAAGCACCTGCAGACTGCCACATTCTTAAACCAAAAAATCCACCAAAGGATATTGGAAATTAAATTTCACTGGCCCAGGGTAGAATATCACCAGGTCTTTATTTTAACTCACTGCTTTTATGTGGTAAACAGAAGAGGTTAAGCAAGGAAAGAGAATATCCAATTTTTGTGCCATTTCCTTTTCTTTTTAGACAAAAGTGGTTTAAAACAACCCGTGTTACTAGAAACAGACGTGCTACAGAAGGCTTTAGAGTATGCAGAAAAAGAGTCCAGGATTTAAAATAAATGTAATTCATGAGGTTTAGATTTTTGTAAGCAAATCTGTCCATTATATCATTAAGGAAGCAGCTGTGAAGTCACTGACCACCTCCACAGCTGGAGGAACTTGGCAAAGCTGCACTGAAGCCCAGGGAGGGGTTGCTTGGGGAAGGGTCCAGCCTTGTTTTCGTATATACTCCCCTTGTTTCTCTGTACATAGGACTTCGTATATACGGATATATATACACATGGAAGTCTGCATGTCACATACATCTCATGCACGTGTACATAAATTCCCACCTATATAAATACAACAGGAGAGGCTAGTCACAGCTTCTGTAACTGAGAGTGACACTTGTCACTCTGTGTCTTGCAGAGACAGCACTGTGGTTTTGCAGAGCTTATTGCTCTGTCAAAAGGAGTGAAGTTTTCTGTGTGGGATTGCTACCTCAAATTGTACTGGTTTTTGAAATTTTCAGCCATAACATCCAACAAATAAGATGTGGGGAGAAGACTCTTGTCCATCTTGAAAAAAAGATTTCTCTTGAAAGGAGGGAGAAGAAAGCAATTCAAATGAATGTTAAAACCAAGGATAGAGGGAAATGTTGCAGGTACCTACCTATAAAAGGGGGGGTCAGCTGACCCTGCTCTTCCTAGGGTATTGTAAAGATTTATTAAAGTTTCTAATGTGTTCAGATAGAGTGAGAAGAACTGCAGAACAGTCAAGTAGGAAATGAATAATTCTGTCTTTAGAGCTATGCCTGAGCAGTGTGCAGTAAATAAGGCCTGGGGCCAAATGACAAGCAATGAGGATAAAAGAACATATTGAATAGCTGCTCATTAAGTGAGCACCATCCATCCTGTGCCCTGCTGAAGCAGGTGTCCTGGGGAAAAGTAATAGTATGCAACCTTGTAATTAAAACTGTATCATAATGCATATTCACCAGGAGGCAAAATTAAGGATGCCCTGAGAAATTCAGTCTGACATTGCCTAACTTTTCAGTGCTGGACTTTGCAACTTTTATGTTCCTTTTGCCATATATATATATACACACACATACATAAATATATATATACATTTTTTTAAAAAAAATTATTTCTGTATTTCAAGAGGTGGAGACATATGATAGGAGATAGCAGCATATAGTCTTTCCGGCCACACATCCAAACAAGAATGAGAATGACTTTAAGCCAATGGACTGAAACTAAAGCCACTGCATGGATCTGAAGAGCCCAGAACAGTGCTGAAAGGAGATGGGTAGGACTGAAAATCCTTAAGCAAGGTAAAGAAAGTCTGAGGGCCAGAGATCATTAGCCTATGCCCTGTACATAATAGGCACTGATGCATATCAGGGTTCGATCTTGGTACGTACCTTGTCTTGCCTCACTGACATTACAGTTATATTTCCTTACAAACTTTAGCTAACAAATCTTCTATTGAATAAACTCTATAATTCATTGACTATGTCCTAATCGTCCCACACTTTGCTATCTTGTTCTTTCTTTCTTTTAATCATGTTCATACTTATCCCAAAGAAATTTTAAATAATTTTCCGTGTTTATTGTCTGTCTTTAAGCTATTGCAGCACCTTTTCTCATTTTCTACCCTGGAGTGATCTTGCTTGTGATCTGTTTCTCCTCGATTTTCTGATAGTCTCTCTATACCCATGAATATCTAGGAGTGTGAAAATGATTGAAAATGACTGAAGAAATATGGTTATATTAGCACGTGCATGCATATATGCATATGCACACACAGCTTTTACACAAGCATAAATTAAAAAGGATGTTAAAAGAATGTTAATATCACAGAGACAAGGTCATAGCAGTAAATGACTCCATAAAGTTGTTTGAACCTGAAGCACAAAATTTCTTCTTTTTTCTGTGTATTTCCCTTTCACTGGAGCTACTTTTGCTTTTAATGAAATGGAAGTTTATTTCTTTGTTGACCTCCAGATGTTCTGCCTGAGTAAAGGTTATCCCAGTACCTCTGTCCCCACACACAGCTGGGGCTGAAAACCCAGCCAGGACTGTTCCCTGGCTGTGCTGGAAGGTAGGTAATCTGACCACGAGACCTGCTGCTACATGACCCTCAGGCAACCACTCTGCAAATATGAGGATCAAGGAAGTCTTGTTTTAACCAAAGACTAAATTCAGCATCCTCAGCCCTCACCCTATGGGCCCATGCTCTGTTTTCTGCACATGTCAGTCTTAGTAGACAAAACTATTTACTTTCTCATGAGTTTCTGCTCATGGGATTTGTCTGGGTGCTCAACTTAAAATGCAAATACCTGGGGTTTTGTGGTTTGTTTTTTTCTGGTCAGCAGTATCAAACTTGACACTTTCTGTATTTCAAGAGGAGGAATCTGTTGTTTGTAACTTGCTCAGAGAAAATGTCTGCCTAGCAACTTTCTGGCAGGGCACAAAGTCTAATTTATCCTCAACTGCCCCCAACCCACCTTGCACTTTCTTTTGATGCTACTTTTCTCAGCTTTAGCCCCAGTTTCTACACTGACACATCATTCTTTAATAATATCTTTTTTATATACAACACATAGTTTATAGATTACCTATTTCAGAAATCTTTTGAATCATTGTTTTTAAATACAGTTTTTCCACTTATTTATTTATAAAGCAGTAAATATTTTAATACTCCAAATGCTATTTTATAGGCCTTGAGGGAAGAAAAAACTTATAGAAGTCACCAGAATTAATTCTGTATATAATAATTCAATAAATTTAACTTCTAATATCTAATCCCACTGTTCATTCAGCCCCTTTGAAAGTCACCCCTTTCCAAAAAAACATTGCTTGAGGTTAAATCTCAAGAGCTTTCAACCTCTAAAACAGTTATAGTCTCTAACAAAATATTGCACATGCAGGCTTAAGGCTAGCACAGTGCAAAGGTAAAATCACATGAGTTGGAAGAAAGAAAGAAGGAAACAGTATTGTGCTTTTTTTCCTTCGGACAAGTATTTGCAGATAGCAGAACTAGTGAGGATGAGTTTCCAACATATTTGTGTCTTCTGCTTGGTCTGCCCAGTGGCTAACAAAGTGCAAGCTGCAAGCAAAGTTTTCCCTGCAGCTGTGAGGGTCATGCATGCATGGCATGCTGCAAGGACATCTCACTAACACAGATTTGCTGAAGTCTAGCACAAGGTGGGCTCGTGCCACAGCCTTCCCCTCCAGTGTGAGCCACTCCAGAAATCTTGGTCCTCTTCTGCTTCTTCTATTTGCATAAAAATTGAAGGATTTTAACATATTTTTTTTTCCATCTGAAGCATGGAACACAGAAGCTCTTCATGGTCTCTGGTGCACCAGAGCAGCGCTTGGGCTCAGAAATAAAATCTGTACATAGAGAGAAAAGGTGAATTCCTGTTCTTGTACGAAGATCACAGGTCAGGCTGTACCACACATGGGCAGTAAAGTGTGAATCTGTCTGTGAACGTGTTCTTTGATCCCTGTGCCTCTATGGCAGATCTGATTGACATTGATCAACTGGTTCACAAGTCATTTGACACAGAAACATGCAGACAGCATCACAGAAACCTTGTTTCTGGAGGAAACCAGGGTCAAGATACCATTAGCCTAGAGAAGCTTTGGGATGCATTTAAAGTACTGGGAGGCAGATGGTTTAATGATCTAGATACAAATCACATAGTCAATGCCTGTCCCACAGTCTCCTTCAGCTATTGGTCACAGCAGCATCACCAAGAGCTTTTAAGACTGAGTGCAAGAAAAGCTGAAAGAAACCACTGTGAAATTGCAGCACTACTTTCCCTGAAGTCCAAGCACAGCGAGATATTATGCCAGGTTGTGGATCTTCAGGTTAGCTCAGACATCTTGAAATGAAATGTAAAATTTAAGCATGTCCAGCAGATACCCCTGAAAACACCACCATGTTTAATGTCCGAATGCAGAAATTTCACCCGAGATCCATGCTCCTTTGCAGCTGATGGCCCCATGCTTCCACCTGATAGCTCAGGGCTTGACAGCTGTGGTGGCTGGTGCCATAGCAGCAGAGTATGCCAAGACATTTAGGTGATTTAAATATCTTAGAGCCAGGAACCTGAGAGAAAAAGAAAAGGTACAGTGAGATGATAGAGGGAGTCTGTAAGTTACTAGGGGACATTGCCCTCTAGTCAGATCTGTTTGACATGGGAAATTACAGTTCCAGACCTCTGGAATTCCTATAGCCTGACACCAAGGAGGACTTGCCCACCGGGATCTTTCCTCTGCCTCTGCTGAACTCACTGCGAATAGCAATGACTACTGTAGAGGTTCAGCAAAACTTGTTGCATTTGACAGCTGCTTGCTAGATATCAGCCATGTGCTCAGAGGCGCATTAATGTCTTTCCAAGCAAAACCAAAATCAGGATCTGAGCACTGTGGGAAGAACCAAAGATTTAACAGGGGAAGGAGGAGAATATGAGGACAGCTTGAGCAGAGCAAACACAACACAGCAGAAGTAGAGAGGAAGGAGCAGCTGAGCTTTACCCTATGCTGCTATGTTGTGGACTACATGCTTTGTTGTGGTCACCGGGGACCCAGTTCTTTGAGCAGCTGCTACTGCAGGGCCAAAGAGGGAAAGAACCAAAGAGTCTGCAACTGAGGGACTTCCTCATCTCTTCTCTGGCTTTATAAAGCCTGAAGGCAGAAGAGAAAGAGGCAATGCCAGTGATCAAATGTGAGGGAGAGACACAGTGTATGAATACACAGCTGGCTCCTCTGTTTTGCATCCCAACCACCCCTTCCTGTGTTTAGAACAATAAGTGACATTTTTCAGCAGAGCTGTTGAGAAGAACATTTTCTTGCAGTTTGCTTCACCTGATGCCAGTCGTAGAGTGGTGCTCTCCTCACAGACCAGCCAAAATTGCTGCTGACAGTTCTGGAAAGCCGTAGAGACAACAGGAAAAAACAAGGGAGGGGTGGGGTGGTAGAAAGCTGATTAATAACAATAGTGGTATTAGTAATAATACCCAGTACCCCTGTTTATGTTTAATATGAGCAGGCAGCATAAACCACAAAACATTGCTACATGTACCTGGAGAAGGGAACGCTAACCTGAAGGGGTAACGAGTGGCCAAAGGTCACCCTGGCTGTGCAGGTCCTCAGACATACCTGTACTCTGAAGGTACATACATCACTGGTCTGCCACATCCAGAGAAACCAAGATGAGTTTAGCCATTTTTTTGTGCAATTGTGCAGTGCAATAAAATGGTAATTGTGTCACCTCTTTTCAAGATGAGAGGAGTGAAAGGACAGAGGGAGGATTATGAAAGAGCAGTTCAGAAAGTTCAGTTTCTTGTTCTTACTCATTTCTTCTTCTTCATGTGAGACCTTTCCAAGAAGGGTCCTTTTGTGAAAAATACTTCTGTGCTTTATAGTACCAAATTCCACTTAGAGCACATTGCGACTCCAGTGTAACACAGCTTCTACATACCTGCTTAATGATGAGCATTTATCTAAATCGCATCCTTAGTCAGCACAGGATTCAAATCCCTTATGAGCCTCAAGGACTTGCAATTACTTTTCAGACTGGAGAATAATACATCAGTGTAGGAAAAAGAGACCTTGAAAAACAGCAATGTGACAAATGGAATCAAAACCAAGCCTGAAAGGTACATTTTTAAATATCAACAATAATAAAAAGTTATGCATAGTATATGAGAAGAACTGTCTCAACACTGAATACTTAGTTGTTATTATTATTCTAACATGTTAATAACACCCTTGTCATCTGGACAAGACATGCTACAGCTCTATACTGATATTTTAGCTCCAGGCAACTGGACTATATGAAACAGAAGTCTAAAGCATGTTGTGGGTTCTGTAGGCCAAGTTGTCCCCACCAGGATGTTCATCTACATAGTCAGAAAAGTTTCACAAATGTGGACTTGGCATTCGCCCCACAGTAATGAAAATTCACAGTTAGGTGTCAGCAAATGCAGCAAGTACGGAACACATCCTACAGACGTTATTAGCATTCTGAAGGTTTATCATTTCACTGTGTTCAAGAAAAAAAGACAGAAGAAGTATCACAGATAATTTTCACTGACAGTCCATCCTGTTCCAGGGTATGAAGTGAAGCTATTTGTTCAGCATTACAGCATTTTAGTTTAGGTACTGGACATCTCATGGGAGCCTGTTATATACTTATTTATACAAATTTGGAGCTGTGGACTTTATAGCATAGGAGGATAAAAAGTATAGCAACATCTGAATCAGATCTTAGATTTTCTGAGCATTTTAAAGAATGGTTTATGTATTAAAAAAAATGAATATTGGAAATAAACAAATAAATTACCAAAATGGCATAGTCACTAGCTGATGAACAGTTACTTTGACTCTCAGTTAATTTGTCTCTCTTACATGAGAAATAAGTTAGCTTATAAATCAATTTCTGCTTTGAAAAAAAAAAAGCAAGAATTAAATCATAAGTCCTATACCAATGGAAAAGTTAATAGAAATTTTAATGAAAGTACAAACAACATAAGGTTTGAACTCAATATCCTTGAAATATAAGGCATTTATCCCCCAGGCTAAGCAGCTTTTGGTACTATCTACAAACAAGATACATGATTTTCACAGGCTCTCCTGAAGAGCAGAGTTATTATCATACATTAGATTTTGCTTCTTGATTAAAAAATCATATTAATTAAATGCAATTAAATTAAATTAAATTAAGAGTTGAAGATGCAGCAATCCATTTATTACTATTTTTTCACAGTGTGGGCCACATTCTAATAGAGTGATCACCCTCCCTCCCAGCCTCCCAGTCACGGTTACACAACATCCCTAGAGCACTTGCAGTATCTGTGTATGCAGAAAAGACATGTTTCGGAAGTATTTACAGATTTTAATTCTCTTCAGTGAGATCTTTCTCCCATGAAGAAAACAGGTTGTGTGGCCTCCTCTTCATCTTTGGGGTCATCTGTTCCTCTGAATTGTTTTTTCTTTGCCTTGCTGTCTCTGAATTGTCTTTTCTTCATCTCATTGTGTCAAGTCTCCTTGTATTGTACTGGTCTACTTCCCTGTATCCACTCTAGAATTCCTGGAAACCTTCCTGCAACCGACAGACATCTGTGCTGATAGCTACTCTTACTGCATCTGTGTTGTACGATCATTGACATCATACATCTCAATGATCCTTGGGAAGAAAAGAACTGGAGAAGAATAGAAAAGATTCCTCCAAGTAAGAACACACAAATTTTTTTTTGGTCTTGAAGGCAGGATCAGTCATCCAAAAGGCACTTTTGTTTCCATGTACAGACTCCTGGAGCAAAATTTACTCAAGTAGCTTTAAGACTAGAGGTCTAGGATGTGTCCATTTGGTTAGAGGGGAGAAGCTCCCATGTTGGCAGGGTAAGTTGGCCCAGAGGAAACTGCAGCAGGCAGTAGGCAGACTGGTCCTGCACATAAGTTAGTGTGTCGGGTCCTTCTGCCCTACTCTATATATGCTGGCAATATGAAACACATGGGCTGCCCTGCTGAATATCGGAGCTCAAGAAAAGAACTGAGTGCCCTGAACCACAACACCAAAAAAGGTAAGCCACTTCGCCCAGCAGTATGGAAGTGGGTAATGAAGTCCCAGCTGGCTGAAGAACTGATAGCAGATGAGGAGTCTGAGGCAGAAAAAAAGACCTGCACCAAACAAACCATTTCTTGTCAAATAAGGCTCAGAGCAATCCCATTGGCAAACCTGTGACCTCGTTAAAATGAATTTGTTCTTCATGGATTTTTATCCTTCTGAAAATATGAGAAAAAAAATTCTATTATTTGCAGTTCTTTATGAGCAGGCAATCTTCATGTGGGTAAACTATTGAGAGCTTGAGCAGCTGCCCCTATGAAACTAAAACCAGGGCTTTCATTGATGAATGCACAGACACGTCACAAAATTACAACAGAGCCAGTTTTGTAATGTGCATATAATAGAACGTGGAATTATTTTCTGCTGTTGTGCTCTCCTTCCCTCCACTAAGCTGGCATTGCCATCCCTCCTTTTCTGAAACACCTGCTACTCTCAGGAGCATTCACTCCCCCCTCCACACTCCCACCATCTGCAAGAAACTTCTTCCTGTATCATCTGTCTCACTCATTTTCTATCTCACTTCAGTTCACTACAGGCAACATGTTCTCTCCCTTGTCTTCCTTAATTCCTTTTCCTTTCTCTCAGGAATACCATTTTATATGTTAATATTGTTATTTAGTGTTGTCTCAGGTTCCTGGATCCAGGTTATACTGAAGTAGCTTGTTGCATTGCATTTGCCACTGTATGTTTATACATTATGCTTTTATCTCATATGGCAGATTTGTTTCAAGGACATTATGAAAACGAGTCTGTTCATGATAATATACTGCTGATTCAAGACACAATTTTGTTTTTCTTTTGGAAAATCATGTTGGCTAAATGTCTTTCTTTTTAATATCTCTGGACAGCTTCTGCATTGTGCTCCCTTATGACAGTTTGTTTCAGAAACAGATTAAACTATACTGCAAAATAATCTCTTTATATTGTCCAATTCACAGCAAATACTAACAGGGACTGCACTGAAAGGAAGATACATTCTATAAATACAGTGAGTCCATAACAGTTTTTCCTCTGATATTTATATAGTCAGAAACATGGGCTTAGAATTTATTCTCCAGCCCATAGACAAATCCTGTTCAGATCTTTAAATCGCTTAACTGTGCTATTACTCAGGGACACACCAGCCTGTAAGTCAGAGCAGGAACCATCCAGAAAGACCAGGCCATTGCTTTACAGACAGATAGATATGTACATGTACGCTTACAGTCATCCTGTCTGCTTCAGTCCTGCACTGAAAAGACAATTTCTGAACCAAGGTGAAGAGTGGCCAGGCACTTCATCACAACCAGGTCCTCAGTCTTTTGCAGTTCACTTATTCACATTGAACACTGATGCTTAAGACTGGCCTTTTACTCATTATCACATTTAAAAACAGTTTTAAGGGTTTATTTGTAAGCTTTATTTGTAACATATGTTCACACATGAAGAAAAAAAACAAAAACCAACTTGCCAGGTGTCCATTAGTTTTCAAAGAAAACCCTAACCAAACTAATCTCCTGAGTCTGAGAAATCAAATTGTAAGCCTTTCAGGAAAATTGCACTATAAAATAGGCCACGCATGAAAATATAATTAAAGTGGTTTGTAGTTTTCACTACAGGAGCCCTGTTCTGCTCTCTGAAACACCAGCCATCACTCCATTCATGTGAAATTGGATCAAATCTGCCATACAACTGCTCCATAGTGATAGTTCTTGGGCACATGAAAACATGCTCTACTCTATGTTCATCCATTAGACCTTTTCTTTCCTGCTGTTCAAGAATCCAGCAAGTACTTTCAAAGCAGAGGTTTTGCACCCTAGAGGGCTTCCCACCAACATAAAAACATACCAAACTAGCACTCATTCATAGACCTTTCAGAGACAAAAAAACCCCACTTTTATTTATAGAGATAAAATTCTTAACTAGGAGATCATTCAGTTTTCCATGACAGCAGTTGCTATGCATAGTCTAAATTTCCCCCCTAAAAAGACAAGATTTATATTATGTCTTTAAAAAAGTCTGTTTGTTTGTTTGTTTTCGAGTGGAGGATGGCAGAAGGACTGGTAGTACACCCGTAAAGTTATAAAGTTGATTCAATATATAAAAAAATGTACAAAGGTAGCAGATCCACTAAGGAATATATTGGAACTTTCCTAAATAAAGAGAGTGGGATATTGAAGAAGGAAGGAGAGAAGGGTGAATTTAAAGGAAAGGCTGGTTTTCTCCAGGGATACCTTTTTTTATTTCTAAAGCTTTTGCCCTGGGGGTCCATTTATCAGCTTGCTTAAACAGTGCATATATGTAGTTCAAAACAGTAACTGTTTAAAGATATGAAAGTCTATGTATGATTCCACTGAAACTCTTTCACATTATTTCCTTAAATGAAAGAATTCTGCATTCACATTTTAAAGTATTAAATAGAAAGATGTCCTGGTTTGTATTATCTAACCAACTAACCAGGGAACCAGCTGCAGATTCATTTTCTGTATGATTTCCCTGATGGATACATTCAAGATGCCATGGTCAGGAGCTGGTAAAACAACCCCTGGGAAGAGGTCAGAAATGATGCTATCAGCGAACAGAATACTGTGGGACAGGCACAGAAAATTAAAAGAAAAAACAGATAAGGAATGTGCAGCCAGGGCCACCACTAACATAATCACTTCAGCTTCTCTTATTTAAATCTCCTTTAATCCTTCATCTACAATTAATAAGATTTGCTATTTAAAAAAAGTTCAGAGGGTTCTACATTTATTGCTGGAACATAAAAGTAAAATTCTGGCCTTTCATCATCTAAAATATATATAAAACTTTGTGAATCAAAAGTCTCTTTTTAACATCTCTGAGGGTGACAAGTTAAAAAACCGCCAAAAATGAACAGTTTATTGTTGAAATCACACCACAGTGTAGTGAAGATATAAGCCAAGAAGATACTCGGTGGTATACTGAGCTGGCATCAAAGAGAGTGACCATTCTATCTATTTTTGAAAATAATTTTTCATTTAAAATAAAAAGTAACCTATTAAAGGTGCAAAGATTATCTTTCTTGTACCTAACAGTGTCATGACAGGCTGGGTACATAGAAGGACAGAAGCAAGGACGGAAGCAATACCTACAGGGAAATGACCCCAAATTAATGTTAAATACGGACTCTCACAACAGCAATGACAACAATATAAATATAAAAAATGAACTGTACATACACATATTTTGTGTTCTTTCAGACCCAGATGAGATATCTGCACATGCAACATGCACAAAAAGGCTATTTTCATAGCCCTGGATTGCTAAACAAAGTCTTGTTTAATATATAGAGGTAAACCTGATGTGGTGTTTAAGGAAAGTGAGTCTGTGTGCCTTCCCTTTATTAGCGTAACACAGACCTGTGCTGGTCTGAGCTGGCATACTGGGAGCTAAGAGAATGCAGCCAGTCCCAACAGAAAACCATTGCATCCTCTCTTCCAGCCTGGCTGCCAGGTGAGGCGATGCAGTGTGGGACAAGCCCTGCTCAGATATCCCTGGCTACCAGTGACCCCTGGCCAAGGAGCTGGTGCCACTCTGCCTAGGGATGGGAAGAGACCAGTGGGGTGAGTAGGGGACATGGAGGCACAGCCACCCCAAGAGGGCACAGAGCCCGCCCTGATCACCAGCCTGCCTGAGAGAGACTGTAATACTGAAGGGAAGCAGAGCAGAGAAGAGCCAAAAGGGCTACAAAATAGGGACCCCTGTCTGACCAAAGCCAGAGGTTAATGAGACAACACTAGTGTGCTGCCAGGGATGATGGACCAGCTCCAGAGCTACACTGTCACAGGAAAAAAGCTCTTTTTTGTTTTTCTCTACATATTTGCTTTTGATCTGAATGTTTTTCATCTGTTGTATAGCCAGGACTACCTCTTCCACTTTTGAATGTCTTGTGCAGTAAGAGTTTCTGGAGAGAATAAAAAAATTATCCAGCCCAAACAGCTTAATAACATCTATAGGTGTAAAAGAGACCCTTTCCTGATTCTGTTTCAGAATCAGCAAGGAACTTGTGTATCTAAAAGTTTGCCCTTTTTCCCCCCCATAAAGGATATTTCTTCTGAACTTGTTGCCATCAGCATGGCCTACAGAGTGAGTAGTGGTGTTGCCTTGAGAGATGTAGGACATGGCATTGTTTTAACATGAGAGAAGACATCATTACTCTTCGTCACTTCTATTGTTCTTATTGTATATATAAAGATAGATGTATGCACCCAAGAAAATAAATTAATCTACTCTGGATCAGACCACTCAGCATTTTCCCGTATCTCTTCAACAGTGTGTTTGAAATTGAACCAGGAAGTTTCCGCATTTTGGAGAAGTTTTCCCCTGTAGCAGACAACACCCTACCTGGATCCAAAGAAATCACCTCTTTGGTGTCTGTCTCTGCTTCTTAGTTTCCAGCCTCATCCTCCCAGTGTGCAGCATCAGAATGAGGTAGAGGTAGGGAATGGGAGGGGAGGCTCACTCCTGCTGACAACTGCTAGCACAGAGAGAGATCCTGGCAAGGGTGTCCCCTGAGGCCATTAAACAAGCTGAGGATACTTTAGTGATGACATTGCAGCTATGGAAGATGGCCAGCACCAGCAAGGTGTTGTTTTTCAGCGGGATACCTGAATAGGCATATCTCTTGTTTCTACCACTGCAATACAGAAGTATAGGCTGTGTATCACTTTTAAATGATGTACCTTTATATGCAAGGACAAAGAGTAAAACACAGTGTATGTGTGTATTCTGTGTTAGATATACATGCCAAAGACTCTCAACAGTGAATTGTTTCTGGTTGTTCAGTTTAATGGCATTTAAATAGACTGATTTGAACTGTTAGTTTTCTGAGATGTCCTAATTTGATATCCCCTCTTGAGCTAGCAGAGCTAGACTGGGTTTCACAAACAGGTAGTCTGAAAGAACGTTAATATTTCAGATAAAGTATGTAAAAATTACATTATTCACATTTCTAAGATCACAAATGCCGTATTACATCAATACACAGAAATCTTTAAAATCCAAATTTCAAATGGTGAAAACTATCTTGTTTGTCAGCGTGCCTTTAGTCCTGTCAGAGATTAGGTTGCAATCATGCCCAAAAGAAACAGTTGAAAACTACTCTGTGATCAAATCACAGATACCTTGAACTAAACTGCTCACTGTGACACTTAAAACAGTTGGGTTGCTGCAAGGCAGTATAAACACACTGAAGGGATGTTTCATACCATAAAAATAAAGAAATTTATTACACAATAAACATAATTCAGAACAACGAGGAGAATGGCAACTTCCAGAAGAAAAGCCTGTCAATCCCCACCACCACCCACACACACATAGATGTGCATCCAAGGGAAAATAACAGTTCATAGCTTCCATTAAAATATATATTTAATAACTCTACATGGCTGTAATGACGCTTTGAGATTTTTCAAAGAATAAAAAAGCATTTTCAAATGCATTTCAAGGAGTAAAGGCTACTAGCAAATTCCCTGCCAAAACAACTTAAATTACCATGCCACTTTTCCATGCGTGTTCAAAAGCAAAATGGAGATGAATATGAAACACCAAGTCTAAGATCTATTTTTCAAAGTGTTGAAGCCAACACATGAAAGTGAAATATTTCTTAGTCTCCCTAACTATAGATCCACCGCATTAATGCAAGACAACGACTAAAAGCTATACCAAAGCATTTAAAGGCTAAAAAACAAGCAATCTGGTTTTCTCAAGGAGGGCATAATAAATTAGCTGTAGAAGAAACAAAAGTGTTCAGAATTCTAAGGCAACTAAAAAACTGCCTGTTAGACACTGAGGAATACCTAAGTGTGAAATTTCAAAACCTGAAATATCTAATTTACTTCTATTTTTAAAATGCCTGTTCCTCTCAGGAATATGAAATAAGGTACAATAACCTGAAAAACCTCAAGAAGATGCAGAGACAGATGGAAATGTAAACAAGTTTGAAGGATCTCTGCCAAAAGTCTGCTCTAATCCACTGTCCAATCATTAAAGAATAAACACCACACAAACCCCTTTGTTTTGAATGAATTACAAACTGGAATTACTTGGCAAATAGACAATGCAGAACACCATGGAAATAAAGAAATAGAATCTAGCATATAGGAACAGATTTGCAAGTCATGTCCTTCTGTGCAAGATCACAAAAAGGTAAAAAATATGTCTTTAGGACTCTGTTGGCTAAGGGTCTAGAAAACAAACTTTTCACTTTTTGCTCCATGGCCCTGGCAGCAGCAGGTTGGAGGCACTGCAAGCTGCAGGATCCATGGGAAATTGGACTGTCTTACAAAAGCTGCCTCAGAGCTGCCCTTGGGACCTGACTTTCTGTCCAAGCAGTCAGTGAGCCTCCGGGGAGGTGAGCACATCCTGAGGCAGCTGGCACTCCAAAAGGAACCTGAGGAGCAGCTTGTTGCAGCTGTGGGTACAGAAGGCATGAGGTTGCCATCCTTGTAGCTGCATCTCAAATGTTGCATCTTCATAAGGTATGTAATAAAGAGACTAACTTTAATTCTTCCCCAGACCTAGCCCCCTGGTAGTTTAGTTGGCCAATTTCCCTGCTATGATTTACATCTCTCTCACAGTAAAATATCTCTTGTTTTAGGAAGAGAAAATATCCTTAGCAATTTCCTATTCACTCCACTCTCTTGTGACAGCATGTTTCTTAAATTCAGGGTTATCATTGGACAAGGTGCCCAGCATGGAGATTGTACTTCATAAAAAGAAGCTATAGATGTCTACAGTGCAGAGAACTAGGCTTGCAATGAGGCCATCAGTATTCAGTTCCTCTCTAACTAGTTTTGTGCTCCCAGTGGTCTCCTTCATTTGGTGGCATCAGCAACACCTACCAGGAGCTGTCTGGCCAGACAGGAAAATGGACACATTGCTTTTAATTACATGACTCATTAGCTAATGAAATTAAGTTTGATCAGCAAAGAAATTCTATGTTCTATTTTGTTCTATTTCTCTTATAAATTAGACTGACTAGATTCACATAGGTAAAACCCTTTCACTTTCAAATTCCCAATATCTGCAACAGTATCCCAGACACTCCTCATCCACATATTGTAGAAACGATGAAAGAATGATTTTTTGTTGACAATAGGCACAGAAAAGGACCAGACGTCCCTCTCATTGATGCTAGCATAGATTGGAAGTAATTCTATTAAGGTCAATGTGGATCCATCAGACACTGCAAATCCATATTTCCCAGGGAGAGAATAGAGTAGGAGCTGGAGGCAGCAATTTGGTAGGACAGTAGTACGCAATTGTGTTAGGAAAACATGGCATGGTAGGGTACAAAACTTAGACTATATTTATATATACATACACATAGACAATATATATCTGAGAAAAAAAAATAGATTCTCTCATTTATCTGTTGGGAGGTCTATTAAGGATGCATTAGTATAAACCTGTTTTCCTTGTCTAGATTCATCCCAGTCAGTTTCCCCTTTTTCCAAGGAACTTCACCTCCAAATTAGGCAAATATTAGGGTCCTCTTTCTGTGATTACATACATTTTCTTTGTTTGTCAGAAGATGTGGTTAAGTCCAGCTGAAATGTCTCCTTTTCAATGTTTCCCCCCCAGACTTTTGTATCAGGTAGGTAACTTTCTGTGAAGAGCTGCTGCCTGTGCTCTCTGATGCAATGGCAATCATGTCTTTATTTACCAAATACCTATATAACTCCATCCTTGGCCCATTGGCAGGGAAGATCCAAATACAAAGGGATCTCTGGGGAAGATGGGGGTGAAAGAAGGTGATTAAGGAAGAAGTCAGCAAGGTTCTTCAGATACCTGATCTTAAATTTCCAAAGTCTATTCATTTTCCATGCCGGAAATAGGCTAAGACATCTCAAATGTCCTCCTGCCCACACACATATCACAAAATCAGCTGTTGGAGTGGCTGATACAAAGAGGTGGCTTTCAAACTCCTTGTAAAGCCCAGCTGTGGTGCAAGGCAAGTCAGATCAGATGGACAGTCCGGCTACATCCCCTCACACCTCTCTTCTCAGCCTCCTTCCTGCATCCCCTTTCCTTCCTCTTGGAAAGTTTTGCCCCTTCCATTGCTATTTCTGTAAAAGAAAAACTTTTACAGAGTTAGGGAGTTGTTTTGCATGACGTCTTTGCACATCATAATTGGGAAATGTGTTAAATCAGCAGTTAGCTTTAGTAATTGAAACATGCTGGCTGGGGCCCATGAGGTGTGGAGTGCCCCAGCTGGGACTAACAACAGCCTCAGAGCTGGAAGCAGCAGCTGGGACTAGCCAGGACACCAGGCAAGGAAGGTGGCTGGAAGAGGAGAGAAAGGCTCAGCAGGGGATTCAGAGGACCTGGCGCAGGGACCCCATCGTGCCTGGCACAGCACAAAACACAGCGCAGGGCCAAGTGCAGCTGCCCCCCTCCCCAGTTGCAAACAAAGATATAATCATACCCATTAGTTTTGCTGCAGAGTAGCGATGAGTGTATTTCCAACATTTCGGAGGTAATTTCACTACATGGTCCAGGTGATTAGCAGAGCCCCTTGGGCCTGCAAGACCAACCTTAAATCTCATGTAAACAAGCTTAACTGGGAGCGGGTGAATGTTTTTACTCCCCCTTACCAGACAGCACAGAACAGTTTGAAAAGGCAATGACAATTTGAAAAATTTATAGATCTGAACTTTTCAAACCTGAGAAAGACTTTACTTAATTTTCACTTGCAGATGAGAGCATGTAGCATTTCTTATTTCATCAGACACGTTGGGCATCCACACACACAGATAAGTGCAGTATTTGATAAGCCCCACATTGGGATGTATATCAAATGCTATAATATTGCCACTTCATTTGGGGTGGCAATATTATAGCACTTCGTATATGTGTCCATATATTAAGGAAAATTGATTTGTTGCATTTTTCTCTGTATGTTCAGCTGATCCAATCTAGTGTCTATATCACCACTCTCTTGGCTCCAGACACCCAGTCTCATGGGCATCAATAAAAATATTAAGATGAGAAGAGCCTTGTATTTGTTATATAAGACACAATCCTGATTTCTTAATTTTAAGGCTTTCATTCTGTTTGAATTAGCTGTTGACAGTGATGTTGCTTTCATATATGTTTTTCTGAGTAAAACTTCTGAACACGGAATCTGTAGCATGCTTAATTTTCACCCAAATCGCTACTACACAGTCTTGTCTGCCCAGCTGCACATACTTTACCTCACCTGAATGCTCAACATGTCTTACTCCACGGTCTGTTGAACTCCCCCAGGTTGCTCTCTACTGAACTGCACTGCTGAATACAACCTGAGAATGTTAGCAGCTTACCTTGTTGTCTGGCTGTCAGCCTTGTGCATGCCAATGCTTACGCTACTACTCCAACCTTCGCAAATCATCTGACCCTGCCATTGAAACCTGCAGGAGTCTGGAATGGCACTGGGTTTATGTATGTGCAGAATTACTTCCACAACTTAGCAGAGCAGAGGCTATGCAAAATTACCCTGATTCTTAAGGGACTGCAGATTTTACAGGTACCAGTGTGCTAAAATGGAAGACACTCTTTCATTCACTTTACAAGCCTCACCAGTAAAGTCTTACGAGACAGTAGTTTCCTGGTTTTAATTCCTGGGACTGATAAGGAATAGACACAGAGCTCCCACCCGCTGCAGTAGCACAGTGGGAAGTCCAGTGGTTCCTTCAGAGCAGCTGGGTGCAGCACTGCACATTGCTTAATTAGCCCTGATACAAAAACTTGGTTAAGTCCATCTTTTACAGCAGGTATCCTCACCACAGGGTATGCTTCCATCCCTTCTCAAATCACATCCCTAGGACTAGGTTGGGAATGAACCCTAGCGGGGTGGTGTCAGCTCGCTATCCCAAGGAGAGCTCTTGCTCGGCCTCACACTGCGGTGACAGGAACAAGGCTTGACCAAGACAAAGTCCCCCTCCCTCATGCAGAAATCATGCAGTTAAGCCTAGAAATCCTGGATGTGGAGAGAAACTCTCAGCCTGCAAAGCCGGAGAGTTTCTCCAATGGGTGAATTTGATTTTTAAGTTAAGAACAGAAATGCGTTCCCCTGTCAGGGAGGACTTGCTGAATTCCATTAACTGCTCATCTCTCCTGGCTATCTGCAGGTACTATCAATACACCTTCCACCACCTCTCCTGGGATAGCTGAGACACTTGGCAATTAATTTGCAGGATCTCAAGCAGAAAATTATCTCTCTGTAGAACGAACAAACCCTGACTGGTCTCCATTTTAAGACAGATATACAGAAATGGCTGCTATTCCCATGAAATCCTGAGCATGCATCCCCCTCTCCCACTTATCTCCTCTTACTCCTTCTGGGATTTATATAGGTGATAAAGGACAGCACTGTTGTACAGAAAAAACACAGTTTGAGCGTGGCCAGAAATGCACTCAAAACTGAGCAGCAGAGCCATCTGACTATCACTGCCTTCATCTGTGTGAAAATGTGGGATCCATCCAGCTCTTTGGAGCAGGCTCAAATAGCTGGGGGTACAGAAAACACATTCTTAATTTTCACCAAGGAAAACAGTACCTTTAACACATAAGAATCAGGAGCTGCACATTGAAGATGAGAGACAGAATTTCTATTTTCTACATGCAGAGAAAGCACTGAAACAAATATGTTTTATTGATTATTTTGATTGTGGATCTGGAGAGTAGGATCTATTCCAAGTGACATCTGCCATTTAAAACTTTAGCAACATGATAATTAAACAAAAGTCAGTTAACTTTTAATTTATTTCTATCAATTTATTTTCCAGAACCACTAAGCTGTGCTCCAGACTAGATAGTGCCCTCCTCAGAATTTAAAGTATATCATATTAAGGTTCTTGGAATTTCCCTGCGAAATTGAAATCTGTTGCTGTGAATACTCATGTTCAATAGAAGTAACTATGCCTCTTACTATGTAAATCAAGAGGAAAAATGAATTCTAACTGAAAGAAAGGTTTTTCCTGGAACAGCTTCACAGGGATGTCAAAAATGGTAATAAAATGGTGAAATAAAAAATAAATCAATATATACAAACTGAAATGTTAAATGCTATACTTTCTACTTCATGTTTATCTAAAATAAAAGTCCTAGCTTTCTGTAAATACTGCAATCTGCTTTCAGTTATAAATCTGGTAACACCTGTTCTAAGAGGAATTTTCTTTGACTGTGGGGTGGGAACTCTGTAAATTGATCAGGTATGTGAATAATAAAGAAGAGCCAGATCAGTGCAAAGCTGGTGCTAGTGATTCATTTTCCCCACTTCCAGGTGAGTGAGTTCACAACAGCTCAGCAGCTTCAGACTTACATTCTTAATGAAATGGTGAATATTTCTTTAAAGTTCCCACAAAAGTGGTTAATTATAATCAGGGCATGAGCAGTAAATTTCTTTTCTCTCACTTAACATTAAAGTAACATTAATTACTCAACAATAATTAACATTAATTATTTTACCAAAGGAGCTTTATTCTCCCAAGTTCCCACTCAATTAAAGCCTCACTCATACGTTGAACAAGCAGACCCTAAAAATAAACCAAAACAAATCCCAGAACCCCTGGAAGTGCTCTCCTGTCTGGGAATGTCCTGGCAAAATCTGTCTGTGTATCCGTTTGAGATATTGATATTGCCTCCAACAGCAGGCCTCTGGAGTACCTTTCTGTATTAAATGCATTTACTGCCCAGACTCTCTGTGCCATTATCCTATGAGTCAGAGAAACAAAGCACAGTGTTTGTCTGCCCTAATTTGAGTAGCCAAAGTTAGATGTCACCCCAGGTTCATCTGCTAAATAACCCTCTGGAAACATCCCTGTCTCCACCTCTCCCTCCAGGGCAGTGCAAAGTCATCGGCTCAAACTCAGACATCTTAATATTAGATCAGAGTCAGATGAAATGTAGCCCAGCCTAAGTGATTTACCTAAAGTGCAATACTGGGAAAAAGATCTCATCTTTCAAGTTTCAAGCCCAACTAGCTATTAGACTATTCTTTCTCTTCCCCAGTTCAAAATGGAGCAACACCAACCGTTTCAAGTAGTACTTACATAATTTACACTTTTTTATGGTCTAGTATTGCTCTCTGGCTAACTAGACAATGATTTCTTCATATGGAAAAGTTAGAGAGCATTTTGCGGAAAACACATCTGATTTAGATAGTCTTTGGGGGGAGATTTTTTTTATATTATCATCACTTAAAATGTTTCTAAAACAGAATTTACAGTATCTTTCAAAATTAGATAAGATTTTATTATCAATATGTGGGTGCTCATAATTCTGTTATTGCCATAGATTATTTGGGGTGAATCTAAGGGGGGGTTCAGTGCTTCCCATTTTTATATACAAATTGGAAGAGATTAACAGAGAGTTTAATGAGTCAGCAGACTTAGGTGAGCATAAAGTGTCCCACATGTATATGAGGTGAAGAAAAAAGCAGCTACAAAGTACAAATGGTCATGAGGACATAAACAGAATTAACATAATTAACCTGCCAGGAGGTATGCTGTAAGATTTGGTTAACTACTAGGTAAAAAAAAGCCATTAATCTCTTATAATCTGTTTATAAATGGACCCTCCTTGTGAAGTCTCACATTAAAAATCTATAAAGATTTCAAGAGGCATCATCACATCAATAATATTCTCTAGCTACTTTAATTGAGAATGCTGTGCGTGATGTCCTTGCCCCAAAAGATGCACCTTTCCAAGTTTGGCCCAACTAAAACCAACCAGCAGACGTGTTTGTAAACAGAATTGATAATAGATACCAAAAAGGCTGTATTTAACCCAGAAGTCATGTACTTCACATGTTATAAAGAAGGAATAAACGCTCAGCAAAGAGATTCCTTAACCAGACAGTTTATTATGCATGCACTCGAGGTTAGGGAGATCTGTAAGTAACAAAAATCCTTTGGGTAATGCCCTGCATCTTCCACAAAGCTCGTATTCATTCACGTTTCAGCCTGGATAAAGCAACCCCTGCCTGCTTTCTAGTCTGCAGGTTGATCTGGTAGTTGTTGGCTACTCATAAGCAACTTTTTACTAGTTGTTGAAAGGATGTCTCTCCACATACAGGTTTTAGAAGGCTTCATAAATATGGTACAATTACAAATATAAGGGACATCCCCTTTCCATCATAATTTTCTTCTCTCACTTTCAGACAGCAAAACAAACCAGAAACATCAGGTCTATTAAAAAAAAAATAAATAAATACTCAAGTTTGGCAAATTGATGCTCTTGTAGGATTATACCTTCAGAACATAGGTGCTAAAAGCTTATTGCACAGAGTTCATAATTTTTTCAGAACTGTAACGAGAGTGAAATTGCTCCTGCTTTATCATTTGCAACATAAGGTGGATCTGAACTGGGGGTTTTATGTCAGGAAGATGCCTGATTGATTTTAGAATAGAATCTTCAATGTTTTTTCATACATCAATTGAAGTAAAAAGTCAACACTGATTGTACAATTGCCTGCTAAGAAGAAAAAGCACACAAAGTTTTTCTGCAGACATTTATTTCAGTCCTTATGAGTCTCCTGGTATGTCATTATAAACTGGTGAAAACATGAACCAGAGATATTAATGGCTTTGTTCTCATTTTCTTGTCTTTAAAAAAGATAAGACAAAATGAATTGAATTCATGCTTGGTGTGAGCCTCATGAATTTACATCCAAACTGATGGTAAAAATAAATAAAATTAAATGCCTCTACTTTGATGAGCTACGCTCTTCGTCTTGGATACAACTGTCTTCTATATCCTCTTGGACATTATTTTTTGTAAATTCCTGTGTTAGTCTGTTTGTTAAACTTCTTCATCGTAACTGTTAAGGTAAGAAAACATAACATTTTATCTGATATGTGAGTGAGAACACAATGTAAACAAGATAGAAACTTTAAAAATCTTCCTTGGAGGGTTTCCAAATCCAGCGATGAAGCACTGAGTCCTTTATTTCCTTAGTTTAAAAGCCAATTTAGAATATATCACTTTTCATTTCCAGCAGCAAATAACCTCCTAAAATAATTTTGATTTAAAGGGTCATATTGCCAACCATAATGGGCCATACTGAGTATGTCTGGTAAAGTCTCCACTGAGATGTGATTTCTGATATGCAGAGATCATAGCTTGTTTAAATATAGTGGAAATTCAGTGTTTGACTCATGAAAATTCAGGGTTTGGCTCATGCAAGAGACACATTTTTTTCTAGTGATTTGCTAGAATGGTTCTCCTCCCAGAAAACCTTGTGTAGATTTCCCCAGAGAAAAACACCAAGAAACATATTCTTGATTGTTCAAAAAAGAGTAGGGGAACACCATTAGTAATGCAGAAGAACGTGAGGGCAAAGAAACCTTGTATGAAGGGTTGCACATGCATGTCCTCCTCAGCATCCACAGGACAGGCAATTCAGTTCCTATCCACCCACAGAGGCACTGACAGACATAAGTTCGAAAGTGAACGAGACCAAATTACAGCAGCTTAATAGTTTACTGACTCTCATCTGAGTGACCAAAACCCAACTTTGATTTGATAGAGCCTTCCTCAGTGATGAGCCAAAATGCAGCGGCTGAAACTTCTAACTGCATTAACCTCAGCCTATTGTATTGAGGTCTGGACTAATCCACTTTACCTCCAAGTTCAGCCAGGCTCACCCTGCACACAGGGGCAATTAGGGCAGCTCCTCTGACAGGTGGTAACACATTACACTGACAGTACTTAATCTCTGATGATTGCATGTTAGTCTCATCTCCAGCCAAAGCTTAATTCTTCTCTATGATAGATTATTTTTACTGTATATGTTCTTAAATTATCCTGACAAAACATGCTTGCTTTTTGTTTTTAAACAACACACCATATTATTTTTAACAATAATACTACTGCATACCATAAATAGGAAATCAAACATATTTTTAACATAATTTATTTATATCATTTTATTATATACTATGTATTTATGTTCTTCATCAATACATATTATAGCTCTCATAGGCATACCTTCCAGCCACGTGTTCAGCACATTTAATACCTGCCATTTATGTTTTATTCCTCTCTGCTCTTCTCTCGAGGGGGAGAGCAGGGAGTGCAGTGGAGTGCTCAATTTTGTCAGGGCCTTTGGTTTGGTTCTGGTTTTAAACATACATGTTGCTCCATGCGTTTGTCAGGGGCCAAGAGGTCCAAGAGGTGTTCTTGCCCTGGAGCAGCAGATGAGGAGGTGGTCCTCAACCCCCTGCTGGAGAGCATTTGCTCCTCGCCTCCCAGCCCAGCACTCCAGAAACCCTCAGCCATCTGCATAAACCTATGAATTCACATGTGAAAAGGAATCTGGTTTGCAATGCAAAAACACAGCATAAATGTTCAAGGAAGCTTTCTATTGTAAAGAAGTGGTAGATATGTCATGACTGAATGTGCTAACACATTTGAAATAGTTTCACAGAGCTATTTTCTGTGTAATGGTCAGAAAAGGCATTTAGGCAGTGGTGCAAGAGGAAGCTGGCTCTATCACTCCACCAGTTTCTCCTGAGAACAAGCAGACAATAGGGAATGTAAGTATAAAATAGATGCCTCCAAGTAAAATGCCCTCTGCCACCAGCACGATGAGTTAATCCTGGCAAGCTGACATCTCTGATTGTTTTGCTGGGAAGTAACACTTCCTATGTCTGGAAATTAACTTTCAGATTTCCAGTGAGGATGGGGACAGGTTTTACTCTTGTCACCCATGGGTTGCAAAGACAGATCTTGTGACAAGAACTAGAAATCTGGAACTTATTTTAAAAGTATATCTGATATAACACTAACCATTGGAATACATCCAATTTATAATTATAAGACTGGAAAACTTTAAATTAGGTCAAACTTCAGTTCCAAATTAAAATGAAAGCATTCAAGGGCTTAATGCATACCAGCAAGACACGCAGTGTTGCATCTGCTTTCACACTGGCTACTTGAAGGCTAAATTGATATTAAAAGCAAGAAAGTTAAATAAGTGGATTTCTTTTTAATCAAGAGTTGGTGTTTTCTTTGCTCATCACTTTGTGCTAGAGGGCCATGAAGCTATCTCAGCAAAACTGTCGGTGCTTGCAGTCTCCGTAACCAACTCCCCAGTGAAGTTGAGCACTTATTTAGCTGTAAAAATGTTTCACTAGTTGGAGTTTCTAAAATTACACATAGAAACAAGAAAAAGGTTTGATAAATCTCTTCCAAATATAATAGCAAACCTCAAGCAAATTACCTTTAAAAAAATTATTTACCAGAGATAATTCAGCTTAGATGACATACTTGCCTTTCCACAAGTTTTTGCTTTTCTACAATTTAACAACAAAGTTGACTGCTAAAAAACAAAAGCTTGTGAGTTGCCACAAGCCATGTAATGAAATGGTGGCTTTCTTTATGATAGATGCTAGAACTCTGCTGACTCACAGGTTTTCAACCTTCACCAGTAGATCACCCTGACATCCTACTGGGGATTGGTAGGATTCCAGTAGGAGCCATACTGGGTCCTCTTCTTCTTCCAACCTAGAGAGTGACAGTGTCATGTGGAGACAAGTGGTGATGTGCCCTGCTCTCTGTACTAGGCCGCTGGACATAGCTCTGAAATGAGCCAGTAAGAAATAAAATAAAATAAAACATAATAATAAAATATAATAGTCAGAAAAATAGACCTAGTTAATGGGAAAATAATTTCTATTTGGGTTATGTATGAAATCTGCAGACTTTGTAGTGAAACAAAGCCTTCCATAAGCCTAAAGAGCAAGCAGCTTACATTCTTGTTGTTTCTTTTAAAATTCCCATTTTATGACAGTAAGACTAGCGAACTCTCTACTGTGAACCCATCTCTCAAAGACATTTCATCAAAGTAACAAGGTTACCTACTGGAAATCTAGCATCAAAGATATGGGCAGAGGCAAAAAGTACAGGGAATTCATTGTTTCCAACTTAACTGCAGATAGCAAGGAGGAAGTTCAGTAATTATTTTTACCGTTTTTTTGGCGTGTGCGTGTGTTTGTGTGTTTGTGAAGGCAATTACACCAGGAAATTAAAAAAAAAAAAACAACAAAAAAACAAAAAACCAAAACAACCCAAAACCAAGCCAAAATAACCCCAAATCACAATCCCCCTCACTCGTAAAATATCCCCTGCTAAGTTATCACTGCACCTATTCAAATATATCTGTACTTTTTCCTTCACCTATTTTGAGAGTTGAAATAGACTGCAAATATTAGACATTGTGTTTGGATAGTACAACAGAGAATTGCTTGAATTAATTAATGCAAACTTATTTTTTGTCCAGAGATGCAAAAACCAAATGTAACTAACAGATGGGCAAAATAATAAATGTTCACTTTTATTTTGACTTTTAATCACTTTCCCCATGTTGTATTAAAAAGAACATAAACAGCCCCTTTTTAATATGAGCATGCTAAATATAACCTGTTCTTTAAAACTGTAATAGACAAAAATAAATTACTTACTTGAAATGGAGCTGTTAGCTTATCAAAGCTGGAGTAACAGAAAATTTACTCAGAAGTTTGGGATTTTGTTTTGTTGATTTTTACATCACATATTATCTTGGTTAGGAATGTGGTTTAAAAAAAGAAGAAAAACAACTCAAACAGGAAGCAACCATTAAAAAAAAGGGAAATGGGGAACTGCTTAGTTGGGGTTGGGGTATCACTGTAGCTATGCCTCTGCAGCTTCCAGGGCAGTATCACACTTTCCTCCTGCTGACTTCAGGATGCCATTCCTCTCCCTGGTGCCATGGGCAGTGGCTGTCTCCATGCTGCAGGGAGGGCACCCGCCAGGGCAGGGTGTCACCCCCACAGCAGTCCTGCCCAGAGGTAGGGGAGAGGGCTCAGCCCCCTGGTTTGGGGACACAGCCCCCTGGGGCAGGACAGCCACTCCAGAGGATGCTCCGGTCTGGGGCTGGGTACAGTCCATCCTTGTTCTGCACAAAAGCCAAAGTCCAAACACTTCTTTTACTTTCTGACTGGGGTAATGATGTTTTGGCAGCTTTTTGCTTCAACACCAGACCAGCATTTCAAAGATGTGCTGTGTTTCTGCTTGGAGGCAAGGCACTGTGGTGGCTACCCCACCATGTCTCTGTCCCTGTCACCTCACTCTTTGAGATCTGCATCCTGCTCTCTGTAAAAGACAGTGCAACACCTGTTCATCATCTCTTACCTTCAGGGTTTTTTTTCCCCTGGTTTTCTTTTCGAGTGGTAGTTTATTCAACACGGTGCTTGCAAGTCTTTGATGGTGTGAGGTAGGAAATCATTGCACAAAGAGCGTAACTCCCGGCAATCTGAACTCTGCTTTTAACACAAAGCAACATTAGCTTTATCAAAAGATATATTGTTTCTACCTGCAGTTTAGAACCTTTTTGTTTTCCTTTTGCCAAGCCGTTCCTTATGTTTCTTTCATCAACTGCCTTTTAAGAGAGGAAAGAATATAGCTTTCTTCCTTCAGAAGCAGACTGCCCAGACAAATCCCCCTTGCCCTAGAAATCCCTGCTTAGGGTCAAATTTCTTTCTTGGATACTTGATTAGGGACTTTCAGAAAAATCAATGGGAGCTGCTTTCAGGCCTTTAAAGTCTGGCCCTGGTAAAGATGATAAGAAATATAAAATTCCAACAGAAGAATCCACCTTTTCATAAGAAATCCTTTCAAACATTCAAGTTATCTAGAAGCTTGATTTTTCATTCACTTTCAAAGAAACGGAGCAGAACACTTAAGTATAGTGACATAACTCTTTTAAACAAATAAACAAATAAGAAAATAAACATTGTCTTGAGTCCTTAGTTTTAAAAAAAGCCCTCTCTCAACATTAGATGCATGAGGAAACAAAATATGGGATGTATTTTCTTCGGGAAAAATATTGTAACCTTTCACCAGGATGAAATACATACACAGATGTGTGGTCATCAGTGTGGGAAATTTGTGTACCTGAAATAAATACCAGCATAGTCAAATACGTTGCTGAAATTCAAGTGACCCTTTACCTGCTATAAACATGAGTGCATTACCTGAGTGCAACTTTCACACACATTTAATGACAATTATCAAAAGCTTTGAAAAATTAGTGTGCTGTTAGATCTAAGATGGCCAGCGTAATGAACAATTCTGCTACAATATCATCTTTAGGCCACTCAAAATATCTACTCCTTGCACATAAAATAAACATACAAAAATATAGTGAAGGAAGACTAGATTTTAAAGTGGATTTCAGTATAAACTTGGGAAAATACCACTCTGACGTGTGAATTGTTCACTTAAAGATAAGACCATTGTTCTAAAGAAAACAACTGTCCAATAAAGTTTCAGTGTTTTATAGGACTGTGGTCACAAAGAAAAAATGAATTTAAAAGCACATATATTCTATACGTTTTGAAATCTGCACAGATCCAAGCCCCAGTCAAGTAAACAAATTTGAGTAGTTCTTTTCATCAGTCACCTGCCAACGTGCATTGCTAAATTAGCAAGAGAGCATATAATGCTTTCAAAATTAATAACCAGCTTTTCTTTGACTGCTGTAAGGTCAGGATTTCAAGGTGCTTTACTACATATGTGTTTAACATTTTTACCAACACCAGTACTGCAGAGCTAGTGCAGAGCTTTGGAGGAACAATCTAAATCCTCTCCCGCTTTCTGCATTGTTAGCAAAGGTGTTGGCAAACATTCCCAGAGCACACTCTTTGCATTACATAAAATTTAAAATACCAGGAAAAAGTCCAGATCCACCTCAAGATGTTAGATCTTAAGATGCTCGATATTCAGTCTTCTAAACTGAACACATTTGATATAAAAAATAATGATAGGTAGGTTGCATGAGAATTTTAGGAGGGTATAGTAAAGGGTTGTTTTTAAGTATAATTATTTTTAAAGGATAAAATAAATATTTTTATATTTCATTTTTTTGAAAAAAAATGTTTACAAATAGCTGACATTTCATCCCCAAGGTCATGAATATCAAGATAATCCATAAGGAAAAACGGGCTTTCAGCATTTACACTAATTATCCTGAGTCTTCTTTGAAGCTTTCAGAGAAGGAGTATTGAAAATGTTAGAAAAAAGACAAATGAGTTTAAAAGTTGTTTATGGAAATAAGTAAACAGCAGAACTTATCGAGGATGGTTTCGGTGTTAAAAACCAGTTGATTTTATGATGTGACATTTGGAAAATGAATAAGAAAAGTCAGCTATTCCCTCCATTTGTAAGGAAAACCGATCCCGGCATGCTGTTCTCAAGGCTGTTGTGTGAACATGTGCACATTAAAAAAAAAAAAGCGATGGTAAAGTGATACCTTGCACAAGAAAGTGTCAAATAGCAGCAGTGAAGATCGAACAGTCTTGCAAGCTACCATAAAATAAACAAGTATTGTAAAATTAACAAAAATAGACAACCATCACTGATATACAGAGATACACATCAGAAGTTTTACTGATGGGAAAAGCACATTTTTGAAAAAATTCATGCACAAAATTTACAGGACCAGCATTGGGTAGTGTATGACTATGGTTCAAGATTCCCTTAGCAGTCTGCCTGCTCAGCAAAATGCCTTCAATTAGCCACATCCTATACGTGGAGGCTGTCACATCTTTTCAGGATGGTGGAAAAGCTGGGGATGGTACTGTAATCTACCAATATTTTGAATGCATGAAGATCAATGTGCCAGAGTGGGTTGCAGGTGAAGGAACTGGTTACAGATCAGGAAATCACACTTGGCAGCAGGATAGATCTTCCCTTACCTCTGCCTCAGCAAACATAAAAATACGAGCTTCCTTAGTCTCCTTGATTTTGGTCTGGAAGACACAAGCTGGAAGTGAGCACCTCCCAGTAAACAGCATTTGTGTTTCTGAAAATTAATGTTTCCAAAAGTGAGAGATGATCTTGTAATACAAAAGTCTTTGCATGCAACACAGGTTACTCTTGTAGACCTCAGCTCAACAGTTTGAATTGCCCCCCTGGGAGCAGACAGTTGCCCCAGGGCAAATGACAGGGGAGGCTGCATCAGGTGGAATCTGTCCTTTTCCTCGGATGTGTGAGGAAACACTAATAAGTCATCTTTTGGGGACTCTCAAATTTCAAATTAACATTTCTATCATTGTCCCAGAGTAAAGCACATGGCTATGAAGACAGTGTTAAATCTGAACCTGTGTGCATGTTTCAGCTTCTACAAGTTAATATAGAAATAAGGAACCCAAACTGGCCTTTGATCAGTGGCAGAGAATGGGCAGATGAGGCTGGGAAGAGAAGGGTGCTGCTGGACATGGGGATACAAGAATTGGCAATGAAGGAAAGTTCATGTTGGGGTTCAAATCAAACAGGTGTAGGGAGGCAAAAAGAAGAGACTTATTTCCTGTTTTACCTGATGTGAACTGGGATTAAAGCCCTCCTTTAAGATAATTCCACCAATTTCCCCAATTTACAAATGACAGTAACAAAGCAGTTATTAGATACCTTGACACCAACTACTAACTCAAAAACAGACTGAAGAAATTTTTGCATTGATGTATACCACCTTCAAGAATATTTCACAACGTGACCATCTTTGTACTAGTTTAGCCAAAGTGTGTGTGAAACAGCTTTCACACAGGCCCTCTATTTCTGCTGGCTGCCTGGAGAAATCCCAATTCATCCAGGTACACTGTCTTCATGGTGACTGCATGGTCTGATGCCATACTTCCCTCCCCCTCAAGTCCGAGCAGAGCACTTGAGTGAGTAGCACCCTATGGGAGCTCCAGAAGGGCAATGACAAAGAAATACTATTGATATATACTGTAAGACTGTATTGCTTATTTCTCTACAGCTCCCTCATAGCTACTGTTTCCACACTTGAAATCATATTATTTATTCAGACACTGTAAAAAAACCAACCAGAACACAAAGGAACAGATTAAAGAAAAAAAGGGAAAAATAGCTGAGGCTAGTAATCCAAACACTTTATTATGAATAACAAATATTGCTGGGGTCAGAAAGCAAAAGGTTGGATTTCTCTCTCTTAGAATATTTATTACAGAAATTAAATCACTGTTTTTATCTCTAGTTTGGGGAATGCACTTGCAGAAAAGATGAGTTCACTTCTTTTGCTATCTACCAGCATGGTAATGTCCTATTTCATTTTCCTGTTAGAGTATCACTTTTCTTGTGATTATAGCTGTGTCAAAGTGTACTTTCTTTAAGCATGCAGAAGCAGCATAATATCTTTCTACAAAATGAGAGAAATTCTGAAGTTATTTGAATTGCGTGATCCATTATAATGTAATATCTGGCCTGACGTAATGGTCTATTAGGTAGCTTCCTCTCCAGTCTGAAATTCGTGTAAATACTTACCCCTGTGAACACAGTTTTAGACCCTGTAACATACCAGTGGAGAATTTATAGTCATTTAGATCTTAGTACTCAGAATTTAAAGAGAATATTGTGTTTCCTATTTCTGAAATTTATTCTTTCCTACAGTGTGTCATTAAGAAAAATTTCAAGTATGTGACTTTAAAAATATTTAGAAATTTCAAAAACCACACTGTGTATACTGAATGTTCTTCTGCAAATACTCATACAAAATTAAGAGTGACAATATTAGAGCTTTTGAGGAGCAATTAAAGATGATGAGGCAAAATTTTGGATCTACTCATTTTAATGGTAAAATTCCCAGTGGAATTCCCAGTGGTTCTCCCTATAGGACATTTACAGTGTCCGTGTTCTCTCTCATCCATTTTGACACTTACAAAGGAATTAATAACTTTGTGAATTTCTAGATTCAAGAGTGGATGAGAGCAGCTTAGCTGAGCTTCTGCAGATGAGACCGATGTCACGGATTTGGACTGATGGAAGAAACCAGACATGTTGTAAAGATTATATTTTTTGCAATTGAAGTCTACAGACTAGGAGTTGCATTAGATCTGAGCTCTTTTTAGGACATGAAAAAGCCTCAGAAACCCCAAAGTCTTTCCTGACTCACAGCTCTGATGTTAGCACTCTGACACAGACCCAACTGTCTTACTGCCAGGCAATTACAGTGATAATGAGCAGGAGCAGGGGCTGGGAATGATTGTGGGGATTGACCAGCAACCTGAACCAGAAGAAGATACCTACTGGCCTCTGATGGATTTCCAGGCACTGATCTAAATATGCTACAAAAGCCTTCAAAAGATATCAGACCATTCAAATGTCTGGGTGTCCTCTACCAAAGTTATCCCATATCAGCTCACTCTGTCTATGGCAGTCTATGGCAGCCTCTGGCACCCATAGCAGATTTCTATGGCAGCCTCTGGCACCCATAGCACCCAGAGAGATTTCTTAATCAGGTATATTGTATTTTGATTAGATAAAATCCTTTGCCATTTGTATGGCACTTCTTTCTTTGGAAATAAATTTCTTCAGCAATTTGAGGACCAGAAACACCACATAAGTAGTATTTAGATCTCCTAATGGTTTATTTTCCAGTTTGAAGATATCTAGAACTCAAGCTAGGTCTCAGAATTAAAACAAAAAATAATGATAAAAAGACAAGTAAAATCAACACTGGAGAGGTGTAATCCTCCAGTTGAATCTCATCATTATATCATTATATCACCATGATATCACCTATCATTTTATCTAGTGTATGATAATATATTAATATAACATAATACAATATATCATAATGGATCAAAAAAAGTGCTAAAAACCACATTTAGGACTGCACATGTATGCAGTTTAACTCTAACCTTAACTGTACCTTAGCTCTAAATTAATCTAAGAATACAGGTTCTAGATGACCTTACATTAAAAGAATGAAAAAAGAATATCCCTTTGCAAACATGAATCCCATTCAAAAATGAAACTATATGGGATGAGCTAAAATAATTTTAACTGCCTGCAACAAACCTAACAGTTTTTAGAAACAAAAAAAACCAGTTTTAAACAAAACAACAGTTTTTAGAAATAAAAACAAGAAGAATTCTTCTGTTCGTTGACTAGTGGCATGCAGAATTTACAGCGAATGGTAAGTATCCTAGTCATCCATTCTAATTAAAATTTAAATTGAAAACTGGGTTCTAATGAAGAGAAGCTTAGTGCTGGTATTGAGGGATCTCCTGTCAGTGGGCAAAGGAAAAAAGTGCACAAAGCAAAAAAGATTTCACTCAGGCATTTACTTGGTGTATGCTGCACTCTAATACAAAAAGAAGTGCATGCTGCCTTTTCATTGAAAAAGAACTGATGCAGACACGGTTGCTCCTCATGGTACTGCAATCTAGGGAGAAAATCTCTAAATCTAGCAGAGGAGCAAACAGCGATAAGGAAGAAATGATCCTATAATTTTGTCCACCCTATCAAAGTTGTTATGCTGTTGTTCCTTTTGGATTGTTTGACAGCTCCACTCTGCCAGGCCACCCAAATTGCTGATAATAAACATAGTGGGGGGTGAGTTCAGTCATATATTCCTACACCTGCACCTGCTCAGACCCAGTGTCTGAAGGGTCAGCATTTGCTGAACAGCTACAAAGAGCATTGAAGGGAAGTGCAAAGCAAGCTCTTTGGCACACTTTTGTCTCAAAACCACCAGTACATTTGTTTTTAAACTTTAAAATTATGTTTTAATGTGCTGCTAAATGTAATAAAACCAAAAATCCATCACACCCTTAAGCTAATAAATTGTCCAATGCATTGGAAAATTCCTTATGCATCAAGTGGTAACCGCCTAAATGAATGAAAATGCTAAAGCCATAGCATCTTCCAGAAATAGCTATGTATCTCTAATGTTCTAATACAAGATAATGGAAAATACAGCAAGCATATTGTATTTTTAAAGCCTTCTTTTGGTTCTACCTCAGAAGCAGAAATTTAAATGAATGGTTATAACCTAATTCAATGTCAATACCTTCTACCAAGGGTTGCCAATAGCTGTGATGTAAAAAGAAAGAAAAAAAAAATCAGAAAATTGCAGGGGCTGTAAAAGATCAACCAGATCACCTCAGTTTATACAAGAAAATAAATTATGCAGTATTTCCCTGTATGGACATTTAATTATGCTTTGTGCAAGTGTAAAAATTTACCTTCTTAAAACCCAGAGCTCTAATTTGTTGCAGATCCCTCTTTGCAGGGTTGGGTTTTGTTTTTTGTTGCCCCTCCCCAACAAGGTAATAAATGCCATATTAAAGCAGTCTCTCTCCCTGGCTGTGAGTTTTGTGTAGATGAAAGTTAACTCCTGTCTTTCAAAACACTGTGAGTGGCAGGTTGTATACCAGTGTGGAAGAGAAATCTCACTGCTAATCTATCACAAAAAAAATACAATGTCTCCCCACAAACCTCCCTCTGTCACTGTGCTCAGAAGGTTGCAACAGCAATATTTCTCTGGCTATATTTACAGTAGAGAATGCAGAAACCATTAAAAAAATCACAAGGACAGATTTGGCATAGAAAAGCAGTTAAGTTTGATTAAAATGTACTAAAATTGTATTTTTTTTTGTTTAACAGTAAGCTTCAGTCAATGTTGTTTAATATCAGTACTGTTAATGAAGTTGTCAAGCTTGTCACTTTCATTGAATACCAACTTTGCTAAGAAACTGGTACTACAATTACCTCCAGCTCTATACGATTAAATTCATCAAAGCACACCAAGGCTCCAGATTGTGCCAGACCTTTGAAGAATTTCCCCATGGCTTTGTAGTCTCATCCATCAGAACAGTTCAACACAATGCACTGCCAGAAGAAAAGAGCTTTAAAAGATCATTTTTTGTTATTTAAAATGTATAGGACTTGGCAACATTTACTTTTATTGCCTGTAACACAGCCTCCTCTACTACCACTCCCCAGCCCTGGAATTTCCCTTTATTTATCCAATCAGAGTCTGTAATATAAAAGTAGCTCATGCATTTCTTAACTAACTCGATCTTCCACAGTAGCATGTGAAATACATTTACACACGATTTCAAAAATAAATCTCTAACAGCAGGAAGATAAAGTTAAAAGAGGAGGAGCAGCAGTTTCATGTCCACCCAACTCCTGCACTTGAATATGCTTCTCAGCATCCCTCAGTAAAATATCAATTCTTTTAAAGAAAGCACATAACTTTTAGAAAAAAAAAAAAAAAAAAAAAAAAAGATGCAACCTCCCTCCAAAACTAGTGAACAGGTGAGGGAGGAATGCTTCTTGGTAGAAAAAGTCAATGGGAGAGAAGAGGCTTCTGGATTCCTCTCTTCTCAATGCTGACACAAGGAAACCCTACCAGGGTTAGATGACTGCTCTCACCAGAAATCACTTTGGTGAAAGCTAACCTCCTTCTCAGTCCCCATGTCTTCCTGTCCTAGGCTGCCCAGGGTAGAAGGACCAAGTGTCCCGAGAGGAGCCCAATTCTAGCTGTGCAGCCCAGAGGCAGGCACCTCTTTGGGCACATCCTGGGTTAGGCACTTCTTGGCAGCCCTTGGGGTCACACCAGCAATATAGCAACCCAGGTGTTTCCCGAATTTTTCCAGTCATTGGTTTTGCTCTGTGTTCTTTATACCATCCTGGAAATAAATATGCACCATCTCCTGAAGACCAGGCAGGAGAAATCACTGCCCACAGATGTGATTTTGTGGAAATTAAAATAGCTACGAAAACAAAGACATAAGACATGAAAAATCTAAAAATAAGCATGCTAATTTACACTGTGCTCACACACGCTTGTTGCACTGTTGTAGCTGGGTTGAAGAGTGCAGAGGGTGAAAAGATGAATGCTGTGCTGCTGGTGTCAAAGCTAATTTGACAACACTCAGTGTAGTCTAGACTAAAGCACCATGCTTGCTTGGACTGCATATACTGTCCAGAATAAAATTCTCAAATATATCCACAGAAAAGATACATTACAAGGAAAACAAAGTTCTGAGTCTATATTGCAAGCTCAAGACCATGTTGTGATTTCCAGACAGCTACTCACAAGCTCTTCCAGAAGTAACCACCACTTTGGATTTGGTGATTAGGTAACGCAGCCAGACATCCAATGCAGCTCTCCACAGAAGTTATTTCCTTTTGGCTTCCCACTTGCTGCACTTCCCTCCCCGGACTACGCTTATAAATAAAACACATCTAAAGCTCTCAGATTTATACTTCAAGACAAATGAAGTAGAGACTTTGACAGATAGATCACCTGTGGAGCCATCAGGCTCCAGCTCATACAGAGCCAGAAAGCGCCAAGTAAGGTCTCATCTGCCACTCTCAGGAACCTTAGCTCCAAAGTATATAGAAATATAGGAGATGTAGAAACAGCCCAAATGAGTCACACCAGCAGCCCCTCTAATCCACCAGAGGTCAATCTTTGCATGTGAGCCAGGATAGCCTATGTGAACCGTCCTTGGGACTGAAAAGGAGAGGTGACGAAGCAAGCAAGCCACCATGGATACATATCAACAGGAGTTATCTGGTCAGGCCACAAAATTTTGGGAGGATGGACCTATTCAAAATAGGATCAGAGACAAGACAAGGAAGAGAATAATGTATCAAATTTGGTGATTATCTTAGATATCTGCATGCCAATACACAAGTATGTGAAATAAACAAGAGAAGACTGAAGTCTTCATACGTGATCAAAATTATTGCTTACTTGGCCCAAGAGGCTCAATCCAATCACATTCTCAGAACTAGTATATGAGGTGATACGAAACTTGCTCAGAAGTACAGGTAGAGGAAAAAGGAAGGATCTGAGATTTCAAATATTAAGGACATATTTATTTGCTCTAAGATCCCAGAATGCAGAGCAGGATGATCTGGTGGAGGAGGCTTTTATGAGCAATAAGCAGAATCATTTAAATGAAAGGACTTGGTGGCGCTCAAGCATTTCAACTATGCAGGCAACTAATGGAAACTGGATACACTGGGACACAGAATCCCATTCTCCTTCAGATGATCTGGCAACAACTACTTGATACAGATGGCAGAGAAACCTCCAGAAATAGAGTATTTCTATATTTGATTCTTACTAATGGCATGAGTCATTTGAAAACCTGAATATAGAAAAGAGCTCAAGTGAGCATCATTATGGAGAAAGAACAGCAAAACAGAAACCAATGGACTTCAAGATACTGATAACCTCAAAAAATGGACTGGTCTGCTCTCCAGGAACTAAGCTGAAAGGGAAAAATAGTCAAGAAGAAATGGCAGTTCCTCAACATGACTGTACTAAGGATACAAGTGCAAACTATAATAAGGAGAAACTAACAGAAAATTCAGTAAACAATAATCTTTTCACTTACCAGAAATACTTGAAGACATACAGGAGGCAAAAATTATGTCAGTTTACAGACAGGCTTACAGAAATAGCTAAAGATGATAGACTAACAAAAGCATGAAATGAGATACAACTGTGAAATGACATGGTGCATAACTAGAAATCATTCAAGAACATTAGTAATACTAGGAGATGCAAAAATATGTTGGAAAACAAATTGCAGAGGAGAATTTATCAACAGGTAGTGATGAGAAGAAAAAAGTTGACTGCTTTTTTTCATCCATCTTTACTAGAGAGGCCAGCCACAATATGGTAGCCAGCAATACCAATGACAGTAGGGTAATGCCTCAGGTTAATGCGGGCAAATAAGAGGTTAAAGTAATTAGCTTAATAATTGTGTTTAAAGATCATGCTGAAGCAACATCAGAATCATTACCCACTATCTTTGAGGATTCATGGGTGACTAGTGAGATGTTAGAAAACTGGGAAGGGCCAACAGAAAGCTGATATACAGGAGGAGCCAGAGAATTACCAGTCCAATTTCAAATCCCCTAAAAATCATTGGAACAAACAATTAAACAAAGGACTTTTCATGAGCCCTGAAAAGAAAACATGATAAGCAACAGTCTGAGTTGATTTGTCAGGAACAATCATATCAAAACAATCTAATTTCTTCCTGTGACAGGAGAATGACTAGTTGATATGGAAGCTATAGTAGATGTCACACATCTCTTCAGTAAGGCTTTTGACACTGTCTCAGGAGAAAGCTAAGAAAAACTGTTCTGGGTAAATTTATTTCAGGCTGGGTATAACTGCTGGAAAGACATAGTTTAAATGTAGCTACCAGTGATTGATTATGAGAGGACTGTATTAAACAGGGCTCTGCAGTGCATTGCAACTGACTACTGTTCTCTAAGATTTCCATTAGCCACCTGCATGACAGAAGAGAATGTAAAAGTTACAAAGCATACCACCTTACTAACATGAATAACCAAAGCCCTTTTGTTTCAAAAATCCTGTCACAAGAGGTCAAGAAACATAGAGAGATGCTCACAAGATAATCATCCAGCACTGGAGATTATCCAGCTAAAATGCTGTGCTGAGTTTTGAAGAACCTGAACAAAACTGTATACCGTTGGAGAACATCTGGAAAGAGAAATGGGAATGTTCTACAACAGAACATTTCATGAGACAGAAAGAGACAATAAACAAGCACCAAAAAAAGGCTTCTTTAAAAACAAAAAAACATAAACTATTTTTTGTGACAGTGGTGGAATGTCTGTGTTTTGGTCTCAAAGATAGACAAATGTGCAGGAGGACACATGGCTTTGTTAGTCAAACTCTGTCAAAAAGAGACAGGCTAGGATGATCTTGAACTCTTTTCTCAGTCTATCTTTTCACATGATTCTAAAATCAGAGAAAGGTGCAAGGCATATGAGCTAATCTCTGACAAGAGAAGTTTATATCTTGCATTGTCAGTTTTAAGGCAGCAGTCACAGTGCAGTGCCATGGAGATATACCCAACCTGCTTATTGGATGAGGGAAAGGCTGTGGATGTTGTTTACCTTGACTTTAGTAAGGCCTTTGACACCATTTCCCACAGCATTCTCCTGGTGAAACTGGCTGCTCGTGGTTTGGATGGGCACACGCTTTGCTGGGTAAAAAACTGGCTGGATGGCCGGGCCCAAAGAGTTGTGGTGAATGGAGTTAAATCCAGTTGGCGGCCGGTCACAAGTGGTGTCCCCCAGGGCTCAGTTTTGGGGCCACTCCTGTTTAACATCTTTATTGATGATCTAGAAGAGGGGATCGAGTGCACCCTCAGTAAGTTTGCAGATGACAACAAGTTGGGTGGGAGTGTTGATCTGCTCGAGGGTAGGGAGGCTCTGCAGAGAGACCTGGACAGGCTGGAGCGATGGGCTAAGGCCAACTGTATGAGCTTCAATAAGGCCAAATGCCGGGTGCTGCACTTTGGCCACAACAACCCCCAGCAGCGCTACAGGCTTGGGGAGGAGTGGCTGGAGAGCTGCCAGTCAGAGAGGGACCTGGGGGTGTTGATTGACAGCCGGCTGAACAGGAGCCAGCAGTGTGCCCAGGTGGCCAAGAAGGCCAATGATATCCTGGCTTGTATCAGAAATAGCGTGGCCAGCAGGGACAGGGAAGTGATCTTACCCCTGTACTCGGCACTGGTGAGGCCGCACCTCGATTGCTGTGTTCAGTTTTGGGCCCCTCACTACAAAAAGGACATTGAATTACTCGAGCGTGTCCAAAGAAGGTCAATGAAGCTGGTGAAGGGTCTGGAGCACATGTCGTACGAGGAGCGGCTGAGGGAACTGGGGGTGTTTAGTCTGGAGAAGAGGAGGCTGAGGGGAGACCTCATCGCCCTCTACAACTACCTGAAAGGAGGTTGCAGAGAGCTGGGGATGAGTCTCTTTAACCAAGTAACAAGTGATAGGACAAGAGGGAATGGCCTCACGTTGCGTCAGGGAAGGTTTAGACTGGATATTAGGAAGTATTTCTTTACAGAATGGGTTGTTAGGTGTTGGAATGGGCTGCCCAGGGCAGTGGTGGAGTCCCCATCCCTGGAGGTGTTTAAAAGTCGGGTCGACATAGCGCTGAGGGATATGGTGTAGTTGGGATCTGTCAGTGTTAGGTTAATGGTTGGACTAGATGATCTTCAAGGTCCTTTCTAGCCTACATGATTCTGTGATTCTGTGAAACTCTCTATAAGCATAGTAATCTCAACCATCTGGAGTGACAGAGAGTGCAATTCTGGGTGATATCTCTGCCCCACCTGTTGCTCAGTTAATTCAGTCATATCTGCACAGCACTCCTTTCTGCAATGGAGACATGCATGTGGTAATTAGTTCATGCCCAGCAACTCCAGTTTTTAAAATCCCAATTAATAAGAACTGTGTAAAAAGGACATCCTGTGTGGAGATAGGATGGAGTTTTTCATTGCCCATGCAAATGTTCAGTTCTTGTTTCAGCTCCTAGGATCTGGAAGTATCTTTAGTGACTGGATATACTGGTTAAAATAATATCTTTTCATTGGTTTCGAGCTTTACTTTGTCTTCTTACATATGTTGTTAAACAAAAGGAGACACAAGAGTAAACTACCCCTTCTGGGCAATGCCCCTTCCATATGTAACAATCCTGATACTTTTCAGCCTCTTCTCATTTCAAAATCATAGAGTCATGGAACAGCCCAGATTGGAAGGGACCTTGAAAGATCATCTGGTCAAACCGAAATCTCACTGTCTTAAACTGTGCCGGAAATTTGTCTTTTAAAGACCCTCCCTCTTGTTGTTATATCTTTCCAAGACAGACTTGCTTGAGCTGAGGAACAGCATGAAACTGGAGGGAGAAGGGAGTCTTTACATATCATGGCACTGTTGATGTTTTCAGTATTATTCCGTATTCAGTTTGTTAGATAACCAGTTTGACTGGGTCACTTCTTAATCGACTGCTTCACATTTCATATTAAACAGAGGTTTATAGTGACCTGTCCACAGTGATATTCTGGTCTTTTTCCTTAGTGGTTACAGCTAATTTCAAAGCAACAATGTGCATGAATACCTCAGATGATTATCTCTGAAGTCCATTAGCCTGTCTTCATCAGCAGTGTTTTCCTTTGCCATTGTGCTGCCTGGTGCTTTCATTTTGGTCCGCCTGAATTTCATGCTTTTCTCCATCAGGGCACAAGGCTGGACACCAGTGGGGAATGGCAGAGACACACAAATCTCCCAACAGCAGGGATCGAACACCAATGTCTTAACTCTACAGAAGGGACAGGACATCATCTTGACTACTCTAGAAGTAGACCTGGGTTTGCTCCCCTCTGTAGGTCTGACACATGTCTACTCTGATAAAGCCACTTCCACAAAGTTACACCGAGTGAGGGAGATAGTCCAGCATGTGTTACCAGCTGTTATGAGCTTTTTGTATCCCACAACTATCATTTCTTTACATTGCCTTTTCCCTTTTGCTTATTCCCCTGCTTCTTTCTGTAGTGTGTGAGAACAGAGGTGCGGGTAATCCATTTTTGTCATTTTTTCTTCTAGGTCTAAATTATTCTTTCTAACCTGATTTCCTTCTCTGTCAGCATTCCCTCTTGCTCTTAACCTTTTGTTTTCTTTGTTCTCCCATCTGCACAGGGTTTATTTAAATAAATCCATGGGAAAGTAACATGAATGAGACTTTTGCCTGTAAAACTAAAAGCAAGTGACTCACTCCACTGGCACTGTACTTCTATACAATACGTGTTGCAGAAAGCTATATTCACATGGTCAGAAAATGCATATAACTGGAGATAGGAAGGAAAGATGGCTAGAGCTTTTTGTCCCTCACAGAAGCAACAGCACAAACCATAATGATGACAGAGGCTCAAATGACTCCTTGGAAAAGTTTCAGTTAACAGAACTATTTAATCTTGAGCATCACATGCCATGTGAAATGGGAAATCCCACATTTCAGTCTCTTAGACTTTTTAATGAAGTACCTTTCTCTGCAAAGTTCTCATTTTCTGAACCAGCAATGTCTCTCAAACCTCTTTCTGTGTATGTTTTGTCTCTCTCCCTCTCTCTGTCATGCTTTTCTCCCCATGTTGTGAACAATTCTCTGGCTTCTTAGATTTTCCCTTTACCTGAAACCTTTAGCCTCCTTTCAACTCGGGAAGATTGAAGAGATGTGCCATTTTGCACTGCTTGACAGCTGACATCCTCCAAGATGTTAACACTTTGCTGTTGTTGAGCAAGGAGCGCTGAGCAGTTGTATGTCCACCAGGAACTGGAAGAACAAGTTGCTGAGCACAGGCATTCCTGTTCTTCAGTAATAGTTTTTAGCTCTTACTTTCGACCACCAACATGTGACTCTCCATACACTTCACCATGAAGTACAGGCTGAAAGCAACAGCAGAACATAACAGACAAGTCAGGAAGCTTCTTTCCTCGAAAAGCCAGCACTGGCCTGAATGGGTAAACAAGGACCTATAACAGGGATTTCAGTAGGCAGCCTGGGACACTGCACTGGTAGTTAGCCCATCAGAAATAATCATGCTCTTAAAGTTAAGCACACACTGATAAATCAAATTTAGCTAGAAATTAGAAACCAGCCATGGAATATTTTGCTGTTACATATATGTCTACGTTGGGAACTGTTTCTTTTCATTTGCATGTGTTTATGTACTTAAGAGATATTCATAAGCAAATCTTCTCTCTCCTACGTGTTTATTTTCTTAATGAAAATATACTGTAATTTGTTGGTTTAGAAGAACTGGACTTTTATCTGTCAGATACAATAATTTTAGATCATTTCCTTATGTCCTTATTTCTGTATTTCCTTCCACTTTTGTGATTCAGGAAGGTGAAAAACTAAACAAATAATATCCAAGTACCATCTGAATGTATAATAAAAGGAAAGAAATCTTCCAGTCACATTACTATATGTTCCAAACAAATACTAATAATAGTTTGTATGCATAATAATAATATATAAGTATAAAACACTGTATATAGAGTGATACAACAATGAAAAATATCCCTCTGGGACTTATACTCTTATTGTCTCAATGAAATTCAGTTCCTCTTTTCTCCACTAATTTAGCAGCACACAAAACCAGAATCCTTTCAAGTCCCACACTGTGCCTCAGAAACGCCTGTGTACACAGACTGTGTTTCTTTAATCAGTGTAAATTCACCCTGCAATTTTCTCTCCCCACTGCTACCCCCTTGAGCAACAGCTTAATAAATAAATAAATAAATAAAATCCATTTAGCTAGTCCCTGAGTTGAGTGCAGCCAGACATTCTCTCTAGGTCTTTAGGTAGATGAGCAACCGTGCTGACTTCAGTGACTCACATACTTGTAATTATGTGCACACAGGGAATCTACATCCTTAATTTGTTTTTTGCCTCCTGTGGTGTTTAAATCATGAGGTTTTTTTTTTTTTTTTTTTTTAACCTGCTTGTTGTTCTAGTTGGGTCTTAGCAAGTTTATCTTTTTCCTGTTCTAGCTGGCTTTTCAGGTGCTCCAACAAAGTATAAGTATAAGGCTCCCACCAGAGTCCTTAAAGAAGAAAGATTTCCAGGGTAAGTATACTATATTAATAAATGAAACCCAACCTTTTAAAAATTACACTGTCAGAAAAAACCATTAGGCTGTAAAAGAGTTGAAGTAAACATTAGATTTTAATATCTACTGCTGCTCAGATTTTTCTGAACTGAAAATCCCCAGTGAGCACTTAAAACTTCATTACTACGCTGAAAGGTTGTGAAAGGCTATTTAAAGGTTTTCAATTTTGCTGAAGTCTAGAGGTTATTACAGCTTGAAAGAATACAAACCCTAATATTACATGGAATGAAAGGAATCAAATTTATGTTCTCATCTCCCCTGTAGTTTAATCCAGTTCTATTAGATTCAATGGAGAAAATTAGGGCAGGTTGAAACTTTTTTAGAGGGCTGATGAAAAATAATATTTGGTCATTGTAGAAAACATTTCTGTCTATTACTCACACTCTAAAGGATATTCCTATCTCTTGGTCCCACAGTCACAACTTACAGTGTTATCAGCCTCCTGCTCAGAAACCCATGGGCTATGACCTGTGTCAGACTCATACCAAAATGTCCAGAATTACACAAGAAAAATGAGGATATCTGACTCCATCTCAGAACTGAGGTTATCTATAGCTTGATATGCAGGCTTTCATTATAAATATTTTAAGCTCTTTTCCTCCTTTACTTAATTTGGGAAGGAATATTGGGTGACTCAAATATTATGGGCTATCTATCATCATAGGAGACAGCTATAATGGAAGTTGACCAAACAGCGCAGTGCGAATTATGATAAAGAAGAACTTTTATACTCATCTACTGAGCAGTCCATCAGACTCCAGGTTTGGTCAGTCCCAAGTGCTAAATGAAGAAAAGCATGTGACTGGTGTGCAGCTGTAGCTGTGTTAAGAGCTGTTCATCTCCAACCCTACTGGGACTGGAGAGATTGGCAGTCCATTTCTTTTCATTTTGGTGCTCTAGCCATCTCAAGCTCTCACAACTCAAAGGGATAAGGACCCAACTACAGAAATTTCCCTCAAATCATATTATCCTAACATAAAATAGTAAAAAATACTTTGAGTTTTACTTAGTACCACACATACCTGATATCTGCCGGCATTTGTATCTTGAGCCAACATACTGCCATTTATTTTAAAACATACCTGGTGTTAATTTCTTAAATGCTTGTACATGACTATAGCTGTGTTGACCTGAATCCTGGAGGGTAAAAAAAAAAAAGAAGAAAGAAAATAACCAAGCAGTACTCTGCATTTAAAGAAACACCTTTAACAAATCTGTGCATTAAAAGAATAGGTGTAGTAGAGACAGGGTCCCTGTATGAGGAAATAAAATTACTAGACCACTTTTTAATGGCTGGAGCATACCACCCTCTTAGACACAGCAGTCACAGTGCAACTGAGAAGGGGAGAACAAATGAAAGTCTTGGTGACCTTTCTGCCTTCCTTTGCCTGCTGCTTTAGGACATGGCAGGAAGCAGATCGGCCCATGAGGTGGCTATGTGACATGCTGGTTATCTCACTCCTTGAAGGGCTGCTCTTGGGTGTACGACACATCAGACCTCAGCATTCTCCATTGCTGATCCTCCACTGAGCTCTCAGTAAGGCCCATCCAGAAGATAAACACTCCCCACCAACAGCACCATCCTAAAGAGAACTTCATATATCCATATTACACCTCTACACAACACTGTTCCTCACTCTCTTGGAGAGGTTCAGTTCCAGACTTTGGCCATAATTAAAAAAAAAGGGGTAGAGAGGTACTAGAAATGTTGACAGCCCTAACCCTGAAAAATCTGTGCCTTTGACTGCTTCCCTCACCCCTCCTTACATCATCTATTAGCCCTCTGACTCCTTCAGAAATCACACCATCCTTAACGGAACGCATGCACAAACTGGCAAGGAAGTACAAAGTGTTTCAGGGACTCACACGACAAAGTAGCTGTAAGAGATCTCCAGAGGTCTTCTGGTCCAGTCTCCCACTCAAAGGGGGTCTGGCGAAGGAATGTTGCTCAAGGCCTTCTCAACTTCAGCTTTGAATCTCTGGCATGAGGATACCACCTTCTCTGCAGGCCTTTGGGTGTAAAAGAGTATTCATCTACATTTTTATATAGGAGTATCTTCAGCTACAAAGACACAGAAAGACATACTACATTTCCAACAAATATTTCCCATCGTGAAACCCAGAAGGCATGAGGATAGACAGAATGCTACTATCATCAACGGTGGTCAATGAAGTATAGTGGTTTTAAGATGCAAATTGCTCTTCAACTTCAAATCTTAATTTCATTCACTTGGGAGAATCGCAACTTGCACAATATGTGGACAGAAACTTTTATTGACATTTTTCTGAGAGCACTGGCTGTTACAAAAATCACTTATTCAACACATCATTTCAAAATATTCATCAACATTTTGCAATTGATACATGTTCTACATCATTGTAATACATCTTTAAATTTTCATGAAGTAAGTAAGATTTCTACCTTTTGTTGATAGGAGAGTTAATCTTCATATTTTTGCCATATAATAAGTGCTAGAGCACAGATCCTGTTCTTTCCTTTACATGTGTTTAGAGATGAAATACAAAAAGGCATTAATTTCTTAAATATTGACATGTGTGCAGTTTTCACCATTCCTGTAAAGGTCAGTGAGTATGTTGTCAGTGGAGGAGAAGCAAATAAGTGCTCCTTTGCCCAGGAAGGCAGGTGTTATTTGAATCATTCTTGCTAGGCAATTTTCATCTTCCTTTGAATTTATTACTTGTGTCAGCATCAGCAACAATAAATCAAGCACAAGCCGCCTGTCGGCATGGACACTTCTGTTGTCTCATAATGTGGGAAACTAATGAGGAGGAGGAAATGACACTGTGTGGGTGATGCAGGTAGGCATGGTCCCTCGGGATGGGTGTGAGGACAGTGTCTGTCCCAGCTTCCATCTATTCCAGTGCAGGAGGCATGGTTTATAGGTTGCCTTGGGGCCATGGACTTCTCTTCCCAGAGCTCCTCAGCTGTGGAGTCCAGCTGAAGTTAGTATAAATAAATATTTTTAGAGAATCTAACTTACAAACAGCACCTTGGGATCACACAGGAATACAAATTTTGTATTAGCATATATAAAGTGCATGTCTTACACTACCACACAAGGATCACATCACATTAATTTTCAGTCCTCAAAAGTACTCAGATCTTTTGGGAAGCCAGAGCTTTGCTCAGCCGGATCTGAGTCCAACCCAGTACTGCACTGTTGGCAGTGTCTACCTAACCAGCAGCAAGTGTTTCCTTAGCCTGACGCTGTTTCAGGTCTCTCTTCTTTTCTTTAGAGTCCTAAGAGAGCACAAACCAAGTTATGAGCTTGATGACCTCCGAGCCCTTGGTCCTCTGAACTAACTGTCTCTTGTAGGGATGCAATGACTGGCAAAATCCAACCCTGAATCCAGTGGGGTTCAGCAGTGCTCAGGAAAAAGCAGATGAGTATAACACATACACATGCAATACACTAAACTGCGGAAAAAAAAAGAGAAGTTTTTAGGGGTTTTTTTATGCCTCCAGCAGGCTTACTTTCTTTTACAAGAAAAAATAAAGCAATATATCTGCTGACACCCTGTAATAATTTGCAAGTAAGAAACTTTGTTTTATGCTCATATCTCCTGATTAAACTGAGTTGAAAGATACACAGTTTCAGGCTGTTTTCCCTTTTGCTTATGGTGTTTCCAGAATATGGTCCCAAAATATACATTTCAGAATTAACAGGGACTGAAGAGCTAATAAATGCAAAAATGCATCTCAGCTTTAACCATAGACTGCAGCAGATACCTCCATAGCTTCCTCAGAGAAAAGTGGTACATTTCTATAATACTTCAACTATTTCTTCAAAGAGTTATAAAATGGGATGCTAGTACTCACACACACACACAGAAAGACAAATGCAGTCAGCATTACTGCAAATTCAGTCAGCATTATAATAAAATCCATCAACATTAGCTTTATAAATACCCTTTATTGGAGAATCAGCAGTTTCTTCACCCATCCAAATGCTTTGGAAAGGGAGCTGTTTCTCCCATCAGTGCTCAACTAGTGCTTCTATGAAGGCAGTGAGAGATCTGAGCATGCATCCAGGAGGAAACTTCAGCTCTGCTCTTGGTCTGGAGCACACATTTTGTTAACTCAGAGTATGCATTCTCTGTGCAATGTTCTTGTACAAGTTCCAGGGGGTGAATTTGAGGGGTGCAGCTTTGATGGGCTAAACATATAATGATGACATACTGAAGTTTCTAATGCTAATGTTTAAATGGAATCTAGTTGATTAATGAGGTCTTTCATTTGCAGTCACTACAAAAATATTTTTTTTTTATCTTACTTGCACAGTCTACAGTACTTTCAAAGACACCGGCTGCTCATTATGAATAATCACACAGTGTTCATGAAAGAATAGTACATTGGAAATGACAAAATCCCCAAGTTATTAATGTGCAAATATTCAATGTAAAGTGAAAATTATTTATAAAAAACACTCTGAAATTTTGTAATGTCATTTGTATAATTTCATAGTAGAAAAAAAAAAAAGTGATGTGATCTTACTTTTTATCATTTTTCTAATATTTGCTATGCCCAGGATTAATTTTCAAGGAAAATCTAAGTCTTCTTTTTAGACAGCTGCCGCTTTGAGACTTAAAAGAATTGTTTAAAGAAAACAATTTGCTTTAAGAGAGTAAGAATATAAACACTGTACAAGTAGCTGTTAATGACATTATAAATCTATTTCTTAAGAAACACATTTAACTCCTGGTTTTAGATCTAATCATTAGATTTACATTAAAATATATTCTACTCTCTCAATTTCTGTTCTGACATTCAAAGGTGTCCTTTTCCTCTGGAAACATATTGATACAGAATCATTTCAATAACCTGTTTTGTCAATTTCTGTGTTTCAGGTATTAAAATAATAGCAAAGAGAAAGATCAAATTTATCAAATTCAAGCAGAGATCCCTTCCACACGATGAACATTTAACCTATAGAAGACTTGAAAACTAAAAAGCATCTTTGTGGCAAGAAATAGACTTCAAGGTAGGAGTCAGCCTGCAGCTGTTGGAAGCAGGCAGGGAACTTATTAGGGCAGAATATACCATGCCTGCACCAGGAGGGAATCCCTACTCTTTGCATTGAAGTAGTTGGTAACAATTAGCCATATGAAATTAGGTTTTTAAATGTAGGCACCTGAATTTATACCGGTTACATTCCATATATAGTATATCTAAGGTATCCAGTACCTCAGAACATGATCCTCTACATTTCTCCCATTTATGATGCCCTTTTTTCTTAGAGACAAAGTAGAAAGAATAGGACAGTGAGCATGACACTCTGCAGGATGTCACATGGAGGTGCCCCAAACAAAACAATGATCTGGCCTGGGTATGTCATGGTTGAAGCAATGCAAGTTGCAGCCTTGAAGAAAAAAAAATATTTGAAGCCACAAAAATAGCGAATTTGCTTAATGACATATATTTGCTGGCATTTGTTTGCTTATCTGGCAGTCAGTTTTAATATTTGACAGTATTACTTGATATGCCTAGGTCTAGGGCTCAGAGATTTCTAGAAGATACTTTCTACTTCCCAGACACAATACATGCACCTTATCCTGATGCAGATCTCCGCCCTTCCACCATGCTCCTTAGTGATACCAAAAGAAAAGAGAGGTTGGAAGGGCTGTGATTTGAAAATAATTTTAACTTCTATACAGTTTTGAAGGCTTTTGGAATGTGTTCTGAGTTTCATGTAACACTATTTCTTCAAAGCAATGAAAAGCTTAAATTAGTGTTGCTTGAGAACATTTCAAGACTGATTTTTCTGTAAATTAATTTCTTGTGCTATTTTCACTGCTTTTGGTTTGCAGTAATTTAATCAGAGTCTGTAATCTTCTATCAGTTATTGTGCCACACTTTAATGTTCCTTTACACTTGAATGGAGGCCCTGAGCATGCTTCCAAGCTATTGAGGGGACACATTCTAGGTGCTGCTTGTCCCAAACTTCACTTTTCAGTGTCTGAGAAGGACAGATATAATTAAAATAGGTCACTGTCAACTTTAAATATTCTATTTTTCTCATTATGTGCACTGAAGATGACTTACCCTCACAGACTCATTTTAAGTCCTATATTCTATTGATAGTTGTTTCATGTCTCTACATAGATTGTTTTGAAAATATGTAGATACCTTAGATAGGAGCATATGAAATATCTTAAAAAAGAAAAAAATAAATCCTGATTGTGCAGACCAGTTGCACAAAAAAAAAAAAGTTTCTGGCTGTAGTTTTTATTTGTTGTTTATGGCAATTTACAATGGGCTTTTGCCACAAATCCTAGTCAGAATCTATCAATCTTTCTGCCATAAAGTAAAACAATGCTTCACTCCCTTTGTGTGACCCTGGTGCTGTAATATTTTTCTAATTAAGATCACTATAAAATTCATTTTTCCTCTACTTCCTCCTCCACATCCCACTCCCAATTTTCTCTCAGAATAAGAAGGCTACCATTTCTGTCTACTACCAACATAAATCAATTCATAGCAAATAGCCTAGTGTGATATCTATTAACTTGTCACCAGGGATAAAATTTATTTAAAAGTTAAGAAGTGTTTTGCAATATAAAATGTTACCCAGTGCTGCAGTAAATAGTATATACTTCCTTAATAAAGCACTTTTTCAGGCACCATTTTTAGAAATACAATCTACTGATACTGGAAGACTGAATGAAATTCACATACCATGAACACCCTTAGTGATTAGTGTCTCAAGAGTAACACTCTTCTGGACACCTTGCCTTGTATTATGTCAACAATATTTTCCATTGGTTTACTGTCCCTTCCTTTTTTCTTGTTTTCCCAATCAAGCAAGTAGATCACCTCTTTTGGATAGGGACCTAAGAAAAATACAAAGTAGATGGATAGTCCAAATAATTTTCTGATACTAAACATGACATGGAACTCAGCTAATTCCGTTTTACTTTTCTGTAGGTTTTCCAGTAATTTGATTTTAGTTGCACAAATATGAATGCATTGGTTAATCAAACCTGGCATGTCCAAAACTGTGTAAGAAATCACATATTTTCTAAGCAGATTTGAAAAACTCCTTTTGGAGGAAACCACCTCACTTAATAGGTGTATAAAATACAGTAGGGTAAAATATGCATTACAGAATTTGTTTGCCTAGTCACATCACTTGTATTCTTCTGTTCTCCTCTGTTTATTCTGTTTATAAATATCTAACCGGAAAGAGGAAATAGAAAAAGACAGAGAAATCATAGGAAAAAGAAAACAAACAACAATAAACCAGTATTTCAGCGGATTACATGCAAAAAGGAAGAAAAGAATTCATCTCCAAAGACTTACATGAATCTTTTTAAGGATAACAAGCATAAAAAAAAATAGTTGGTATTACATGTTAAAAGTTCTCTTTAAAAACCCATTCATTTGTAATGGAGAAAACATCGCTGTATTTTTCCAGTTCCATGTACCACCCTGTGTTAACTTCTCCTCAGAGATATGTTGGATAGGTCATTTAGCAATTTTGCATAAATTGGAATGTTTCAGATTTCCCTTATCTAAGTATGATTCATTTAGCCACTAAAATTGCTATTGAAACCCATTTTGCATCATTAGCTGGTATTACTAAATCGTTCAGCATGCTCGGAAAACACAACCATGGGAAAACATATGTTCATATGAAGCACTTTTGATAAGCTGTTATAAAGAGAGTTCCAGTACATAAACCCATAACTTCTGCCCATAAAATGAAATGTTCAACAAGTAGGCCAAATCTTGATTATATCTCTGATATTAAAGCTGCAGTTTTGGTTTATTTTGCCACATGGTGACTGTGCCATCTGTGAATGACCCTTTTAAACTCCTCTGCAGGCTTCCATACAAAGTGGGAAAGAGCCACTTTTATGGTTTGCTTTCATTTAATATTTAGTTTTTGTTTTAGACAATCACAATTCATGATGTCTGTCCTGGCGTAGGAATAAAGAGATCTCAGGTTTTCCTCACAGCCCTCTGGCCTGACCTCTGTCCAGCAGCTGTAATGCAGCTCTGGGACGAGGGGATGCTCCTTGCGTCACTGTGGGGACCAGATCAGGAGCCTGCCTGTGACTCCAGAGAATTTCCCAATTAACAGAGTGTGGTGGATACATCCCTTCCTTACTTGTAATAGCCAAGCAAGGCAAGAACTAACTCTGCCTTACTCATCACAGTCAAGCAAGGGAAGAACCACCATAAAACATTTTTACAAGCAACCAGTTGCCACAGGGTTATCATTTTTCTTTGAAAATCCGCAGCAACCATACTGATTCTTTGTTGGAAAAAGATGTTAGAGATCCAAAGCTATGTGTACATGCTCACTTGAATGTATGACCAAAACTCTTTAAAACACAAAAGGGGCTCCTTTCCAGAAATTCAGTTAGTGATTTGGCATAATTTCTACCTTGCAGTTTTTTGCACATTAAATCAAAAGAGAGCATTTCCATGATACTGCCTGGACAGAAGCTCTGGTCTGGCATTTGGTGGCTGATCTGCTCTGGCCTTAACTGCCCCATCCAGCCATCCTTTCCAATGGCTTGCTCCTGGCCATGAATCCTTGTGTCCCTGCTGCTGCACTTGTGTCCGTGTGGTCAGGTAGGTTGGAGAAACTTAATCCATCTGAAAAATAACCTGTGGAAGTAAATAAACAAGGGTGTTTACTTTCCAGCATGCTTCACTGCCTGCCTGGAAAAAAAACTGTGCCAGCATGGGACTGTGGGATGAGGAGAGAGGTGTAAAACACAGGGCAAGAGCAAGGGGCAGCTACTGCCTGTGCTGGTGTGGCCCCTGAAAAGCTGTTCAGCATGCCATGCCCACAACACCCTGCCTGCCACCTATTTGATTTTCATCACACTCTCTATAATCAAAGCTCTGTCTCCTTTCTTGTATTTCTAAGCAAGCAATTCCTTAGTGTGTAAAGGCTTAAGCTCCACTTACCACTAATGCCTCTATTGCTCTGTGCAGAGGGAGAAGCACCAGCACGCGCTCAAGCAGGTCAGCAGAAATAGCCATTCTTGTGTTTGGTCAACAGCATCAATGAGGTCATAACTGCCAGCAAACATTTCTTCACCGACTTGATCTACCAGCAAAACAAATCTCTCACGAAACCCGGTTAAATATAGCAAAACCACTGTTTGTCTTCCTCCCTGAGAGATATCACAAGGACATTTAGAAATTAATCTGAATGACCGTTAAGTGTCTTTCTGACACAGAGTAAAGATCAATCTCGCTAGCAGGTAACACACACAGGTTGTCAATGAGGTGCCCTTACAGAGGTAACAGAGGGGAGATGTTGAAGTCTTTGGGGATGAACTACTACCCAAAGCCCTTTCCCTTGTGTCACACCAGTCCTCCATAGCAGAGGGGAGCTTGCATGGCTTGGTTCTTTCACTGCTGACAGATAGGACCCTCAGCAACATTTTGCAAGGCAAATTGCACACACTAAGCAGTGCTCTAGCAGGCAGCCAACCGTCTGTTTAGAAATATTACCAGCCCAGAGAGGTAATTGGAAATAGCCATAAGTGGTGAAAAAGTGCTTGGAAACACCAGTGTCTGTACTACCCATCTTGCAGGCACCCTGAGGAGGTAAAGGGGGCTGGAAGTGAGATACCTCAAGCCAGGAGCAAGTTGTTGCCAAATACTTTTGAGAGCTAAGATGACTCTTCCTGTGTCACTCTGGTCCCTGTAGCACCAAGGTGAGACAGAGACAACCCACAGCTGATGAAATGTACAGCACTGTTTTACCTAACCTGTGAGTCATCAAAACAATCTTATTCCCTGATTTCTGGTGAGGCTAACTCCTAGACAAAGCCGCCGATGATATGCGCACTGTGTTCACTGGGGTCTATCATCTCCAATACAGGCATGCAAAAAGATGAGAGGTTTTTAAAAAATATCGAAATGCCACCACTGTACAAACTTCCACAAAACAAATGGAAAGATTTTCTCCTTTCTAATGGCACAGTAGATTCACTTAGTACAGCTGCTCAGGTGCTATTTTTGTATCATATCCCTCAAAACCATTGCATCTCACTGCAGAGAGGGGTGTTGGGTGGTAGGATGAAAGAGAAACAGGGATGCTGTGTCTGAGGAGTCATTTTAAAAGCTCCATGAATTTTGTATATTCACAGAGGAAGGAAGTGTTGCTAGCTGACAGGATACTCTCTGCCATTAATTAAAGCCTGTTTACTTAGGGATCATATCTTGATGCAAAGGAAAAGTATTATTTTTAGAGAAATTTCACCTTTATTGCCATTGAATGAAATTAACGTTAGCTGAATGGCTCACTTGGAAACATAAAATGCAAAAGTATCTTAGAGTGCCAATTACAAGCATAAGGTCTGGAATGGCTCTCACCAGCAAGCAGCAGCTACCGGTCCTTGTGAAACGACTCCGCAATGCCCTCTCTCTCTCTCCTTCCTGCTGTTGAATTTGCTGGCTTGTGATTCTTCAAAACAGCTCATTTTACTGCAGACAGAAGCAAGCATGATTAACCCACTGTCCAAGCTGACTAAAGCTATCTATGTTCATGGCAGCATGGCTACAACCCCAAAACTGCCTCGTTGAGTGAAATCGTTATACAATATTTATTCTGAGCTGTTTGCCCGGTTTTAGAGTGTACGTTTTGATGAGCTGGAGAGACACCTTTCCCTGATGAAACCAGTCAGTTCAGGGATAGCTTTGATCTTTGCATGTCTTCCATCCAGCAAAAGGATTTTGCAAACAGTAACCTTGAAAGAAGTTGATTTTCAGCCATGAGCATGAAAAAGTAAATATTAAATGTCAGTTAAGACTTCTACAGAGAATTTGGGGGTAAGACTTTGTCTTAATAGAAAGGAAATTTGGGAGAACTGAAACTTTTCTGTCATGTTTCAATTTCTGACATGCAAAATGAAAATAAAACAGATTGGCTTAGGATGGATTGATCCATGCAGAACTAATTTAGTTTGCTAAATACAATTAAAATACCTTGTCTCAGGACAGTTCAACATTAATCTTTCCTTGAGCTGCCACAGTGCTTCATGAGAGCTACAGTTTATTCTCTTCTGAGAGACAGGTACCTGACAGACCGCATACCTTATGGTCCACACAGTTTTTAAATGAGACTGGTCAAAATAAAGCCATTGCTTTGCTGAATTTCATTTCGATACATTACCTTTGGTTAAATCTGAAAACACAGAGAAAGTTTGGATGAGAATTTAGGAATCCACCTGCCTGGAAAGCCAAAAATTTGTTTGTATCAAGGTCTGCAAAGTGCAGAAGTAGATCACACCTGGCCCTCCAGGCAGGTGGTGAACCTCCTGTCTCTTTGGAAATTAATGGCTTCTGTGGATAAGTTTGGAGAACCAGGACACCAATGCATAAACAACAGCTCAGATCCCTCAAGATGGACTGGGAAAACAAGCTCAAGGTCTGTCACCCAGACTTTTACATTGCAACACTTCTGTGCAGAAATCATCCCCCATGATTGCTAAAGGTGTGATTTTATTGCTCTAAAAGCTCTCTGAATTGTGCCACTCAAGAATAAAGGCAGCAGCTCTCCCCTCCAAACATCTCTGCGCGGCTGGATACCTTGTCATTGAATACTTTCCTCTCGTTTTTTTCTTTCTTTCCAGCACAGTTTCGAAATTGATCCCTTTTTTTTCAATAAGCTCAGGATTTTGAAGGGTTCGGCTGTAGTTGTAACAACCAGTTTTCACCACTGAAAATGCAAGGGTGGAACAGTACACACTTAGAAGTAGAGTTTCAACATTTTATTTTCACAGAAAGGCTATTTCTTTCTAGGACACTAATGAGGAGAAGCCTGTATATGAAAAAAAAAAAAAAAAAATGACATACACAGGTGGCCAAGAAACTGCAGAAGAGTTTCACCCTTTAGTGAAAGCATATTAATGCCAGCCCACTGTTACTCCAGGCTGCTGGCTGATCTGATCACTCCCACTGAGCTCTCTCTCCTGGGGACACTGGGAGGGCAATTCACATGGGGGAGTCAGCTGCCGCTGGGCGATGGGAGCTGAAAACTTCCAATTGATTTGTCAATTGATCTTCTATTATAGGTCTTTAAAAACACTTAGTGGTGTGTTCAGGGTTTTTTTTGGGGGGGGAGTGGTGGTGGTACAATTTTATAAAAATCTTCTCTGGTTTAAATGGTAGTTTCATTATTCCAGTGATAACTTTGAATCTATGCATGCACACACACACTCTCCAGACATATTGTTCACAAGATAAGAAGCTTAGAGACAATTGCCTTCTTTTCACTTCAGCTATACCACAAGCAAAGACAGATACATAATGCAACAAATCCCTGAGCAGTGAAGTCAGTGGAGGACACTGATTTACAGCAGCTGAGGACTGAGACTGGAGCACTCACTTTCCCTTTTCTTGAGGGAGAAGATTCCTTATTTCATTCTGAGGATTTTCCCTGTAGGCTGTGTGCATCATTAGAAATGAACTAATTATACAGAATGTTTTAGAGATATTTTATTTAACTAGTGACACACCTTTAATTCTGTTAATACCACATGACAGGCTATACATTACACTAAATGGAATTAGGTGTTCATCATGAATCAAGAAATGGCATTTCCCTTGCCTAACATGTCTACTTACTAGCATCTCACTGCAGGTGTCTTTTCTAACTTCCACAATATAGTAAATTCCTAAATTTTGTGAGGGACTCTATATTGAAATACAAGTAAAGATTAAAGTTAATATTTTACTTATGAGTTCGTGTCCCAGTTTCAAAATAAATTTATCCTATATGCCCTTAAGTCTCACCAAAAGTCAGTTGTAAGCTTTTAAGTGCTTACTGTATCGAAAAGTAGATTTAGATGTATCTGAATACCTTACCTACTACCCAAAGCAAAAGGAATGTCAGCAGTGAACAAATTACTATGTTAACATTACTGTCATATTATTTTTAAAGCTTTGTCTGGTCACAGCTTAATGTTCTGTGTAAGTTCAACTTCATCTGCACTTATTGATTCAAAGTGTTATTTAAAAAAACCTCATTAATATATTTTCCTGTCATTCTCACTTATACACTGCAATCACGAGACAATTTTATCAACAACAAAATTCAAAAATATAGCAAAGAATAATGACAAAGCTCAAAGAGATCACTTTTAGGAGTATAAACTTCAAATCATAATTTTTCATTGGTGACTGCAAAGGTATTCTATATTTTAAGTACTAATATTTGTGGACTTCTATTGGTGGTAAAACTACTGTGCTATAAATAGTGTCTTTCCAAAGGAAGATGTTGGCAGACAGCACAGTGTGTATGATTCTGATTTCTCTTGTGTAAATACTGCAGTTTATCCTGCTGTGATTGACATCTGTGTGCTGATATTCTCTACTTCTAAATTTATTTCACTATTTTCACTGCATTATCCCTTACTTCAAGTCTGATTTAATTTGCTTTCTAGTTATTTTTAATATTATGTAAGCTGGAGAAATGGGAGCTCTTACTCTCCCTGTATCCAGACCCTGCAGAAATCCCTCCTGTCTGGGCCTGAGAAAGCAGGGATACCAGCAGGCAGGAGACATTAATCCAAGGGGAAGAAGACAGGATCTGTCTTGTTTTAATGCATCACCTCAGATCCCATCCAATATAAAAGGAGTCATCCAAGCAAGATTAACTGTTGTTTAAAATATTACCTCCTGATCAAGAGACATGCACAGGTCCAGGTAAAGTTTTCCACTTGTGCTGAGGAAGTAGAGAGGATGAGCACCTGGGAACGATGGGATTTTTCTCTTAATCTGAATGGTTTAAAAACTGTGGATGTTCAATCCATGAGTTCCCTGTCCCTGTCCTTGGTCCCCACCCGTCACTATCCCTTTCAGATTCACAAAATTGGCCCTTGAAATAACACAGGTTAAGGAAAACATGTTACATTTTATAGCAAATTTGAAACATCTTCCCCAGGCTGTCAACTCAAGCTTGAATGAGCTGGAGAGGACACAGGGTGACATGTTGTGCTGGTTGCCCTCTCTACTTCAGGGAAAAAAGAGACTAAGAGACTAAACATGGCTGCTCCATGACTGCCTGGGTTAAGATGAAATATTTGAATTTAGTTTCAATTTTTGCTGAGACTATAAGAAAACAAAAAATATGGGAAGAATGGGATGCAGAAGAATGTGAAAAAATGTGATAGAAGGTGTCTGAAACCTGCATTCACGTCTGTTCTAGATCAATCTGTGCATGAAAAGCATTCTGGCTTTCTTTCTATTATCCAATATTCCCTGAACCAAAGGGAAAGTGTGAATACAAATATTATTGAGTAGGATGTGGGAGACTCCATCCTAATCCCTGATTGAACCTAGCAGGTTATGTATCTTTTTAAACACAAAGAGATCACCTTTGCGGAAGGAAACCCCCAGCCAACTGGAAGCTCAGAAAGTGTGAGCTATTTGTTTAGCATTTCCTTGCTCCTCTACTAGCTATTGCTGGGGACAGAATCCAATGTTCTTAGAGGGTCAGGGTTGGACTGCAAGCTCCATTCTGGACCTGAGAAACACCTCTTAAAAAAATTTAATAAATTTAATTGGTAAATCTTGCCTAGTCATGCAGAAAAAATCCTATTTCATCAAATCTGCATTTTACAATAAGAAAAGTACTTTATGAAAAGACTCATGGCCAGATCTAAAGCCCACATTCTTGTCAGCTGGGAGGGACTCAGAGGTATCCTCAAGAGGGGGTTTTTCTCAACCCTGCTGAATTCTTACTTAGAAACAGCATCCTCTTTTCACAGTCAGGACAGCCTAGGGGAAGGGAAAGTAAGGAAAAGCTGACACCACTGAGTTTTCTGCCTGAATTACACCTTCTGTAAGATCACCAAAGGCAGCTGCACAGTGACCCAAACAACACTGGAAATGGCACCTGGGAAGTGGTGGTCATGTCAGGGTGCCCACCATGTACCCCTGTTGAAGAGCTCCTCAAGCTCCAGCGCTTTCTGGAGCAGTCTCCAAAGGGCTTTATTGTCCCTACACTGCCCCAATGCTACAAGCTGAGTGCAGGGAGCAGAGACACTGCTAACTACTGCCCAAGAAACTTATGAACTGTTTCATTGGGATCTTGTGATAAACATAAAAAATGGTCAGACTGATACCTAGCAACATTTTCTTCCCAACATTTTCATTGTTGTGGAAGGTAGGCATGACCAGACTGAACACTTGCTTGGCCCCTCCAGTGCTGTATCCTGCTTTGAACAGTCAGCAGCTCAGAGGGTGCCAAGCCAGAGGCAGGAATCCTGCACCACAGAAACTCTTCTAGGTGCCAAAGTACACTGCATTTCTGATATATAAGATTACCACTACTTTTATGCATGGGTTTTGTACACTGCTGAAGTAAAACAGCTGGAAACCCAATCTTTTAAGTAAGGTTACCAGGTAAAACATTTGTATTTCATCTTTATTACTATAGGAGCAATGGGAAGTGAATGAGCTCCAGTGTGAAGTATTTTACTTCTCTTTCATACAAGAAAATGAAAGGTCAGGTGCTGTGAAGGATCATAATGGGTTTAGGAAGATAGAACAGCCCTCCACTATGGTCCTCCATAACCAGAGAAAGACGAACAGCATATACAGCTGGTGCATTTTATCATTAAGAAGCATCTTCAAATGCCAAACTTATTTACTGAACTTACAGTTCTTTGTTATCTCTTACAAGCAATGCAAAAAACTAATATGTTTCATATAGATTAATCCTTGTAATTCTACCCTGCTTACTAGCAGAGATAACTCTCACTCACTTTGTCTTCTCATTATCTAAACAGACATGCCTTTCCTTAAGTCATCAACAGAGGTCATCACACAAATGCCCTTGTGGAATATTCATTAATCAAACAACTAATTTGAAATGGATCTTCAAAGCATTATTCATTCCCCATCATTCTTCATACATCAATTTAAATGCTTTATGTGTATAATGATTAGGTTGATGTTTAATTAATTGTGAAAATGTGAATTAAAGCTAAATTACAACAAAAATTATTCTACAGCACACAAAAAGCTTAATTCTCTACTGTTAAGTTTTGAAATCTCAGAAAGATTCCATAAACACCTTTGTCAATTTCGTACTGTGAGATTATAGTAGATTAGTTGGCTACACTGTTTAATAAAGGTTATAGTCTCAGTGCCACTAATTTACTTCCTCCAATGGCAGAATAAACAAAGGTTAATCTAAATAAACATCACCTATTTGTAATTATGAATAAATAGGATATTTATTATTTGAGAGGCAACTCAGAGGGCCCAAGACAGAGGGACATACACTGGAGATGTTCTACTTCAGCTTGAGAATTTATCTAATCTCATAAAGCCCTTACATAGAATAATTAATTTCTCAGAGATCACCAAAGGTAATCCAACATCTATAGAGTATGCATACATGTCTCAGCCATGGCAAAAGTCAGTTGGTTTTATGACAGAGCAGCATACAAATTGCAGCACTTTAGTTACATCTTTCTTATTTACAAACAAGTGGCTCTATGTTTCAACTGGATAAACCATTATTTATGTTCCTTCCTACAGGTTTTCACACATTGTTGCTCTTGCAGAATGAATACTGCTTCTAAACGCCAGGAGGGCATTTCATAAATGGATGGCTGATCTCAGTACACTGCAGTCCAAAATACTTTGGTATGCCTTCTGCTGAAATATTTAAAGTAACAATACAGTAAGTTGATTTACAAAAAGATCTTCCCAAATTTACACATGAAAAATAGTCAAATATTTTTATGTGACAAGAATTAAAACAACTTAAAAATTTCTATTTCAGTATAGCTGAAACACATATGTATATATATGTATATAAATATAACCAAAAATCTATATATGGACAAAGAGGTCCATAGCATGATGCATGATTAAAAACTAGTTATGGTAGGTAAGTATCACACCTAATTTTTATTACAAAAGTAAACAAGTTCTAAACAGACTTATTTTCAGCTGGTTATTTAATAGAGGTAGGACAAAAAAGACCACTCAGATTAAAAGTTTTTTTTCCTGCTCACAAAATGAATACGACAAAAGCTGTGCAAAAGGCATCATATTGAATTCAAACAAAATCAGAACAGGGAATGCATTTTATAGGACAGGGTGACAGCAATTGGTCCCAGTGTGGCAAGGCAGTAAACATAGGCATTTGTTAGCACTGTTCTGTGCCTTATTTGTGTAGAGTTCACATATGCTTCCAGCAACAAGATCTAAACCCACATCCTTTAAGCCTATCCATATGCAGTATTGCACCGAAGTAAGAATTAAGTTTCCATTAGATATGTGCTTAAATGTATTGTATGATAAGTCTACACTATTGAATGGACAATGCCTGAAGGATAAGCAGTAAGATTTGAATGGAGCTGCTCAGAATGAGGGAATTTTTTTTCTTTTCAAAAGCCTTATGAACTAGTCTGAGGTGTCTCCTTATTTGTATGGCTCAATAATGAGAAATGCTGAACATCTACAGCTCTCACTGACTCAGAATAATATGCACATCCAGTAATAGACCAATTCTCTTAGATTTACTTTCTGTAAGCAACCAAGGAAAAACACCAACTTTTACAAACACTGCTATTTCAGCAGCAAATCCTTGAGTGCACAGACTTGGGCCACCAAAGCAATATGAATATTAAGGATGCTGACTATTAGTCAAGATGAAATTTTAGATCAAATTAATGTCAAAATACAATGCAGAAGAAGCCAAATAGTCAAGCAGCATTTCATTAATTTTCCTGTTTGGGGAAAGTTCAGTAGAGGTTTTCAGATGAACCAAGAGTTTTCAATTTGCTCAGCTGTCTTGAATAATAAGTACCTTTTTTTCCCTTTCTTTTTTTTTTTTTTTTTTTTTCTTCTTTTCTCTCCAGCTGCGATAATAGCTTTATGGTCTACAAGCCACACATGCTAAGAAGCAATGTCCAAATTCCACTTCAGCACATCACAGCCCTTAGCAACTGATAAAGCAACATTAATAAACCTGGTCTCATCCAAGTCAAAGCAGATACCATTCAGAAGACACTGAATACAGCAAAAGGGATTGAAGTCTATGTCTAGTTTTCAGTGATTTATTTATGAAATTCCTAGGGGATATAGCCACACAAAGGTCACAAAGCTGTGGTCTGTGGTAAATAGTATGTCATAATATATTTAACAAATAATAATTCAAAACACAGAAAACTATACAGGGAAAGGTTCAGAAAATGTTTCCTAGCTAGGAAGTTACTGAACACTTGGGTTTAACAGTTTTATTATAGCTGAGGGGTAAAGTCACTGCTGACTCTACAAATAAATAATTCCCCCTCTCTATGATAGCAGAGTTTTTTCTCATATTAAGATTGTTCAAATCCTAGAAAAATTACAGGTCAAGATGTAGAAGTTTCCATGAAAATGTTCCTGTGGATTGTCAGACACTAATGAAGGAAGAGTTTCACATATGGCAGTAAGCTTTCAGAGGTTATTCAGAACCAGTAACTATAACAATAAAATATGAGCAAAAGAAAATTTATTTAGCATCAGAGAAAACCTCAGGTGGTATATCATCCTGGATCTCAGAGTTAATCACTGAAAAATAAAGGGAAATACTGTACAGAATTCTGTATTTGATTCTATAGTGCCAGGTGTCTGTAACTGTAAATGGCCCATACAACAGCAATCCTATATTTCTTCTCAAAAGGTCATTCCCTCATCTCGTATTGCTACTAGAATCAGCATTTACAAGGAGTCAGACAGAATTTTCCAGCCTCCTTCCTATTCCATAGCATTATTGCCCTTTTTTAATGCCATAAGCAATTGTTTCCTTCCCTTGATGCTCAAATATGCCAAGTATTATATGAGAAGGACCGTTACCAAACCTCACAGACACCTCTCATAGTACAACTCTTGTCCTGCTGCATATTACAACTGATTTACTCCTTACCACGCTGCTGCCAGCCTGCAGCCTGTTTCCCAGGAGTTTAGCTACATGGCCTTTCAGTGTTCCATGTTACATTTTATAGCATATGTACTTATAAGATATACGTTTTCACTGCTGGCTGCTTTTACTAAGAGAACTCCTCAGAGGATCCAATTGGTTTCCATTTTTACAGACACGTAAATAATGTTAAACATTGGGAAAATTTCACAGGAATTTAGTTGGGTTTTGGCTAGCATATCCTACTATGCTAGCAAAAGCTTTAGGCTGGAAAGTCTGTCATGGTGTGCCTGCTCTCAGCCCAAATGCTCAGAGAGGAATGATGTGTGTGAAGAAACCTTAAGCTATGGGTTTGTATCAGAAGAAACCTCTGTGAGTCTGCCTTTAGTTATTGCAAAAGCCCTGTAACAAAGTCCATTAGGGCTCTGTTCAGGTTCTCTCTCTTAAATAGTTGTGTTCTGACTTTCCTTTCCTTGTTGCTCCTTTCTTCCCTCTATTATTTCCACTAACTTAAACAGTTAGTGGAAGTAATAGAGGGAAGAAAGGAGGAACATGTAAAAAAAAAATGTGTAAAAAACCCCCAAACAAACACAAAAGCCGTACAGTCTCATTAAGCCTGGACACAAAGTTCATCATATGTAATGATGAGGACTGTGCAGAAATTACATTCTTTACATGCAAGCAAGATGGATCAAAATCCCAGCCATATATCTGCCTGGCTCCCAGGACATCATCCCGTAACTTGTCATATTCACCTTAATTAACTCAGGGCATGTTTGTTTTGTCCTAGACTATTTTTTTTTCTCCTTTTTTTAAGGAAAGGCTACTGGATGGTAACAATGAAAAGGGCAAAAGTCAAGTAGAAAGAGTCTTCTGAAAGGTCAAGCCATTAAGAATTTGCTTATATCTTTCATTGTGTCTGCACTTTTGCTACTGATATCCAAAAGCTTAGTCCCACAGCTGAGCAGGAGAGTCAAGTCTCCCGGTCCCAGCAGACACCACATCAGCCTCCATTCATCTGCTCTGTGTAACCTGGCTCCACTCAAGGTTCTCACTGAAATTACGTCCAGTGTTTACCATCATAGCCCTTCCATTCTGTGTAAACAATTCAAAATATCAGAAGAAGTATTAATATACTTGTATCAGAAATAGCATGGCCAGCATGGGCAGGGAAGAGATCTTACCCCTGTACTCAGCACTGGTGAGGCCGCACCTCGATGACTGTGTTCAGTTTTGGGCCCCTCACTACAAAAAGGACATTGAATTACTCGAGCGTGTCCAGAGAAGGGCAACGAAGCTGGTGAAGGGTCTGGAGCACATGTCGTACGAGGAGCGGCTGAGGGAACTGGGGGTGTTTAGTCTGGAGAAGAGGAGGCTGAGGGGAGACCTCATCGCCCTCTACAGCTACCTGAAAGGAGGTTGCAGAGAGCTGGGGCTGAGTCTCTTTAACCAAGTAACAAGCGATAGGACAAGAGGGAATGGCCTCACGTTGCATCAGGGAAGGTTTAGACTGGATATTAGGAAGTATTTCTTTACAGAACGAGAAGTTAGGCATTGGAATGGGCTGCCCAGGGAGGTGGTGGAGTCCCCATCCCTGGAGGTGTTTAAGAGTAGGGTCGACATAGTGCTGAGGGATATGGTGTAGTTGGGAACTGTCAGTGTTAGGTTAATGGTTGGACTGGATGATCTTCAAGGTCTTTTCCAACCTAGATGATTCTGTGATTCTGAGATTCTGTGATACCCCCTTTAAAACATTGCATCCTTGGAATCTTTGACTACTGTGACAGAGTGAAGAAAAATGTAGATTTAACGACATATTAACAAAACCCACACAATGGCTACAGTGAGGTAGAGGGTATACTTGCCACCAATCCTCCAGCCATTTTGATTGTCTGCTTTAAGACTTTTCCTTATTCTTTTTATTGATTTAAGAGTAAAATGTTTGAGGATGTCTCTACCCCTGCTACACAGATTATTGTGAAGTAAAGATAACCATCATCAAAGAAAAGACCAGTTTATTCTCATGTGCCATTTGAAAAATATCTACTCAATCAAGAGAAAAATCAGGAACAAGAGATGATGAAATAAAGCTCTTTTAGAAGAAAACATTTTTACCAACAAGGAAAATAGCCTGTTCAGTTAGCTTTTACTTTTCAGTTCTGTTAGAAGTGGTCTTGCCCACAGACTTCTATTTTCTCCTGGATCTCCAGGAATATAATTCCAGCTGATGAGTTGTGGAGCTTCCAATTCCTACCTTTTATTCTTTAACAGGCAGTAGAGAGAAATATCTTTAACAGCTTAAATTTTCAGTTCCTTTATCAGCATTATTACTTGTCTTCAAAATATATTTTCCATCATCCAACAAACGTCATTTCCCAGTGCAGGTGCAATACAATAACAAAGCCTGTGGTTTACCAGCACCTTTCACATTCCTTGCATTTAAAATATTTGCTAATGAAAACTACTCTGTCTCAACAATAACCTCATGGAAAATGTGCAATTAGTCAATAAAATAATTATTTGCAAGGACCTTCACTCCATAAAATAGTGGAAAGTGTTTCTTTCTCTCTCTTTCCATTGTTTTTAAGATAAATAAATTTCAGAAGCAAGAGATACCTGAAGCAGAACTCTGTATTTTCCTTAATTGAAATCAGAAAATTGTCCTGAAGTCACTGGATTTAATTTGACCTACTCATTTTTTTAAAAAATGTGATGGGGATATTTAGTAGCTTTTGATGGCATCATGATGGTGATTTTGGGGTACTTACAATAACTTACCCAAGCTAGCAGGAACATAGCTTTAGTACCCTCATATAACCCAACACCTGCTGTTTTTCCTTCCTGAATACCCTTCACTGATTTCATCTTTGATTTCTGCTACTCTGAAAACAGTGTGAGACACGAATCTTTACCAGGTTAATCACGCAGCCTCTGAGGTCTCTCATTTTCCTTTTGTGAGGTGAAATGTGAAGGTCTCTGGATCTTAGACATCTCAGGACAGTCCTAAGTGCGATGACTTTCACATCTGCAAGCACAGTACCGCGCGCCAGCAGTGTCTCCAGACTGAAAACCAATGGTGCAGACACGCAGCTGCTCCGTAGAAATGTCTAACCCCTCTGTAGGAGGTTATAGAAACTTTGCAAAGTAAGGGTTCCTGGGGTTCTGTGATGAATTGTGAGGAATGGCAATGGTCCTTGAGCCTATAGCATCCCCCAGGGCATCTATCTCAGTTGTATTTACAACAGTTGTACTTCTAGCACATCTGGACTGGTCATCTTGGAGCATGCCTTCAGCATACAATTACATCTTCTTTACCAGTCACAGCTGACTTGGGTCTCAGCCTTAGAACTAGGCTCAGCCTGAAAACAGCATCCCCAGCGGATATTACCCACCCCTTGTGCCACTGCCAGGGACTGGTCTTCCCACCATAAATGGTTAATGCAATTTCCCAGCAGTGTGAGGCAACCTGATGGTCATTTGGGGATGAAAGGATAAAGCCCTGACATGTGTGGTCAGAACTGGGCATGAACAGAGGAGCACCCACAGAAAATGCTTTTATCAGCATAAGTTATTTTGTTTTAGTTCCCATAGGGTAATAAACTGTACCACAGTGGTGCTGGTCTAATGGTATCTGTGTTTGGAGTTACAACTTTGGGAGACAAAAAGCTCATACCCCTATCAGACAGAGTTGCAGCAATTAAAAACTGCAGTCAAGTGGAAGCCTAGAACAACATAAGCAATACACATACACAAAACCTGATGACGTTTCGCTTTTGTGGACCTCAGGCCAGCTGAGAGTGCACAAGGGAGGATGACTGGTGCCAACACCCTGAAACAAAGTCACAGCTCTCGTGGCCACCTCCCAACCTAATCACACACGCACATTTCAGCATTATCAGCACAGCTGCTTCTGCACCACACAGCAAACCAGCCTGGGGTTTAATTGGTTGAAAAATTAACCCAGGAAGGGAAGAGGAAGAGAACGTTGGGGGTCTTTTGCCTCAACTCACAGGGCTGTCACATGCAAGTGGCTGAGCTGGCACTGCTGGACAAGAGGATGCTTCCTTTGGGGGGAATTATCCTGTTTTGTTAGCAAAGGGTTTGCACTGTAAAGTTGCAAGCTGTGACACTGCCTTGTCCCCATCATCATTTTGATGCATTATATAGATTCATTGCTAGTCTTTCTAGCCAGACACAGACCTATTTCCATTTCCACACAGTAAGTGACACTCCCCCGCCTCAAAACAGAGCACATATTTCAAGTTCTTTAGCACTGTAGAAACAGGTTTTCATCACCACATCCCATTTCACTGCTCTTTACCCTTTTTGCCTTTAGTTGTCTAGGTACAGCTTCAAGTACCTGGGTGTTTGTCACAAAGCTCTTAGAATACAGTCAGCAAAACCTGTACATAGTTTCAGGCAATATTAACCCTTCTTCTCCTCTGTTGCAGTCTAACCACAGTTTTACTTATCACTTCTATTACAGGAACACAAGACACTGGCAATATCCTTGATTCCTCTTGCTCTCTTACTATGTGCTACATAGGTAAATGAAAGGTGGACTGTCTTATCTTGCTGGGGGTGCCTTCTATAATTTTCAGTGCATTTCTCCATCAGAGTGGTGTCTGGCTGAAAAGCTCCTTTTGCAGACCACAGACACCACCTTCAAATTACTAACTATGGGAACATGGATATCTAGCATCAGAACTGACCTGGATAGGATTTAAAAACCATTCAAACAATGACAAACCGCAACAACAAAACCATAAGACTTCCAAAGCAAGTGATGTGGAAACGCAGAAAGACAGGCTGTTCTTAGATGCATTGGGAATTGGTGATTCTTACTTCTTTTAGAGGGTCTGTTAAGAACGTTAACAACCACTGAGTCTAAATCTCAGTCTTGCTCACTACATCCATCAAGCCAGTGTTGCATCCTCCTGCTCTGGACTATAGCCATTATCTCAAATATTTGCTAACAATTCAAAGAGAATCATCTTGAAATTCCGCTATACATCACATTATTGTTTTAGTTTTGATCTCATTGATCTGATCAGTGATTAAAGTAATAAACCTCTAAAATTCAATGCAATATGAGAAAACAATAAATAAGGGCAAAATCCCACTTGAAAAGTGATGGCTATACTTGCTGGAAGGAACTGCAGTTAAATTCTGGAGAAAAAAATTAAAAAGGTGTTAGGATTATCTATCTCATCTCCCTTCAGCAGACAGCAAACTGTTGTCTATGTAAGTCAAGTGGTACTGGTTATGTTGCCAGCACTCATGCTTAGGACTGATGTACATTTTTTCCTGTAAATTAAAAGATTAAAGAGTTAAATAAACCAAAGGGCAGCAGGCCACCCAAGTGTAATAGCTAGTGTTAATGAAAAGATAACATAAGTCTCACTACCCCTTGGGTACCAGAATTTCTATCATTTAAATTACAGGTCTCTCATACCTTTAATCAACTTCAGTGAGAATTGCAGGGTCTTAAAACTTCCCATTTTAGAGACTGGAGTCAGAAGCTTTCTGCAGCACTGAATATTTCACCTCATATATGAAAGGCACAGGCAAAATGTTGTATCACTCAGTAGGCAAAAGGTTCAGATGTTACTTACCAAATGCAGATGGTGTCTCCTTGCAACATAGTCCACCAACGTCTTCACTCCTCAAACACTACCTGTGTCAGAAAGGAAGTCCTCTATAGTCTGAAGAATCTCTGAATCCAGAGAGCAAATTCTTGCTGGGTCCAGAAAAGCACTTTTATTGGGAGTATTTCAGGATTTTTAAAGCACCAGACACTGCAGACACTCAATGATGAGGAGGTTTGTGGTGATCACAAATAAAGTTGGGAGTGGCAGGGAGAACTTAGGTGCTTCCATCTTTTTTCCCTGCAGTTATGAAATAAGGATTAAGTTTTTCCCCTTTGTGGAGTGAGTCAGTATCTGTTCTTCACTTGGTGAAGTCCTCTGTTAACCTTACTGCTCCTTGCCATAAATTTTGGGCCACTGATAGGATGAGTAATACTACAAAAAAATCCAGAATCATTCATTTTGTCTCCCACTGTGGCTTGAAAGAACTATCATATTGCAGATCTTTTTATTGAACCTTAAGGCATTTAAGGAAAGATTTAGGTGTCATTCTTTGAAAAGGATATTGGACTGTGAAGAGCGTGCAGTTACCAGATGTTGACTCAAGTGTTTGTTTCTGATATTTGTGTAGGATATGACCTGACTGGTTCCTGTCTACTCCTGAGTAAAAGATACTGAATGAATGTGCAGTGCAACAAAAATTACAAAACCAACAAAACCAAGCCAAACCAAACAAACAAAAAAGTGTTTTACAATTTATGCAGTCATTGAAAAGACTGGATAAAACCTGAGGATGGAGCTTTTTCTTTCATCCACAGTTTTCTCTTGCTCTGATGAAGAGATAATACATCTAAGTATTCAACACAAACTCATTATTTCAGTCAAGTAATAAATACTATGTCATCTTGGCACACTCAAGGAATATTTCAGCAGTATCTTCAGTTTTCCTGGTGGAAGAGATATTGAACACTAAAAATGAAATTCCAGGAAAAACATACTTTGTTAGCGTAAACCAGGCTGTACCATACAGCAGACACAGCATGTCTCTCTTCTGCCTCTGGTTTCTGTAGCTCTGTACCAGGAGCAGTGGTGAGCATGGAGCCCAGCATGGCTCCTCCTGCCACCTGAGACCCCAGTACCCAGAACTCCCATCAGCACTGAGGTTTGACACAGGTTTGAAGCAAAACAAATGCACTGAGCTAGACCAAAATGAATGTTAGTGAAATGGATAAAAAGATAAACTGTAAAAACATTGAAATCAAAGACCACAATGAAGAAAAAAGATGGGGGGGGGGGGGGGAGGGGGATATGTCAATATGTCAGCCAGGTTTTAGGTGGTCCCTAGCATTCTCACAAATTTATATCATCTCATTCACAAAAAAGCCTCAAGTCATATCTTCAGATACCTGAGTGTCAGGTTGTCTGGATTCAGAATTTGGTCTAAAACTATAGATCGAGTTGAAGATGTCAAAAAAGGGACAAACTGAAATTCCAGATTTTAACTCCCAAAAGGAGCATTTCTGTCCAGGGTGCAGTCAACATCCCTTAGCCAGCATCAGAGCATGAGAGAGAGTTCAAGGTACGTTTTGGGGAAGAGGTGAATCCCAAACCTCATGTACATTGCTAACTGTCTGCCCTCCTGTCTGCACTCCAGGAAAATTCTCTTGAAACATACAGTGTGCAATGAGCTGGGGAAAATTCCTGCACTGAAAGTAAGAGGGCTGAGGAGGAAGATGAGTAGTATTTGGTCAACAGCAACTGCTTGGGGTGGGAGGGAAGGAAATCTGAAAATACAGATTTTTTTAATTCTTAATAGGACAACTGTCCAATAGGACTTGAACCCAGAAGCTGGAAAATGTCATATTCTCCCTTTCCTCCCAGTACAGCCTCATGCTAAGGGCCAGGGCAGCAGCTGCCTCCAGAGCATCTGCTGGAAGGGTGCTTGGAGCATCCCACCAAGGCCGTGCCATGCAGCCAGGGACTAGCACCCCATCATTAATGAAATAACTTTGGGCCATATTACCCTTAAATGAAAAAGAATGCTGCTCCTACTGTTGGCAGCAGAGGACCTGAACAATCACAATTTTAATTGTGCTCACTGTGCTGTGATTTAAAGAGTTGAAGAGACAGATTTCCAATCTGTCTTTGCTGACTCTCCTTATTTCAGATTCGCTTTTGTGCATGTACCTCAGGTCATACAGATACAGAAGTCTCTCCCTCTCTGTGACCTAACTGCTCACACAATTTAATTTGTGGATTTGTACTGGCAGAATAAGAGGTCAGCTCCTGAAAAAACAGCCTTAACATGTCCCATTGATAGCTTCTCAGATATTGCCTATCTGCTACACATATCACAGCACCTGCATTTTTCCTCATAACAGTAACAAACCTCCCTTCATTCTCCAGCCTGTCATTTTTTCATCCTGTGAATTTCCAATAACGTCCTAAAAAACCAGCAGAGGCTGAAAGAGCTGAGAAAATACTGCAATCGATGCTGTGCTCCTGCATAATCCCCTAAACCATGGCATATATTAATATAAATCTATAATAAGAGTAAAGCTCTGGAACAAAACAGTACAGGTTTTCCCTTGTTTATTTGTTTGGGTTTCTCTTTTTCACTCCATGTGTGTTAATATAAAAGACTGTAAGCAGCGGTATGCGACCAGTGCATTACTCTCAGCTAATGCATGCCTGTGAGCCATTCCAGCTGCTCCTTCAACCTGAGCTGTTTTGTAATGCATGTGAACCTTGTTTGAGCTGGCATGATATAGTATCTGGAAGAGCAATTTAATGCAATCTCTCATCTATTTCACTGATTGCAACCATTTAGTGCAATCTTAAAGAAAGATGATTAGAACTCACTGGTTCTTAATGTTTAATTTATTTACGTTCATGTCTGCTAGAGAGCCATTTCATTCATCTCCTAAATGATAACATAAAATCATTGAAAAATGATGTGCAATAAACATTATTATTATACTGCTGTCCTCACTAGCAGATAACAACTGCTGTCATTCGTAACACTGATTGACCTATATGGCACAGCTCTTTAAATTCTAGCCATAATAAAACACATTACAGGCATAACAATTCTGTATTGATGCCTGGCACAATAACAGGTTTTTAGTTAAAATTCAAGCAAGACTGGCATTTCTGTGTAGGTAGGTTGAAGCACAGCCACTCTTCGAAAGAAAAAGACCCAACACATAAATGTCATATTAGCTGAAAAGAAAGGGTGAATTTTTGGAACCATGACTGCATCTTAATTGGCACTTCTGGTGGTGTTGCCTGGTGCAGAGGCATTCATATTAAGCTGAACAAATGCCACATTTGCATTTCCGATAAGTGCTAGCATTTTTCACATTTCTCATGCATCTCTTGTTTAAATAAGCATACCTGAAAAGTTACCTAAATTAGCCTGCCAAAATAGCTTACTATCTCATTTTCATTGGCAGAATTGTGGAATTTTTATAATAATAACCTTGATTCAAGGTAAAGAACCCTGCCAACAATATTTGGGAGCTTAAAATAAAAACATCAAAAGTTAAAGTGGCTACAATGGATATCTTCTAACAAAGCAGCAGACAACAGCCTGTGCCAACAAACACAAAGTATTTAAGAAAGTTTCCAGTAAATGAATGTATTCATGACTGTAAAACTTTGTTTTTAACAAAAGACAGATATTCTGTGATTGCAACGTTATAAAATGTTGTTTCTTTTATCTGGTAAAAGGCAATATTTGTCATATTATTACTTCTTTCAAAGTACTGTACTATTATGAAAGAAGGTATACATTTTTCTTGATGGAATCAAGGTAATGAATAATTGAAAGTTACTCTTCATTCCAGCTGTGCAGTGTGGCTTCTAAGTTTCCAGTTAAAAAAAAATAGAAGACTAAATTACTCATGCATAATGTATGGATACATACATAGCTGTATATTAAATAAATAAACAAATAAATAAATAAAGGTATAATGTTTTAACTCACTCCCCCCCAAAACACAACACTGATTAGACCTATTAAATTGTTCCTCTAACAAGGAACCTGGAATCAAACTGCACCTCTCATTTTCCACTTCTACAAACTGAAAAAGCATGTTACTTTTCTTGATGTTCCAACATTGAGAGAGACAGACAGACAGAGGGAAGGATAGATTCTGTTCTCTCCACAGCATACCTCATTGCTGTCTGAATTACTTGCCATGTTCCAGCCTGTCACACATGGCCAGACCCTGGATGGTCAGTGATGTTGCCCAGGTGTCACTGCATTTTGCCTGCCAAACTGATATTACCAAACTGGTAATCCTTGGGAAAACTGAGCATAACTCTGACTATAGGCTGAACTTCCACAGCTGAAAAGTAAAGGAACAACCCATCTCATTTCATGCAGTTTGAAAATACCGCACACAAAATTAGTCAAGTGCCAAAAAAAAGCCAGAACCCACTGTAAGTCCCTTTTCAGAGAACAAGCTGATGTTAGTAAAATATGAATACTCAGGAATTCACAAAGGACTAACTAAATGAGGGTTACTAAGTAGTTCCCTATTTTGCTATACTATTGCTATATTTAATTATTTTATCTTTATCCTTGCTGATATTATTTCTGTCTATACCTGCACACATACACATGCTTTTATGACAGAAGTGGGTGAGGGAAGAGTTTGGAGAGAAAGCTGGTGAGGTTGCAGATAATGACAGTGGTGACATGGGAGCATGACCACAGTGATCTCTCAGCACCAGTGTCAGCACTGCAGAGTGATGGCTTTCTGGGGGGTATGGACCCTGTGAGTGCCTAAACGGCCACTCCCATGCAGAAGGGGAATGATGTTATAAAGGTGCACTCTCTGCTCTTCCATAACCAAAATCCCATACTATAAATTTCCATGGCATAACTCTTGAACAATCAGCCTCTATAAATGAAACATAGCTACTTATACAACTGTAAGGAAACAACTCAAAATCCCAAACAAGCAATCTACTCCAGACAGCAGAATTTCAGTCCAGTCTCAATGATGTACAAATGATATTGGATTTTCCTTATAACTTTGTGTTTCTCTTACCAAATTTCATGGCTTCCTCTTAAAATGCTGGGTCTTCCCTGCTCTAAATAGCCCTTGGGATTGCTGGAGTTGGAGATTTGGAACAAAGGCTGTTCAGGATATGATGCAGCCACATCCCTTTTCTAACCACCAGGGAAAGCAAGAGCAAAACTCTTCAGACTACAATAGGGGGCTGTGACACCTTTCAAAATTCATACCCGACTTAAATTGCATCAGCAGAAAAAGAACAAAACAAAAAATATTTTTGATGTCCTCCTAGTGCACCTAACTGGTATGTGTTAGCCTGAGGTGGCTGGGGTGGTAGGGCATCGGTTCTGGAGGTATCTTTGGGTTTTAGTTTTCTGGGGATTCTTTAAAACCCAGTAAAACTTTCTTGAAATGCCCAGGCATACAATGACATGCTTTGTTAAATGCAATAGAACCACCCCATCACTGTGCAAGGGAAAATGTATTGCTGTCAACAAATGGAAGTAAAAGTGCAACCGTTTATAGTGAAATTTGAACAATCTTCATTGCCTTGGCAAGAGATTAAAAGCCCCTTCCCCACTTTCCTCCATTTTGCCAGCAGAAAGGAGAGCGAAGAACAGCTACCCCAGCTGTCACCAAGAACAACAGCTGAATAGCAGTTCTATCCTGGAGAAATGAAACTGTGCTAGATACTGTAAAATTAGGAGTAGACAATGTTTGGTGTGAAAAAAAATCCATTTTCCTGGTTTCCAATGACCATTATCATTGCTGCCTGCATCCAGCTAGACTAAAACATCCTGACAGCTCCAGTTGTGCTTGCTCCTGCTAGCACAGGGCAATAGAGTGGATTTAAAAGCTCTGGGATCAGCACTGTACAGATCAGCAAGACTTTCCATTAAAGTTGTGTGAACACTACTACCCTGAGTACTACCCTAATTGCTACAACTGTGAAGGAGGCTTTCTGATAAAAGCAGGTTTTGTTGTCAGGTTATAAAAACCCAACAATATAATAGGTTCAAAATATGTACAGTATCCACCAGAGATGGGGAGCAGTAGAGGCAGCCGTTAGTCAGTCAAGTTGCTCTGAACTGGCAAACTCCAAACCAGGGATGAGCAACTGTACCAGCCAAGCCGGGACCCTCTCTGCCTCCAGTCTCACACAAGTGGCATTCATCCCTTTAGCTGCTATTCCACCCTTCCTGACTACTTAGGCTACGGGCACATGAACACATTAACTTTTGGCAAGCTATCTCAGTTTTTAAAAGCTGTAAATGACAACACAACTCTTAAAAGCACCACAGGTTTACCCGGAGAGCAGCCAAAACACCAGTGGATGAGTCAGGGCAAATCATTGTCACACTTTCCATCACTTACTTGCACAGTGTAATTTGCTCCAGGTTTATGACTTTGGTGTTAACTCCTTGCTCAAGGGGTGCCTAGTCTTACAAGGCTAGTCACACAGCAAGATTTAATGCTGATAACTCTACCTCCCAAATCCTTGTTATGTGTGTGCTGTGGATAGCACAGGACAGAGCAGGGAAAAGGCAGCAACTACTCTCTTAAGCTCCTTTTGAAGCTTCTGGTATTTCATGCCTATCCGAGTTCCAATTAGGACTCTGATTTAAAGATTCAGCAGTCCCCAAGGACAATAGCAGCCACAGCAGAAAAGTAAATACTTGAGTTTTCCTTTGCCTTACAATGATCAAGGAAACATTGACACCAATACATTTTCCCATTTCTCTGTGACTATTTTTTGCAACCAAAAAATAACTTCTAGTCAAAAGAGTAGAGAGAGTCAGGCAGAATGGTGAATTGGGCCCAATGTGTTTTCATTCTTAGGAAACAAACGAAATTATGATATTGTGCTAACCAGAATAAGGCTGCAAGAGTCAATCTACATGGATAATTCCTTTTATCTGATTGTCTCTTACACTGTACACACAAGCAGAGCAGTCCCTCTTCTCACTAATGTGGCCCATTTATTCTCCATGATTCGTTAGAAATTATTGAGAAAAGGAGGCAAATTATGGGCCTTGAAATCTACATGGTTCTGTTTTGTACAAAGTATTATGACCTTTTTCTCCTCTCCAATAACTACAAAGTGTCTTGCTTTTAAAAGTTCAGACTTGTCATGTTGTTAATCCTGGATGACGACAAGCCCGCACCATATATTTGAAAGATATTGGTTGGAAAATAAGAATGATACTAACATTCAAATTGATTAACCTTTGCAGGCATGTCATATTATACTGGCAGAATATGGACTGAATATCAACAGTACTGTTTCAGGTGCCCAGTTGAAGGGCTCTGATTCACCACCCCTACAGGCACCCATTTCCTCCCTCCAGCTCAGGGGGAAAGCTGATTTCCTCATGGCATCTGCTGCCTCTTTCATTGTCCTTTAATGTGCTTTAAGGCATGACACACACCTTCAAACCACCACCATCCAAGCAATGGTGCCAAGAATGGAAGAACAGGCTAGTAGGAAATCTTTGCCAATCTGCCTAGGTACTTATGGTTTTCAGTTTTGGCTGGCTGTTTGTTGGAGCATCCTGCAGATACGGTCCCACCTCAGGTGCTAGGGCTCAGTGAGCTTCCCGATGCACCTTTGCTGTGGCCACAACCAGCACTGGGCACGGCTGTCAGGGGATGCTGCTGGCTGCTGCTTCCCGTGGAAGACCCAAATTCTTCTTTTTGAGTGCTCCGTTGGTGTTTCAGTGCAAAGTTAGCCAGCTCAGCTTAAAGGCAATTGTGTCAGTCTCACTTCTCTAGCAAGCAAGGGAAGGGCCAACCTGCTTGAAGCTATTCCCCAGCCAGGCACAGAGTCCAGCTAGAAGCAGCAAAGCCTTCCTTATTGCAGAACTAGAGAGTCAAAAAGGTCAAAATTGCTGGTGAAGATATTGATAAAGCCTCTAAGATTTCTGAAATTCACCACAAAAAGTAATAAAAGTATTATCATATCTGCCATTTAGTTTGGGTACCATGATTTGGGTTGTTATGAGTTTTGATTCAAAATAAATTAGGGGTTTTTTAAAGAGAAAGCTCTTAAATTTCTTCTGTTAGAGACAACTACATCTCCTTCATTTTTAAATCAGTGGCCAGTATTGTAAAATGAAGAATGAGAAATCTCAGGTGCCTGAGAAAGGCAATGAAAGTTGGCATCCGTAGTAGTAGGAAGCAATATATATATCCTCATTTCCAATTCTGAGTCCATGTACAAGATGGGCTTCTCACTGCAGTATGGGGCAGCATGAACCAAAAGAGCAAATGGCAAGAATGAACACACCTTGGAAAGTGAAATAGGAATTAGTGAACGGGAGCTGCCCTGCAGAAAAAGTGTAAACTGCACCAATTTTATTGCTATTGTATGTCCTGAAAAGGGGACAATCCAGTGTAGGTAGGTGGGGAATGATAGGGTACATTAATTCAAATTGGAAAACAATCTACTTCACATAGACTTCACAAACAAAAAACAACCCCTACTTATTTAAATCCCAAAATGTTTTGCATCTAGGTTTGTGGTGCTTATGTTATCCTCCATAAACAGACAAATTATACCATTCTTTTCATTACCTAGAAAGTAGCATTCAAGGAAATAAAGCCCTGGCTAATAGCTATACCTTAAAAAAAAAAAAAAAAAAAAAAAAGTAATATGCAGGAGAAACCTGGCTAGACTTAAAGGGTATTCAGCTTCTTCTCCAACCTACGCAGCAATTGCCTTCTCAGGCTATAAATTGTGAGAATGGGAGCAATTGGAATCTGAAAGTGCTTTTACGATTACCACTTACTCTTTGTGGAGCTGTATGTTTTCAAAGGTATCACCATTACATGCAAACTCTGATTAAAAAGATGAAACATAAGAGTTTTATTTATAAGTAATACTAAATAATTCTCATTTCCTTTTTATTGCACATAAAAGCTAGATTAGAATTTAGTTCTATTGTTAAAGCTGTTGTTGTTAACCAGACCAAAATATTAAAAGAATGTTAACCAAATCATATATAAGTCATTAAAAGTGCATAGAGTTCAGATCCTATTTCTATTTAAATGAGTAAGCACTTTGCCCCTGACTTCTAGAGGAAGGGCTGAATCTGGGAACTATGTAGGCAGCTACTTATCCGGTACAGGTCATCTTTCTTTTGTATAGTTCCACTGCCAATCTCCACCCCATTGTCCTGGTTTCAGCCCTCTTATGGGTTCCAACAATTTAGCGAAAATGTTAGAGGATGAAGAGGACATCGTGTTTTCACCATGCTAAACACCAGGGTTAGGTATGGAAAGCCTAAGGAACACCATCCCCAATCCACAGCATTATCAGAAGATACCTCCTAATCTGCTTTTGGGGTACCAGACAATCAAATCACCAACTGAACCATAGCCAGCACTATACACTAGCTGCTAAACATACCACCTGTTTTTCCTTGATAATTCCTTGGGTACTTACATATTGTTAATTCTCCTCTAATCTCAGTCATGGTAACTGTCTCCTGCTGTATTAGCATGTCAGTGTATTTGCAAATCTTTAATAATTTAGACACCATCTGACTGACCATATTCTAAAAGAACATCTTCTGTGAAGGCCATGAGTGCTTCTTTTATCTTCTGCAGTTGCAACAGGTATAGTCTCAGGCTACCCTTTCTTTTCTTGTACCTTCCTCTTTGTCCTAAATTCTTACTCTATTTTCCACCCCTTTCTGCTTCTCAACAATCACATGATCTCCCCTCATAAATATAAGAATGTCCATAGATCCCAGTGAAGTGCCCTTCCATCTAACAGCAACTTAAAGGGATTGAGGGCCAACATGCATATAAGAAAAGTGTACAATGTTGTAACTAGACATCCCGTGACCTGGTGGTCTCTTGCACTCAGAGAAAGGGAGAATAAGGAAAAAATAGCATATTTACATGACTGAGTTTCAGTGCCTCCAAAGATCCTCCAGTCTTTCATTAGGCCATTTTTGACAGTGAAAATAACATGGCTGCTATTCCAAAATGGGTGATGGAAGTTACCATACTCTTCACATTGATCAATATCATCGTGAACTGAAACTTTCTTATTGCAGTTATTTTTCTTCCTTAAATGAAAAGACTGCTTTCAACATACTCTGAGCCAGAACATCAAATTTCTTCTCCCTTCCTCCACCAAGACTGTAAATCCCCATCCAAACCCCTAGCTGAAATGTTACTAGTCCACACTAAAGCCACTGTTCTGTGTGTGCTGCCAAAATCACTACCAGACATCTGGTAACCAGTGTCTTTCTGCAGTGTGTGCTGCAGCCCCAGATAGTATAAAAGTGGGGCCCATGATGTACTCCTGACACCTCAGCTTGTAACATTCAGTGTGGAAACAGGTCGAATCCACCTCCATTTCTTCCCCATGACTACAGCTACATTACCGAACAACCACCCAGTGTGGCTGTGAACTGCAGGATGACGGTAGCTTTGCACTGGAGAGAAGGCTGGACAGAAACTACTTGCTGCTCCCTCCCCGCTCCCCCTCTGCCCTGCACTAGCAGTTGCCAACACATAGAAATATCTGGCTTCTAGTCCAAAATCACTCACTGCTCTTCTGAAAGCATCTCTGAAAGCAAAAGTACTGTGAGTAAATTCCTGCCTTTTATGCATTATGTACAAATGCAGTATATTGTTACTATTCCCCTGCACTTTTTGATACAGAAAAATGTAGTGCAAGAAAGGGGTATGTATACCTGTAAGCCAATGGACTTCAGTCGCAGCTTTCTGACCCAGTCAAAGCAGCTGTCACAGCACGTTCCCCGCTGTGCAGAACAAGCCTAGTGCTCGACAGAACGACATTACCTGTGCAATTCCCAAGGCACCAAGGATTTGTCTTCCTCCTTTGTCACTGCTGGGGTGGAAGGACACATTTCTTTTTTTCAATGGGTGGGAAATAAAACCTCCTCATTTCTTAGACCTGTATTAATACAACATATTAAAATCTCTCTTCAGTGGGCAGGAATTCTAGGGTTACATATCAGCAAGGTTACAAAAATATTTTGATCTTCTCTGCCAAACTTCTTTCTGGAGTGAAAGCTACATAGAAGTTTTTTTATAATCTATAGTCACTTCCTGGATATTTTTTATTTGTATATTTATATATATGGAACTATTGATATCTCTACGTAGCAACAGACACAGCTCACATATTTCTAACAAATGAGACTGTGTTACTAAATGTATATTATCAATTGCCTCGAGATACTACCACAGAACTGTATGTTTTATCATGCAAGTTGAAAATTAAATTGTTTTGTTCCCTTGTTGACTGCAATACACACAAGGAACTCTGTAAACTCCAAATTACAGCTGCCAAACTTTTGCACATTCCCTATTCAATTCAAAAAAAAAAATAAAATGGATTCTTGAAGCACCCTGGAAAATAAGTGGGTGGAACTGATGGAAAGATGGAGGAAGGAAGAAACATGCACCAGGATACATATAACAAAAATACATTTACCTTGAAGTTTACTACTTCCATGCCCATTGATGGAGAGGGATGCAGCAGCTGAGATGAATGATATACTGTAGATCTGAAATCACTTATTCTTGGTATGCAATGTAATGTTAAGGCTTCAAATCTACATTAAGGCCCCCACATATCAGTTTTGGTGCTAGCTGTTCAAAAGTCATGATATCACTAGAGTCCCAAATATTGAAACACAGTCAGTCAAAATTATAAGTTACAATTTCAAAGCTGTCTTAAGAAATTAAGATGAAAGGCTCAGGAGCTCAGCAAAGCCACCAGGCTATACAGCCAAAAAGCCTTCTTCCTGTCAAAAGATGAAGAGTCTCTGGTCTCTGTTTCTCTGAAAGAGAAGGTGTTTCACCACCTTTTGCAACAACTGCTCAAAAGCCATATAAAAGAAGAACAATATGGAGAATTTAAGGGTCAGTATCTGCAGTTAGCATATTTTCTTACATTTCATTATGGAGGGCAAATTCTTTTTTTTGGCTGGCTGAAAGTATGAAAGAAACCTTTTAATGAAACTATGGACATATCAGCTCCAAGCATTCAAAAATCACGCACAAATGCATGACCTTCAGGAGTCATAAATTCAGTTTAAACATCTGAGATGAAGATTTATTCTCAGTGAAGTAGATGGCAAATTTGATTTCAACAACTTATGGATTCCACTCTGTCAAACTTCCTAAAAAGCTTCAGGTTGATTTTATTTGCAGGTCAGGTTTTTAAACCTGCAAGGTGCATTCAAGTTATATTTTCAATTATTTCCCTGCAGAAGAGCTAAAAAAAACCACCTTAGATTTTGGAAGAACTGAGATTCTCATTAAAAAAAAATAAAGAGGCACAGACCTGGAACTTTAAAATATGCCACATTTGAGACACACAATGAGTCAACACTTCCACAGTTCAGGGTTGTCAAACTCCCCCTAATTAATAAACTTTAGCAGGAAGGAAGGGACTAGCCTTGTCAACTCTGGTGAAACCTGGTTTGGGTTTTTTTTTGTGGGGGGTGGGGGGGTGGTGTTGTTTTGCTGTTTGGTTTGTTTGGGGTTTTTTAGTAATGGGTCTAAATTAACCCAGTAAAATAAAAAGCTTAAGTTTAATTTCAAGGAAAGTCATTTTGGGGTATGTACCTTCTCCTGACCTGATACGCACCAGGGTCTGGACTTTCAAAAAGCAACAAATTCCACTATCCATCTTACCAAGACAAGATTTCACATGCGGATAAATTATCTTCTACTAAGGCAGGTCATTTTGCTAGCAACCTTTCTGAATAAAAGTTGTGCAGTGTTAAAAATAATAAAACCACAACCTGTTACATTTATCAGTGATCAGATACGGTGACATAGAGGACAATTTGTATAGAGTAGTAAAATTTAGAGAACAGAGGAGTGCAAGGGGCTTTAATGTATTTTTGTTGGGAATGTAAACTCTATCCACAAACACACAAATTTAGGTCATTACAACCTACCAAAATGGAGTTTTTGTAGGCCATTAAGAACCAAACAAACAGCTTGTCTTTCAAAAGCTCTGGAAAGACAAAGCAAACCCTTAACAAAAAAGAAAGAAGGAAAAGATTTTAATCAGTCCACCCAAAACATTACTTGACATAACAATTTAGAGTGGCCCACAGGACTACATGAGGAAACACAAGTCCCCAAAAATGTGCTCACGTTGGCTGTGAGATGCACTAGTAACTATTAACTGTGCTGAATTGCTTCTCGGTTTCTCAATTTCTGCTTTCCTATCTCTCCATAAATCTGATTAAGTTGTGTTTGCTTAGTGAAGGGCAAAAGAAAGAGGAGATGGAACTGGCCAGGACTGAAAAGCAAGGAAATGAAAAAGACAAGAAATAGAAGTTGGATTTTTTTTTTAAAACCTTCTGTACCCTATGACACTTAACACTGTGCAATTTAAAACAGAAAGGGTTTTGGAAAAGCTCAGAACAAATACTGTAAAACATAGGTAAAAAACAGCTTCAGATAAAGCATTTTTCTAAGCTCTGTGCCCAGATTACACTGTAATAGCAAGTAGAGGCAGAGGTTGATTTTCAAGTTACCTGTTAGACTCCTATCTAATCAGCTGTGTAACTAGCTTAAAAATTTGGAAGCTTTTATCTGCATTGAAGAGTTACAGAGTTAGACGCCAGTTCTTCATACTGCTGTATAAGCTTTTATGTCATGACCACTGAAAAGAGTCCTTCTGAATACACTTCAAACACAGGCATGGAAACCAAATACAGAGAGTACAGTTTTTTTTGTTTTAATCCCCTGAACAAGAAAGCACAAGCTGGGAGGGGAGGTGAAACTCAGTTTTCAAAACCTACATTCGTTCAGGGTGCAGTGTTGCTGTCAATTGTGTTGATGACTGCCCTGTAAAGGAATTTGTGAAGGATTTTCTTTAAAAAAAACCCCAACTAATAAACAAAAATCCACGCCACTTGATCAGGTTCACTGCCACACTTTTTAGCTGACTACTCCATATGATCTTTTGTCTGTCTCCACTCCTCCCCGTCTGTTCAGATGGAACAGTGCCCACTTGCAAATTGGACAGTCCCTGTTGCAGAGATGCCAGATGCAGAATGAATACTTGAACAACAGGAAAAAAAAGTAGCTTACAGACACTTCTGACTGCCAGCGAGACACAGCTGCATTGCAGAAAGCACATTAAAAAAAACCAACCACCATACACCAAAACCCAAGAAACAACTGTGGCTAACTTTCAAAAAGATGTTGTTGAATTACAGTTGCAAAGTAGACAATTGCCTCTTCAGTCATGCGTGTGAGTACATTGGCAGGCCAGCAGGTACTGGCAGCAGAAAGTTATTGAGAGTTAAGATTTGCAAGACGCATTAATCAAAGAAAAGAAAACTTTTAAGTGGGTCAGCTCAGAGGGTGCATTATATTCAATGTGCATCTCAATGCCAGAGGAAGCGCTGACCAGCAATGGTTTATCCCCACTAACATTTCTCATGCTTCTGCTCATAAGGTAGCGATAGGCTGCAAACATCACAAGGCCTGAGAAGTAACATTTCCTACATCTTTTACTGCACTAGAGCCCCAGGGAAAGTTGCCTACCTGCATATTTACTTCATCAAATATTGAGATTGACATTTTATTCAAATCTATCCTGTTTTTTTGTCAATAATTGTACAATAGCGAAATGAAGGAAAACAACAGGGACATGAGGGGAAAATCCAGGCACTGAAAAGTGCACCCAGCAAAGCTCCAGACACAGTGATGCTCCCCCCTACCACCAGCCAAGAGCCTGAACCTGTAAAAAATACTTTTATTTTCAGATTTCTTCTGGTCTCCGTGGAAATGGGTTCTGAGAAACACAAAAAGCAACCAGTCAGATATATATAACCAAGGTCAAGTCTTGTCAGAAGTTCAGGGAAAGATGTCTAGAAAAGGAGAGCAGCTTTTGCTGGTGTCTGAAAAGGTGGTGATGATCCACTGAACCGCTGCTTCGCCAGAATGAGAGGTGAACCTGGAGGCACCATTTGACTGTTTTATGACCATAGTATAACTTTGTGCAAATAGCTGAGATAGATACTGCTTAAATTCTAGGTTAGGTAGTAAAACTTTTAGGGTCAATCTTACAAGGGCACAGTTCCAACCAATTTCAGTGGCCTATCGAAAAGCTCAGCAGCTGCCATTGCTTCCCCCCACCACTACAGCTTCGACTCTATTGCCTTAAACTGCTATGAAAATGACTGGATAGGGAATAAATTTTTAAACAGGGAACAGTTATTAAATGCTAAATTTCCACCAGTACAAGTCATTTAGTATTAATAACTTCACTTCATAATTAACTTTGCATAACAATAGTAGCCAGATACCCTCATACTGTGATAAGCAACAGGCTCCTCTTCCCTGGAGACAATACAATCAAAACTGACAAAAGAGAAAAAAAGGATAATGTACGGAGCGATTAAGTGAATGTCCAAGGTCACACAGACTGTGTGCCAAAGAGGCTGGAGCTGAACCCAAAGATGTGGAGTTACACTGGCAACTGCTGTTATTTAATGTTCCTAAAGCAGACAGCCCTAAGGTGGCACAGCACAGGGAGGTGTATTACAGATCTATCTTCCATCTGAGGTCAACTGAATCAACTGAATCAACTGAATCAACTGAGGTCAACTGTTTAGAAGGCAGTCCTTCATCTGTCACAACTCTACAGTGAAGGCTGAAAGAGTTAAGACACATCTTCAGTGGCATCATTTAATTTGATGTTTTAGACTGTTATGAATGCTACTGAGACAATGTGAAAGTAGATGAATGTCACAGCGATGTTGGAGGGATGATAATGGTTATTAACCTAAAAAGGTTTGGGGAGCATTAAGGAATAAAAACAGCTGGGTGTTCTGCAAAATCTTTTTCCCTGACAAAGCCTTGTCTCAACTGACTGTTTGCCACCATGAGTGTCACATACACCACTGTTTCTGGTTTTGTCCCTGAATGTCTAAGCATTTTAAATATCCGGTGAGATAAGGACACTTCTTTATTTACATGGTGACAAAGAAAATACAGGAAGGGGTGTCACTGCTTATCTGCTTTTTTATTGCTGGAGTATTAGCAGGTTATCAGTATCTCTAAATGCTATAGCAATTTGATTTTGAAATTGGTTTCATTGCTGCCCTTTTCACCTCATTTCTCAGAAGATTTGGAGTCACATTCTCCATTGTTTCTCTTTCTTTGACCCTAGGGAGATGTAAGAGATACTTACATTCAGTTGTAAGGTTCACTAAAAACTAAAGAAAATCTCTGTGCACTTTCTCCATCAAGGCTTTGTGCTGATGAGTCTCTTGGCCTATTTATCATCTACTCAACAAATTACATACTTAAATGTGATAGTGATTTTTGGTATATTTGTGGAACTATGTAAATGCTAATTATTAAGGTATGTTTAACAATCATCTGCTACCAAAACTCAGTCATAAATGCAAATAGAACTTGTAGACAACAAATTCAGCCATGTTCCTTCTCCCATGCTGTGAGCAATTGTACCGTGTTTTTTCTTTCATTGACTGAATATTTGATACATAGAAACATTCAACTTTGAACACTGTCTTCTAGATTTGAATAAAACTAATGTTTTTCAGTGTTTTCTTTCACATTTGATTATGCAGAGAAGAAGGTATTTAGTTAAAAAAACTGTCTTTAGAACACAAAGATGCTAAGGTGCATACTCTGAACTGCAGTTGTGAGGGCTGAGCACATCCCTGCAGTACTCTGAGGAGTTATGCCTGAACAAAAAAGCTTTAAAATTGATCCAGTGTTGGTAAGTCAGTCAACAATTTTGACTAATAAATCTGGGTTACCTATAGTACAAATGACATTAAAACCATGCCCTTCTTTTGAAGCACAGTTTCTGATCATGTCCCTGGTTTTGGGCAGGACTTTCAACAGTTTTCTCTGCTTGTGAAGGAGGTAATGACTTGTAGAAAATAAGTTGCTTTTCTGCATACCACAGAAAAGCACTAATTCTGGTGAGCTCTGTATCCTTGTATTGAAGCTGCTTGACTATTTTTTTTTTCCAGCAACTCATAGGTAAAGGAATCTCTGTGTTACTGCACCAGAAACATCTGTGTAATACATGTATTTTATTTCATCCTTATCACTTATCCTACCTTTAGATAGACTGCTACAAGTTAAGCCAGTACTATACCAATATTATTTTATATCACATCACTATGAATCACCATAAAACAAAAAACATTCTTCAGCCCAGACAGGCATTAAGAACACAACACACGTTGACAGTAACTTCACTGCACTGACATATTCTTTTTCCTTGGTACCAGATTATATTTAAAGCTAAATCACTCACATAAATAAATAAATAAATAAATAAATAAATAAATAAATAAATAAATCTGATTCTTTGCAAATGAGAAAATCTGCTACTGATATCACCAGGCCAGCCAGGAGCAAACTGAGGCTTTTCAACTCGGATTGCCTGATCTGAGGTGAGTTCCCATTTTTAATGCGACATTTACTAAACTTCTGCATATATACAGAAAGCTAATTTACTTCTTGAGAGATCAGTCATGTTACCATCTCAATCTAATTAGAGCAAATTGTCTTTAAAACAATATTGATTTTAGATTAAAGCTTTCCATTGTATTACCAGTAGGCAGTGATAATGTCAAATTAAGCAAAAAACTATTTATTAAATAGCATAGTCAAAGCAATTTTGACTCTTAAAAGAGAAAATTAGTTAAATTGTGCTAATTGCTCTATCAAATAAATACAATACATTCTGTTATAAGGGGAACAGTTGCAGACTCCTTTTTTTTTCCATTCATAACGTTTCAGAAACATTACAAAATGTTTCTGCTGCACAGATAAGATTTATTTGGTTTTTACTGTACCTTCAGATGATGGTGTGTCTCCCATGCTCTGTTTCACTGAAGTTTCATGATTGTTCTCAAAGGTAGGTAGAAACTAGTATTTCACCATCTGGTGTCATGTCCAGTTAAGAATCTATTTTTGTTTATCCTAAAATGTACTTTTGCCAAAAGAAATTCTTTCTCCTGAAAGGGACAGGCTAAACCAGAATATTTTCCAGAAAATGATCCCTTCAGTCAACCAGAGCACATGAAATTTGGAAAGTTAAAGTTTGGCACATTGATGAACAGAAACTCAAGTGCCTCTTCATTAGTAGTTTGAAACAATGAGAAAAGTTGTGAAGCTATTTCCACAGCCATCTTCAGCAGTACAGCAGACAAGTGTAAATGGGAAACTGAAGACTGGCACTAGGCTGAGAGCATTAATTCACAGCAGACATCTGCCAAAGGATTGCAGGTGGTCAGCATAGATACTTGCCCACAATTGTAAATAGGCCTTGATTTGAAGCAAGAAAGGAAAAGAAAAATTTCTACTGGCCTACTTGCAGATTCAGTAGTGGACAACCCAGGCTGTGAATGCACATTAAAAGATGCTGGTGTTATGACCAAGTGGCATGTCATCTTCCACTAACCCCAAGACAAGGAGGGTGAGGAAACCACACCAAAAAAAAAACCCCAAAACCACAGGTATGGAAAAAAATGAGATATTTGGGAAAAGGGCTAGCAGTAAAGAGGTAATAATATTTGGTTTAGCTCTAACTAAATATTTTAGCATTACTAGAGAAACCAAGACAAAGAGAAGCAGTTTTCAGAAGTATGTTCGCAAGATGCCTGATCCTGAAGCTGTTGTACATTCAAAACATGTCTACACCTCCAGCTACACTCATCATAATAGACTGTAATAGCTGCACTCTTGCAGGTAATGAGTAAATTCCAGTTATTTTGGTAATGTTGTTTTCAGTTCATCATGGTTAAAATCCATGTTTTCTTGCCACAGCCTGTATAAATGACGTTGACAATTTTACATTTACTATCATTTTAGGTGGTGTTTTCTTGGTAGTATAGGAACTTACTGTAATAAAAGCAGTCAGTGTATATTGCTGTTTTTATTCAGTATAGTTTAGTGGGCGTCTAGTTCCCCAGAGAGGATCTGGAAAGCTGTATCTGGCTCCAGTGAACACATACAGATTACCTCTCCTTGCTGAGACCCTAAATTTTTCATGCATTAAAAAAACCCAACTTATGAAGAGAATGTTTTTATACTTTTCCATGCCTGGTCACCTCTATGAGTTACAGAAAAAATATTTCATGTGACCAGGCCACATGCTACTGCACTGCAAACAGGTGCATGACCACAGCCACGTTACTGTAATTGGTGTTCAGGACTGAGACAGAGAATTGCACTGCTAGCACAGCATTGCTGCACCTGGGGGCAGGGACAAAGGCGATCATCTTCAAAGTCCTTCCAGTAAACCAGTGTTTGATTATTATTAGTCCTCGTCCTCAATGGTCTCATCTCCTCTGTCATGCACACTTAAGTGTTTCACTGAGATACGACAACTTTGGAAGTAGTTTATCCTCTGAAGTTTGCTTTCTCATCCATTTAAAAAAAAAATAAAAATCCAGAGGTGCGTTCCTCTTAAAGAGATTCTTGGCAGAAAACAACATTTGTGTATGGCCCTGCTATTTAATTAGGATGGTTTATCATTATTTTATGCTTTAAGAAAAAAAATTCCTGTGAAGTCCAAACACACTGATTCATGTTATTAAAATTATATTATACTACAAATAGAAAGGAATAGAAGATACTCTAAAGGCAGAAGCTTGTCTGGACCTTGAAGTCTGTTTGTGTGTTTACCATCAACAGCACTTACACTGAGTGACTGGCTGAGCCACACAAGTTTCCTACTCTTGCAATACTAAGTAATGACTAAGATGTAAAAATCTAGCCCTTAAATGCTAAATCTGTCATAGCTGCAACTTCTTCCATACCCAGTATATTTTGCAGGGTTTACATAACTTGTTGCCAGCCACTGATTATCAGCAACAGACCTAATTTATTCCTATGAGTTTTGCTAAATGCTAGCTGAATCACCACACAAAAATCCAGAAAAATTAAATAAATGGTCTGGATCCTCAGTGAGCTCTACTTCTGCTATCATTTCCAAATGATAACCAGGGAGGTTAAGCAGACAATCCTTTCTTGAGGGTAGGAGGAAAACAAACCAACTCCTGTCCTGTGCCATGAGGGACCACTGGGATCACAGACTACAGCAGCCTCTAAGTCAAATTATCTCACTCTTCTACTTATCACGATGCAGGCTGGGTAAGGAGGCATTGCTGCACCAGAGATCAGCCTGTGACAGGCCTGCTGGGTGCTCATGACTCTTGTTGATTCTGGTGAAGCTAAAGGGGTTTAGCTCTAGGCTGGATCCCCATCCCTACAGGCTGAAGGGATGACAGGCCCACTGGGCTGCTGTCCTTCCAGCACCCTAGGTGACAAACATCATTCCTAGAAATAAAATGCACGTATGTGGGAAATGAACTGACCACTGGACTTGGATAGGGATATTCATGGAAAGTGACAGCAAGAAACACAAATTCTAAAATAAAATGAAACACATCAGCTTACAAATCACTAAACCAACATTTTTTAAAGGACCTTCAAAAGACTTCAGTGTAAACAAATGAAAAGTCACTAGTGTCACAAAACAACTGGTGGAGAAATTATCATAGATTTCTAGATGCTATTTCATCATAGTATTTAATGTTTGAAGATACTGTAACACTTAGCTAGGAAAATAGTCTTGCAGAGTCAAGAATCCTTCCTGTTGATGGACTGCAGATGAGACATAATGGGATTACATTATATTAATTCTTTTGAGATTTCCACTATCTACTCTCTGCAATTCCTCTACTGGAAATAATTACAAATGTTCTAGTGCCAATACAATTATTTTTAAAATGTCAAAATATGAGAAAATTTTGTGCTGAAGTTAATTTTTTAAAAGATATCTTAAAGTTCTCTGTAGTCATTCCTTTAGTTTTTTCACTTTTTTCCTGCCAAATCTTCCAAAATATTTCAAAATAAAATGCAAGAAGAATCCTTCAGATTCTATTTGAAGAGTAGATGATATACATATAATAAAGTTTATCTTCATAAACATCTAGTTTTATAAAAATAATGTTGACCAACTTAATATGAAAAATTAAGAAACCTTAAAATCAGTTTTACCATCAATCTTTTCCATTTCAGTAGCAGCTGCTGTTCTTTCTACCCTAAATAAACTCATGGGTGAACTTCTGGACCAGTAGTTACTGGATATTGTTTTCAGAATGACTGAAGTACACTACATCTCATTGACTTTCAGTTTTGTTCAAGATGCCATGCCCCCTGAACAGTAAGTGACAGATGTGTCTATTGTCCACAGTAGGACTTAAAGGCATCAGTGCCTTTTTGACAAGATTCATTTTCCCACCTAAAATGTTCTGTCAGACAGAAGTTGGCAGAATCACTATAAAAATTCCTTCCTCTTGGATCACAACCATTAAAACAGAGCTTTTAGAAAGACATCTGGAGGGCTTCTGGACCTGGTATGCTATCTTGCATCCAAGAAAACCAATGCATCTTTCTCGTTGGCAGATTCAGGAAGAATCCAAATCTTTGAACTCCTTGTGAAAAGACAACCAACCTGATGTCATTTGGACATACAGGAATAACTCAACTTTATTTTATTTTTGTGATACTATTTGAATTTATTCTGAAATAATGTCTGTTTCTGGAATGACGGGGCATTTCCATGCCTACTGCCCACATAGCAAAGGATTTGGCCTTTTTCACCAACCAATAACAAAAGGAAGGTGAGAAGGGATTTTGTAAACTTTCTTGGCTAAATTACCATTGGCACCATTGTACAGGCACATCAAAGAAAGGCTGCAAGGAGCAGTTAGGTGTGACTCCCCAAAATGGCTTGGACAGAGATTAGGGCTGCAGCAGGACTGTTTTCCTTTCTGATGCTGACAGCAGAACAAAGCATAGCTCATCAGACCTCCCAGTGCTCCTGGTACAATCAGTAACTAGGTCATTATTGACAGCTGTATGCCCATATTGGGATCTCCTATAAAGGCAGAATACTTCTCAGGAAATCTCTGGCCAGTTTAATGCTCCTTAGCACACAGTAATCAATCCAAAGGAGTGAATTTAATGAATTTAACTTTAAAAGGTAAATTTGTGCAACCATGTCATTTTTCATTGCAAGTAGCTTCTATTGCAACCCTCAAATCTTGTGCACTGGCCTCTGTGTGTAAAATAGCCAGATCTCCAAGGAAAAGGGTCCATCTTGTACAAAGATTTTAACAGCCGCAGCACAAAAGAAAATAATGGTACCTGGCAACTGATCTTTCTATAAATGTTTTCTTTCAAGTTGGATATGCTAGGAAAGCTCCCTTTTAAGTTTGATGAGCAAATGTTGATTGTACCATGGAGACAGTTTCTACAAGTTACCACAAGGTAGCAAGGAAGAAGACAAAAGTCTGTAATATTCAGGGAATGCCTCCCTCTGCTAATCAGACAAAGCTGAAAGATCAAATACTTGCTCAGTAGGCAGTTGTTACCAGGCTTGCTTTTTAGTTCAGTTCAATAAATTGACTTGTTCACTTGTTACTAAAGCAGATTATTGTTAATGGGCTTCTTGGTCAACAGCAACTCTTGATAACTTTTTAATTAAAATGAATATGTGTCTCATTTACTTTTTGGGGTCTAATATGTGACACTTCAGAACACTGACAGTGTCAGATGCCATTTTCCTCAGTTAATTGGTATATAATTATTCTCAAATGGCTGGGAAGAGTGCAACATTTTCCTTCATGCCACATTTACCACTTTGATACTCACTCCACCAATAGCTCCCAGTACAAAAGTCATGCTTTCCCTCAGAGAGTGGACACAAAGTTGAACTTGCAGACCAGGCTGCTGTTGCCCACACTCATCCTCGTCCCAGCAGTGGCACCTTGTTTGCTGTCTAGGCCAGGCGGCTGTGTGCCTCTGACTCCAGACTGCGGAAGGGCAACACCAGGCACCAAGGGACACATCCCTCTTTGTTCCTGACTCATCCCTGGAGGAGTCTTGCAGCTCCAGCTCAGACTGAGGCATTTCTGGCCATACCAGGCACTGCAGTATATGGCAGTCACAGCTGGTTGTGCCTGCAGGTTGGGAATACCATCATCATGCTGTTCAGGATCAACACAGACGTGTGAGAAAGAAAATAAATAAAAATACTAATGCAAAGCAAGCGCAGCCAGGCTCACCAGTCTTCTAGCCGAAGAGGTCTATCTGGAGCTCTGTCTGTTGAGCCAGAGCTCCTACCGGGGCCATCACTGCAAGGCGCTTGTACGCAGACCTGGATGCACTTAACTCACACTACTGTGTTTTGGAACGGGAGTGATATCCTCCCTCTTCTACATTAAGAAAACTAAAGCACAGGAACTAGTTCAAAGACACAGAAAAAGACTCTCTGGGCAAAAGCAGCAAAAGGACATGGGCGTCCCATGTTTCAGACTACCACATAAGTCACTGCATCAAGTTTCCCTCTGGCATTAATGATAAGTAGTCAGAATCACTGTTTTAGATCTCATACCACGCATCCTTCTTGTAAATATACACCTAATTCCTATCAAAGACAGATTGTCCCCTCTGGCCTTATCTGCAGAATGGGGACTATTCTTCCCCTTTTGTACCAGCCATGCTATGCTGAGAAATAATTATTAAAAAACCATGGAGATCATCCTGCTTCTTTAGTCCTGGCATCCCCCTATCATCATAAATATTTTCCTACACTGTCGCCATTTCACAGGTTCTATAATGAGTTGTTTGTTCATCAGAAAGCTAGCTTGTAAGTTGTAAAGATCAGAGCTTTATTTCAAAGGAAGGGAAAACATTATAGCATTTCATTTTATGCACATTTAGGTGAATTTATAACTCATGAAAGAAGTTGCATGAGCTTACTGACAGACACTGATGCACCAAAGCAGTGCAGCAGAATTTAGACATTTTAGGCTTTTCCAGGAAGAGGTGTAGACTCCATTCTGCAACACACATACACAATGATCAGAGAAGTTATTCTGTTCTCAGTGACCATAAACTCTCCTCTCCTCTGCTGCAGCCCTCTATTTGTGCAGGTGAATTTTTTAAATTTTTTTTCTGCTGTGGACACCTGTCCACTTGGAAACATCTAAGCCACAAAACAGCTGTCAGACGGTAGCAACTTCTGGTTACTCTGAACCTGGACTGGATTCAACCCAACAATGACTGAGAGGTGAGAGATTTGGTATCATCTTATCAATTTTCTGAGCCACCTGGTTCCAAATGTGCAATTTAACCGTGAAACATTACCACAAAGAATCTAACAACATTTATGAAGTTTAAAATTAGAATTATCCTCTGAATGATAGATACAATCTTATCAGCTTCAGCGTATTATGTGTTTAAAATATAGCTACCATTCACAGTGAAGCAAAGATAGCTGTATATCATTATATCTAACACAATATAAAATGATGTTCATATAGAAGTGAAATCTCATCCAAATATTTGATCTGATGTCAAGGTAACATATGTAAATCAAGATAAAGATATCAACACAAGATAGAGAATTTAGTAAGAACATCTGTACAATTCTCCATCAGAGTGCTTCACTTTTCACACATGAGTTAGAAAACATCTTCTTGTGTATTGCACTGAGTGCCGTGCCATGAACTGCAGCAGTGTGTGAGAGTCTTCAAAAACTGAAGGAAAGAATTTAATAGGTTGCTTCCATCAAACTCACTGCTCTAATTGTTGAGTGTCCCACAAACTTCAGCTTAGTCAGATCAATTCCTGCTAGGACATCCCTTTCAGCTTTCCTTCTTCCATCACTCCTTATGCCCATTTTCCAGATGGGGAAATGAAGCCCAGGCACCTACCAAGAGCTGCGGAAAAAAATCTCTAACAGAGGACTAAGCTGACAGACTTACTCCAGATCTAGGTTTGCATCCTTGCTGGACGACCGTGTGACTTCTCATTCTCCTTCTGTAATGTACACATTATTTTTATGACACATAATTCCTAATGAGTTTAGAAGCTTGGACTTCAGACTGGGTGGGCAGTCCTTGCAGTTATTAGGAAGCTCAATTAAAGTTAATATACCTCTAGGAAAGGGAGGGCTATGCTCCAGATTGGGCTACTGAAATAGTACTTTAATATTATTTAAGATTTTATTTGAACTTTTAGTAAAATATTCATTCATATCCTGATCCTAATATAAAATTCTTTATTATGTAGTGGTACTGATTTTCAGACTCTCGCGGTTTTAAAGTAGGCCAAATGTCAGATTTAAATACCCTGAAAATGTCTTTCTAGAAGATAATAATCAGTCAAATGTAAAACTGAACTTGAAATGTAACACATCTGTATGGATCAGTGTAATTTTGAAGACTAAATTATGTCTAATTAACTAGACTGAGATAGTAGCTTTTTTCCCACCTCATATTTCATTTCATTGTTAAAAGTCATAATCTATACACTAACCAGCTCTCCACCTGAAATGTGGGGGAGTGCTCCTTGAAGAAGGCTCCAAAGCCAGACCTAAAATATCAGACTGTGCAGTTCCTCGCAGCTAAGAAATATGTCAAATGTTACTCTCTGTTATATCACATCCCTGACATTGGCTTTCAAGGAAGGATGCAGCCTGAAAACCCCTTTGAAGTGGAACAGAAACTTTGAAGGCAGCATCAGAACAAAATCACGTTCCACTCTTCACATCTGTCTGTGCACTTGGCAGATGCTGCACACCAATAATTTAAATTAAGGTATTTTTCATTCTCAGGCATTGTGATAATTCCAGGGCATTTCCTCCATCATATTTGTAACCTATTCATTATACCATTTTACTGCATAATGAAGACAAATGCCAACAGTTTAGCAACAGATTTGGATAATGACAAGATGTACAGTAACACAGAGTAATGTGACCAGGCCTGCAAGTTCTAATTGAATATTTTTCTGATCCCACTTCTATTAATCTTTCCTCCGGTTTTATTTTTCTATCCATTTTACATGTCGCCTGCCCCTTTTCCCCTTTCCTCCTCAAACTGCATGCTAAAAGCATTTTCAAGAAACAGATTCTGCCTCCATTGTGGAGTCAGGCTTTCTCCTTATCAATATACATGGCTCACTTGCCAATGAACCACTGAGCTTCTGACAGAGAAAACAGCGCACATCCCAGGCATGGTACTTAATTGGTATGCTGGCCCATGCGAAGCTATCTGATTGCATTCAGTAACTGGCAGGGACAGAAAGCATTTCCAAGGGAAATAATATCTAGCTGTGAATGTCGAATATGTGTGTAAGAACTGAACAGTAAACACCAGCCTTAATTTTAATATCTCACATTATGCAAAACTTAAAAAAGATGAGTGCTCTGATATTCAAGCAGACCCCTGCGGGATAGGAATGTTATCATAAGAATATTATAGAAACCAATGTAAAATATCCAGCTGCTGTGAGAGTTTTAGGGACATCAAATATTTCTGAATCACCATTTTCCTACCACAAATGAAAGTATTTACCTATTAACAGCAGAAAAACTATATTATTTCGCTGGGATGTACGATGGCAAGCAACATTGCCTTTCAGTTTAAGCTTTGATAGGTTAGCGCTTAATGTCCCAAACAGCCCCTAAAACCTCCAAGGTGAAAATGTAAAACCATAATCCAGCCCTAAATGGTCATTTAAAAAATGATCATCCCAAAGCTCAGGAGTGTCTTTTTCTGTTTATGAGGCATTCCAGTTAAAATAGTTACACTAGGAATGCAGGGAGGATGATACCTATTTAATTTTATGGTGTTTTTCTCTCTCTCCAATGATAAAAGGTGGCTGGATCTGCAGCAAGAGCCAAATCCTGTTTCCCTTATTCACACAACTAGTCACATTGACTACAGTGGGACTGTTTGTGGAAAGGATTTGGCCTGAACTCTTACTGTGTCAATTATCTTTTTCTACAAGCAGGTTTTTCTTTTTGTCCTGCTCTCTAGCCAAACTGTTACACACTTCCAGATGAAATGTGTGACAGACGACAGCAAAGATGTGAAAGCAGCAAAAAGAAACATCAATTCAAATCAGTGGGTTCAGATTAAAAACAAAACCTTGACAAAACAAAACATCTTGCTGACACAATTTTTAGGGAATTGGTCAAGGAGGATTTACACAGAACTGTTTAGACAATACCTGTATTGTTCATCCCTTAGAATTTGCTTTCTGCTTTCCCAGAAATGAGAGGGCAGGAAAGAATTTGTGATATTCAGAGACTATTTGTGTGCAAATCTTGACCTTCATAAAGATGTCCAAATGTTCTCAAGTTGATTTTTTAAATTTTTTTTTTAAAGTACTGTGTGACATAAAGAGAAATAAGTGCCTATCTGCTGGGCAGTCATTTAAACGAGGGTGATAAGTAAGCACAACCTGCCAGCACTGTACAGCTCCTTGTTTGAATCCTGTCTGACACGTAGCCCGATGAGCTCATACTGAGAGCTTTTCACACTTCAAAGTTAAATCTCAGCAGTCTTGGTCAGTTCCTGGGTCAGACACCTTCAGAAGCACCTCGGGAGTGTGGTGCTGAGAGACAGTTGTTGCCTGGGTTTTGCTGGAACTGCTGCTGCTATTGCGAAGGACCTTGCCACTTCAGACATGTGTCCCCACTTTCTCAACCTCATTCCAGCTCTGCTTGCCAACTTCTTTCAAGGTTACCCCTGAAAATAAAAAAAAAATCTGTTGTCCGATGCTCTCCCTTTGGGACTCTCCACTTCAGGGTGAGGAAGAGGAGCTGCCTTTTCCTGGCCAACTTCCAGGCTCCTCTGTTTTTGAGGGATGAGGAGAGGGTTGTTCTGTAAACTCTTTTTTTTTTTTTTTCTGCAGGTGGCAGAAGAAACCTCAGCAGCCTGAGCAGACTAGCTCCTTGTAGAGCCTGAGCCCTGTAAGAGGAGGGGATCTTAGCATCATCATTCTCTGAGATACGCTTCAGCAAGGGGGAGGAAAAGTTTCTCTGTAAGAGTCCAGACCTTCATCCTGAGAGACTGAAGAGCATGGCATGATACTGGATCCTTTTCTGTGAGCCTGGAAGAAGCTTGGGAAACTAGCAGACCTAGTGAACAGCCAAATTTACTTATAATCAGAAACCTTGATACCCCATCCCAAAAGAAAAAAAAAAATTTAGATAGAAAAAAAAAAGTTGTTATATCCAGTGCATAAATATAATAATTTAAACACCTGTCACAACTGATCCTTCCAGAAAAGATGTGGATTGTGTATTTATTTGGGACCAAGTCCCAATCATCCTCAGACCTTGCACATCCCTTCTTTCTTGAGGATAATAACAGGGAAAGGTGCAAACCTTAAATGATATTTTAGTATCAGAGATAATAGCAGCAAATACCCATCAATGGCATAAATCTTCAATTTCCCATATTTAATCATATAGTTTTGTTCAATGCTGTGCATTAATGGACACAAGGGACAAAAGATTTGATAAACAGTTCTGCACCCTTTGTGCCCTGTTCTGGATGTGAGTGTACGCTGCAGCAATTCAAGATGTCAAGTCTAGCTGTCAAGACAAAAAAGAACAGAGATAAATGGTCACCCTGTCGCACAGCCATGCTTACTGCAAACTAAGCACAAACATGGTATTTAGAGCCCTAACATTTTAATAGGTTACAATACACCTCCGAATGAAAGAAAGTTTCCATAATTAAAGGATAAAGTAGTTGACAGAATTTCTTAACCTACTTGCATAAGAGTTTTCTAAAAGACAGAATTTGAGGGAGATTGGATTCACCTCAGCAAGGTATGCTGCACAGTGAATTGTCTGATTCTTCCCCAGTACATTTTGCCAATTTGATCACCAGTAGTAAATTGGGTGAACTTTTGAATTTCAATGCATGAGACTCCTCATGTGTCAAGATGAGATAATTCTGTGACTTGGATGATTACTTCTGAAGGCAAAAGGCCAAAGTTTTCTCCTTGAACTTTACATATGAATTGATCGAGTCAATGCATTTTACATAGTTTAAGGTACCTCCCTGCTTTGCCTAGCCACATCAAGGGAATACAGTGGTAAAAAGCCATTTTCTTTCTACTTGCAGAACATATTAGCATTTGAGAGGGAAACATCTATAAAAGACCTTACAAAAGTCTTCACAAAATCCATTAATCCCAGACATTTTGTCCATAGTTCCTTGCAGTGCTATCAGAGTGTCTAGGCTATTGACCTATAATCCATTAATAGGATTTTTAAGAGTTCTGTTATGGTTACTTTTCAAGAGATGAGTGAACAGATGGATAGGATGGTCACCCCCTTGCTATAACCTTTGCCTAACAAAGCTGATTAATTCAGTCTTTCTAGTTGATAAGGCATCAAGTGCGGCTTTGTCTACAGATAATTAACTACGATACAAGGCAGAGGAGTCAGAGGAGGTGAACAGCAAAGTGAACTCTCTAGGCTAAATCCAACAGATTGGGGACTAGAAGCAGAGGTGAGGTAAACGATGCTGTAAAGTATACATCAGTAACCATCTGATACTTGTTAGCACAAGTATTCATGAGCAGAGGCAAGATATAACCTAGCAAATAAGCAGGAAGAGAGCAATGCTAGTCACCATGAGTACCAGCTGGAATTCTGACATGGTACCATCGCTGCAGCCCACCATTGCACTCATTGCTCATTGCACTTACCTTCCCAATATCTTCAAGCCACCTGAAGATAGTCCACCTGCATAAGGTGGCACTGAACATGTTCATGTGGCACAGGGGCAGTTCCAGAGCAAGCAGAGAGGCAGAGTGAACAGTGCTGTAGCTGCAGATGCCCTGCAACCCCCTGCAGACATGGTTCCCTCCCTTCCCATTTGATCTCATTTGGCTGTTTGGAATGTTTTTGTGGGCCCACATCGGACTGGAGGCTAGCAGCTGTCTGCCTTGCCTCATTAGATGTGAGCGGTAGGGGTTGCAGCCATCTACTACACTTAAGACATTCAGAAGCTCCCAGACATATAATTGACTCTTAGCTCCTTTCAACTCCGAAGCAAGCTAACTACAGTCAACAATGATGAATGAAGAAAGAATTCAGGCCTGGTGAATAACCTGAAGTAGAATAGCTGCAATGGGAAGGGAAGCAACCAAGTGAATTAAGCCTCCCATGTTCCTTGCTTAGCCTTGTGTTTCTCTCCCTGACCTACAGCTGAATACAGCTTTTTACCACTGCTCCTCATGGCTTGCAGATCCACAGCTCCGAGACTGCCAGGAGCCTCTTAACTCTCCTCTGGTCAATAGTAGTGAATTTGCACCACCAAGGCAGGTAAACCATGGTGCTGTCCCTTTCTCTGATTCTCTAAAGCCACATCTGCCTTCCTTGGCATCCTCTCAGCTCACCTCCAAGGCCATGCCAGCACACACCACTGACTGCATACTCATAAAGCCCTTGTCCTAATCAAGCACCTTAGGAGGCAGACTCAACCACCACTATCCATCAAAGGGGTTGACACAGTAGTAGGTCAGCTGGTTCACTGCCTCACCTTGCAGTGGGGAGCAGAAGGAACAGAGAACCACCGCCTTGTTGGAAAACTAGAGGACAAACTGTTTTTCACATCTTCAGTTTTAGACTAATACTTTTAAGTGTTGCACCTTAGAAGTAGCTGTGCACAGGTTATCAATGTTTCTGAATAAATAAAAAAAAAAATTCACTGTGCCAGAACCCCAGCTTTTTTTTTGAAGAACACAGGCTGAAATTTTATCAGCACTGAAACAGGTTGTGCAAAAGCTTTGGGCTACAAATCAGGAAGATTTTTACACATAAACCCCAAATTCTGATTCATAAACAGTTGATCCAGCTGTGAAATAGTACTATAGCTACACAAACATCTGCTTTGGGATTGCAGAATTTTGCCTCAGGCTGTGGGGATTTTAAAGGATTTCCTGCTAGGAAATCGGCATGTGAGAAATCTTGCATAGGAGCAAGGCTGGTAAAGCCTCAGCTTCGGCGAGGATGTGACGAGGAGATGACCCTGGAAGAATAAGGAAGAACCCAGGAAGGTAAACAACTTCAGGGTGTTGGTCTGGGCAGAGAAGAAGTTTGTACAATGTCGATGTGGCAGTTCTCATCCAATCAGAAGAGAGCTTAAGGAGCATGTGCAAAGCTAAATGTCCAGTCAGAAAGAACTGTACCATGTGATTGTATCTTGTGATTTTCACCTGCATTATAAAAGGCTTGTCGACCATATTAAAAGAGGCATTGCTTAATCACTGTGTGATCATTTGCATATGTCTATCTCCCGCATCAGGCAACTTCCAGAAATACCTCAGTATTGCAAAGACAGTCCAGCTCTAACCCCATCTTATGCTCATGCCTCGTCAGAGGGCATAAAGACACAGTCCTCTTCTCACAGGCTAATTGCCAAATTGAAGTTTCCTCTGGGGTGGTATCATGATGAAGTTGTCTCACTGAAAACAATGAATTGTGGTTCAGTTTCTGTCCCAACATCTATTTAATGTATTTTATTCTTTTCCTATTTAAGGTAAACTACATAAGCAGCCCGTAGTAGAGACCAGAAATCAAGCAGATCCTCTGAGCCACTGGTCAAACTGACACACCCTTCCATGAGGAGCTATGAGTGACCCTCTGTAATAACTTACACTTTTTTGAGCATTTTCTTAGAAGCTGGAAGATTCAACTTTAGTATCATGCAGGCAGAGAAGAACCTGAACTCAGGTCTACCTTGTCCTGGATGACCACTTTGAACACCTAAATTACATATGAAAAAGTGATAGTGACACCAGTACCCACACAATGTTTTACAGTTAGCTACAGATAGGAATGGAATCCTCTTAGACACATTTTAAAATTCCATATATCTACATACAAACATATTCAGCATAGTATATAGACCAAATTTCAGGAGAGAGAATTTCAGGGAACATACACAGTTAAACAATTTTGACCAGCCGGTTATGAATGTTTAATATATTGCTGTCTAGCAAGAGTGTGCTTGCTCTCTTTACGCAAATGAGCAGTACCACCAAAGAGGCTATTCATGTGAGCACACCAGCATGATTTAGCCCTGTCTGATTTCTAAAACTCATGGTAATCATGATATGAGCTTGAAAATCAGGGCTGACTTGGATATTTATTAGCACAATTATGTCTGCAACCCATTGTAGACTGAACACAATTTTGGTAGTAATTTTCAAATCATTAGCACACTGTTTTAGTAACATCTTATCTCAGCTGTTAGACACTGTCTTTAAATTGAAGTCATTAGCAAACACTCCATTACTGTATTTTTTGCAGTATGCATTTAGTATATTCGATTATTTTGTAAAGTAAACAGCCTCTGCATATGAAACAAATCAACATATATCTACAAAACATAATTATAAGGCTTAACTAATCTATTTCATTTTGCATTATATAAAAATTATTTTCAATGTTTATATGAAGTAGCTTCTAAATAATAGAATTTATTGTACATGATTAATTATAGCAGTGATGACCATCTATCTGTGCTAAAATATGACAGTTTAATCTTCTAAATCACATCAGGAATGAAACAATTCTGAAACCAAGATATCCCTTTATGGGTTCTAAGTACAGCTCATAAATTACTGTGGCTTTTAAATCTCATGTATATTTCTGCAGCAACAGGGCAAACTGATAGTACGTTCAAGTCTGTAGTTTTCTTCAAGTGAAATTCCTGTTCATTAAAATATTTTTAAGATATTTTCACAAGAACAATGCCATATGGCTAACTTCCTCTGGAAGAACAACTTCAATTTTCAGGTATTTCCTAGGGTAGGTAATTTTTATCTCTCAGAATTCTTTACAGAAAGCCAACACAGTGCTTTCACCACACTCACTTTTACTCTCTCAGAAGGACCAGTACCTGTGTCATGGCTGGGAACTCCCCAGTTACTTCAAATTTTTCCTCACTTGAAACTAAAAATCCCCAAATGTGTTAGTATCTCTCTCTGCCCCTTTCCCAACCTAATAGATTCAGAAGGTTATGAGGGGTTTTTGGCAGAGACAAGGAAGCCTGGTTGATTAGGAGCACAGTACCTGACTTCTGGGATTATTCTGTTCGTGAGTTATGGGGGTATCTTCATGAAGGAAGGTACCAAAATGAAACAATATTGTCACCAGTAAGTTGGGGAAGAGAATGATTCACATATATGGGTGAAGAGCTTTATTTCCTTCTCCCCAGGCTGTGCCACACAACATGTAGACCAGTCCTATATCACAGCACTGTCTAAGGGCAGGACTGAGACCAAGAGACCACCTTTCCTCTGACTCCTGTTTAGCACTATGTTCAAATATGCATTAGCCTTTCTTCTTTGTGATCAGTGTGTTGGTACCAGGCAGGTTTGTAATACATCCCCAAACAATGGCCATGGGTCTCGAGGCAAGATGCCATGCCATGCCATGCTGCACCTGAGATGGATGATGATACAGATTAAGATACCTGAGTACTATCCTAAACCAGGCCTGGTTTTGGAGCCTGAATAAACCTAAAGAGCCAAAAGGGCTTAAGGTGTGGTGGATACTGAAGATTTGCCTCAGTTTGCTCCTCTGTCCAGCATAGTCCCTCCTCCAGGCTTCCTCATCCTGACCAAGGTCTTGAGAAGGATCCCTTGGCTGGCAGCTTTGCTGCACTGCACAAGCGGAATCTTTGCTGAGAAACCCCTAGAAGATAAACCTCAGGTGTTTAGTTCCTGACTTTTTACTAGCCTAAAAATTTTAAATAAGAAACAAGGGTCTCTTGCCTCATAAGTGTCCTGATCTGTGACTTTCCCTCCGGACTTCTGCTGCTTATTGATGCCCTGATCCAAACTGCAGGAGCCCACACTGTCTGAAACCACAGGTAGCTCTGCAGCTAAACTCAGGTGAAACCTGTCCCTGTGCACATACCACTGTCTCAGGACATGCACTCAAAAGTAGTGCCCACAGGCCAATTTGCTGATCAGCTGGGAACCAGGGAAGTTTGCAGAGAAGACTGTTGCTCAGCAAGTACAAGACAAAAGAAATAAGCATGGAAATTTGGTGATTTTATTTGGAAAGAATAGTTAGCTCAAACCTGCCACACTAGAAACTAGGTTCTACCTCTAGTTTTATCTGAATAGTGATGAATAATGTCTGGACTAATTTAATCTGATAGCACAAAGCAGAGCAGCATCATAATGTGGATGAGATGGAAAGAAGAAACATCAGACCATGGGACAACTGTAATAAAGACCTAGGATTTCTCAGCAACTTGCAGGCAAAAGAGGAGCAAAGATGTGAGAAGCTGCATACCTGCATGTGCATTTCTTGTGCTTTTCTATTCCGCAAGACTGGTGGCAGGGGACAGAGTTCAGGTGGAGTTTGTCAGGGTGTCCACACTGCTGTCTTCATTTGCAAACCTTTGCTCATGTACTGCTCCTGTGAGAAAGACCATTTTAAAGATGAGGCTGGACAAGGTTGTGTAGCTATGGCAAACCTGCTTTGCTTTCATTAACCTTTTTCTAGGACTTGACTGTAATATTCACCAAAACAGTCACACTATCCCATGGTGGTGGGGAGAGGCAGAGCGGAAGGTCTTAGAAAAAGAAACAGCAACTGATGTTCCAACATGGATAGCAGAAGAGCAAAAATTACGGACAAGTTCAATAATAACATTTACAGGTGTTAATCAGCTGAGCCACTGGCTTTTTTCTTTACTCCAACTATAAAAATATAAGACCAGTGGGAAAAATAACATTCACTGCACAGATATTTGGTTATAAAAGTGACCAAAAAAAAAAAAAAAAAAAGGTTGTCACAGTAGAAATTCTTATCAGGATGATGCAAAGGAAGTGCTCTCTAAGAGCTTGTTTTATAGCTCTTGGAGCCCTAAGAGCACTATACAGACAAGGAATGACTCTGCAGCTGCCTATCAGAAGAACAACTTCCTATCACTTTGATTCCTCTTCAAAATATTTTAATGTACATGTCATTCTTAGTAAGACACTTGGCGGAAAGTTGTGGTTGGATATAAATTTTAACAATACAAATCAAATTAAGTTTCCATGTACTAAAAGCTGAAATAGTCCTCAGATGTCATATGTCTATTTCCAGTTTTCTTCTCCAAGGTCAGAAGAATTAATCACTTTATGGGTAAATTGGTCAACAAGCAACTCCTCCAGAGTTTTCAATAAAATACATTTTTCTGTTTAGCAGACTGCCCAAAGGTAATTTGCCAAATGCAATAGAAAAAAGTAATTTTTTTTGTTCAAAAATGTTTTTTAAAGAAATCTAATTTTGCTTCCTGAGACTCTTTCAATGAGAATAACATTTTCCAAAACAACACTCTCTCTAGAGTTTTCATTTGACTGTGTATTTTTACTGCTTTCAGCAATCTCCTCCAAGTTGTCCCTGATTTGAAAGCAACTGCAAGGGAAGAGGAGACTGTAAAAAATGGGAGAGAGAAAAGTGAGGCCTTGAGATGAAAAATGGTTCAAAGGAGCTTTTATTTTTTTTTTTTTTTTAAATCCAACCTCCATTGTTATTGCCTAAGAGATTCATGAGAAAATAACACAGTTCAATAATGTAATACACGCATGTTAGATGCCCAAATGCATAATCCTACATTGCTACAGATATGGATATCCACCTAGAAAATGCCAGTTATTTTGCATTCCAAGTTACTTTTAAGATTTTTTTTATCTGTACTTGTATACATTATCTCTTAAATTAGTTTCACCTTTCATGCTGTAATCTGCTGTGGCATAAATTCATGGCAATCCTTATTCCTTATTTCAATGCCCTATATCCAATTTCCCCTGCTGAGGGCATCCTCATGAACTCTCAACAGCAGGAAGGGAAAAACAGCAAGTGACCCACAGGGAAACAGAGTCTAGGAGCAGGTTGTCCTCTGGACAACCTTCGCTGCTTGCTTCCATGTTGGAAGCTCTCAGCATATTCCCACAAGCAAGATCTTGTACTGAGAGAAACACATTAGAAATTGTATTTTACTTCTTTCTTCATTCAGTTTTAGGCAGATCCTTTCTTGAACCAACTGAAAGTAGATGGATTTGACTCAGGAATTCATGCTCTGACAATTAATAAGACATTTCTACCCTCTTCTATCTGCTGTTGCCAATGGATTTGGGGAATCCCTGTAAACAAGATTTGGAAACCTGTCACAATTTCCATCCCATCAGGTATTTCCTGCTTTTCTGTAGCTGTTCCCACCTGGCATCAGTTTGAAAGATCAATATCGTTATTGCACATGTTATCATGTCTGAACTTTTATGCTTCGATAGAGAGGCTCCTTTATTGCCCTAAAGTATCAGCTATTAAAGTTTGTCCTAGCTTAATGAGATACACATCTCTTTAGTATATTAGATACAGTAATAACATGATAAATATCCACATGCCTGGGATAATCCTGAATGAACCATCACATACAAACTTACTAAGGTTTCCTAATAGCCTAAGTACAGTGTTCATCAGTTTAGCACATTTTAAATGCCACTCAATGGTAATCTACATATTCACTGAATAAATTACATGTTATATATCCTTCATGCTCTTGCTTCATGGAACTTCATTTTTCTTGCTGCACCTTTTGAAACATCTAATGTCACCATCTCCTCTGCACTATCTGGAATCTCCTCATCTTTGCTACACTATGTTAAATATTGTTTATAATTGTGTAAAGAGCAAAATACACAGACTTTTTAGAAGTTATAAAATATACATTGCTTTTCAGAACTGCATGTTTTTATCCAGAGGAGCTGGAATTTCTACGAAAGCGAAACTTGGGACCTTGCTATGATAATATGACAAGGGAAAAAGCGTGTTTTCTCAAGTGGGATGAATCCCTCTGGACATCAGTGTCTTCTGGCCAGCTAGGTCTAAATATAGTGAATGCAAAGAAGAATTTGTGTGTAAAAGAAAGAAGATGCCTACTCAATTCAAATGCATCTGTTCTATCAAATTTAAGGTCAGGTGGGGATATACAGTAATCTAAACTATTAAAACAACTACAAGCTACCTATAACTTGGTTTAAAAAGAGATCAGTGGGATTTGCAGATATGTCAGGACTGAGATGGCAATATCATCAGCTTCTCGTGTGCATGACTGCAGTTTCAATATCTGTTACTAAGAAATCATTGTAATTTTTCCTCCACCTTTCAAATTTACTTACATAGTTCACATGTGTGGATGATGTCATGGCAGGACACACCACTGTTGACAAATAACTCCTCAGGAGAATTGTCTGAAATACAGGTTGCACAGATGAATAGAAACCATCATTGTTTTGGTATTATTTTATTAACATGAGCCAGCAGTGTGCCCAGGTGGCCAAGAAAGCCAACGGCATCCTGGCTTGTATTAGAAAAAGTGTGACCAGCAGAAGTAGGGAGGTGATAGTCCCCCTGTACTCTGCACTGGTGAGGCCACACCTTGAGCATTGTGTCCAGTTTTGGGCACCTCAATACGAGAGAGATATCGAGGTGCTGGAGCAAGTGCAGAGGAGAGCAACGAATCTGGTGAAGGGCCTGGAGAACAAATCCTATGAGGAGCGATTGAAGAAGCTGGGACTGTTTAGTTTGAGGAAGAGAAGACTAAGGGGAGACCTCATCACTCTCTACAACTACCTGAAAGGACGTTGTAGAGAGGTTGGTGCTGGTCTCTTCTCACAGGTGATTAGTGACAGAACAAGAGGGAATGGTTTTAAACTGCAACAGGGGAGGTTTAGACTGGACATTAGGAAAAAATTTTTCACAGAAGGAGTGGTCAGAGAGTGGAATAGGCTGCCCAGGGAGGTGGTGGAGTCACCATCCCTGGATGTGTTTAAAGGTCGTTTAGATGAGATGCTGGAGGATATGGTGTAGGGGAGAACTTTGTAGAGTAGGGCTGATGGTTGGACTCGATGATCCCAAGGGTCTTTTCCAACCTGAACGATTCTATGACTCTATGATTCTATGATTATTCAGTTTCACATTTAAATGGAGTAGAAATGCAACTGAGAGTATTAATTCACACCTGCTTCAAGACTTATCTCCCCCTGCCCAGTAACAACTCACCAGCAAGCCCCAAGCAAGGTCTCAGAGGTGTCTCTGACAGCAGTGCCAAAAAAAACCCAACAAACAACCAACCTCAAAGAAACCAAAAAGCAAACAAAACACCAAACCTTTTCATTCCAACAGATCAATGTTTTTGTCACACAAGTAGTTCCAATGTCACAGGGGACAATGTTCTCACACCTAGCCCAGGATAAGATGCTCTCAGTGAACAAGTGCTTGCGAGACTGCTATATTCTGCATTTGCAAAAGACATCACTGAGGTATCAATGGAAAAGATGCTATCAGAGACTAAAGCAGTGGTACATATTAACATTATTGACCTGCAAAATTGAGAGATCTGTTATCTTTGGTAGGTAGCTGTAGCCAGGAGAACCTGAAGAATAGCAGCTTACATGAACTCTCACAGGAGAAGATAGGATCAAATGACATGGTGTACTTTCATATCAGGACTACTATGTCCTGACAAGTGCTCTAGAAAGACACTTAGCATCTACCTTGATTCCAGGTAGAGGCTCCTTGTCAAGAGAACTGAAGTGGCCTCAATACTACAAAAAAAAAAAAAAAAAAAAAAAAAAAAAAAAAAACCAAACAAAACAACAAAAAAAAACCTACCATGGAGGCTAGTTTTTGGTTGTGGGGTTTTTTTTTAATCTTTAAATGACAATATTGCATGCTGACTTGACGTTTGAATCTCTCTGCAGGTGCTGTTCCAAAAACGCAGTGTCCCTGGAGAATTAATAACATATGATCACTAAAATAACTTTTTGCAAGTCCCTTGAGTCTCTGTAATTAACATGTTAAGCTGCACTTAAGAGAGTAAAGTATCATTATACACATAATAAACCATTTCAAATGACTGAATTATTTTTCTGTACAGTTACCCAGGTAATTATCTAAATTTTACTAATAAAAGGTTTCATTAACTACCACTTACTCTGGATAGAACTAACCCATCGAGCTTTCACACTCAAATGCATCCACAATGCAAAATACAATGCAAACGCAATAGCCATTTTAAAATAAAACCTGAATTATATGCTGAGCTCTATTAATTCTGAGAATGTATATTTGTTACATAGGGTGCATGTCTATACTGAGCTAACTAGAGGTAGACAGTGCAATATAAAGCATAAGAAAGGAACTAAAATTTTTCCCAAAGTGTAACCAGCCAAGGTGAATCTTAGGCCTAAGATGCAGGGTTGCAATTGAAGAGAATTGACCTGTGGCACATTCAAACAAGATTTCATACCAGCATGGATATATTGGTTTAAAATCAGAGGCTTTCTTCAGCAACTTTATAGCCCACTATAAGCCATTTTTATGGTGGTAGACAGTTTTATGTTAATACAGAGATGAGAAAATTAAATGGGAACTAAAACAGAACAAGGTGGCATTACCCATTTTCCATTCTGAGGGGTGTCGAAGGCCCAATATGCAGACCAGACCCACTTCATAGGGAAGTCTGCTGCCTCCCTGGGGCCTGAGTAAAGGACATCATGGCAAAACTCCCCACTCTAGTGAGACCTAAGGACTACTACCCTCTCTTGGTTTTTCAGGTGGGTAGCAATGATATTACCAGGAGAAGTCCTAAATCAGTGAAGAGAGATTTCAGGGCCTTGGGGAAACAGGTTAAGGGGTCGGGGGCACAAATACTGTTCTCTTCCATCCCTTCAGTTGCAGGGATGGATGAAGAAGATTACAGGAGAACTCAACAGATGAACTTGTGGCTCTGAGACCGGTGTTACTGGCAGGACTTTGGATTTTTCAGTCACGGGTTAGTATACAGGACGCCAGACCTTTTGCCATCAGATGGGATGCACCTGTCCCAGAGAGGGAAAAGGATCTTGGGGCAGGAGTTAGCTGGGCTCATTGAGAAAGCTTTAAACTAGATTTGAAAGGGGGAGGGGACAAAACTGGAACTCCCAGATATAAGCCCCAGGGTAGTTTACCACAATTTGTGGGCTGTTGTGCCAGCGACGACCCTCACCCTGCCATCTCAGTGGAGGCAAGGGATGGAGACATGCAGCACAACAAAGATGCAAGGGATATTGATGGATCAGTAACCATGGTAACACCTGTGAAAGGTCAGGCTGGAATTAGGACCTCTAAATGCAAAAAGGTGCTGGGGACATCAGCCCATCTCAAGTGCATGTATACCAATGCACACAGCATGGGTAACAAACAGGAGGAGCTTGAAGCCATGATGAAACAGGAAAATTATGATGTAGTGGCTATCACAGAAACATGGTGGGATGTCTCCCATGACTGGAGTGCGCCAGCTGATGGCTACAAGCTCTTTAGAAGGGATAGACAAGGGAGGAGAGGTGGTGGGGCGGCGCTGTATGTTAGGGACTGTTATGATTGCTTTGAACACAAGTGTAGTGAAGACAGGGTGGAGTGTCTTTGCGTTAGAATCAGGGGGAAGGCCAACAGGGCAGATGTCATAGTGGGAGTCTACTACAGGCCACCCAACCAGGACAGAGAGGTGCATGAAATATTCTATAGGCACTTAGGAGAAATCTCATGATCCCTTGCCCTTGTTCTTGTGGGAGACTGTAACTTCCCAGACATCTGCTGGAAATACAACACAGCAGAGCGGGACCAGTCCAGGAGATTCCTGGAATGTGTGGCAGATAACTTCCTCACACAGCTGGTGAGGGAACCGACCAGAGAAGGTGCCCTGCTGGACCTCCTCTTTGTAAACAGAGAATGACTGGTGGATGATGTGGCGTTTGGAGGCCGGCTAGGGCACAGTGATCATGAAATAATAGAGTTCTCTCTTCTTAGAGAGGTCAGGAGAGGGTGCAGCAGAACTGACATCCTGGAATTCCAAAGGGCTGACTTTGACTTGTTTAGGCACCTGCTTGACAGGATCCCTTGGGAGACGGTCCTGAAGGGTATAGGAGTCCAGGAAGGCTGGGCACTCTTTAAGAAGGAAGTCTTAATGGAACAGGAGCAGGCTGTCCCCATGTGCTGTAAGAGAAGCCGGCAGCAAAGACCACCCTGGCTGAACAGGGAGCTTTGGCTGCAACTTAGGGAGAAAAGGAGAGTTTACGGCCTTAGCTAGCCCCTCACAGAGATTACAAAGATGCTGTGAGGCTATGCAGGGTGGAAATCAGGAGGTCTAAAGCCCAGCTAGAAATTAATCTGGCTTCAGCAGTCAAAGATATTAAGAAATGTTTCTATCAGTATGTCAACAGCAAAAGAAAGACCAGGGAGAGCCTCCATCCCCTGCTAGATGTAGGAGGAAACATGGCAACGAGTGATGAGGAAAAGGCTGAGGTGCTTAATGCCTTCTTTGCCTCAGTCTTTAATAACAAGACTAGTTGTATTGAGGGAATCCAGCCTCCTCAGCCAGAGGACAGAGACTGGGAGAATGACCTCTCCACAATCCAGAAGGAGATAGTCAGTGACCTACTGCATCACATAGACATACACAAGTCTATGGGACTGGATGGGATACACCCGAGGGTGCTGAAGTTGCTGGCTGGGATGCTCGCCAAGCCGCTTTCCATCATTTCCCAGCAGTCCTGGTTGACCGGGGAGGTCCCGACAGATTGGAAATTGGCCAATGTGACGCCCATCTATAAGAAGGGTCAGAAGGATGATCTGGGAAATTACAGGCCTGTCAGCTTGACTTCGGTGCCCGGGAAGCTGATGGAGCAGCTCATCCTGAGTACCATCATACAACACATGCAGGACAACCAGATGATCAGGCCCAGTCAGCATGGGTTTATGAAAGGCAGGTCCTGCTTGAGAAACCTGATCTCCTTCTACGACAGAGTGACCTGTTATTGGATGAGGGAAAGGCTGTGGATGTTGTCTACCTTGACTTTAGTAAAGCCTTTAACACCATTTCCCACAGCATTCTCCTGGTGAAACTGGCTGCTCATTCCTACAGGCAAACGCTCATGCTGAGCATACACTGTGCTGGGTAAAAAACTGGCTGGATGGCCGGGCCCAAAGAGTTGTGGTGAATGGAGTTAAATCCAATTGGCGGCCAGTCATGAGTGGTGTCCCCCAGGGCTCAGTTTTGGGGCCACTCCTGTTTCACATCTTTATTGATGATCTAGACGAGGGGATCGAGTGCACCCTCAGTAAGTTTGCAGATGACAACAAGTTGGGTGGGAGTGTTGATCTGCTCGAGGGTAGGGAGGCTCTACAGAGAGATCTGGACAGGCTGGAGCGATGGGCTAAGGCCAACTGCATGAGTTTCAATAAGGCCAAATGCTGGGTGCTGCACTTCGAGCACAACAAACCCCAGCAGCGCTACAGGCTTGGGGAGGAGTGGCTGGAGAGCTGCCAGTCAGAGAGGGAGCTGGGGGTGTTGATTGACAGCCGGCTGAACATGAGCCAGCCAAGAAGGTGGCCAAGAAGGCCAATGGTATCCTGGCTTGTACCACAAATAGCATGGGCAGCAGGGACAGGGAAGTGATCTTACCCCTGTACTCAGCACTGGTGAGGTCGCACCTAAACAACTGGGGTTGTTTAGTCTGGAGAAGAGGAGGCTGAGGGGAGATCTCACGGCCCTCTACAACTACCTGAAAGGAGATTGCAGAGAGCTGGGGATGAGTCTCTTTAACCAAGTAACAAGTGATAGGACAAGAGGTAATGGCCTCAGGTTGTGCTAGGGAAGATTTAGACTGGATATTAGGAAGTATTTCTTTACAGAATGGGTTGTTATGTGTTGGAATGGGCTGCCCAGAGCAGTGGTGGAGTCCCCATCCCTGGAGGTGTTTAAGAGCTGGGTCGACATAGCGCTGAGGGATATGGTGTAGTTGAGAACGGTCATTGTTAGGTTAACGGTTGGACTAGATGATCTTCAAGGTCTTTTCCAACCTAGATGATTCTATGATTCTACTCAAAGGGCTAGGACCAGTGCTTAAGCAAGGGCTTTCTAAACAGCACAGTTGGCTGATCATACACATGTCATTGCTCTGAGGACAATGAAACCTAAGGGTCTTGCTCTTTATAGAGCTGAGGCACATGAGACACAGATATGTGACCCAAAGGGGATGACTTCAGTTCTACAGCCATGGCTTAAATAGTCTTTCACTAAGTACAGCTGCTGTATGATCTCATTATAAATAAGATATAAAACCTTTGGGGATTTTGGTTTCTTTTGTTTTAAATCAGGTCAGTAATGACTTTGTCACAGCTAGAAACTGCTGCATATGCAGGATTCATGCATGCGCTGTGGCCCCAGGTTCAGCCCCATTATCCAGATGCCACACATCAGCTGAGCTGCAGTAACTGCTGCCAGCCCTCAGCAAATGCAAACTGAAATGATTGAGGTGGGATGGGTTTTGGTTTAAGTGCAAAGTCATATTTCCTCCCACTTGGAGCAGACTAAAAGCATGCACATGGACAGCTAGAATGCTACAAACATCCCCTCTACAGCTACCTCAGCCATAATTCAAGCTCATGTCTAAAACCTCAAGCATTAGAGCACATGAAGAGATACGCAGTTTTATCCACAGACTCCCTTGCCATTTATAAGTTGCACATTCACATTTTTTTCCCCACAAATCTCACTTCTCTTTACATGGTTTACCAGGAATTAGGCACAGAAATACCTTTGTTTTTCTGACCCTGGAAGCCTACCAATTCCTAAACTTCACGCACTAGCTGTTCCCTTTTGCGATGTTCCAACCTCAGCTGCACAACTGGTGATGTACTCTGCGTATCCTAAACCCTTTTAACTTCTCAAAACACCACATCCCAGAGGCTATACTGGTGGTGTTCATATTTTCTTATCCAGCTGATGAGTTATTAGGATGCTCAAGACTTTGCCTAAGAGCTCTTGAACTCACATTAGAAATCTGAGGTGGGATATCTGGAGTGGGAATTCCTCAGTCTTTCCAACTGAAGTTTTTACACTTCAGGTGAAACGCTAACTGTCTTTTCAGCCATGGAGAAGGCTAGGATCTGTGTGTCAGTTTCCACCAGGTTTTTTATGTAGACTGGGACATATGATTAATGTGTAACTGAAGACTTCGTCAAAATGCATGTAAAAGATTGCATCTTCCTTCTTTTGAGATTTGTAGACTCTTACATTCCTAAACACAAAACTGGGCACCTTTGCTTTCTTCATTGATTTTATGTTATTTCCTAAGCTTTTAAACCACAAATTCCATCATATGAACCAAACATAGTTCATTAATAGTGTTGGAAATGTTATATTCTGTTCATAGATCCCCACCTCAAACTAGTATGGCAATAATGAAACTTTTTTTCAAGTGGACTGTGGCTCCATGGTATTGGTTTTGGTTTGGTTGGGGGTTGGGTTTTTTTTTGTAATCTGCCTGAATAAGACTCCAGGCATAGAAAATTTCAACCTGAACAAGGTACTGGCGATTGAAAGCAACGTATTGTAACATAAAGCACTGCACAACTTTGACTTCAAGAATCACTACTTCAGATGAATAAAATAATCATATATAGACTTACACAGTGTTTTTCATCCTTAAGAGTTCAAACTGCCTTATAATAGAGGACTATCAGAAACACTCGCTTTACCTCAGCTAGAAAAATTGTCAGAGTCAGGACAGACTTGGCTACCACACAACTTCCAATTCAAGCTATAGCATCAGAAAAAGCTTGCTAATTACTGTGATCCTGCTCTCACTCTCAGGAAGGGAAGCATGACAAGTAAGAGCATGAGCTCTGAACAAGTCATAATGACTGGAAACAAACTTGGATTCTTAGACACGTGAGCAGAATTCCACACCTTGGAGACACATTTGTAAGTGTCTGGAGGCTGAGCAGGACCCTAGCCTTTCTTCTTTCCTTAGAATGGGAAAATGAAAGAATCAAATCTTCACCTTTGTAAGTTTTGGACCCCCAGTTTTCCCTATTCAAAGGTATTTCTTTCTCTTGAAAAGCACAAGAGATGGAGATGGAGCATAGCACATGGTGCTTTCCAAGGGAAATTTGACTTTAAGAATAGCAAGCAGTTTGTATAGTCCGAACTGCTCATGAACCCACCATGGCTCAGAAAGCATGTCTGGAGCTCACAGAAGCCCATGTAAAGGTTTTGCTGTATGTCAGAAGCAGCCTGGAGAGCTACGCTCTATTACTGATGCAGGCGCATGGAAGGAATTTTTTGGAATAGGCACTGCCAATGATTTCTGCCATTAAAATGTACAAGACACTGAAGGTCTCATTTCATCTGTGTACTCGCTACCTAGCTCAACCAAACTCGTGTTTGAGAAGCAGCATGGTGCAGAACAACCTATAACACTCTACATACCCTCATGAGCTCTTTTTCAATAGAGATGACTATGCAGTTACATGGAAAGTAGGACTGTTTTGTCTGGTTAATGCTCATCAATGACATTAAGTGCAGTTAAGCAATGCATTTACTTGCTGATGTTGAGCTGATGATGGCGAACAACCTCCAACCTACTGGGCTCTCTCTGAACTGTGCCCCCACATTGCTGCATGATGTTGTGTACTTCTACCTGGAGCAGCACAAAACTGAACATTATCACAAAATGAGCAAAGATACCCACCATTTTGCACAGCTTCCCGCACTCCAGAAATTGCCAGTGGTGTAAGGGTTAAATGCCTTAGCAAACTAGTCATGCTGAATTCTTCAGTCACACTGTTGTGAGGTATATAAAAGTGTTTTTCAAGATTACATATCTCCATAGGTTATACTGTCATTATAAGGAACTGCATTTACACAGTAGGGGAATTTAAGTTGGAAATGTGACACTGCTAGTAAAAACGTGAACGGGAACAAAAATTACCCAGGAAAGAAGCACCTTAAACCTTTCATTTCAAAGAATCTGTGCTAAGCCTGAAGAGAGCAAATAATGAGCAATGAAAGGAGTCTTTGTTATGCTGTGATTTCAAAGCTCTGCCAAAATGTCAAATAATCCATTTAATCAATCAGAAAATTAAAGAATGTGGTAAATTCCCGAGGTAGTTTGAGGTTTTAGCTGTGCCAAGTAATTCAGCTACTGCATAAAGCTTATGTCACAATAGCAATTACTTAATAAGTCATTTTTGTCTAACCGTGTTGATGTAAAAATACAATTTAGTTTTCAAATTATTTGCAGCTGTGCTCTTATTGGGATACAGCATGCAATACCTCAGGAAATATTTACATTTGTTGCTTCGAGCATTGCTTTAATTTAATTTTTATCACACTATATCCTTCAAAAAGTTCCTATTATCTCAACACACTAAGAAATTGATTTCTTAAAATGGGTCTTCAAGAGATCATGTAAGAAAAGGAAGACACTATCTGTTGATTCACAGACAAGACTCATTACATACCTCTAACACTACCAGCAAAACTCCTATAATTTCAAATACAGATTCTTTATGATGTTTACATTTCAAATTCGGTGATTTATTTCAGGACAGAGTTTAACACTCTTGAGAATCCTGGATTATCATGAATTAAATTCTGAAAATGTAAAACAGGCTACACTGAACAATTTTTACATTATAGACTATTTTCTATCCCTCACAAAGGACATATTTAACAGACTGGTTACAAATGTAGATTGTTGCTTCCAACAAGCCTAATAAAATTACAGATCCACTTTGTTAATGTGAAATTAAATACAAATGTTTTATTAAAGTAAAAAGTTCAATGAATATTTAGATGCAATATGTTAGTTCAGAAAACTTGAGAATAATACTATTGTCTGCCAAAATAATTCACTACTATTCAATAAAAATGATGTTCTGCTTAAATTTCACAAGCCTTAATTTTAAATCAAACTATTTTAGATTTGGTTTTATTATCTACACATTTGCACACAGATTTCCAGGAATTTCGTCTGAATTCTACCTTGTGTCAGTGGCAAGAGATGCATCCTATGTCTATCTATAACAATATGGACAATATCTGTTTTTCTTTCTTATCTTTTAAATACTGAAATGCTGACACAAAAGAACCATAAACTCTATCAAATATATACCTACACTTCAGTTTTTAAAGAAAAAAAAAAGCATTCAGCACAGCAAACAAAGCCTGACCTGCACTCATGACAGCAGGTGGTGAGTGTCTTTGTGATCCTGGAGCCTATTAGCATGATCTCCTTCAGTGGCTGGATGAATAGGGACCTTCCTTTCAGAAGCCACAGTGAGTTTCACAAAAGCTTCTGTGCAGAGGAGGGCTGGAATGAATCCAGAGTCATGCAGCTTTCACTAACCCACTGATCTTTTCTTTGGCTCCCCATCTCTACTCCCTATCTACCTCTCCCTGTCTCCCTGAGTCTTGTTTCCTGGTCTAGTCTCCTTTCCTATGGACAAAGACTACAATGAAGACAGTAAAAGTATCCTACAGAAATGTATTGAAATGGGCCAGAAGTGGAGAGCTCCTTGGTGTGCCTAGGACTTGCACTCACAGACCATTCTGAAGAAAATTCAAGAAATTTGGTCAAAGATTAAGCACAAAATTTGTACCAACTCTGAGTACTGCTAGTTTCCAGATTTTATCAGACCAGGGAATCTCCTTATACCTCCCCTTCCAATGTGCTTCAGAAGCACAAGTGCTTCCATGGCTGAAGAACCATGAAGAGCCCCTCCTCATTGTATTTTCTTGTGGGGGTGGAAAAAGTTATCTTAAAGAGCAGGAAGCATAAGTGAAATAACAACAAAAATCCTATTTCTCACAAATAGGTTTACGAGATAAGTATTTTCTTCTATAATGATTCTTGGATTTTCCCTACTTGCTGAGGTTCCAAAAGTAAGGGAGTGAACTCATTCAAAATGCCATTTCAGGTTGACCAAATCCATTGAAAATCTAGGTCCAGCCAAAGTGTTTGATTTCAAAGTTGAAAAAAAGTCGTCTCAAAAAGTTCAGCTGCCCAAGCAAATAATTAGGAACCAGGACACCGAGTTCTACCCAGAAATATGGGTAATGACATAATGAGAGGCAAGTTTGTAAGGATATGTAATATCTTTAAGTAAATAATCAGATTGAACTGGAAAAAATGGGCACAAATCTGGTCATATGTGCCTTTTTCCATGGAAATAAAATGCTAGTTTTATTTTAGCAATGACTGTTGAAGAGTAGAAAACCAGACACAAATGCTCCCCATTTTACAAGGTACAGAGAAATACCAAAACTCATGTAACACTTGCCAGATAGTCAAGTTCTGGGTGATAGCTTGTAAGTAAAAAGAGCGTAGGGGAGAGGAATGGAAAGTAATACACTGTGTATAGTATTTTTTAAGAAATCAAGAAAAACAAAGACAATTAGAATACATATTAAATATCATAAAGGGTAGTAAAGCACCAGGTTGACAAGGCACTTTTCAAACTAATCCTAGGAATTAAAACAATACTGAAAAATTTAATCAGAAAAACTTATGTATACCTCTCTCTCTCTGTGTATAGATCCTTCCACCCCTAACCCCATAAACTGAAATAGCACCTCAACTTCTTGTCTCATAACATCATACTTATTTTTCCAAAACCCAACATTGGATTGTGGATGAACAGTCAACTAACACATCAGCAAGACAATGATAGTGCTAGGAGAATAGATAAGTGCCAGTCTCCAGAAATAGCCTTTCCAATTTTATATTTACACAGCTATTGCAAACCTCTCTTCTTCCTCCAGTGGCATGGCCCTCCCTACAGTTAACAAAGCCTTTCTTACATCCAGATTGAATTGCTGTAATTTATTCTCCATGATGCTTCCCTTGAAGACTGTTTTAAAGCACTAGCTCCAGCAGAAAGCAACTGCCCTTGATTTTATATTCCCAGCCTTGGAAAACATATTACACTTGTTTTCAGAGATTTGCACCCTTTCACAGGTGACACTCAAGCTGTTTGCATTGTCCTAGAAAGACTTATGAAATCCTGCTTGGATCTGAGATTGCCAAGAGCTTGCTTCTTCTGAAAGGTGGTATGTGCACTCCTTAAGATGGTATTTCAAAGGCATAAGTAACATACTGTCTTGCTCTTGACTCAGACTGTTAATAAATAAAGAACACATACAATATGGACATTTACAAAATATTAAACAAAGTGGCAACTTTAACATTTCATCTCTGTGACAAGACCTTGCTTTTTTCCTGACAAGTGACTACAATTTAAACATATACACACACACTTTTTACTCAAATTGACACTGACAAGAAAAATATTCTCTTCGCCATCACGGGAAGGTGTCACTTAAAACTTGATTGTCAAGTTTCTATAATGCATATTTCAAAGAGGTATTTCTGCTGTCATGTTGCAGGATTTATAAGTATATTCCTTGCTCAGAAAAAAAGGACATAAACAGATCCACTCCACCCTGGAGACAGAGGGATAGGAAAAAAATTAGGGTAAAAACAATAAATTTTTTTAGGAAAGAATAGACTAAAGAAGGTATCTACAACCTCTATGGATGAACTACTACTACAAAGAAAAAAATAATCCCAAACTGACACTCTCTTCTCCACTATCAAAAGAAAACCATATCAGAAACACAAAAATGTGTTTAAGGTGTGACAACTCCAGGACAGGTCATTGCTTACTAACTACTGGGTTGAACACTCATGGCACTTGGAGTTGCTTATGAAGTGAAGTCAGTGGAGTTACATCAGCAGACATGCCATGAAGAAAGGTATCAAAGGGCAACAGCACTGTTTGGCCATTCCAGTGCCTAGTTTACAGGGATATATTTATCACTGGTGTTATTTCAGAGGACTGTAACTTTCCTGGTATTTCTCTGCATGCATTTCAGTGAACCACTTTGCAACTTCTATTTGGAAAACCAAATTTAGGCAGTTTCCAGAAGCCATGTTCAAATCTTTACTCTTATCCTATATTTCATTAGGCAAATGTGACAAATAAAGTTGGCAACATGAAAGCTCCTACAGGTATGCTGACAGGCCTTGTTATGGCAGACATGAACCGGTCCTGCTCATGCTCCAAGGAAACAGGTTTGCTCTCAACGGACACAAAGCAGTGTGCCTGCATTAGCATGACACAGAGCCAAATCTTGTATTTTCAGCACCTCACTCTAGAAACACAGGCACAGTAAGCCCATGTCAGTGACCAAAACATCAGGTAGACATTCTGTATAATTTACTAGGGGGTGGGAGGGGTGGAATAAATTTTTCTTTACTGGCAAAATCTACTTCAGATCATAGAAAGCATGTATATTATTCCCTGAGTGAACATATCACACAGGTTTGTACCATTAGGTGTCCTCCATAAAAAAATGTATGTATGACAGTGGTCCTAGTAATAAAACCTGCCTTTTGAAACTCAATTCTGAGTAGCCTCCTTTAATCCTTACTAAAAGTGAAAGTGGAGGCAATCATTCACACAGTGAAGTTTATGCTGTGCTAATAAAGCAAAGTGTATCAACCTAGTTATACCAGGTTACCTGAGGGTTTAAAAACAGCATCAACATGTTCAGAAAATATGTATGTTGCATTTTCTGAGTAGTTTCTGCTAAAATGCACAGTACTTGTTAGCTTCCTTTGACCACTTTAGAACCAGAACTACTATAGGAGAATGAGCTGGATTCTCCTCAACTGTTAACAATTAATAAGTTATTTAACAACTTCCAGTCACACCTGTGTAAATTTATTGAAAACAACGGCATTGCAAAGGAAGTAATCTAGAAAGATAAATGGGTTAGTACTGCTTAAACTGAGGACTTAATTTTTGGTCAGTAGAGCCTTTGGTCAGTAGACCCCTTCCAAACTGGTGCTGACATACAGGAAAGAAGCTCCATTTTCCTTTAAGATGTCATGTTCAATCATTTGGCTTGGCATTTAAAAGAAGTACTTCAAGTTGGAGAACATTTGACTCTGGAAGTAATTTGGAGACAAAATACAGTGCTGAAAATATACTTTACAGGTGGAATTTTAGACTACTTTTCAAAGTATGGTCTGCAGAAAAGATGAATTGCATATTATTTAGGAGTGATAACAATATAGTTTAACTGCTATTCATCATTAAACTGAGAGAAAAAGGGTACAGGAGCCCATGTGAAACGATTTAAAGAACTTTGTCCCAGGTCTCTGAAAATTAATCACCAAAATATATATTGAAAACATTTGGGAGCAAAGGATGAAGACAATTTTTATCTTAGGCAAATACAAAGTTGAAAAATAAGCCCAGTTTATTCTCTTGGCAGTCCACCCTGAATACTCTTGGAAGCAATTTTGTTAAACCATAAGGAAGAAAATACTTAGCCTTTTAATAGGAGTCCGAAGGTAACTTGTTTTACAGGTTTTACAAGATTTTCTTCACATGGCAGTATTGGACCAAACCAGTATCTACCATATATGTAAGCCCAAGTAAGACTGAAATAATTGCCACACAACATCTGTGAATTTAATCAAGGTTAAATTCTCTGTGTGCTATTTGATTTAAAACAGAAATTTAAATTTATAATAAAATTGGAAATATACTTCCTTCCTAATTATTGCTGAGGCCTTTCACCAGAAGATTTTCTTAGTTACGATAATAAGTACTTTTTAGCATACAAAAAATTCATACCTGAGAGAAATAATAAAGGAGTCTAAGTACCAAAAAATCAATAATGTTTTATTAACATATGTTTCAGAGAAAGAATACAGAAGGAAAATTGTAAATAGTTGCATCAGAATAAATATCATCCCCCAAAATATTCCCAAAGAAAATTGGTACCCAAGAGCAAAGCAGGCGGAGCAGTAAGGCAGTATGTGGTATGGCAGCACTGTAAGGAAATTGTCAGAAATTGTTTTCTGCCCCCAACACTGTCAGCCTTTATCTCAGTTCCAGACAGAGAAAAGATCACGCACTTTTAGAAAGACATGTAAGTGGGGAAAATAATTTTTTAATTCCCAGACCATCTCGCAGATTTGCTCTTAAACATGGAAATAAAGAACCTGAACCACTTGCTAACAGGGTAGACCTTGCTTTGATTCTTTCTTAATTTTCAAGGATTTAGAAATTAATGGGCTTTCCTTTGTATTCATTTTTGGCATGTGTTCATTACCTATATTAATTTCTTAGCTTAGCGTTTCATATACAGTGTTATCTTTGGCAGAAAATGAAAGATGTATGAACAATTTGAACACTGAACACTGATGTGAAGATGGATCGCCTCATTACAAACTGATTTCCTCTCATCAAACTACGTGGGTGAAGGATGAAGAAACAAAATGCAAAAACATGGTAGTCAACGTGGTGACATACTAAATCATCTTCCAGTCATTCTCAATAACTCTACAACTACAGCATGCTATCCTGATGGCCCCATCTGAGTTGATGATTTTTCACAATGTATTTCATGGCTTCCATCCCTACATGAGACTTTATTACTATCACATAGGAATAAAAAGCCATAAAACACTAGAGTGAATTTATCTTGATCAGATGCAATACTTATTTTCTTCACATGATTTCACCACCATTCCAAAACTAACCAATGATTTCATGCTACATTACTGAACATTTTAAACTACATTTCAATGACAAGAAAGACACTGAAATGGTTACATCACAAATTAACAGAGCTTTAGCCTTTAAACACATTCCTACCTACGAGAATCAAGAAACAATCACAAGACACAACCATTTAATTCACTGATAAAAGACAGGACACCACAGAAAAATATCACTTCCACATACATCTTTCAACACATAAGGAAAGACAAGAGACACAAAAGAAACTGGTATAGATTAAAGCTATGAAAGCACCACTACCAGCATCTTTTTAAAACTTATTTTCTGTAGTAGCTTCCTGGCATGCATTATAAAAAATTCAGACTCCATCACTAAGACATCTTTAAGACATCTGAGCTTAATTGGAGAAACAAAACAAAATTCCCTGCTTATGGCACTGAAACAGCTACTGACACAGAGCTGCTAGCTAATATGACTCACTTGTCCCTAGGACTTCTACCTTCTCGATTACAATAAATTTACTATAGCTCCAAAGTCCATATTTCTCCTGATGAAAGACCAAATGAGACAAATTATAATATGCCCTTATTTTCTAAACCAGACTATGATACTGAGGTCCTGGTCTGAAAACAGTTATTTATTAATGTAATTACTATTCATCTTCTTATCACTACTAATTGGCCAAGCTGAAACACAAGTCTCTAGGGTCATTGAAAAGTCCATACAATAATTTAACTGCCATTTGAAAATAATTTTGCTTGTATGCTTGCAAGCAAACTAAGCTGCATCAGAAATGTCTTGTTAAGCTAAAAGTCTCTGCTTTACCAAAAGTATTTTACGTTTTCCCAGCCATGTAACCCCACTGGCATGGTACCAATATTAATTCTGATCTACTGTTGACACTAGAACTAAAAATTAACTCAGGTTTGATTTATATACTGCTATCCTTTCTTGCTTACCAAATCCTATTTCTTGCATAATATAATGTTGATAGCATAGAAAAGAGCAAGAAATCATTAAATGAAAGGAAGTGCATAAATAAATTCAATTATCATGCATAAAACATGCAAATGATTTAAAGACTGCATATGAAACTCTAGTTTATATTCATTAATCTCAGGTTGCACTTTTGAGGGAGAAAGAGACAGTGATCGGGTCCAGATTAATGCACTCCCAAACCTTCCAATTTGTTTTTAGGTGAGGGTTAAATTAGATGTATTAAAATAAACACAGCTGCCCACCTTCCCCAACCGTGTTTCATTTGCAGGAGAAGGTGAAAACTAAAAAGTATATTGCAGGCTTGGTATACTGAGAATTTGGGCTTTTCTTGTGCTCCTCAGGACTGCCACTTACACACTGCAGCTCCTTTTTTTTAAAAAAAAAAAAAATTTGGCCACGAATATAACTTTGTGCTCGAAACTAACCCAAAAACCAAGCTAGTGACTTGACATGAAGAACAGGGCAGGGAATGTTTGGGCTTCCCTAAATCCTGCCCTGTTTTCCTCCTTTTCCTACCCTGAATGATGTTCCAGATGGATCATTTTAAACCATGTGCAGTCACTTCTAGAAGGGGCTCAGTCTGATGCTGGCACGTTGCTGCTGCACAGCTCCATTAGGTGGGAAATGGGGATTCACAAGAGGACTTGAGCAGTTTGGCTTTGCTCACCCAGTCAGCAGAAACATGATACATAACAGGGGAAAACCCCTTCGACCCACCATTTCCTCTGGGTTTTGCTGCCCAGCAAACCAGCACCCACAGCAGTGGATGAAGGGGAAGCGCCATTCCTGGGGCTGATCCTGGCCCAGGCGAAAGAGAAGGACATGGAAAGGAAAATAGGGTTTTGGTCCAGAAACAAAAAAGAAGAGAAGGACAATTCCTGTCCATTGGCAGAGGAAGGTTAAATAAAGCAAATAAAAAAAGGTCACCAAACTAATTTCATATGGAAACCAATGAATTTGGATGAGAGGCCCAAAGGGGAGAGGTTAGGGTGTTATATGTGACATAATTTCTCTTCCCTTTTGTTAAAATGATTGGAAATTAAATCCCTCCAAGACAATGGGACACACTTTCTGCAGGGTGGGAAGCATTCAAAATCTTACATTTCTCTGATTATTTTTGAAATGTTGTCCTCCTGAACTACAGACATTACACCATGAAAGCACAAAAACACATAAATGTAGACTCAAACATATATTCACATATATGGTTTCAGACACAGACCCATTTCTGCTGACAGCCTGAGAGCTTTTTATTAGAATTAATTTTTGCATGTTTGCAGATGCTAAATTAGTTGCAATAAATAACAACAATAAGGCTGAAATCTGTCAACATCTTGACAAATAGTCAGAGAGCCATTTAGTTAGGAAATATGCTTATGATATTCATTGCTCCTAAAAGAGAAAATGATTATACAGTAACTAAACCCTAAGTAAGAGCTAAAGATATTCACCTCATGAAGCCATTTCTCAACTAGCCCCTTGGCACTTGCTGGAATTATTCGCAGCACGAGCTCTACTTTTTCATTTTCTGCTGACTCCATGTGGGTAATTTCTTTCTCATGATTAAAAGTGAGCTTGGCAATTCCTTCAAAGCATTTCCTTAGGTGTGGTTGGACATGGAGTGGATCCTTTGTCTCAGAAAGGGTTCCTGAGAGATCATTGCTGCATCAAGAGAAAAAAACCTGAAAAACGATAAAAAAATGAACTTTAGAGGTATTTATATAAACATATTTTACACCAACACCAACAGCAGACAGATGAAATGGACTGTTTACCTTGGAAAGAATAGTCTTTTCTTCGCCAAATAATCATTCAAGGCCTTCCTGAATGTCATCCAAAAGTGATTCTGCCTCCTTCAACTTATCCAGCATCTGGGGCTGTGAGATAACCCTCGTGGCATTGGTCTCCTTCACTGACTCCTTCGTTATTAGCCTCCTGGTGGGTGAGATAGAATACAGTGAATGTAATAACCATACTTCACACAACAGGCTCTCTCTCTCTCTTTTAAATTGAAAATCCCCTTATTACAAAACAAGGGGTGTTCTTTTTCTTCTACCTTTAAGTAGGACTGCCACATTCATTGCTTTTTACAAAAACGCAGCTGCTTTTTAAGCTACAGATAAATAGAATCTGCTAGGCGGTAATTCTGCTCAGTCTGAATGCATTATTTTCTAAGTCACTTTGGCAAGGGACTTTTTATTATAAACTGGAATGAACAAGGAAAGTCCTTTTCTCAATTAATTATGACTACACTTTGTTCTATACTATTAACTTAATACCAGATTGATCAGCTGCTTTTTTTTGCTTTTTTTTTTTTTTTTTTTTGCTTCAGCCAGTTCAATAAATTAACATGTTTTTTCTGGGAAATTAGAGAGCTAATTATTAAGACTTTATAGACTAATGATGAAACTATAAATAACAGAACAATAAAGAATAATGTATCAATAACATTCACACAATCCCTTTGATGTGCATAATGCAATTTCCCATTTTAACACCACTGATGCATAGACGGGAGTTACTTTGACTCAATCTACAGAATTTTCTTCTCATAAAGATTTGTTAAACTGGATATTTTCTAAGAACTGAGGAAAAACAGCAAAGCTGAAACACAGTTTTTCATATACACCCTGGCACACATTTTGTTTTCCTATTTGGACTTCCAATTTATAAAAATCAGGAATGACAGAATAGAACGCAAATCTATAAAGCCATTAAACCAGCCAAACACCAGGACTTCTGTTGTTACTTTTCCCGCTATAAGACATAAGGTAGTATGTTTGATTTGAAAATAGTTGTGTTTATTTTTATTTTCTTTAATCAGCTACTTTCAAGAATGGCTTAGTTTGCAAAGAACAGTTTGATATTCCCCAGTAATACCAAAAACCAGAATATAGTTCTGAGGTTTTGGGACCTTCAGTGATCCAGAACACTTGGATTTGACAAAGTAAAAGATATTCAACTACATTCCAAGTGGACAACAACACATTTAGCCTAACTGTTGTCCATAGCTCATAACACTCCAATAAATGAAATGTAAACATTTAGATATCACCACATAGTTCCTTTTTTGCTACACACACTATGATGAACTGAATTGAAACAAATAAATAAGAAAAATCCTTTCTCTTTATTAGTTCAAATTCACTTTCAATACTTATGAGTTGAAAAACTCATCTGTTGACAGAACTGCTTCTGTACAGCATTCAGGCTTACAAATTAGAAAGAACCCTGGAAACAAGAACTTGCTCAGTGAAAGAAAACTCACACTGCCAACATCTTAATATCCTACTTGCATTCAAAATAATCCCATCCCTATATATTTCTGCCTGAAATATTATGAGTATTATACATTTTTCAAGCACTTACTGTAAGAAGATATATATGTACAGCCAACAACAGTATCATTGCTTTGAGATGCTAAAACTTGCTACTTCCATGAGACATTTCTCAGTCCTCTGATACACTTGTCAAACTATGGACCCTTTTGGGTTGCTGGTCTCCATATCTGGAGGCCAGCCTGGATGTTAGAGTGCCAAGAGAAGCCTAATTCATGTAGAATTAAGAACAGCAAAACTCTTCTACTAAGAAATAACTCCACATGTATCAGTGGAGCTTCCAAGATATGAGAGTAAATGAACACATCCACACAAATATTTATTTAACTGAATACACTTTATTTTAGTACCAAGCTGTGTGTTTGTGTACACTCAAAATATGTCCTTTCATATTATCTCTGAAACGAGAGCATATCTAGAATACTGCCAATTTAGGTATGTTATCTTTTGTACTAAAATAATAAAGGAATTTTGAAATGCTTATTCCTGCTTGCTTAAAAATATATCAGCATCTGTCCATTTAGCAACACTTGTTTTCACAGTGTGACAGAAAGAACACTAAAGCAAGAACTGTGAATGCAAGAAGGCTTGCCAGTGTGGGGTACTATTTTCCCTAAATTAATTTCAGAATTAAAGATATTCTCGACAATTTTGTGGCCAAATTCCAGGCATATGACTGGCCTTCAGATTATTGAATATCCCACTTCTAACATTGCTAATATCAATGATGCACAATTTGATTAAAAATGAACCTATTTTATTTCAGCTGAATCAATTAAAGACAATGAAAGAGTCAGATTGCACCCTGTGCTCATCCTCTGTTGAGTACTAACTGACAGTTTTTTACAGAAGCCAAGGTTATGGTGCAAAAGGATTAAGTGACTCGATGAATATTACAGCCCTACTAGAGGCCCTTTTACATACAAGGACAAGATCTAAAAACTCCCAGTTCTGTACTTTATCCCTCTGACCATGTTTCCCTATACTTCAGAAGGGAGAATCAAAATGAAGATGAATTCAGGAAAAAGAAAAAAAATCCACCTCATATCTTTACCAAACCTCTTTGTAGCTACTCCTTTCCCTTGTAACTCTATGTAAGTTAGCTGTATGTGTCTTCCAATATATTTCTTGCATGATTAAAAGCAAGCGTTTTACAAGTGTTTTTTGATGTGCATGCACTTTGAATATTCTGCAGGTCATTCAATAGCTCATCAGATATAACAAAACACAGACTTAATACTCTGGGGAAGTGACAGCAGCAAAGGCCAATATTTATGACTTTCCCCTGCCTGAAATGAAACAAATCTTTAGGTTGTAATCATATGGGGAGTGATTTAACAGCCAAGAGCTTACCATTTCTTATTGACAGCTCTCCTCGTGCTGTCCTGGAGTTACTTGTGAAACAGAACTTGAAGTCACTACTCCATAATATCCTGCATAAGTCACAAAAATGAAACCAGGTATGCAAATGAGTTGAAAAGAAAGCATTTTCTCCTAGATATATTTGACATCAAAATACACTAATAAATATTTTGCTAAAAATGTTCTTTACCTGTTTCCAGTTTTACTTCATGGAGTACAATGAGAAACAAGTCATGCACAAATGCTTGTTTGCCTTTCTCACTTGAATGATTCACTAATTTACTGGGAGGCTGTGTCTCTATTGTTTCTGAGCTCACATCATAAAAACTAAATAGAAATCAATTTAAGACAATGAACTTTAAACTTTATTTTCCCCCTTAGTATTCTGAAGTGGCACGGCTAAGTTGGAAAAGTTTTAAATAATGAAAGTCACTGAAGCCTAAATCACATACAATAGTGAAAGCTGAGATGTGAGATGGAGATGAAATCTAAAAGCTAATTAAATTCAACAAGAGCCTCTCAAAGGCAACATACCAGCTTAGCCTCCCATGCTAATATTTCGTTTTGAAGGGTGCAGTAAATGGAGGGCCTTTCATGGCTGCAGATTTCACAATGTGATCCACCAGCTAAACCTGAGAGGGGAGAAAAAAAAAAGATTAGATGCATGGATTACTGTACTGAATAGATGCCAAGACCAAGATAAAAAGAATAGATAAGTTAGGGCTTCTGAGGAGCTAAATTTGAAGCCAACCAGCAAAACGGATTGAACCTTATTACCTCTAGTCACTGAGAAATTCCCTAGACAGTTGGATGTAATTTGAAAAGGTCAGAAAAAAATTTCCTTCACAGTATTATTGCTTCATGGTTTAAGGGTGTACGTTTGTGAGATGCCAGCTCTAATCATTTTTATTGACTTGCTCTAGACAGACAGACAGATGCACAGGGAGGCAAGACAGATGGATAAGACATAGCCTACCTTTGTTTTCAGTTCTAAAACATCACAGTATTAGGTATGTTCTAATGTTAATCATTTCAGTTTATCCTTTGCTATCTCTGAGAAAAATATGCCATGTTTCTCTAAGTCAGCCACAAAAGGGAGGAAAAAAACCCCTGTGCATATCAGTGGAAACTTGTTATAATTTTTCATAATTGATCTGAGCAGTCACTGAATTCTATGTGAATCTGAAATATATAACTGAAATTCAGTAAGTGTAATAGGATTTTCTAGACAATTTTAGGTATGATCAGTTGATTTTTCTTTTCACCTAAAGGGGAGCAGTTCTCACTGAACAGATTATGAGAATGACCTTCAACATACTGACAGTACAAGCTTTGTTATCAGTGTGGCTGTCCTGGAAAAAAAAGAAACAAAGGAAAACAACAAAAAAACCCCAAACCAAAAAAACAAAAAACAAATCCACCCCAATTAAAAGCATTTAATTCTTTGACTTAGCATACACAGATGCTTGTAATCAAATATGAACATTTGCTAACATTACAATTATGGTCAATTTTTTTGTCATGCAATTAAAATCAAAGGAGATTTAACAACACAAAAGTGGAATTATCCACCCTAACCCCTGGAAAAGTTTAATTAACATCAGATTTTCTTTTGCTCAGAAGACATTTGTCTTCCATTCATAATACAAACACTGGTATTCACTGTATCCTGGCTCTGAATGCACTGCAGAAGTAATTTTAATGACCATTAAAGTACAGCTCTGTGAGCTCCTCTACTGTATTATTTTTATGGAGCCCATCTGAAAGCTAACTAAAACTGTTTCCACTTGGGTAAGAAAGCCATTTCCATATGGTCATGTTCTCTCCCTTCAAGCCCTGTACATTCAGAGAGTAACAAGAAATTGCAGCAGAAGAGTTCCATACATATCGACTCCTCCAGAACTTTATAGCTCTGAAAGGAAATCAGAAAGGCTTAGCTGCAGAGATGAACAAAAAGCATGGGGAATTGTTCCACTAATGGCATCTGATACTTTCAATTGAAATGGCACTGTTCCCCAACAGAAAACATACATGGATCTTTTAAATGTAACACTTTCTTCAACAGTTTAGGAAGCTTTCAAAAGAACACATGCACACCTGCATATACAGAAAGGGGGCTGGGGAGAGGTAACCACATACTAGATTTATAACAATTGATTTAGACTCTACTACTCTTTTTTTTTTAATCAGACTCCCACTGTCAGCTTCAGGATGATGCTGAAACAGAATACAAGTTTAGTTTTTTAAGATCACAGATGTGTAACTACATAGTAACCCTCCAGTTTCTGTGCCAACATGACAACAGTGTGATTTTTATTCCTCTAACTTTTTTCCAACAGGAGTGATAAGAGAAATTAAGTTCTGTCATCCTCCTGATCTAAGCTCAGAGATGAACTCATGAACCCCATGAATATTTTTGCCATAAAAACCCCCTTATTCATCATGAAAATAGGGAATGTTCAAGACACAAACATTTAATGTCAGGCTCAACTTTCCAAAGAATATTCCTCCAACATATTTCAATGCCATTTACAACCTAGTAACATGATGCCACCTCATTCCATCTTTGGAAGACTCTCATTTCTTTTGTTTTCTTTCTTTTTTTTTCCCTCTGTCTCCTCAAGAGCAGCACATGTTAACAGACATGTAAATTAAATCCAGATTCATCGTACCAGATGTAGAAGGGAAGGATAGAAAAAGTGACAGTACTTCTGCTGCACTATTAGTAGAATCCAGTCTGCAGGGCCTGAGTAACACCAATAAGGACATGTTGGCTTGGGTTTAGATTCATTAGCTCTAGTTCCCAGGGAAAATTCATTCTGTCTTTTGGTGGTTTTGTTCTCCCCTTGCTGATCATTCCTTAACAGTGGCATGGGACATTTCATCCAGCTTCTTGGAAGTGATGCTGCATGATCTTGAATATTGTCCCCTCAAATCAGCCAGGATTCAAAGACCACTTAAAGAATGGAAAGACTGTCTTTAAGATTTTCAGTATGACATCATTCTCACTCTATCTGAGCCAATAAACATGTGGGAGAGACTGGGACTTTGATAAGACAACCAGTTCATGATGCTCTATCCAGAGAGAGACAAGCTGATCCTATCCAACCCTCACATGTTGGCAACAACACTCTCCCCCTTTTTATAAGACCATTTGCCTCCCATCTGTGGCTTTTATTTGCCATGCTGGTGGTAAAATTACACAAAATTCAAATTATTGCTAATTCGCAGTGTAACAATAAGGTTAGTTAAGCACTGAAACAGATTGCTCAAAAGGTGAGAAATTTTCAGTTACTTCTAATCAGGGTCTATTTTAAAACAATATTCTCCCAGTTTAAGCACAAGTTGATTAGGTGCAGAAATCATACTTCTCTCCTTTCCAGCCTTTAAATCTATAAGGTTGTGACCCAAGTGGAATGCCAATTGGTGTAACAGGAATGCACAACAGCAGTGATCTGGTAGGGTTTCTTTCTTTTTGTCCTTCTGTGTGTGACCAGGAGACTGCAACTTTTATAAATATTACATTTGGAAATAAAGGTCTCGCAGTCCTGTGTCCTAACAATGACAGAAATTGTAGCTGCTCTTGTCTTGTGAACATTGGATTACTGAAACCTGTTCAGCACATAGTTTTAACTGTAGCAAATTAAAAAATGGGAATGCACACAATAAATTGCATTTTCTATTGGGAGTGTGTACCCCTGTGAGCTACAAGACAGGTATTCCCTGTCCGTCTTTCATTAGCTGACTTAAATGTATCATCCCCTTCACTTCAGATGCAAAGCCCCTCCTCCCCACACATCTGATACCAAAGTGAAACGCCATTTGTCTGCCCTGACCGACAGCCAGACTCCCCACCAGACTTGAGGAAGGGCTGGACTCTCCTTTCTGTTTTACCAGGTCTAGAGGTTGCCCATGCACTCTTCAATTTTGTTCTGATCAGCAGAGATGCCCAAGCTGTATCCCTCTTCTTAAAAGAAAGAAAAAAAACAACCAACAACAAAAAGCTGGCTACAGAACATGTCCCAGACACAAGCCTAGTTTTAAATGAGCCTCAGTGTCACTTCAACCTGCAGCTGGCCATGTTGCTCACCTATATAGTGCACACAAAAGAATTAGGTAACTATTTTACACATAAGAAGGAAAGGCTTGAAAGATGGATATGAGTGTCATTACTAAAATTAACTCCAATAAGCAGAGTTAGTTGGTAGCTACCAGCTTTATTACTTCCAAGTACTCCAACAGATCTCCTTTCTGAATAGACTAGCTACTGGAAAAAAGCTGATGATGTTTTTGGTGTGGTTTTTTGGTTTTTTTTTTAAACTCAGTATAGAAACGTTCTCAAACAAAGTACAGAAAACATTCCAGCTTCTTACATCATATTGGGGCAGCAAAACCCATTTTGCATTCTTCAGAATATGCTTGAATATTGATGATCTTAAAGGTCTTTTCAACCTAAATGATTCTGTGATTCTATGTCAGTTAAACATTTACCAACCACTTCCTCTGTCTCAAAAGCCACTCTGTGATGTGTGTAATTTGAACTTGTCTTTTTTTGCTGTACAGAAGAATTAAAGCACTATCAAAAAAGGCTGTAGTACACTTATTAGATGTAACGTTTATGTCTTAAATACCAACTTATTCTTAAAATAAATTAACCTTCTTAAAGTCATAAGGAAAAATCCAACTTGTGGATTTACTATGCATAAGAGTCCATCTTACCACATTCTCTCATGTGAACACTGTTTCAGCTCCCAGCCCTAATATCGTTAAAATTAACTTCCAACATATGAGGTTTGGGAACAATGAAATGCAATTAAAATACTGTATGTACTGCAGCAGAAAGAGATAACATTTTATGCATGTTTAGTGGGAAGAAAGAAAGAGAAAATCTTTTCTTGTTCACTAATGAAGTCACTAATGAAGGGATCTCTAAAAATATATATAGGTACAGGAAGAATTTATAACTGATTTTTCTTTCAGCTTTTCAACTAGCAATTTAGTGTTGGTTGATCACATGGAGAATGCAAACCTGAATATTTGCATCGTCAGCAGTTGCTAACACATGAATTCTTCTGGCTTTCTGAGATGAAAAATGAATATATCTTTCCAATCAGCAGTTGTTTTAAAAACATTCTATGAAACACACTCCTTAATTATTTGGGCATTACACTTCAAACTTTAAGCCTTTCACCTGTTTTTCAATAGTAATATTTAAATCAACAGACAGAAAGAATCTTTCTTCAATGTATTGTTGAATCCTCTCCAAGTTGTACACACTATAAATAATTATTTAACAAAATTGAGTCTCAATTTTTGTACTTTTTTTTTTTTTTTTTCTTTTTTGTTATTAGAACTGATTTTGGAACCCAGAACACATGGGTGAGTAAACTGCTTGGCTCCCCTACAAAAGTATAATGGAGATGCAGCCAAGGTTCTCCTCATGCTGTTCATCATCTCATCAAGTAAAATAAAGTTTGTATAACACAACACAGACACTGTGGGTTTCTTTTTCAAATTTTGCTTTGCTAAAAGATGCATGTCTTTTTTGGCTTCAGACTTCACTCTGAGTGAAGTTCACCCTCTGTGGGTTATACTCCAAAAATTTAACTCTAAAATCATTTAAACCTAGTAGCCATTGTAAGAAAACCTCTTTTTAAGGCCAGAGTTTCTTTAATGTCTACTGTTAATTTAGGAGTTTGATCATTTCTTTAACACAGATTCTGTGAACTGCTTTTGGCTTTCTGAACTGAAAGAGCACTGACCTCTCTCCAGCCACATCAAAGGTACACAGCAGTAATATGCACTTTCTTTTTGTTGGATTCCCTTTTTTGTCACGCAAAACTGACCTTTCAATTATGTAATATGTGTACATAAATATGTGTACATCTACAAATATGTAATACTTATATTACAAATCAGGCCCAGAGTGAATGGTCAGGACCACGGAGTTACTGTACTTTGTATTGTACAAGCAAGAGTGTATATGTCTGAAGAGCCTTCCATTAAGTTAAAAACTATGGTGTTCTGATTACGTTTTAGCTGTCCGCAACAGTCTCGTGAAATTTCATTATTTGATCACTTACAGTATATTTGTCATTGACAAACAAGCACAACAGTTAAAATGGTACTGTTGATACTTATGTCTCTCCTACATGACATGCTATTCATATGAATGCATTATTATTTGTATCAAAGTAGTGCCTGGACCCCCCCAGCTGAGTGCACCACATTGCAACACAGACTAGAACCCACCACCTTCTTCACTTTGCTCTCTCAGAGGCCTTACAGCCAATCCAGATGAAACAGAAGTTGGAAATGAAAAAGAAACAAAGTGACTTGCCTAAAAACTTCCTTTTATCCCTCCTCCACACATGCATGGACACACACTTTTTTAATGAGATGAAAGAGACCTTACAGAGAAATATATTGTACAAGTAAGGAATCAAAGTTTGCCCTATAATGATGAAATAGGGAATTAAGATAGTGCACAACATTTTACAACACTGACATTGTTGAAGGCAGACTCAAGTTGCATAGGTCCAAAAGGAAAAGGACAATCATGGCAAAAACGTTTTGAAGTTATACAATCTAACTGAAAAAAAAAGTAATGATAATATCAAAATTTTATTTTACACATCTGAGAGAACATGTGCTTGGAAGGAAATATTTTGTTCCACTGGCAATTTGGCTGAGTCTTCTTCCTTCTTTCCAAAAGTACAATTTCCATTCTCATACTCAGAAAGAAAATTAACATTAAAATAGTCTCTAATTTAAACATGGTCTGATACTATTCTGGAGACTAATAAGCATACAGAAAATTTTCATCTAAGAGGAAAAGAACTTTTTGCAAGATATTTGCAAAAAGATACTGGTAATTGTTGAAAAATGCTCCAGATTTTGGAATGATGGTCACCCAAAGTGGAATTGGCAAGGAAAAGAAGTGAGATGTGGTGAGAGCTTTTATAAGTTTCCTGCATGATTTTTGCAGCCATTTTGATGGGCTATGTATTTGTACATGCATAAACATATGAGTATACCAAACAGATAGAAACACACTCACTATATAGTGCAAAACGCAGTTTTTCAGACAGGTCTTTTCACTAGTCTAAATGCACTTACACATATTTTTATCTGGTCATGCAATTTTCCTTCTGAGAGTCTGTAGGCTTGGAAAAGTCATTATTCAAAAATCATGTATCTTATAGTAGATATTCACCCAAATGAAATGTTGTATGTTTATGGCCACATAAAAATGCCACATACAGATCAGTTCATAACTACCACACAGGCACCAGTCAATGCATATATACACACTTTGGAAAGAATCAAACTAAATGCAAATATGCATACTGCTTATTCTACTTCTCAGTTTGCACAGCTGAAAACTGACACCTGAAATAGTTTATTAATAGACGTTCTAACATAAGAAAACTTATGTCTTATGTTGAGGCTTTATTCATTTCATGGCAGTTCTGTCTGAAACAAGAACTGGCCCAAAGTATGTATATCATAGGTTCACACACATGAACATTCACACAAACACACATACACGATATTTGCTAGAAGAGAGGGTTGCAGCAGCATTGATTTAATCATTAATGGCCAATGTAGATAGAGGAAACACAGTAATAAATGAGGGACTATTGGAGGAGATGTAGTAAGAGTGGAGCTATGCAAGGACTAGAAGACAACAAGAACTTTCAATTTAATGTGATTGACAATGGAGTTAACAGACTTAACTGAGAAAGGAATTTATTTACATAGCTTGTTTCTCTCTTTTCTGATCATTCCACCTGCACACACATGGACAACCACACAAAAAGCAGAGTATCTATAATCTGACAGAGAAGACAGTACTGACTCACTCTATTTTTACTTTTCTTACTATCTTATATAGTTTTATATAGTTGAAAGCAATTTTAGATTAAAAGCAGATTGTATTTTAATTCATGTACAGAAATGTAACAGGAATGATATAGTCTGTATTAAAGTACAAAGAAAATTTTAGGAAATTTAATTTAAAAGTAGATGTATCAAAGACCAGTGATGAGAGAAAGAAGAAATTTTTGGTTATCAGTTTTGATTTGATGAAAGTTTGCAGATAACACACAGTTATTGCACTAGTCTTTTTGACATAAATACTGTTGACTTGTAATTTAGACATGAAGTAAATTAATAGACGATAAACAGTAGGTTGAAGCTGAATCTGAGCAGAAGAGAGATGACAGTGTGTAGCACAGAAAAGCATTTGGAAAAGTTCACATACAAAATGATTGTGATTAAAAACATTACACAGAAATAGTTTATTAAGTAGGAGTTTTCAAGTCGTTTTGAAATCCATGACACAATACTCTTAGAAAAAATTATTCACCATTGGTGATACTACTTCTAGATGTCTACAGTAGCCCACTAGATTAACACACTTTGGTTTTGACTATCAAAGGTAAAGGATCTTTTTTTCAGGTGCATAGCATAACTCATATGCTATTAGAAAAGAACAGCAACTGTAATAATGCAAGACCAGCCAAAAACTCATGGTGAGTTTAAAGATCTTAAACTAAAACAGAAATATGATGAACAGGAGAGATCAAAATTACCCAAATTGTGTACCAAGCATAAGGAGAAAGGTACAGAGAGTAAAGAGGATCAGCGTAAACGATGACGTAAGATATAGTCACAGTGCAGAAACAGAAGTTAGAGTGAAAGTTAAAATAGCAACTGGACTATAAGAGAAAAGGAGCCTGAAGAAGGGGGACACAGAGCCTGGAAGAGACTAGAGGACTTCACTTCTGAAAGGGTCCTGAAGGATGAGTTTTTAAACAGGGACCCTCCATGCCAATGGATACTTGGAGCTGGAACATGAATATAAAGAGAAAGAACATGTTATATATGCTCCGTTTGTTTTCTGGGAGTGTTAATTGCATAATGTTATACAAGTAACTTCAAAAATATAAAACATTTAATTGATTTAAATCTTACAGATTCATTGGAGAATAAATACATTCACTTAGTTTATCAACAAGAAATTGTGCAATAGATTTAGACTAAAACTGACCTTAAAAAAACTTTAAGGGAGTAACTGAACTACAGGTAAGTTCCTGTAAGTGAACTGTAAGGTGTTCCTGAAACTTATAACAAAAAGACTACTTCAGAACACAAGCAGATCAGATCTTGAAAACCCAACATATTAAATTAGGATAGATATGAAAAATGTCAATTATTTATAAAAGCAGAAGACGCTTTTCGACATGCAGTCTATGAAGAGATTTCCCAAACCAGCAGTAGCATGCTCCTTGTTTTGAGAGGTACCTTGGCAAGTCAAAGAGGTAGCCAACAGAGCCAAGACTGACACACTAATTGCTTTGGAGACCAGAAGCATTGCACTGAGTTCGCAACAGCAGAAACCTTGAATCCAGTGGAAATATCAGAATAGAGGGGATGAATATTTATAGTTACCCAACTCATTCACAGAGCAGCAATCAACAAAACACAGTGCCTCATCTTTCCTTCCAAGTTGACTCTGTATGAGAAGAATTACAATAATACAGACTGCATGCAGTAAAAGACCATAAGCATTTAAGGAGGAGATGAAGAGAGACTTTCTGCATTAGCAACAGGTTGGTCTTTCTGCTGTAGAAGAATAAAGTGAAATTCAACATGAATGGCTGAGTAAGGAGCAAGACAAATGAGTTGAAAACAAGGATATAAGGAGTGCTAGGAACCATTTCTAGTCTTAGATGGGCTTCCCCCTAACAAGAGCTGTAATGTCACTACATGATGTGGGGATGTAAGCCCTGTGAAAGTGGTGGAGTGAGGAGGAGCTAGAATCTCCTTTTCTTCCTTCTTGGTTCACATCTGCAGTTTCTGTTAGGTACATTTCATCAGAACCAAATCTCCTGTATACTCAGGATGTTTTTATTATGGTGCTTACATCCATAGCTTTCACATGTCTTCTGCTTTAAAGCACTTCAGATTCAACAGACTAAATTTGATCTATTTTCCATAGGAATTTTATGACCACTCATTTTTATTGCTGAAGATTCTTTTTGAGAAATAATAACAAAACAGGGAATTAGACATGACAATATTTTATTTTTTCCTGCACAATTTTTTGTGTTCTTCTTTTTTGAGAGCTGACTACACACCTCATAAGACACTGGCTAACTCTGGAATTAAGAGTGCAAAGACTAAAGAAAGAGGTAGTACAATCTTATACAATGTTATTGGATCTCTTTACTAAGCAATCTTGTGCAGAAACTGTAGAATGCATAGTTTGGACTCAGCAGGTGACAGCTTTTGGGTGTCAGAAGATACCAAACACACCTTTAATTTGTTAGATGGAAACAAGAACCCATTGTAATGCTAAACCAACTATTGCAGCTGTATCATACAGATGCCCTGAGTAGCAGCTGATCAATCAGCTGAATCAAAGGTTACAGAGAGGTAGAAATATCATTTAGGTTCTGTATTTTTTCACAAATCGTTCATCTGCTATTGCTGCCACTAAGATTATGGCCTGAACTCCTATTCTGAAGGCTAAAAGCAAATACTGCAGACTCCTTTCTCACTGATTCTGCTCTCAAATGATGGTTGAGTAAAGGTCAAAGTTTGGATTTTCTGCATCAAGTGCTGGCTTTCTTAAGACCTTTATGTGGAAGTTGCTACCTTACTTTCTTTGAAAAAAGGCCTCGATATAGATTCTTTTAAACAATGGATTAATCTGTTCTTCCTTTCATCTATCAGTCTACTTGAAGATCATGACCTGCCCAGAAGAGCTTGTCTCCAAATCATTTATTCCAGTGTTTTACTAGTGAAAGCAAACACTGCATACAATTTTTCATGAGTTTTTCAAGCTTCATGTTAAAAATAGTTTGGATTTCTCTGTCTGCCTCTTTCCCTTTCTCTGCTCCAGAAAGTGTTGCCTCTTTTTCTCATTTACTCTTTCAGCTACACCTTGCATGAGGAAGTCAAACAAATTGAGGGTGGTGGAGTACTTGTCATTAAATGGTCTAGTATAACATTTTATAACTCAGAACTCCTGATAAATATGATTTATTCAGGATAAAAGCCCTTTACTAGGTCAGATGTCTGGACTGAAGAGACAGTTCATTATAGAGGATCACTCATATTTTGCAACTGTAATAGGAATGAAGTGATTCTTTTATCATAGTGGTCCAAACCTGACTCACACCACTACTGTTCTCCTCTTTAGCCTGAGTTAATTGCCAGCTGAACAATGCAGGTATCTGTGGCTGATTTATTTAGGAATATGTTCCATCTGAAAAGCCTACATCATTGAAGTACAAGAGGGCATGACTAAAGGATTCAGGTATAAAGCTTAGAAGCTTAGATAATTACTTGCAGAAAATATGATCAGCTCTACATGTCAACTTCCACAAAAACAGAACTATTGAACCTTTTGAAAAAGGAGCATTTGTTCCCAAAACTAAGTAACCAGGCCAAATTCTTTTTACTATATTCACCATAACTGTAGAATAACAGTCAAAAGAGTTCTCCTATTGCAACACACACAAGAAAATAGATTCTGACCAATGTAGGCTGAAAGATCTGACACTTTTTATAACTATAACCATAGCTACCTTGAATTAGGACCATTACAGGTATTTTGAGAACTTTATGCAAGAACTGTCCAAATATGAAAATTAGAACATTACAACTGTAACTATTATTTTGGTACAAATAGTTAGGCACAGTACTTATAATCCTTGCTTTGCATTTTGACAAGAATTTGTGGGAAAAGCTTCTGATGGAATTACTGATTTTCACATGGGAGCTGACCTCTGAATATTTAAGCTCTGAAGCAAAAATAAGAATAAATGGATTGAAGGCTGGCCATATGCAGTAGAGCTGCTGATGTATATTAAGAACACTTAAGTCAATGTATATGCTCTAGATATTCTTTTATACTACTTTCAAACTTATTTACAGTTTTGCATCCAACAGAACTATTAAGAGGGACTAAGTGCATTACCTGAATACGTAAATCTGTATTGTTCTAAATAAAATTGGGAAAATAATTTATATTTGTATTTCACAACAGAGCTTAATGTAATTAAAAGCCTTTCCACAACAATTTGAAACACAAAGCCCAGTTCTCCTCTTATATCAAAAACTGACATATTTTTATTATTATTGCAAAAGGAAAAATCTCTGTTGTTGCAAAAGATCTGTTACTGAGATCTGTTTAACCTTTCTGTTATTTGGTTTTATTACACTTACTATCTAGCTTTATTAAATTTGCAAAATACTTTGTTTATCTTCATTCTGGGAAAGTGGGTGGCTATAATTTGCAAATATGTTGGTCAAAAATAGACCAGTTAGATGTTCTTGGCTGGCACATTGTCAACGCACACAATGAGTTCCTCCCTCCTCTCTCTCTCTCTCACACACTTCTGTCTCTCTCACATACACAGTCAAAAATGTCTCCAGTAGAGTAAAATATTCACATTAATACTGGAAGCGATGGAGAAGAACCCTGGCCGACATCCCATCTGTTCCCATGAATTAAATTTAGAAATCATATGTAATATAGACATTTCTGTCTGAATATCATAAAGCCCTGACACATTCAGACTTTCATTAAAAAGCTCTGAGATGTGACTTGAATAACAATCTGTCTTAGCTAATTAGTATTTTCAGTTTAGCATATTCACTTTCAGACGTATTGCTGTTTGCACATGGTAATTTAGGTAAACAGAGCCCATCCACAGCTGCATCAATTAACACTGCTAATCAAAACTGAATTCAGGTAATTAGGCACATTTATGCAAAAAGTGTGTAATTTGCGGGGAAAGCTAGATTCTTCAGTAATATTTCAATAAATAGGAGTCTCTTTTTGCAAATAAGACAAGGAAATAATGGTAAATCAGCTCTAGCATATACGTGATGCATACTCAGTGACAAATATCTAAATTAAATCTAATTGGTCTGTATTTTCAGAAATTGGACTACATTTTTTCATATAAATGTTTTCCTCAGTGTTTCTCCATGGAAGAGTGAATTCATCTCTTACTAAGGGTTTAGTGATTATTCAAACAGGACTTTAAAAGTTAATGTTTCCTCGAGCAGTTTTTGAACTGTTGAACATAATGGTTCAACTTGCTCTCATTTCCAGTCAGGCAATTTTTAATGAAAATGCCCTCACTTCATTTTCAATTTAATTTCTTCAAAGTCATATTTTAGTTTACTTTAAAGAAAAGCTTCTAGAAAATTCTCCCACCACCCATTTCAAGAATGTGAAGTAGTAAATACTTCAAACACATTCTGCCTTGACCTACAAAGTTTTACCAGAACTACAAGTTTCACACCCTTTCCTTCCCTTCCCCTCACTCAAAAAACAGAATTTGAAAACGTCCAAAAACTACCAAAAAATTAAGGCATGTAAGAAACTGTATACTCATAACAGTATTTTCATTTCTATCGAAACAGAAAGAAGAAATCTTTATTACAACATTATGCTCCAAGAGTTTTCATATGCAGCTATTCAAGTTGTTCAAATTCAGTTCTCTGTTATGCACTCTTTCAGAAAACTACAGAAGTCTGATGGACAAAAAAATGTAATTATCAACTGGCAGCTAATCTTCCATGATTAAAAAAAAAATGCCTAGGCAATTACTGATTTTTAGCAGAAACCTAAAATGAATCTACCATTTTTGCCTACTTCCAACTTCCCAAAACAAATAAATTAGACAAAATGATTTTACTTCCAAAGTTATATAAAACATTTAGTAAGGTGAGTCAGAATGTATTTTACGCTCTGATTTCAGGGTAACTTTTTGGGAGAGATATACAATACATTCTCATCATGTGTAGATTTACAACAAGGAATATGTAGCTTTTGCTAAAAACTTCAGTGTAAAGAAAAAAAAATTCTTTACATCTTTAAGGTCTAACCCTATACAGCTATTGAAATTGCAGTGTGTTTTGCAATCATGCAGTACAATGCATGTATCACTATTTAGAAAGCTTTTCCTATATAGAAAAAGGTGATTTTTTTCTATTATGAAAAAATATATGAAAAATGCTTAACATACACTGTGGTTAAAAGGGTTTAAAGGCAGAGTAGAATATTGAGAGAATATTGACAGAGTTCAGAAGAAAAATAAAGCTTGTGGAAGAAATACAATTTTGAAGTATTATCTATTCAAATAATCACAATGACTACTGCTAATGTAGTGAAATGTTAGCATGCTGAACAAGACCATTTCTAAACAATCATCAGTTAAAAAATCTCATCATTAAAAGTGTATGCAGTCCCCTACGTCATCCTTGCTGGGGGCAATAGAAAGCAATGTTATAACTTCACCATTTTTCCATTTTTCTGTTGCAAGAGAGAAACACTCACTTATGTGTCGTACTACACATTAAGCAGCTGTCTGATCTCTCACGTGGCTTATTAACATCAACATACAATGAGTATCATCAAAACAATCTTATGTGACCTGTCTCTGAAAGAACTTGCTCTGCTTGGTAAATGTTTTTTCAAGAGAGCAAAACAGAAGGTGTAATGACTAACAGTGCTTATTTTAGATGTTATACTCTGTAGGAAGTGAGTACAGTGACAACATCCTAGCCTCCCACCACCACCTTGTAAGTATTTTTTTGCCTAAAGTAGTCAGATATAATAACTATTCCAACAGACTTTCCAGAAATATTTTACTACACTGCGCTGTCTCTCCTGCCTTACTACATTGGTAAATATAAACAGACACATTTAGGAGCATCTCTTCACTGAACACATATATAGAATACATTATTACTTTATCAGGAATTGTCCTGATGCACCACCCATTTGAAAACTTTATATCATGCTAGAGTATCATTATTTGTTGCAATTTGAATTTTTTTTTTCATGTTGAGGTTTAATCAATGTATAGCCAAAACCAGACAAGTGCATAATGGATATCTCAAAAAAGGAACTGTTATTTGAAAGTTGGCTGGTACAACAGGAATTTCTCACATGTGCAGTCCCACTCTTTTTCCTCTCCTGCATTGCTCTACTGTAAAACATGCAAAGGGATGGAGACATCTAGCTACTAAAATTAAAAAAAATAATTTGGGTGCTATATGCCTACTATTGTTAACTAAAATATGACGGATACATATGACTAAAAAGATCCTACACCATTTCCCTCAATTTAAAGAAAAGTTCCATCCTCAAAACCATTCCAGGATTATAAGCAAAGCAACAGATATTTAAAGTTCATATTTATTTTGTCTATAGATCATGTATCTCATTATTCATAACATAAAAACTGTTGAAATGTTTCATGTCCCTGGTATTCATAGGGTTAAATCAAGAACATGCAAAATTTTAAGTTGAGGAAAGCAGAAGCAAGAGCCCAAAGCCAACAATTAGTACTCTATACTTTACAAGAGGAAAAAAAGCTCAATAATTTACAAATGTTGAAGGAAGTGCTAGTTCCATAATTAAAAATCAGGCAGAGATCCTTTTGGCAAATGGATCTCTTTGTTAAACATCCTACTAATCCATGCCTGAAGGTATAATTCAGTACCCTGGAGGATCCCCTCTATACTTATGCCAGCTGTTCCATTTAGGTCACTCCACCACAAGTTTAGCTTTTATCTATTCCTCACTTTCTTCACTGGGTCCCAGAAGCAGCAGCCCATCTCTCTGAAGGCTGTTTAAAGTGTAAATGAAAAGATGAGGCAGAAGTGAGCCACTACCTCAGGGTCCTTAATTTCTGAACTGCAATTCCTTGGACTTCTCTACCTTGACAGATGCAATATGAAGTCTTCCTTGATGAAGTGAGGAGGAAAACTGAATATGGAATGCAGATAGCACATTCATTATCATTTTAATGCTTTGCAGCTGCATGAAGAAGTAGAAAATTTTACTAGGCAGAAAGTCCACTCAAGGCCAAACAGCTGCAGTAGCCCTTCTGCCCAATTCCCAGCACTACTGCTGCTGGCATGCAAGAAAAAGCCTTCAAAGAGCCATTTTATCTCTTCTCAGGTGGTCAGAGAGAGGTGGACTCAGGGAGAGGAAGAAAAGAAAAAAAGGTGGTAGGTTGATCCAGTAGACTGTGTGCCAAGGACCACAAAGAGCCCTGAGTGCAGACCTGACCCACTTGCCTCCCCCTAGGACCGGTAGGTAAAGGAAGGAGACAGTGATGCTTCAAGGGCTTGTTTATGCAAATTGAATCAACCTCAAGTAATGAAACTTCTTCTAATTTACCGCTATTTTGGTGCAAAACTTTTAACAAATACATCATTTCTTACCAAAAGCAATAAAAAGATGTGAATTTAAAATGGATCCAAACTATAATGATTCTAGTCAGTGTAAATTTAAACCCTCAGAGAGTCACTATAGTCCTCCAGAACTGCCTCTAGACAGTATGCTCTTTTATAACACACTGATCTCTTACTCTGGGAAAATTAAGTGTAATTCGTTACAAAACAAAACCACTGCCCCAACATCCATTTGTCTGTTAAATAAAATAAAGAGCAAGGCAGATACTCTGGGAGGAATTTCTAAGTGTTCAACTTTTAATGAAATATTCATAAAATATGCAGCAAGTGTATTGCTGAGGTCTTTCCAATTTAATATTAATTAATAAAGTTTGCACACACAGATACCAACTGTAATATGAAACAGAATTATAAAATCTATTGGAAATTAACTTCCTAGGTTTTCAAAGGCTGTTCAGTAGTGTGGCCACAGTGACTCTGATGACCATCTGCGTGACTTTACACACACAAGTAATCCCACAGGTTTTAGTCAACTGCTAAGAACGCATCCTGATCCTACCCAATCCATCCAGCATGACGTATTGGCTCCAACCTAAGAAGCCACTTGTGCACATTTAGTTGGAAGGACTGGAATCACAGCATTTAAACAGTGCAGCTATTTGCACGTCTGCACTTAGCCTGCTCTTGAGGAAAGTGCTCTGTCAGTCAAAAAGTGCAGTTCTGCAAGCTTGTAAATCTGACTTTTAAGGGTTAGGGAGAAAGAAAAAATAACACAAAGAACAACATACTCGTAGCTTTCCTTCTAATTCTGCAACAGCTCTCACAGGTAAGCAGCCCAGCTCCTGTGAACTGCCTTGCAAGGATGGGCAGGAATCCTCACCTGTGTTACACTGCCCGCTCGTGCATGCCTCAGCCGGCTCAAGATCTACACTAGCAGATAAAGCATACCCACAGTGATTTTCACTGCTTACCTCGCTGACGTGCTTCCATGCTTTCCTGCCAACATTCCTGCATGTGAGGGTTCATTGTAAGCGGCTGCTCTCCAGTTCAGTTTTCCCGTGGCACGGCTGCTCTGGTGCTGACGAGCAGAGCAAAGGCAGGTTGCCACTGGCCAGTTCTACCAGAGCCCAGTCGCATGCTGTCTGCAATCACATCTCACTGAGTGCAAAAGGAAAATTAAAACATTTTTTTTCTCTTACACTTGAATGACACAGCATACTCTTATGTGTTTGCATTTAAATTGGACAGAATAATTTACCACTGGCTTTTAATTTCAGAAGGGTTAATCACCTCAGCAAAGGTCAATCAAACTTTAATCTCCAATAAAATTGCAGTAGCTTCAGTCACCTGCAGGACATTTATTATATTCTTATTTCCATGCAAAAGAATGTATCACTAATCTTCTAACTCTTTACATTAGCACATTTGCCATTAACATTTTACTAAAATTATTAATTCCTCTGAAACTATTACAAGAGCTCATTTCTACACATCTCTCAAGATAATCCTGTTAAAAACCAGCCATATCTACTGTGACATTGCTTTAGTTGTCTGCTCTAATCCTCACAACCGTTTGATACTCCAACCGAGTTCTAACAATGCACAAAGTCTCAATTACACAAAATATTACAGGGTTTAGTTTAGAACAACAATATACTGTTTTAGTAACTTAATCTTCCCTATTGTCTGCAATCACAATACTAATCTGTTTTGCCACTGTTCACAGTGTTTTCTATTCAAAACAAAATATAGATTTTTAATTTTGCTTAGCAGCTCTTGAAAAGCAGTAGATTTACAAGGATAAGTTAAAACCTAGAATCTGTTACTGACTATAGGAATAATCATGATGATATGAATATTTTTCTGGCCTGTAAAAAAGTATTTCCTCACAAAGAAGTCTCTTTTGAGGCATAGACCATTAACGATAAAAGAAATAAAGAAGAAAAATATTTTAGTTGGTACTTCCAGTTTGGTCTACTAATTAAAAATAATTTATCTGCTATTAAATTGATGGAGAACTGCAAAATCTCCCTGAAAAATTCAAGTCAGGATTAATTTTAAATTACCATTGCAATAATATCAGCTCAAAACTAGAAAATTGTTTAACTCTAAACAGAAAATTGTAAAATAAAAAAGAGCGCATCCCTGAAACATGTTGCTTTTAAATAAACATCAGCTACGTTAGCTATACAGCAATACATTCCTTCAAAAGTCTACTTAACAATTTCATCTGAATGCTCAGAACTAGTTTACCTGTAAAGATACAGAGAAGAAGAGCAAGAGAAAACTCAGGGAGAGCTCATTACAGAACTGAAACACAATGCAAACAATTCATTTCCCAAATTTTAGAAACTGGTACCAAAAAATCAAAATTACTTGGGCAGAAAAATGCTAATACTACCAAAATAAATGGGTCTCCCTTATTCTCCTACTATGGCCATATTAGTTTCTGTGAGAAAGAGAAGGAACTGTCATATGCCATCTCCTGTCTATTTAAAATTGATTTTTTAGCCATAATAACATTTTGACATACCGTAATGTAAATAAACTGTTCTTTCCCATCCCAATATTTCCTTCTCTGTCTCTCTGTCTCTCTCTGTCTCCGTCTCTCTCCTCTTTTTGTTTTAATATATGGCACACAGACAGACACACGCCCCCGTCACTGTCAATATGCACACTCATTAGCAATATGTCAGGCTGGCATTTTCAACACATACTCCAGAGCATAACTGAACTACCACGCAGCACACACACACACATACACACACACACACATGTAAAAATACAATTGAAGAGAAGAAGAGCTCAGCAGCATCATTTTTAACTTGGAAAACTAGGTAAACATAGAAAAGGAATAAGTGAGATTCTCAGGCAGTATTTTACAAAGGTGCTGCAAAGTGATTCTACAGCTAACGGCACCAATGCTGCTCTCATTTCATACACACAAACACACACACACACAAATATGCCTATACAAGAGCGGCTATTTTAGCGCTGAATTACAAACACAAGAATACAAGGTTTTCCCTGTTTGGTTTTTTTTTTTTTTGCCTTTTAAATTACATTCTAACTTGAAGTAATGAATGAAAAGAAATATTACAAAACATAAACTCATACTGAACTACCAGTTCCTACAATATAGACTGTCAACAGCATTTGTAGTCCCTCCAACTTGGAAAATTAGCTATGAAAACAACCGCACCCGTATTTTTTGCAAAAAGCATCTGGCAAGACAGCGAAGACCACTTAGAAAGGGTGAGTAGCACTGAACTCCAGGTTTGATTATTCACCTTTTGATGCATTGATAAAACATATTCTAGATTGCTATTGCAACTGCTTTAAAATAGGACAGAATAGCTTCACATGGCACCCTGAAATGAAAGGTACAATCAAAGGACCATCTACTTCATTTTTCAAAAGAACAAACAGGGGAGAAATGTATGGGGAAAGAAACATACCTTTAGTTATCCCAGCGAACGACTTCTCAGCACATCTACATAGTCCTGCGGCTCCACCAGTACAAAAGTCGACACTGCAGCGCTTGTGATCTCTGTGACAATGGCATCATACTGCCGGCAATTTTTTCGATTAAACTTCTCAGACATGGTAGCAACTTTGTTAATTATGATATTAGCCAGCTGGCGGGTACAATCAATCACCCACTGTAAGAAAGCCAGACAAAGAGACATCTAATCATTGCAACCAGAACAGATAAATTTTGTTCCTTTCTTATACGTGTCACAGATTCTATCCCTCCTGACCCTCTACACAGCCATCGACTGTCAAATTTAGATTCAGCAAGCTCCCAGCTTTTCTTTATCCCTGCCTTAGATCTGAAACTCCTGGTTATCAGGAAGACAAGCGTCACCAGCTGTCTCAGAACAGGAAGGCAATCAGGTGAATAGTACTTATTATCTCTCATTGCCTTCTGAGGAGCGACAAGATTGATTTTGGACCAACAACACATCCAGATCTCAGGCATAGCTACTACAGCATCAAATCTAGAATGTGGTGTATACGTAAAACTGACCTCAACCTTTATCAATACTGCATACCAAAAGTTTGAGGGTTGCTTCTTTTTTTGTTTTGGTTTGGTTTGTGGGTTTTTTGTTTTGTTTTTGTTTGTTTCTCTCAGATAACTTAAAGTATTTTTTTCTTCATAGCTGCACTGGATATTCCCTTATTCCAGGCTTTCTTCCCCCCACCTCAAAAAACCCAGGCAACCCAACTGCACCATTACTCAGGGGACTGCGTTTCACAGTTAGATAGTCTTAATTGGGTCCACAGAAGCAGTTAGCTACCATTAAAGGCTTCTATGTATACATCTTCCTCTCAACTAGTCTGATCATCTATAAATTCCCACTAGCGAAGCCTACACTTTGAGAAGGTTAAACATGCAAATACATTATAAGCCCAAAATATAAAAACATCCTAACAAAATTTGAGCCGATTGTGAATTTCAGCATTGCTCTAGAAAACAATACTATGTTTGGGCTTTTCATTTAAGTCATCATTGAAGGCCAAATACAGGAATCGTTATTGGCCAAAACACAACTAATTGCTTTCCGATATTTGTTGGAGGTGAGGGCAGGAAAATAAATTACATCTTCAAATGTAATGTCAGCACCCCAGTCATTTTGGATGACTGATGAAATATTCACCCAGTTTCTCAGGCAGATACTGAAGACTGTGCCAGTTCTACACTGTGTCCTATACCCAAATTGTTAATAAGTTGGGATCTAGCTCAAGTACCTCCACATCACATTGTCACCCATATGGTGGCAGACACACTGTTAGAAAGCTCAGTCCTAGTCCAACTAAAATGACTAATTCACTTTATCAAAACATCTACCACCAAGAGGATTTTACTCAGAAGTTAAAGAAGCCCTTTGTGCATTATTCCTTCTCATTTCTACTGCTGTACTCGAATCAGATCTTGCTTTCTTCAGACAGCCTTTAAATATGAAGTAGTCTTGATCCAGGGCTTTTAGGCAGGAGGTAATAACTCAGTGTAGCAAATAAACAAGGGACTTGGGAAGGACACAAAAATAGGAGGCTGCCATAACAACTGACTTATATTTCTGGAAGGTGAACCAAACACATCAGATACATAAGGCTATCCACAGCAGCATCTCCAGTCAGCCACCAGCACAGACCTGACCAGGTTTCTAAGCTGTCAGAACAGATCTGAGCTGGTGGAATTGGAAAACAAACTGCATGGTCTCTGACAGGTCCACAATGACAGTTATTCAAGAGTAGCATGAAAGAAAGATCGAACTTGGTACCCCAGCAGCACTTATGTTTGCTCATTTTCAATAAATACATCAGGTTTTTCTCTCACTCACACTTGTTCTTTGGAAAAGTATGGAATTAATCTCACGTACCCTCAGCTATTATAAACAAGGCAACTAGGCTGGTCATCTAAGCTTTCCTTTGTCACCAGTAGGATGAAGGAGAGCATGACAGGGATCTGCCAAACATGAATTATTATACCCTTTTCCATACTTAGATACTGGTGGAACGACTTGTCCACTGGATGTACTGCTCTCTCTATTAGCTGTCATAAAGACTACAAAACTGGAATGAATTAAGTTTTAACCCTGCTTGGAGCAGGAGGTTGGACTAGCTGATCTCCTGAAGTCCCTTCCAACCTGAATTATTCTATTAATCTATGAACTGGCTAAGGCAAAAGCAACATTAATAGCAAAAGTTATGAGATGATTCAAATAACATGAATTAAATTTATAATTCTTTCAGGAGGGCAGGGCAGCTCCTCTGGGTAGTTTGGCCTTTACCTTCCTCAAACCTCTTGAAAAAACAGCCATTTTTTGCTTTTTTTTTTTCCCCTCCATTGAGACAAAAAGATGAGAATTACCAAATCACCTATACAACAGCAGGTTTAGAGAAAAGGAAATATATCAAAGGGAATACACAACGAAAGTACACAAAGACGTCTGTGGAAGCAACTAGACAACATACCTGGTACAGGAGGAGAAAAGGAAAGTGACTGGTAAAGGAAAAGTAAATTCAGGGTCAGGTAAAACAAAAATTTTCTTAGTAGGGAGGGAGGTACAGCAAAGGATAGGCCATGGTTAACCTAAAGCACATCCAGTTTAAAAAAGATGCAAGCCATGACCATAATAATAGCAGTCCAGGCTCAAAGGAGAGGTTTATTCTGGTAAAGACAAGATTATTCCAGGATTTGCACAATATTTGCTGCATTCTCAGAACACAGAAAATTTCCACCAAAATATAAAAACCAGCCTAGAAGGAAGTACAGAAAAATGTAGTATCCATGACTTAAGCAAAACAAGAAACGAATATTCTAAAACATTTTGATGAATAGTCCCAACAGTATTTTACAACCCCAGACTGACATAAACCCATTCAGTTTTTTATGTATAGCTATTCATAAGCTTAACCTTAAAAATGCCTAATAAACCTTCCATTTGTACTCTCGTAAATCCTGCAAATCTTCCATTCAGTACCTCATTACAAAAAATTAAGTGAAATTAAGCGATAATATATGCAAATTATACATTTAAAATAATGGGCAATGTAATGAAAGGAATACTCTTCACATTGTAATCCAATGGGCTTTTAAATTAACTTTTAATGTTCAGTGGCTGACAATTAATAAGGAGCCTACACATTTGACTGTGCTACAACACAAACTAGGAGAAGCAAAGGAGCAACACAAGGGCACGAAGCCAATGCAGGATGGTGCACAGGTGCTGGTCAGCAGGTTTAGGGGAACACATGTGTCAGAGCCCAGGTCTGAGAAGCAACATCCTTCTGAGGTGAACCTCCTCCTGAAATCAGGAGCTTCGAAAGCTCGGTGACACACTGACCCTCTCACTCACTGATTCCGCCCTCTCTTCAAGAAAGTGTATATATAGCTACAGACAGAGAGCATATGGTATAGTTTCTCACTTTGGCACATCATATGCATCAAAAATAGTCAAGGATATTTTTTTTTTTTAATTTTATTTTTAGCAGTGCAAATCCACAGTTACCCTGCATCATAAACTGCATGTATATTCCACTGAAAAGAATGAAACCATAGAGTTTCACAGTGCAGAACAATGTCTGCAAAGGTCACATGTAGCTTCTCAAGGGGGAAGCACCATGAGACAGATGTGAAGAGGCCACATGTTGCATCAATCCTTAGCACAGAATGAATAGAGGTGAAATATTAATGCATTGCAACAAAACCAATCTTGCTTACGTTCTAGAAACTGACCAAGAAAGAAAAAGGGGAAACAGAGCATTTCTCCACTTGCATCATGATAAACGGGTCTGGTTTTATCCTGCTATAATATTGTCAGTACATGTGAACTGAAGGACTTTTGTTCTATTCTACTGTGACCAGCTGCAGGTGAGGCTGAAAACTGAATTTTTTCTTCCTTGCCACTCCTTTTTCTTGCAACAATGTTCTGTTACTCTGTTACCTACACTAGTAGTCAAGCACACCTCTTTTTAAACTGATCAGTAAGAATATATACACCAGCTGTCAGCATCCTGCCTTTGACAATTTCCAGTAGCAGTTGTCCAGGAAAAAACTTAAGGGCAAGCATGGAGCAATTTTTCCCTGATACACACTAACTTCTGCCCACCCATGGCATGGAAGTTTACTTAATATATGAAATGTCTTGATGGCTTAATGCAACACATTAGACAAGATTTCAGTAGAACTCTCCTGTGTCACAGAATGACAAAGATAAGTACCAAGAGTGCACAGCTAAATAACTGACAACATATCTGTAAAACACAGAGGATCACGTGAATAAGAAACTAAGACTGAGCCAAAATCTACCAAAATAATTCTATCTTAATTAAAAAAAGAAAAAAAAAAAAAGGCAAAGTAATTTATTCACATTCAGACTACTAAGAATTCTGGATTAGGGAGTTTTGTTTGTATCATTCTGTAAAGGTGAGACAATAAAAAAACTTGCACTGTCTTAATGGAAAGATATTTTTCATATATAAAGCACCTTCTCAGAGAGCCCCTCACTAGGTCAAGTTAGACATCTAAGCACCGTAGCTCCCAGAGCTGGCAATAGGTCTTTCCTAAAGGCAGGGTTTGCACCATTTTACAAGAAACTCATGTGCAAAAATTCATTCCCAATTTTGTGGTTAAAAAGCCTTTTCTAAAGCCTGAAGGGTTCTCCTGTGCAAAAGTTCCCACCTGCATTAAACTGGTACTGGGATGGCAGACAGACACACACACACACACACACACAGAATGAAATAACTACTGAATTAAACAAATGCTTATTCTGGAGACAATGAACACAAAATACATTGGGGAAAACATTCTGCCATGTTACAGGAACACAATCTATTTAGATTATATAGTACTTATTTTTAATGTGTCATTTTGTACTTTTTCCCCAAAATAAAACATGCACTTACAGCTGAAGTAGCCTCCTAAAAGAATCCATTTTGTCTGAATAAAACTGAAGCATGTAAAACACTAATAATGTGGCAGAAACAAACCCTGGTACATGACCCATTAGAAAGGTTGTGTCTGCAGTGATCCAATCAAAGTGACATAAGCTAAAACACCCAACTGACAGAAAATTAGAAAAAAAAAAAATAACCCAACAACTCAAAACAATAAAATCATCTGTTTATAATTCATTTTTAAATAAAAAGTAAAAGAGTTAATGCAGTTACATTTTGGGTCTGGATTCTCAAAGGTAGGTCTCAAATTATGAAACTGCCCAACATGGGCATTCAGGATTTTATTAATTTTCTACCTGGACTTAATGAGCTTCTTTCATTACAATTACTTAATTTCCTGACAGATAATACTTTACACCTGATTAATTTCAGAGCAGTTAAAAGGCAATAGCTCCAAAAGCAAATTTAAAAAAAAAAAAAAAAAAAAAGAGAGAGAACAAGGAGGCCAAGTCAGTAAGCATTTTTTTTTCAAATTCTAAATTTCTTTCTTATATACTCTAAAATTGGACTCTACGTCAATGCCTGTTACCTGACAGCAAGCTCTTACAGAGTTTTATGTCAAGCAGTATCTAAAAGAAAAAGGTCTAACAGTAAGAGAAGCATAGTTTTGATTTTTTACGTTTGTTTGTTTTGGGGGCAGAGATATTTACTATACCATGCAAAAATTATCAAATTATGCTTTTTTTTTTGCAGCAGACATAATTGAATAGTATCAGATTGAGGTCCTTTTATTCTTCCGTTACAGAAATTATTGTTAGGAACAGTGGTATCTACCTATGCCACTGTGAGAACAAGCCTAACATAAGAAATTTTGTGAGACCGATTTCAAAAATGCACATTTCAAAGTCTTGCAATAAGGAATACCTCACTGTGTTATATGTCACTGAAGTTTTCAAAGCTGCCAAAAGGACATGGATACTCAAATCTTCCAGATGTTCATGTCTATTCGGCATGGTGCTGTATTCATTATAACTAAAGCCTAACAAGTTCAAAAGGAAAAATGTTGTTGCTTCCCAAAAAAGAGTTTTATGCTTTTTTTCCACTTTATAAAGATGGTATTTGCATGAAGATATTAAAAGATTCCCATGTAATCTGACTGAACGGGACCTATGTAGTTGACCAAGGAGACATCACTGAAGGATCCCTCTCCAGTTGTAAATGGAGGGTTCCCGATCACATAACAGTCAACTGCTCCAGGCTTCACCACACCAAACAGGGAGGTGGAAGTTCTGCATAAGGAGCCCCCTCCTGAGAAAGAACCAAAAAAAACCCACAAAAACTTCAATACCCAGATGTTGCCTATTCCCAAAGGGTTTCTAAGACAAAAATATGACCAATATATGGAGCAAATTAGGAAATAGCTCTGAGTATGCCATGTATGTAAGATGCTGGACTGCAGTGAAATATATCAAACCTCTTATAACCAAAGACTCCTTAAGATTTTAGCTGTTGAAGACCAAAAGCTCTCTGCTCACTTGAAAACTCTCTTGGCACTCTAGCATTAATTATCACTAGAAAAATTAAATTGCTACTCTCACTTAAAACTGAACACTGATTTAAATTTTTTTGAGAAGGGAATTTAAACTCTGTGGTATAAGTGCAGGAATCAAATAGTGTATTATAAAATTCTCTGTTGATAGTGCTAGTTTCAACTAAAAAGTATAATTAAAATTGTTCCTTTGCTTTTTGAAAAGCAGTAATCCCTTGCTGGTTGTCATATTTAAACTTAGGGGGGAAAAAAAAAAAAAAAAAGAAAACTCAAAACCTAACTGTAACTCTGCATTTAACTGAGTTAGAACATGAAACTTTGAATGTCTTTAAATCAAAACTGCCTGGAGCACAATAAGCCCACAGTTAAGGAAAAGTAACACTTCTTAACAGTACCTAAGGAGCTGCTTAATTTTGAACAGAAATTTAGAAGGGATAAACTTAAATATATGCTCATGTGTTAGGCCGTCGAGGTGCTACACCTCAAGAAATTACTGCATTATAGCAGTTCTGCAGAATACTGCTCAATGCTGTTGCAGTTCTGATGTCGATATCCAGTAGCAGGCTACTCCAAACATACTGTCACATCCTATGATTCTTTGGTATTTCCTCTATTTATCACAACTACCAGATGCAGTAATCTGCAACTTTGTAAAGTATTACATGAATCCCATTTAAGGATTCTAATCAAGGCTCTAAAATGCAAAGTGCCAACTCTGAACAGACATGGCTCTCTGGGTCTTCGCCTGTGTTTTTAAATACCATACCAACTTAATTATCATTATGTTAAAGTTGTGCAATCAAGTTCATTGCACATTAAAAGGCATGCCAAAAAGAACAAAATAAAATTGATGGATTCACACAAAAAAAAATAAAATAAATAAAATAAAGCGCTAGCTAGGAGTTAGGAAGATCGTGCATTAAGATGAAAGATGAAACAGATGCAATACACAGCAAAGATCAAAGAACTCCATCAATTCATTCTGAGAGTCAAAATCCAGCTGAGCACGGGAGCCCTGTCCGCATAATAAGAAAGGTTGACTAAAACATAAGGATTAAACAGATGAGCTGTCTCCAGTGAATGTACAGCACAGGAAGCCCTGCTGAGCCACTTGTAAAGACACTTTGGAATTGTACACCTGCTACTCCACAGTGAAACCTACAGGAAGCCAGCCTGGAAGGGGAAAGAAATCCACTAATGGACTAAATAGCTATCTTTAAGAGAAAAAAGAAAAGAGTCGATACAAGAAAACAGCAGCTAACAGATTTGCTCTTTCCCCTCCATTTAGTTTAGTTACCAAATATTTCCATCAAAAATGACTATAAGGAAATTGTTACCACCATCCTCTCATTCCCTTGAAATAAAAGAAAAAAGCTTAGCACGTACTTAAACTATGAACACAACCATCCACATAGAGCAGGGTCAGCCTAGGATTCTCATCAAAAATATCTGTTGTAATATTACTGGTTTGGAATCTCTTTTTTACTCCAGCACTTATGTTAAATGGCTAAAGCTTTAATAACTTCAGTGCTGCAGGATTAAGTCTGATGGTCACTAAAATTGATATTATTCCTAATACTGATGGTATTTTAAATAATGTTATATATAAATCTTCACTTTTCCTGTCTATTCATCAGATAGAGATGAGAGATATTTCAACAGTCGAAAACTATAGGTAATGATTAGTTTCTTTTCTCTTCTTATCATTGGTAATGAGAAACAAAGCTAGAAAAAAGCTGTTAATAAGAGGTAAGAAACACTATTTGATTGAATTAATTAATTCAATTAATTCTCATATTAAAATAAAATCCCTGTGGTGTGCATTTAGTGATAAACACAACCCTTACAGAAGGACAAAAATGTAGCACTAGTAGCCACTCCATTACTCAAAAGAGTCAAACTGCAGAGATTTCTAAAACCTCTGAAATGGTCAGTGTTATACGCTACACCTTCTTGCAGCGAAGGGAAAAAGGAAACCCTCACATCAGAAGATGCAAACCATAACTTAAAACAATCAGGGAAAAAAGCCAACTGAATGTATACATGCTTGCAAGTTTCTTAAGGCTTTGCTTCTGCTAGATGTTCAATTACTGTCAACTGCCTGCTACAGGTGGCTCTTTATTTATTTTTTAAATGAATGTTACTAACCTGCTTGTCCCACGAATGTTATTTACAATCACATCTTTTATTCTTGTTTTAGTTGACAGGACAATCTCTTCAAGGATCTGGGCAGAGCTGATATATTTGATTTTCAGGTTATCTACTGCCTGCAGATACAAGCACTTTGATTGTTTACAATGCAGGAGTAATTGGTAACCGTTAAATAACTCCAGAGACTGATTTAAGAGTCCTTCACCTGCTGCATGAAAGTAGGGCTTCATCCCACAGCCCCTATTCTGGCTAAATTCTTAAAGATTTCACTACAAAACCAGGATATTAAAAAACTAGCAAATGCAATGATAATTTAATTCATCAACCACATGCAAGCATTTTATTCAGTTTTAATGAATATTTCAAGGTGGAAATCAAAATTAGAAACAAGCATTTTCAAATCTCTTATTACATTTCCAAAATTAGTTGCAAATATGAATTTGTATAGCACAGTTTTCAGTAGAATTTCTACAGTGCTTCTTTCAGCACACCAAGCCAAAATGAGAACAGTAAAACAAAATTCAGCAAGTATTCCTACGAGGAATTTTATGTGTTGTTTCATTGGCAATACATTAGTTCCTGATTGCATATGTTCAAGCTGTGGATAATATTTAAAATAACTTTTTGAAACATTTGCCTAGCCTTAAGCAGTCCAATAGAATTACTTTGCTATAAACAAATCAGGCCAATTTTATGTTTCAGCAAGAAGTCACAGAGCGCATTTTAACTTTTATTTTCTGACGCCATTTTATGACCACTGAACTTTACTGCTTCACAAAATGGTGTGAAAGCACAATACAGTTATGAACACACTGATTGCTGATGGAACGTTGCTGAACTTGGCATTTTGTACCAGAAAACAGTAATGAAATACATCATTGAAGATATTATACACTTCCAGAGAGCATCATCATGGACGTAGTCTAAATCAGATGCTAAAGCTCACTGTGGAAGGCCACCCGGTTAGTGCAGGGAGTTCACCATGCCCACGTTCACCACAGAGCCCACATTCACCATTGCTTAAGGAGCAAGGTCGAGCTATGCAGAAGGACATGGGGTATCCCTGGTCCTTCTCTGCCACTGCAGCTCCTTTGGACAGCATTGCACCAAGATTTCTGACCTGCTTCTATATAAAACTGATTTGGATCCTAAAGGGCTGAACGGCAGCAGCACCCCACAAGGGCAGTTCCATCTGCTCGTGGACCAAAGGAGACAGCAGTGGCATGGTGCAGCACTGGGGCTGCGCTAAGGACTCAGGATCCTCTTCAGCTCCACACAAATCTAACTGCAGCCTCTCAATCTTGCTTGGACAATGTTCTCTTTTCAAGAAGAAGAAAACTTACGGAAAAATAAGATTGCTCCTAAATCTTTAACACTGACAATTGCCTGACCTCTTGGGGCATAAACACGCTTGTTAGCGCACTGTAAATCAGTCAAGAGTAAGCCCAACATTTTACAATTTACAGCCAATGGTGAATGACACCAGGACTCCTGCAACTCCCAGGTGCACATCCTGCAAAAATCACATAAGATATGTAAGCAGGGACTGAGCCAACTGCTCTTCCAAGTAACCTGGTGGATATACTATTACTAAAATTTTACCACCCATGGGAAAATCGCAATACCTTCAGACCAAATCACAACCATTTTCATAGACATATTTTAAAGACATTTCTCGAGAGAGAGAGCTGCCACCTTGAAAAATTTCAACCTGTTTCCCCAGCTGTTTTGGTACTACAGCTGTCATTTAAAAGGTCATATCCATTCATTTTTATAATGAAGGCATTATTTTACTTTCTCTTCCTCTAAATACAGCTGGACAGTTTCAGATACACTCTTGAAATAACTTTTGCACTGAAAGTATACAGTAGAAAATTTTAGAGCAGTATAACAGTTCAGAAGCTCATGATAAGTCAAATGCAGAAATTGGTTCTATTGTTATTTTAGCCATTAAGCTCTATGCAAGTTCCACAGTGGGAACTTTGTAGTTCACTTAGGATTTTAACAAAAAATCATCTGAAAATACTTGTAAGTATGCTAAACAAAACAAACCAAAAAATGCTCTCACACCGAATTCTGAAACATTTCTTCTTTGTGTTTGGCCTCAAACCAGACTTGGTTTTGGCTTGGCACTAAATAAGAACTGTGATTATTTACAACTTTTTTTGGAGAGGCAGGACTAAAATTTTCCAAGTCATACTGACACATCACATCTGCATGAGACACGCAACTAATTAGTTTTGCATAGTACTCTGGCTTGTTTCTGTAAACTTTTTGCTGGATTTCATTTCCTAGACTAAAAATATTGCTCTTCATATTTCTTGATGGAAAAGATCAGACAATAAACTAAATGCAAAACATCGTGCCATTTCAGGGACTATAGTTATTAGTGTAATCTTTTTTCTTTGCTGTCTTACCTTCTAGTTTGTTTGAAAGTCTTACATCCATTGTATTTTAACCTTAGTTTTTTAACTATACATCAACCAGGAAAATATATTTTGTGAAGTAAAAAAGGTATTAAAACTGATACAAGGTTATCAAATGAGAGAGGTGAGCTATACAGTCATATTACACACACACAAAAAAACCTCTGCCTATATGAAACTGTCCATAACAGATTTTGTTTTGTTAAATATAAGACAATATATAAAAACACATACAAATTGTAAATGCTATTATACCCAGCATGAATTCTGTTGTTATAATTTGCTTTGATAAAATGTCATTAATAATCTAACTCTGTGTCAAATTCAAATATTCAATCTCATCTTGAAACCTCACTGTCTCTCTGTCCAGCTTCATTGAAAGAGTGGATAACATGTGAGTACAAGGGTAAAGGAGTTCGACATACAGTTTGTATCTCCAGCAAAGGAGATAACAACATAACATGCAAATGAAAATGAACACAAAAAACCCTAAAGAAATTTATTTCCTTTCCGGTTTAAAATAAATGCCCCTACACAAAACCTGACAATATTTCCCCAGTCTTTCAGGTTCAACGTCCACTGATCAAGATAGCACTGCAATATTCACTCGTACATGATCATGCATACCTAAACCTGTAGAAAAATTTATCTTCAAGTCTTAAGTTCAGAGTCTAAACTCTTCAAAATGGATTGCTAGCATTTCTCCAAGTAATTTCAGACACCAGATGTTATAAATACATTTAAACTTGCCTCACTTCAGCAATGATGATGCATTTACTGTAGTTTTCATTATACCAGAAATGCTTCAGCTTCATCAGCAACAGATGAATTCATTAATTTCATTATTAATTCAAACGATTTTTTTTCAATTTTTTATAAGCCCCAAGGTTGTCTCAGCAATATCAGCTCCGTCTCTGTTCCATAAAATTGTAATCAATCTCTATTATTGTCATGAAAATGGTATTTGTCACTTTGCTGAGAAAAAGAAAATCAATACGTCTTTCAGGGCAGAACAGGCATTTAATGCAGTGAATTGATGCCTGTTAGAGAAATTTAGCTTGCCAGCAGTTTGGGACAAGCTAATAGAAAACCAGAAAATTCACTGAAGGTTGACAGATGAATATACAGACATGCCACAAAAATTAATATTTAGGCATTTTGTATAAACTGTCATTTCATATGCTGGAGAGAAAATAGATTTAGACAAGCAAATCCCTAAGGAAATCCTTTTGGTTTTTAAAAGGCAAAAGCCAAAAGAATGGAAAAAAAATAAATTCTTCAGTGTATTATTTTTATGTTTATATATGTTTCTGAAAAATAAGTATTCTGAAACAATCTTTCATTTAAATATTTTGCTTCAGACATGATACTGAATATGGAAACACTGATGAGTGATAAAATAGTGCAAAGTCTCTGAGGCAATACTGAACTCCTGATCCTTCTGGAGAACACAGCATTGCAAAAACAAATCAGAGCATTGCTTCAAAAAAATAGTGCATAATCTGCACAATGACATTGCTCAGAAAGTGTTCTGAATCGTGAAAAAAACCCAAGTAAAACTGTCATAACCAATATCTAGAAAGAAATCCAGTCATAATTTCCATGACAAATACAATACCCTCAAAAGAGCTGCTAGAATAATTTGAACCTTATTAATAAAAAGTTACACTTTAGGAATGCAATCCTCCCTTCTGTCTACTGCCATCTGCAGAAGCTGTCAAAACACTCCTCCTTCCAATTACATGCATTCTGTCTTTCACTTGCTCTACAATAAGCCTATAATCTGTTTAATTCCCTTGTTTGGTTGGTTTAATAAACAATGCTTTCAAGTTGCAGGGCTCAACAAACCCAGCATCCACAACAAGCAAGTTGCAGTTATCCATCCTTCCAGGAGAGCATCAGCACCACTGACCGCAGAGACGTTATGCTGGACACAGCAGGAAGAAGCACATGGCACCCAGTTCTGGACTTCTGTTGTAAGGCTATCACCTTCTGAACTCCATTATTCCTAAGAAATCCCCCTAATTCTGGGTTGGATATAAATGGGACACCCTCTTCAGGAACATGCTTGCACCTCCCAGCAAGCTCTAACAGCATGGATTTTGAAACCTAAGGTACCCACCAGGTCACAGAGCAGCAAACATGTCTGTAAATGCCTAAGAAGGCAACCAGATGATTGCTTGTGGTGAACCATCATGCTCTAATTCCAGAGACTGAGCAAGTGAGCCTGGCGTTATGAGTGCTGTTTGGGAAAGAGGCACAGTTTTTTCATCATGTGCAAAATAGCATTCTTGGGCAAAAGGAAGGGATGCTAAAGATGCCAGCAATTTTACTTAGCTTCTGAACAGTCAAGCACCCATGTCCAAACATAGGAGAACAGAAGGGACAGAATTTAACACATCCTTGCCTGTAAAAATGAAATAAGACCAGACAACAGAAGTCTATAAGGTGGACATTGTGGAAAATCTGTATCTCCTACTGTCTTCACCATTCTGTCATGGATTTAAAAATACCTGTGTAAATTAGATGTCTCCCCTGCCACTGCTGCACTCCTTTCTGAGGGCAGTGGTGCTAACACTGAACTGCTTTGTAGTCATCAGAAATTCGCTGTCAGAAGCTGAGGATTGTTAACATTATTGAGGTTCTCCAAATATAGGGAACTTAAATCTAATTTTGTCCTCATTTGTAAAAGAATTTGACTTTCAGCTGGACAAAATTCAGACTGAGTTTCCACAGCAAAAGTTAAGCTAAGCAATAAAAGGAAAATAAACTTCTATTGAAACATTATCACCAACAATTTTGCAAGCCTAGTAGAAGGCAAACAGCAACACTATTTGCAAAAGTTTTCCATTCTTAAATAAAAAAAGAAAAAAATGATGTCATACTCCATAAGAATTTGGCAACACTAACAACACTAACATAGGGGTCCCCAGAAGTATGGTTTTTGTTTCACAGCTGAGTTCCAGCTTCTATTGTACATTATAGGATCATGCAGCTGGTGGGAATGACAAGAAGTCACTGTTGCATGACACTGTCAACATTTATATTTACGCTTTGCATGAGTGCAAACATTCATAATTCACCCTAGGAAAGTTAAAGGATTATTACAGAAGATGAGAGAGTGTTAGTAGAACTAGTTCAAAATGGGAGATGTTCCGATATACACTGTCAAGTCTGATGTGTCAGATTTGCACATATAGTGAGAAAATGAACACACATGTTATGCCCTGGAAGTTACATATGTCTTTTTGTCAGACACAGTTTGGTGTAAATGCAAGTCATTACAAATTTACCAGCACTGGAAGCACTTGCAACATCATTGGCTCTATATGAATGTATACACTGAATCTGCTTCATGATCAGTTGTGAAGATATAAGCATAAACTCAGTATTAAGCATGGATATTTTTGTAATCAGTATGGACCCTGAGGGAAATATTCCCGTTGATTTTTCCTTGGGCTCCTAAGATAATTTTTACAAGACTGATGATGAATTTGAATAGGTTTGAAAGCACAATCCCACTGAGGAAAGGGGTAAAAGGTAAACTCTTTCAGATTAGCTTACTGACAAAGGGACATAAATTTGAACCCGCAGCACATATTAAAATTAGATGAGCTTTTACTGAATATGGTAAATTTTCAGATAATTTTTCTTAATTTCACAGACATCTTTCAGTTGTTTCCATATGATCAGTCAGAAACTCTGCTGTACTCATAGAACAGACTAATGAATAACAGCACTGGCAAAGAAACACTTTCCTTCTTTACTCTTCTCCCCAGTCATCAAGTGAGAACTAAACCATGAAAACATTTCTAGCATTTGTTATTAATGCAAATACCATCTGTACGAATTATATTTGTACTTTAAAGTTTTCTTCCTCATTCTCTAAACACAACATTAATGCAGTCTGTTTCCTCTGAAATACGAAACATTTTCAGGGTCTATGTGAACTTTTTTCCCAATAAGACTCAATAAAATTATGATGTAAGGGCATGATCCTACATCCACTGAAGTTTATAAAAAGTGTACATGGGCATAAACAGCACGGGAAGAAAGGCTAAAAAACCAAATACAATGCAGTCAAAACAGAGGACTGTCCATCTAACATCTGGCCTCATTTACCACAAGTACGAGTCATGATCATTAAATAAAGGACAACTTAGAAAATGCCTCCAGATCCATTCCCCATGCAACTACAATGTCCATTAGCATCAGCAATTTTTTTGCTTCGAATGGAAAGGAGTTTTTCAAAAACACTAAATAAGTATCACCTTGATTTCTCATTTTGCTATTGACCAAATAACTGTTAAACTGCTAACTACTGAATCACTACTAGTTGAGTTTGGATTTTGATTTCTATTTTGTAATAGAGGCTTTACACCATACAATTTTTCTTCTGAATCATTTCGTTCCCCTCCCTTCATAACTGCAAATGAACCTAACTGATCAGCAGACAAGGGTTCACACAGTATTGAATAAAAACCTGCAACCAATATAAAAAATCTTCTAATTTCTTCTCAAAATCTTACCTTCATTTCCAAGAACAACTGTGACAGATGCTTTAAAAACTAGATTATTTAGTTCTGAGGAAAGTCTTTGAATGGCTTTCCTCATATAGGATCCATTTCTATTCTCTTTTTTGTGAGGGGCATTACCTTAAAGCTGCTTACAGAATAACAGCAAAGAAAAGGTTGTCACATGTACCCACAGCTATGAGCAATTAAAGGCAGCAGTGACAAGCTCACAATGAATAAGTTGTCCTAGCTCTGTTTTGCTTCCCCCTACAAAGTGTGCTAACACTTGTCATTTGGTGTTGTCTATTCAGTTAAGAGATCTGAAGTCAAAGGGTCCTGAAAATTGTCTGTCTGCTGCATATATGATGACATACACCAGAATTTTATCCATTTTGATTTTTAAGGAAAATGCCTGAACTGACTACTTAGAAATGCAGGAAGGCATTTGACAGCAGGCAAAATCGGCTAGACAACACTCCCATCTTCTCCCTAAGCTTCTCGTCTTCACTTAAAGCCTTCAAAAGGTGTTTGTGCCAAGGCCAGGCCTGCCTTTTCCTCATGCTCTGTCCTGCTCTACTTTCCCCTAGCTCAAAGGTAAGTCAAGGAAAGGGCTTCCTCCACAGACACCAGCAGAGAGAGACAACCACCACCACTGAGCAGAGGAACAAACTTCAGAGGGTTCATCTGCTGCCTCCTTGTGTATACGCAGAGGGATCTGTCAATAGGACCTCAGGTCCTCCCAGAGCACAGATGGGTGAAGGAGATGGCCACTGGCCGTAATAAATAATATCTTGCACTTTGTCACCTCTTCCACTTTCCCAAGAAAGTGATTTCAGATCTTAACTTTAACAACTCCTAAAACACTGGGATGCCAGATAAAACCACAACTTAGTAAGCTTCCTTGACAAAACTTTTGCTTTGCATATTAATGAGAAAATGTTGAAGTTATTTTTGGTACTATATGACAATACAAGCTATTACAAGCCATTTAGTCTACTGAAATGTATGAAAAATACACCATATCCTTGAATTGCAGAATTGCATTTCATTAAAATTGTAGTTTTGTACAGGTATAATTAGTAATTAAAATGTTTTTAAATTGTTAAAGACTTTAGCACCTATATTTTTAATCCTAAGTGGTCACAATTAAAATTCAATTGTTCAGAATTTCCATATTTTTTAAACTATTTTGCAAATTGAAATTTAGGGAAGAAAAAAAAAAAAAAGCTGCTATTAAACCAAATTATCAACGAACTTTAATCTACATACTTTGGGAATTTTTTTTATGTATAGTACACATACAATCTACGTGAAGTCAGGTTAAGAAGTAGTAAATGAAACTTCTCTATTGATGATTTCCATTGAAACAATTATACTGATTTTCATGAGTCTGTAGGATAAGGAAGAATGGACCCCAGAGTCAAAAACTAAAGCTGAGTATTTAGATTGAAGGACGATAACTTTGGTGGCCATCTGCGATAGAAGCTGGTGGTGTTTGACACTTTGTGCAGCTGCATGGGTTTGATTACCTACTGTGGATACCAAAGAAGCTGATGTACAAGGGAAACCCTTAATATCCAGAGACATTGGCATGGATTTTACTAAACAAATCCTCCAACAAGTCAACTGCAGAACACCTTGTAGCAGCTCAAGGCTAGTTTGTAGGGCACTTGGACAACTGTGCGGCTCTAACAGCAGCATTACATCCTGCTTCACGCTGAGGTGTTTTGGATGTTATCAATGTTACCCTGGTGTAAATCAAAGTTTGAGTTAACCTAAGATGGCAAGTTATAGTTCATACAAGATTTAATGATAGTACATGTCTTCACATCATCAGGAATACGTCAGAGCAATCTAATCCTAAATGATCAAAAAACCTTGTCATGGAATTAAGGTTAAGAATTTATATCAGAAATAAAAATATATACATAGGTTTTAAATAGACTAGTAGTTAGATACTAGCTAGTCCAGAACCATTGTCCTAAGAAGTTCAGAAAAAAGGCAAGGCAAACAAAGAGCTGTGAGCAGGTTAAACAGGGAAATACATAAATAAGATGTCCAAAAAGCCTTTAACTTTGGACTATTTGTCTGTCTTAAGGAAAAAGAAAATACATGAAAAAACAGTCAATTTACTATTTATTTCTTAACATCATGAATGCTGAAATTTTTTAAACACAATCGTATTATACTTACAGGGCATTTTGATTGGGCAGAATCAAGACAGTTTAGATCCTCTAATTGTAAATTGATAATTGATGTATTCTGCTGAGTACACTTTTTTAAAGTGGAACTTTAAATCTGAATGCATCAAATGTTCTGTGCCTCTGCATCTGTTGAAAATTCCCAACTTGAATTCCACATTAAAAGTTGACTGTTCTGCTCTACAGTGACATTAATCCACCAGAAAATATTTTTTAAATGATGTCAGGAAACACCATGAATAGAAAGCTTCTCTATAATTTTCAAAATTAATTAAAATTCTAGTGAAACAGGTAAATACAAGATTAAATCACAGCATTAATTTCCTTCATTTTTCTGAACACTGGTAATGCTATCCATTTCTGTATGGACATTCATTTTGAAGAGCAGAAGGATGCTAAAAGTTATATATAGTAAGAATGGAGTACTGTACTTATACTATAACTGCCTTGTGAGTTGGTTCTTAATACTATTGCCCTACTAAATGTGACATTATACTATTCCTTTTTTTTTTCTTTTCTTTTAAAAGAAACCTAAACATTGTATCAAAAACTTAACAGTCTCTTAGGTGTTCTTAAAGAGTCTATCAATCTGTGCCTTAAACATCACTCAGCTGTTTATTTTTTAGCTGCAATGTAGGCAAAAGATGTTTAATTCACAGTTTGACTCCTCACTACTTGCAAGAAGCCACATGAGTACTTTTGCTTTTGTTTTGTTAGTAATAGCACCAGGCAAGAGATGAGGTGGTTGTCAGAAGCCCAGGGAGATTACTTTCCTGTGGGCTGTTCTCAGTGAGGCTCTGCTCTAACTGGGAAAACAAGAGAAAGGAGATAAAGATCAAGAAAATGGCAGAGACCAATTAGTTAATGCAGCCTGTCAAAGCACCCCAGCACTGGGAACCAAGAAGCTGTCGCACCGCACACAAAGCCACAGAAACAGCAGGTGAAAAAAAAGTGTATCTGGGAAAAGTAAAGTAAAACTTAAATGGTATTTCTCACATAAAGAAAATAAAGGGAAGGAGACTAACTTCTGTATTATGTTGTTGAAAAAAACCATATCAAAACAGAAGCTCTAACCCTAAATTGGGATCTGATTAAGACCCTGAAACAGTGATACTGAGATTTTGTGGAATATGAAAAAGACTCCTAAGATAATGGGGTATTTGGAATAATATCAGTGCTAAGTACAGCACTGATGTATTTGTCCAACTTTCCTACATAGCAATCTTATCGCTTTGCTCTACCTGCCAAAATAAGCTGGAAAAGCAGTACTCTAAACGTGAAAAGTGGCTGCAGCAAAATCCTGCACATAATGCCTTCTCAAAGAAAACTTGCTTAAAGTAGGGGAGAAAAACATTTTAAGACTGGGAAAATCATGGCAGGGGGTGGTGGTTGGGAAACAATGCTAAAAAAAACCCCCAAAACATTACAGTGTGTGTGTGTCTACCAGAGCAGCAGTTTTGCAAAAGAAACGGAAAAACCCAAACCCACCTTTGAACCAATGCTCCAGGGCTAGCACTCCAGTAAAGCTAGGGTAAAGACATACTCAGATATTTAAGAACTCTGCAAGAGGAGACTTTACTTCTATGTGCAGCACTCATTAGGCAAATAATAAAATGAGGGCAATATGCCTATTTTTTTTATTTAATCCCAGAGGTCAAAAAAGACAAAAATTATTTCAGCTTACCAGTAGTAAATACTTTCATTTAAAAAACTAACTTATATGAAACAGTTCTTGGAAGAGAAGTAATTTCAAAGATAAAAAATAAACTTTACAAAATTAAAGGACAAAAAAAGGGGTTGAGACTAGAACACTTGGTGATTCCTTTTTGCAATGATGTCTTGAAGAAAATTCCTGCTTTTCTATGCGCAGTCAGATCAGAAGTTGTCTTTCTCTGAAAAATTATTAAACCATCCTTCCTTGATCTCTTTACAAAGCCAGTTTTAATACTGATTTAATTGCATGAAACAATAGTTTACTGTTGTTGCAGTGCATATAGCAATGCACATGAGTGAGAAGGGAGAACAATGTTGTGTATTTGCCTAGTTCTGATCTCCAAAGTAACAAATAAAGTGACACTGTGGATGGAGGATAAACACTGAAACTAAGCTCATTTCTTAAGAAGTTATTAAAATAGAGTAGAACACACAACTACCAGTTATAAATAAAACTCATCTTAAAACACTCCCTCTAGGTATTCCCCTGCCTATATATTCCCTATTCCCCACCTATATATATATTCCCAAAGTGACATTCTCCATTTCCAATCCTGCTCAATAAAAGCAATTTGAATAGGGACTGACTTAGAGGTCTTCCAGATTTAGCATAAGATAGAAAAACAGATTCCAAGTATTTTGATTCATTCAAGCATCAATAACTGTTGCAGGTGATGGGGGAGGGGGAATTATGTCAAAGCTGGAAAAAAAATCAACTTCAAAAGATTGAAGCTGTTATTCAAGTCATGCTAAATACATTATGTGATAGTAACCATTTTTTATACAGTTTCAAAGACTTGGCTTTATTTGGCACGTTAGTAATTAAAAAGTTAGCCTTTTAGGGCCCTAAATGGCTTGAAAAATATGTTATACTATTTCACAAAAATATGGACTGAGGCAGTTAAAAGAGAAAGAGCATCTTACATCCATGGCTGTTTCTAAAATTAATTTAAATATCAAATAGATGCAAAAAACCCATACACATACATATTTAAACCACTCTTTCAAAATATCAGGACATCTGTTTTGTAGGAGTTATTGCTCTTGGTGAAAATACAGCATAACAGGGACTTCTGATAATTAGTTGAGTCAAAACAGGCCTACGTATTACAAACAACAGAAAATAAAATCCTTTCTTACTTCTGCCTTCTACATTTTGGGTTGGTTTTGTTCTCAAACAACAAGGCATTCCCATGGTGGTACCCTGTAAAGCTGAAATGTCTCCAGTGACTTTTAATCATAATAACACAAGCACATTAATACTGTTATTTCTGACTAAAAAATTTACCTAAGTTAACTATAGAAATATGAAAGTGGTATCTCTCATGATTAATATAAAACTAAAAGACACAAGCAGGCTACAAGCATGCAGCAGAAGTGCTACCACCCATGATTAACCGAGTAGAAATTAGTATTCTCACATGGTGCCTCATTGCACACTTGCAAGAAATAATACCAAATAATTCAATAAAGCAGTAATTAAAAACCTGCCTCAATTCTCCTGGTACTGTGACAATCATGCTCCCACAACCTCGCAGCTGAGCACGGAGAACTCAGCTGCCTGAACTGCACTGCAAAGAAACAATCCACCCACCACTGACTCCTGCTGTTTCATAGGGGATCCAATTACCGATATCATTCTGACACCAGAGATTAGCTGATTGCCAGTTCAGTGTGCTTACAAAATCTTATGTGTCACAGGAGGCCCTTTACTTGTTTCTGTAAGACAAACAGTGTTTTTTCTAAATCTATTAAAAACCCACTAGAATATATTCTCTCTCATGTGTAGCACTTCAGCCCTATCCTGTTGGACTCAAAGCAAATTCCCCCTTTAAAATTGCAGTAGAACTAATGTGTGGTGACAGTAGCAGAAAAAATACACTTTTAATTGTGCTTTTCAAAGAAGACACTTAAGAGAAGCAGGAGACATATATGCCACTATTTTAGTACTCAGAAAGACCATGGATCTATTTGAAGTCCAAGATCACAATTAAAATTTTTCCTAATTAAAAAATATTGATAGAATTTGCATTGACCTTTTTCCAAATCTAAGACCACATTGGAACAAGCATTTGTGAAAAACAATGGTTTGGTTTCTGCCAGAAAGTGCTTTTGTAATCTCCAATGCTGTAAATAAAATTAATTAGAACTGCATAATAACAGTCAGTTAAATTCTGTTATCATTCAATGGAAATACATCAATGGGGCTCCGTTACTATTTTCCTGTTCCAGCTGTTGAACTGAAACAAAAAGAAGAAATGGAAAGACAAACTACAAGTATGGAAAATTAGTATCTAAGCATGAAAGGTCAGACGCTAAGAAAAATAGGGAAGAAAGACGATGAGCAAGAAATATTTCTATTTGATCACCACCAACACTGGTATTCTTACAGGCAGACATTCTAATGACTCTGCTGATTATTCAAGTGTCTAGACTTTATCTACATATGAGATACCAAGAATACCCTCTTAAATACTCCAGTGAACTTTACCATCCATTCTAGAAAACAATGTCTTCATCAGCTCCAACCAGACACATTATATTACTTTGAATACCGTAGGATTTTACTGTAAATGACATCTTCTCTAGGGAACAAAAGTTTAAATTGATGTGGGAAATGATGTAGTGACACATAGACTCAGAACAAAAGGGACTTCATTTGTTTTTGCTCTTATATCCAAAAAAAATAGAAGGGCATTTTGCAACCCCATTTTAATTTTTTTCAACAAAACTTCCTTAAATAAAAATGGAACTTAAGCCATAAATTTCTGAGGTTCAATTTTATCCAATGACAATATGCAAACTTTGTTTCAAATGATTAGAAAAAGAGTTCATTCACAACACGTGAACAAAGAATACTGCCAAATAATACAAAACCAGAGTTTAAATAGTATTAAATAGACATGCTGCATTTTCACAAGTCTGAAACAAGGTTTGGATTTGACTATTCTCTTAACAACCTTCTTGGGAAAAGAAAGCTATGGAAACTTGCTGTTGAAAAGTATATTAAAGCTTTATCTTTCACCTTAACAAGCAAAATAAGACATACAATCATAAGACAGTTTAGGGTAAAGAAGCTGCTTCAGTTCAGAGTTTCTAACTTCACTGGGTCCCAAGCACAGCATAAAAACCAAGCTGGGCTAGGCAGGGGGGGTAGGGATATCAGGAGCCATCTCACCACGCCTCTGCTCCCAGCAAGGATCACTAACCTGCCTCTGACATTCTTATTCCCAAAATCTTTCTCACTACCGAAATCTCTCTGCCTAACTCATTCCCAAAATCTCCAATAGAGATGCTTCAGCATCTCTAATCAACCAGCTGCTGTCCTTCTCTAACCTGGTATTTACAAAGGTTTCCCCAATGTCTGATTTAAATCTCCCTCACTACAATTTAAGTGCATTATTATTCTTGTCCTGTTCACCATAGACAAAGAGGTCTGTTTATTACTTTCCTCTTTGCAGCAACATTTCCTGTATTTGAATCTAAATCTTACATCTTTTCTTCAGCAGACTAATTCTTTCAAATTGTGCTTTTTGTGAAAGTTTTCTAGAATGCTGACCCTCCTGATTGATTTTCTTCAGACTTGCATGAAAGTCATGGACCAACTGAAGTATGATATGCAACTGTAAACACACTGTTAACTTCCACAGCGTCATCCTCTTCACTGCCAACATGCACAAATGGCACTTGTCTACTGCACTTAACACTTGCTGAATGCTGCTGTTTTTAAACTAAAACTGTCCCTCAGCAGTTTTTACTAATAAAACTGTTGAATGGGCAATAAAAACAACTATGTGCCTAACTTAAAATCACTTGAACAACAACAACAACAAAAAAACCCCAAAAACAAAAACAAAAAAACCCCAACACAGCTAAACCCAAACCTAATTAATTTTTGTATTCTGTTTTGTGGTGTGACTTACCCTTGCATCATTACATCAGCTATCCAATGCATATTATTTCTGAAGTGCATTGTTTCGTTAGCTAAGTACTTAGTAGGTTGTCAGGCATTTCACATACACTCATTCCGAGTTGCTATTCAAACATAGGGGGCACAAAAATAAATATCGTGTGTTCATACACCTGAAAAAAGTTACTTCCATTAAACAGGAAATACAAGGAAGTGCAATATATTATGAAGATAACTGGTTCCTTTTGAAAGAGGTGCCAGTGACAGTGAGCTGTAAGCAACAGGGATGTACTAGATCAGAGGGATTCCCTGGCTCCTCATATCTCACATGGGTTAGGTGGCATCACTCCCCTGGCTCTTGTTAATTATCAGTCAAACTTGCTAGCCAGTGTCCCTAAGGCAGGGCTGCTGAATCATTGAATCTAAATCATCAAAATAAAAGTGATGATATTACATGTTAAGCACAGGTGATTCCTTATTAAGTGTTAATTTTAAATGACATTATTGAATGATGTCATCCATCGTTAATGAAACAATGAGCCTCTGAATATATACCCTTCACCAATTCAGTGTCTATCACTAGTGATTAACAACAGTGGGTTTTTTTCACTGAAGCAATACTATTCTCTTTTGATGCTTGCCCTAAGTATTTTACCCTACTGTATCACCAGCACTGTGACATTAGCAGAGCATGCGCATCCCCACCCATTGTTCCTTACTAGTCAAAGCTACCCAGGAAACCTGAGCATACGTACTATAAAATAGAAATGTATGTATGAGATAACACATTCCAAGTAGGTTTGCCATTCTGTGGCACTAAACATTTCCAACCACTTATCAACTGTAGAGTTGCTATTTGCATTTTGTACTCTATACTTGAAAGCATTACAGCTGCCTGTGGCAACACAGGAAATGCAAAACTTGTTGGAAGAAAATAAATAAAATAAAACGTTTCCTATGGGACAATTCAAAGTCTCACCTCATCATCCTGAGACATCAGGGATTCTGTGTTGCCTCTGTTTTTTTATTAATAATGCAGCAACAGTCTTTCAACCACTCTTTCTGAAGAGGAGCTTTTTCTTTGGAGGCAATATGAGTCATGTGATTACCTCACTCATCTAGAGTCAAAGGCTAAAAACTGATAGAGGTTCTCACTATCAACTAGTCTATAATTTGGCACCCAGAGAAGTGGTAATAAATGGGTGTTTATCTACTCAATGGGGAATTTCATTTCACTCTCCGCCCCCAATGTCATTACCTGCACAATAGGAATGAGCAACGGAAATTCACAACATAATAAACTATTACAGGCTTACTGCTTGAACTGCATCTCAAAATCGTTTTCTGTACAGCTATAAGCAAACTATAATCCACAACATGAGAAGTTAACTTTGTTGATACGACAAAACAAATGGTATTTGTATCTCCTAAGAGCAGATAGTTTCTGCTGTCCTCAGTATTGTTTTTCTTGGTGAAAAAACATTAAATATTCCTCATTTTCTTTTCTTAGAAAACACTTGAATAAAAGAGTGTCATTAAATAAAAATTGGATAAGAGTCTTTCTGTCTAACTGAAAGTTGAAATACATTTTCTATCCTGTTGAAAAAAGCTTATGTGGTTGACAGGGTAAGTAACATAAAAATATTGTTCAATTAACTTGGTATACCATTCACACTTATGCTTGGAAAGCATATTTCCGTTAAGAAAAGAAATAATACTTCTAGCATAATATCCAACAAAAAAATGTTAAAAACATGCATGGTATCTTACTCTGAATAACAAAATTTATTTTTCTAGACTTGGCAGATTACCAGGGAAGAAATGAAAATATTTGTGAATCAAAGAACACAAAAATGGTACACAGTCAAAAGTCATATTTTTATTCTTTTGTGTGTGTGTGTGTGTGAAATGTATTGTGGTACCATTTAAAAACTAACATATGAAAAGCTAGAACAGTTTCAAGCAATACTTTTCCACTGCTTTAATCTTAAAAACCTAGCTTCTAATCAGTGTTATATTTCTTGAAGCATGAAAAGCATAATCTTTTTTTTCCTTTTTTTACATACTGTGGAGATATTTCAGTATAGAAATCTAACATTATCTAGTCCATTACTGATATCACTGAAGTAGCTGTGTAGTCATCCTGTGATCCTATGCAAGAAAACACAGCAAGAAAAGTAGGTAGTCATTAAGGGAGCAACAGAAGCCACTTACATAAATTACTGTACAGTAATCAAAAGAATATAAGGAGAAGAGATGTTTGAAGCGTATGCTTCTTTGTTCTTTAAGCCCGAATGTATTATCTGTCCAAAACTTTGGAAAGAGACCACAAGGTAACTCCTGTTTAAGCAAACAAGTCAGTGTTTCTGTGTTTCCTAAAAATAATTCATTTATTTTAAGCAGCTAATTTGGTATCTCTACTGTTTCTTACTACTTTAGAGTGACTGGAATAAGTAACTCCTTTAATGTTAAAACCGGCAATACACCATCACAGCCCAACATGCTTGGTTTTTTTTCTTGTCACAGAGTCAACTGAAAGGGAGAAGTACACAATCCTTTCTCCAACCAAAGGAAAGGAATTTCTTCTAAAAACATGTTTATTTTTATGAAAATATTATGTTTCCTTTCCTAAAACCTACCAACTTGATAATTTAGACTTTTTTTTTTTCAGTCTACAAGAAATTAAAAGAAAGGAACAGACAGCTCCAGAAAATTTACAGTGAAAATCAAGTTCTCATCCCAGCAGTTACCAGCTATGTGCACAAGTTGCACAGCTCCTGCAAGCCTGGGTGACTTCAGTCACCATGGAAAGCTCACACCCTGGACTTTTCCAGTCCTCTCTTCAGATTCAGAATAGTGACAATCAAATTATTTCACATTATTCAAATTATTTCTTAGGCAATAAAATAGGTTAATTAGATGTTTCTCTCCATGTGAGAGTGGATAGTGTTTTCCACAGTGACGTTTATAGTTGTCATTCTCAGCAGAGGACTAAACCAAAACGAACACAACTTTTCTCTGAAAATCTCAGTGTTCCCACACCACCAACCTCTATACTCTGACAGAGTAGACTGCAAAATTCTTTTTTGTCCTTTTTATGTGCACCTCTGTTTGACTAAAATAATAGTGGATTTCAGTCTCTAGCTATGAAATGTGCATCTCTCACGGCAATAAAATTGCAAAAGCTTCAGCTTGCACCTGAGTGCAATTGTAACAGCTTAGAAAATAAAATTCAAGAAAAATATTGGAATTGTTAAAAAAAAATATATGTATCTCCAAATATAAGGCCTGACTCCTGTTTTACCAAAACTTGACTCATTCTTTATCAGAACTTGACTTTTGCCAATCACTGACTCATGACTTATCAGAAATTAATCTATGATCAACATCAGCATAGATTCTCTCTCGATCCTCTCCAGTACTGACTATCTGAAACTGGACCTTTACTAAGAAGTCATCAGAAAGGCTGAGGAAGATATAGAAAGGTGCAACAGAGAGCAGGAGAAAGCAGGATGAATCAGACCTAAACATTTATCCCTGTTGGCAATCCTGAACATTTATTCTTGCTCTAAGACTCCCAAGAACAGCAACAAGGAGCCAAAAAAATCCCTGACATTAGTTTTTTTAACAATTATTTCAGGACATACTGATTAATTATGCTCTGCCAGGAGAGAGGAGTGGACAACCTAAAATTTCAAAATCTTCAAATTAACTGTGTGCATTAGAAGGCTGCATGTGCTACAGAGGACAAGTGCTGACATGTATTTTGTACAATGGTGCGTGTCTTGAGGGTAATTGCCACAGGAATATTATCCCCATTCTATGTGTCAAACGTTAACGTAAAATCAATAAGAAGCCATGTTCCCAACATTTTTCACGCACCTGTGTTACCCCCAGGAGGGTTTTGCCTTGCTCAGCGCCAGGCTTCCCTGGGACATGGGAAGAGGCTCACCACAGCCGTCCTGCTCAGCATGGCCTCACTGCCAAGTGTTGGCGATGGCTCAGCAAGACCCCAGCATCTGTGGAGTGAAAGCAAAAGGTGAGATAAAAATGATTTCTGGTTACTTTGCTGCTCTGTCAGCAAGTTCTGAGAAACAGAAAGTATAAAGGTTGTTTTCCACAATATAGGTGACATCCTAGTTTGAAATGACACAGTTGGAGTTGCTTTGTGACAAGCCTGGTGTTCAGACATGACAGAAATAAATCCACTAGAACAGCCATCCTGACAAATACACTTAGACTCACATAAAAACTTGACTTAATAGCCCCTGATTAATTCTTTTTTTCCCAAGAACATGGTTTCCTTTCAAGCCTGTTATAAAATTAAGCTTCTCTTCACTTTATAGCTGAACAGGCTCTACACTTCAGTTTACCGCATGATGAGACACCACCAAAAACTTCAGAGTTAATCAAAAGTGTCACAACTATGAGGGAAGAAAATCCCAGAAAACCACAACTGCAAACAAGCTGCAGCAGATCTCCCTCCTTGTTTTCATTCTCAGCTCAACATCGCAAAACTGCCAGTCTCAGGGGAGCTTCCTTTTCTCAGACAATGTGCATCCCTGGAAGTCATTGGTACCTTTCCAAGCAAGATTTGAAAAGACTCCTACATACGTTAAAAGGTATTTGAGTATGTAAGGGTGCAGTTCTAACACATTTCTTCTGGATCAGGTATTCATATACCAACCTGTTATAATGTATATAGTCAGAAAATTACTACAGTCTATCATCCTCAATTGAAATTACACCAGTGAAGGCCATTTCCTACTCCTGGTTGTTGATGTACCAAATCATCACTACTAAATATGGTGATTGTAGTGCTCAGAAATACATGTGAATTCCCATCTGGATCTTGTCCTGGCTATTTTGCTTTATGGAATGGAGCTCAGTTATTTCTCTACTTTTTCTCCAGCTCAAGCTTCCAAAGCTCTAGGCCAACATTTTACTGAGGCAGATAGGAGGAAAAGACAGCTAATTTCCATGGCACAGGTGGGAAAAGGATCGTAACTACAGCTCCTCACCTTCACTGACTGCAAAAGATACTACGCTCAGTTATCACTGCTAGGATATTATTGTCTAGTCAGATAATATCAGGGAGGGGACTATTCAGAGAAACAGCACCTGCATGCCTCATTACTGAAGATGAGGAGGCAAACATGACTCCAATATTATATGAAACATATGTGGCAATTTGTACTGCTTCCTAAAGAAATCCACTCCACTGTTCTGCTAAAACTCAAAGCCAAGAAAACTTATTTTCCAGGACTAACATATTTGTCTATTTTTTAAAAACAAGATTTTCAGAAGAAAAGGGATTGCTGTGGAGAGATGACAGAATGTTTGGTCTCATCTGTGGATGCATACTGGCAGCAGATCCTGTTTGGGGATGCCAAATGAACTCACAAACTTGCGGGGGCCTGTGTAGTTTGTTGCCTTCGCTTTCATAAAACAACAGCTTTTACAACAAAGGACCTTACAGACTGGAACTAAGCAAGCCTAAGGGAAGTTTTGAACCTACTGAATTTGTGGTGTTGGGTCACAGCACATAATGTGAAGTCATCTAAAACATGATGGCACACACTCATTTCCTTACCGCAAGAGGACTTTTCTGTTTTAATCAATGCTCACAATGTTTCTGAAAATGGATTGGAAGTTGTCAAAGATTTGAGAACACCTTATGAATTGCTGCACAGATAAGTCATTTCACCAACCACCAAAATGCAACTTTGTTCAGGATGGCTGGTAGAAGAGGGTGGATATAAGTTATGGGCCTATGACTAAATAGGAGTTTGGCCATAAGTAAGAGTTTACCATTACAAAAAGAGCAATGTGTTTTTGTAGCTGAGAGAATCCTGGATTATAGGTGCTTATGAGAATAACCTCCATAGAAAAAAATCCCAACAGAGCTCATGTTATAGCCTTTATAATGGGGAAGAACCAAACGATCCCTTCTTGGAATCAAACCCATGTTTGCAGACAATATAAGTATTTTAAAAAATCAATGCTTGAATACAATTCTCCCTCAAAGGTCAACTGGTGAATGTAGAACATCCTGCTGAAACACAGGTTTCCCCACACTGCTTTTAAAGAAACATGGTCAGAGAATGGTATATCTCAAGCAAAAATTACTGTATAACGAAAATAGGGCATTTATATATATATACATATATATAAGCCAATAATATTATATATAAGCCAATAATTTCAAAGTGCTACCTCAAAACTTCCCACCTAAACCCCACATAATCATGAGCTGAGAAGTTAGCCCCTTCCTATTCCTAACTAAGAGGCATGGGAATTCCTCTTCAGTCTACTGGAAATCTCATTTGTCTGTGTATCGGTACCTACCTGAGTAAAAGAGAGCTACTAAAAGAAAGAATTCTGCTAGTGTTAACTGACTACATTAAACTTTTTTGGCATACATGAACTACAAATTATTTCTCTATCTCTATATAGCAGAAATACAAACTGCAGGAAACAACTCCTCCAGTCCTCATGGAATATGCATTAAAAGGTTCAAGAAAAGATATTATCTCAGATTGTACATTTACTATTAAATTATTGACAAGCTACTTCTATTGTCCTTTTTACCTGAGTTACTAGAAATTAAAGCAAACTTCTAAATACAGTGTGCCTGGAAAAAACATATGTTTGTAGGCTCCAAGATTCCTCGCAGTCCCAAAGGAATTTTCATAACCTCACAGGTATCTTCAGGTCCTAGAATTTGCATTCTGCTTCCCAGCTCAGCTTGCAGATGTTTAAAAATACATGCAACAAGACAATTCGCTTTTGGCTACACATCTAAGAGATTCAAACATCTGAATTATTCTGTCTGAGGTCAACTACGATATATGTGCCAAATTAGATTGAAATCCATCTGGGAAGAGCTATGAAATACTAAGATCTTCAGTGCTTGGGAACTTGTGCCTATTTCTGACCAATGCACATCGTCTCAGATCTTCTTCCAGGAAAAAGACATATTTTCAGGAACCAAATATGAAATATCAGTTTACACCTTATGAATCTGTAGAGTTCAGTCATTTAAATTTTACTGTGCAAACAGATATAAAATGTGGATTATAACAGAAAAATTTCATAACAGTGTTCATTGGTTTCTGGAATTCTAGAAGACATGCCATCATATGGACTTGCATGCCAACAAGATTTGCGATAAAGATAAAACACAATCTTCCCTGGGCTTTAACAATCTTATCTCTATGCTCTTTAATATAATCAGAAAATATTTTCCAGGACTTCAGGATCAAGGCATGTATCCTCCTAAAGAGGTATATGTCCAGGGTAATTCCACAAAAATTTTGGTATACTGTATAGATATAGTACTAATTATATATATTTCAATATAATTCAGCTAGTTATCAAGAGACTTAATGTTCACCCCAAAATTTATGGGTTTTTTTTTTGCACACCTCAAAATTATGAACAAGTAACTCAAGTAACTCTTACAATTCATACTCTAAAATAATTTCACAAAAATTTCTAAGTGATGGATGATATTTCATATAATAACTATCTCCTGAAACTTTTCAACACAATTAAGGTAGAGCTAAATAGAACTCAAGTGATTCTGCTCTTCAGGGATTCATGTTTAAGTAAATTCCCAACCCCCAATCTAAAAGCAATCTTTGCTTTCTCTTCTCCTGGAATAGATAGCACCAATATTAAAACTAGTCTTGGGAAATGACAATTTAAGACAGAGTTATCCATAAATTAAAATGCTAATAACATTAGCATTCTTTTCTTTACTAAATATACTAAATTTCAAATCCCAAGTAGGAATTTTAAACATCTGAAGTAAAGTCAAATAGTTATCTGTCTTCAGTACTGTTAATCTCTCTCCCACTCAACCCAGCCCATCTCCACCAGCTCCCCAGTCTTATCTTATTCTCCTTCCAGGAACAGAGAATAGAAAAATCAAAGAACAGTGAAGAATGGACTGAGATGCACTTGTAAATATTTGTTTCAATCCTGAAGAACTCAAAAGTATAAATCACTATGTGTCAGCCACATTTTTTCAGAAATAATCAGTGTAATACCATTAACCTGGAATGTAAGCCTCAAATATGCCTTAACGAACTGATTCCAAAAATGCCCGAGATTTCTATCTATCAAGAACCTACAGAAAAAAAAGAATTTGTGCAAGAAGTAATTACTGGTATTTGTTTCTTCCCTAATTATCTGAAATCAAAATCTAAATAGATTTTATTCAACCAAAGTCCTCTATCTGTACCCGTATGAAATTAAAAAGAAAAAACAAACAAAAAACCCCATCATACTTATCAGGGAGAGAAAGAGAGTCAGAATCTATTAAATCTATCTTGTCTGACACAAAATTATATGTGTGACGTAAAAATCTATCTTGTCTGACACACAATGAAGCTGCTTACGAAATAATTTTAAAGGACACAAACCATCACAAAAGTAGTAGAGAACACTGCAGCATGCAGTTTCTAGAAATACAAAATTGAAACATCAGTTGGATCCATTCTATAAGATGAGTGTAGAATGATAAATACATAATTAAATTCCTACTCAAGACTGGCAGAGCTGCTCAAAGAGTAGAAGACTCTAGTAAAAGATTTGACCTCCCTGATCACTACAGGTTCCTAATGAACATCTGTGCATTACCTCCTTACCCAAGTCAGAGGGGAGCATGAATAATATGAGAATCTATTTTCAGTGCAACCTTTAAAAAACCCAGAAATATACACTGAAATGAGTATCTCCTATTTCTGGAGGAAAAAATCCAAGGCCCCTAACCTGCAAGAATAGTCATACCAGTACCCTGAATGCTGTCCTTGACCATGGCTCAGAGTAGACATTTAAGGAAGAGTATAGAACTAGTACATATTCCACCTACTTTCTGTTAAATTGGAGATTTAAAGTGAACTTGAATGAGCAGACTACATCTGGACAGTTATGTTTTATAGCCACCATGGAAACTACCCTCCATGAACCTCCCTAATTCCATTTTTAACTCATTTATACCTTTGTCCTTCATAATTTCCTCTGGCATTGAGTTCCACAACCCAGCTTCACACTGTCAGGAAGGGTTTCAAAACTTGCTTTTCCTGGGCAGCCAGAAGAAACATTAACTAGCTATTCTCTGGTCGCCTTCCTCCTCACACATCCTGGTGGAAGGAGAACCAACTCTGAACTAATTGTACCATCAGAGGGAGAAACCTCTCTTTTTTTGCACCCCCCCCCCCCCCACCCCCCCCTTCTTATTTCAACCTGTTCAGCCTGTTGTGAACACAGCAGTAAATTTTTTCTTCAAAGAAACTCCTTTTCTTCTCCCCGCACGCTCCTGCCAGGAGACTCGTGACTGCTTCAGCAGTCAACTCTGATATATCATTTTGGTCCATGAGTCTTTCAGTACATCTCTTCCTGAACTGACAGCTATATCTAGTTATGGCTGTACCTAAACTAGCCATAATATTTGTAAGCATTAAAACAACCATTCAGAAAAGACCTGTGACCTGCTAAATGATTCCTTTATTTTAACATATGTTTAACCTTCCCAAAACTGCCACTCTATATACAGTCCCAAGAAAGCTGAAGGCTTGGGGACTTGCTCAGAAGAGGTAAAAAACTCCTCAGAGGTGGAGTTTACCTGAGCCCTACCAAAAAGAATAAAATGGAGGAAAAGGAAATTAATGGTGGATGATAAAGTTTAATTTAAAGAAAGTGTCTTATTTTTAGAGAGACCTGATGCTAACTGAGCTTCTTTGTCTGACCCAATGGCCAAGGAACACATTTGTCTGTATTTCACCAGATTCAGTAAATCACTTAGTGTGATGTGGAAGATATGATAGTTTTAATGAGACAACATTAAGAAGGGAAAAAAATAAGATTGAATAGTAGAAAACACCATCAGTTAGTGAGATAATCTAAGAAACAGTTCTCTTTCTCACTGCAAGTTACATTTCTGAGAACATTTAAAGCTAAAAAAATATAAAAAAAACCCCAAAACCAAAACATTTAAAGAGATAATCCCACATAGGGAGGAAAAATTAAAAAAAAAAACAAAACAACCCAGACCTTTTAACAGGTTCCTTTCCACCTGTAGTATCAGTGATTCTTTAATAAAAGCTGTACAAATCTGACCTCAGCCTGAAACAAACTCTACAGAGTTGCAAATGCTGATGGATGGCTATCATATACTCATGGAGTAGATGGCCCCTGCAGAATACAGATAATTTGAGGGATGAATGGGAATATCTCAAGTTACTTAAAAGCCCCCTTCTCTCTCTGTTCTTCTCCCTTCACAGGGACTATCTTGTATGAAGGCAACATTCCAGAAGAACAATGTAATTCATAAAGCACTAGAGAGAAACCTCATAAGGATGGATTAAAAAAAAGTCTACACAGAAGCAGAACCAAGGCTGTAAAACTGCTTCCTAACCCTTTCTTCCAAAAGAAACATTCAGAGAAAATGCTAATATTTGCTCCCCGCACCCTGAAAGTGCCCCGCAATAGTACTATCACAAGTTAACACTGTTCCATTTCCACAGACATGTGTTAGGACATACCGCACTAGTAGCTAAGCAAATTATATCAAAACTGTTATTTTTTTTTTTCCTTAGTGTGACTCATGCCAGCTGGACTAGTCTAAATATTATTAAACATCATTAAATATATTATATTTAAGCTTAAATTGTGCCAGCAGGGCTAGTTAACAAGAAGAAAAGAAGAAGTAATATTTTAATAAATCATGTTGAGAGGTTGTGGTGACGGGAGCTACCCTAAGAACACCAAGGCTTACATAGAGTCTCGGTTACTTTCCACAAATGGATAGGTGTGTCTACCAATCCTTCTGGCAGCATTTCCACTGCTGTCACTTAGTAGAAGATTTAAAGGGCAATCCAGGAAAGTCTATGTTCTGCTATAAAAATTAAGAAGTGCTTAAGAGCCTTGATCACATTCCAAGGGGAACTTCCACACTTACAAGACTAAATTTCATTGACTGTCCCTGGAAAGGGACCTGCTCTCCATACTGGCAGCACTATAACCCTACTTTTATCCTGGCATCTCTAAGAAATACTCAAAATAACAAGTCCTTGTCAGCACCGTGCTGAGGAAGACAGCTATTACGAACAGAGTGATTATTTTACAGCAGCAAAAACTTACTGAAAAGTGCTTTTACATATTATGATATCTACACCATTGCAACACTCAATATTTTTATGAATACTCTACATTCATATCTGTGTATATGTACAAACACAGCAAGTTATAGAAATTGATGTTGTTTGGGGTTTTTTTATGAACTAATGATGTTTATAGTCTTAGAAACCTTTCAACAGCAACAAATACAGTATTTCTAAAATTGCATGTCAAATCTACCATGCCTCTGGGAGGACAAATCAGCATGTGTTACATCTGCAAGTCTGCAAGCACAACTGTTAAGTATATTATAATCAACAGGAGGAATGCAGAGTACATCAAAGGGAAAAATAAAACTCATAGCAGATAGTAACCACTTCTTTTCTGGAAAAAATACTAAGATGCTGAAAATTGCTCATACTTAAATCAATATTAATTAAAATAAGCCCTAGCTACTCCTCCCCTTACTCCCTACTCCCTTTCTTCTCCCTGCTCCCCAAAAAAGACTGAGAATTATTGAAATGTCTGTGTAATGGAAACTTACACAACCCTCAACAACTTGCATTTAGAGGTGAATTAAAATTCCTTTGGTTTACACTATAGCAGAGCTTCAGTTTTTCTAAAGGTAACTGAATTTTCCATATGAAATTTTAGAAAAAAATATTACTAAATGCACAGGCAAAATAGTTAAAATGCCCCCCTCGTGCATATGGCCTTTTCCAGCAAAGTAACTTTTCTCCCTCTACTTAGCCAGCCACTTTGTTCTCTGCTCCCACTCACGCACCCAGATTTTTTTCTTTAAAATTTCAGACATGCCTCTTAATGGAGGCATGAAGTACAGGAGTTTATTCCTTGCCACAGAACTGAACTTTATCTAGATTACCCAACAGAACTGCCATTTTCCACAAACTGTTGATTTCTGATCTTTGCCACCACTTTGTTTCTCTGGAGAGTTTTCTCAACAGCATCACACAACCACATGGTTGCAGATATGCCCATCCAATGCACAAGTGGCCTTGGGGAGCAAATCAGACTCCGAGTACAATATGGAGAGTGGGAATATTCCTGCGCACATACAACAGGTCAGAGAAGGCAGCATCCCACTACCTCTGCCCCAGGCTTCCCAGGATCTCTAAGGCATCAGCCAGAGGGACAGGACAGGATAGCTGAGTCTGAGCAGAAGCACGCAGATGCACAAGGACATTAGCTAACTGGCTTCCTCATTCTAGTTTAGCATCTATGTGGATGGGAACTGCCACATAACACTAAGTTGTGGAGCAACCACCTCTCAAGTGTCTCTATTTTATTTTTTTTTATTTCTCAATAGATTTTAAAAAAATGATTGAGAAGCTGAGTCACAATCTGATCTAGTTCCTGTATTCTAAAGGTTAATATGAGCATCCAAGAGTCACATTAACATAACAACAAAAAATCAGTCCAGCATGAGATTGAATGCACTAAATTTGGCCTTAGTGCTAACTGTTGTATCAGTTTTCAGTTTTTTATAAGAAATTGATACAATCATAATTTCCTACTTTCTAAACCCTTTGAGGGGAAAAAAAAAAAATCTAAGTGATTTAAATAAAACAGATGATTGACAAAGAATTCCCTTTTTCACTGATACATAATAGCCTTCTTCTAAGATCCTTCTTGGAAAAAACTTCACAAAATTTTTCTTGAAGCATTGTGGATCTACAAAATTAGAACTTGCTAGCATAGGGACAATGCTGAAAAAGATGAAGAGAAACAAAACAGATTAAAAGGAATAACAGACCTAGAGGGTCTGTTGAAAACAATATGGGTACAACATACCAGCAGTATTCTACATGCAGTAAAATACAAATACCTTCTGCCAGAGTTAATATCTAGTGTAAGTTCATGGTTTAGAAAGCGCCTTTGTGCCATCCTCGAAGTCATTGCATTCAAAGGATGAAAACAGGAGTGGAAGAACACCTTTAAGATGCGTTTCACATTTCTTCTAGTCCAAAATTACAATTACTACACACTTCATAAGCCTGAAGCCAGTTTTAGTAAACTGCTACTTACAGCTCTTGCATGACAGCCAACAGATGAAAGTGGTGAGTGAGAGCTCTCATTCATTGCTGCTAGCAACCCACTGTCTTTCTGATCCCTTTCTTCAGAAACAAAGATTAGGTGGGGGGAAATAAGGTAAAGGGTTATTTTTAAAAGTCTGTGCTTTTAAATCACCATCCAGGAGCTGGCTGAGTTGAGCTCTTATTAGTTGCCTCTCATCTCCCACTTCTGTTTCCATAGAAACCTTGCAGCAGCATTGCCTGCCTCACTATCCTGAAGTCTTCAGATTCAGTTGATGCCAAACCTGGCTGGGCAAGCTGGTGGAGGACAATGGCAGCACCACTTCAGTGCTGAGGTCCACGTTGCTGGCCTCCCATTGTGTGGAGATCATGTATATAAAACTGAGAAGTCACCTCTACCATATTGCACAGACTGGGGCAGAAGGCTGATCCAAATCCCAGCTGCTTCCCTTTTCTCCATCACCTCTGAACAGATGCATACATGGACTGGGATGAAGGATATATCTCAGTCCTCATAAATTAAAACACACAAAGGTTGGAAAATCAGTGAAATGGAGAGATATTAATCTACATAATCAGCACTGAAAATCAGCCGGCTCCTAAGCAGGGGACTTCTCCAATTCTTGCTCCATTTTCCCTGCTTCTAGAACAGTGTAGTGGACAGTGTCAGGAAATGGATTTAGAAAAAAAAGGATCAGTCTGAATATTCAGAGGCTTATTGTAACCACACCCGTACTGTAGAAAAACACACTTGGAAAGACTTTTGTTCACGGTATTTGTCTACTTTAATTAGTTCATCTAGGAAGAACGCTCCTTCTAGTGTCAATCACTTGTTTTACAGAGAGAAGGTACTGCCAATTAATTTGTACTTCTTTATTTATTTAATTGGTCTGTAAATGGTACTTTTTTTGTTTTTTAACCTGCTGCAACTTCTCCATCACCTTTTTCCCAATTGGAATATACCAAAAAAGTGACATTTGAGATGAAAACTGTGAGTCACCAGGTGACCAAAACTGACTAGTCAAATGCAAGAGAAGGTACTACTTACTACAGACTGCCCAAGGGGACTACTAAAAACCTCAGGACGGTAAATTCCTCTGATTAAATGGAGCAGGCATGGTCAGCAAGACAGTCCCTCAGTATGGCTTCCCCTGCCAACCTCATTTAATCTCATTTTAGTTCGAGTAAATTGTTCTTAAAATAAATCTCACCTTCTCCCTGATAGGGAGAAGTGTGTTATGGAAACAAAACCACAATAAAGACTGATACTAACTTGCTAACAACAAGGGAGCCTACAGAAACACTCAGTGTTGAGTAAGAGGTGGCAAAATCTATCCCGTGGAAATCCAGAGAAAGGAGGGACTATCCTTACATGTCTGAGAACTATTGCAATAATACCTGAACATGATTCCTCTTCTTTGTACCTATTAGGCCCTGAAGACAGTTTCTGTTCAAAAGATGTTCCCACAGTGTCCCAGATCTCCTGACAATCCAGAAACAACAGAATTTATTTTTATTTTAATTTTTCCAATGTATTAAAGCCTCAACATCTATATGAAACATGTACTTAATGAAAAATCAAACCATGCATTATAGAACAGATTTGGAGTTTTAGTGGATGCGGGTAGGTCTAGAGGTTACACAATAAACATGATTAATATGTGAATACATATGAATATACACCCACAATGTGTAAGTTATAGATACCCCTTATCTATTGTTTTTAATGAAATGCTAAAGCAAACTGACAATCCAAATGTGTACCATGGGGCAAGAATGCATTTGCATAATTGACTTTTATTATATCTAGAGTTGTGAAGGATTTCTAAATATAAAGAATGTATAAGAACAAATATTAGTTTTTAAGTTAATTTCATGGACATGGAAGATGATGAACTGAAAGGAAAAACGTTGGCTTTGTGCAATAACAGTTTTGAACCAATATGATGAACACAGATAGCAGTGATTACTTCTCAGGCAGACTGTTATTTTCTACAGTATCAGTACACATTTATTGTCATTTGCACACATTGTAACACATTTATTATCAGTACACATCAGTACACATTTATTTACATTGGCAAAATTTTGTGTCCAAACTACTTAATAGTTCCTTCTTCCAGAAAGCAATTTTCTAAAATCATGCACTTCAGCCTACTAGTAAATAATCTGTTTTCCAATAAAACTTTTCAAAGGTATAATTTATGGGGCAATAATACTCAGCATTATGGATTTTCTTTTTTTTTTAATGTCTGTTGCCTTTCAATGAATGTTAACTGTGAATTTGGGTTCACATCATAGAAAGAAGGGCACAGTCCGCTCAAATCAGCGTTCCTGGTACAGAACACTGCGGTTCCCATATGGGTCAATGCAACAACCCTACTGAGACACGCAGAGCTGATCATTTCATTTGACAGAGAAACTTACAGTATCCCCTCAATCACACTCACTCTTTCTATTTGCCATATTTCATCAGTGACAGAAACCCAGGTTAGTGCTATGGTTAAATGGAAAAATGAAGTCTGGTTCAGTTTCCAACATGAATTCATTTTTCAGATATAGAGTTTCCAGCTGACAGCCAAGTAAAAGTCTTGAAGGCCTCAGTTCTCCATTCCCAGATGCAAAGGCCCAGTCACAATAACAGGAATTTTAAGATTTTTAAGAAGATAAGAAGATATCAAACAGTAATTAAAATCAAATTGCTACACAAGTTGTTTGAAGAGATAATGTTGGTGCCTATATAATATAGTTGATATAGCAAAATTTAAAAATTTAGTGCCAAAAGCTGAGAATAACACTACAAAAACAGATTTCTTCAGATTCAAGTCAATGCCATCAGCAATGAATACACTGCCACCATTTTCTGATGCCGCAGGCCCAGAGGAAGATGACAGCTGCTATTGAAGATAAAGATGATTTTGTAGAAGTGCTTGAGGAATTACTAGCTAGAAATGAAAGAGCAAACTTCTACCTCTGTAAAGAAGAGGGCTGGAACCCATGTAATCAATAACAGCGGACTGAATAAAAGAAAAAGAAGCTAAAGGAAATACCTTGATGGGCTAGAGAAAAACCCGCAGTGGTAAGAGACAGCTCTGGAAAATGTAATCTATCAATTTTAGTAGCGCACTTGTGATTTAATCATAGGATGGCAAACTGAGAGCATTGAGAATTGAATCTGGAATTCAAGGGGGTCTCCATTCTTTCATGTTTAAAGGAATACAATCTTTGTCTAAGAGACTGACCTACAGACTGATCCAAATTTTTTTTTTCAAGAAACAACATTACTAGTCTGGAGCAAGAAACACTATATCAGATCACGACACAAGTGCAGAGAAGAAAAGCATCCTAATCACAACACTATTTGACACTCAAAATCACCAAGGCAGGCAGCTTTTGCTCCAGAAAGCGCAGGAGCAAGAGGGACGGCGTGGTGTGTAGAGCTGCTTTTCAAACACTGTTTTAGCTCCTGATGGAGCCCCAGGACTGCCCCTGCCAAAAGGGCTGACCTGCCCTCTTCAGCCTCACACCACATTACAGCTGTCTCTGGTGCTGACACTGGGGCGTGAGCAGCCATGCAGTCAGCTGCATCAGGTGATTGATCTGTCTGAAAACTAACCCTACCAGGAAAAGAAAAGAAAGATTAGTTTTCAGTTGATAAGCAAAGCTTTAGAAGTCATTTCTACAACAAAGAGGAGGCAGGACCAGCGCTTTCAGTGGCATCGCTGGCCCAGGTCAGCTAAGCTGCTTCAAAGGCTCTTGCCCGCTTCTTCATGCACACAACCACCACACTGCCGCTGCTAAGCAGGTGACCCTGTGTCAGGTGATTCACCGAAACCATCTGCGTACACACCCTTTAGAAAGGTGTTTAGTTTAGTGGAGGGCAGCTTACCCCAGAATTCAAGCAAAGTGAAATTACCGACCAGCTGCCTCAAAAGATCTCCAGCTGAAAGGATGGTAACTCCTTCCTTGCATTTTGCAGAGAGAATGATACGTCACCCCATATTTGGGGCCTGAAAATAAATTGGTCAATAGTATCATCGGGATGACTGAAGATGATGAAATTGATATAGAGAGACAAAATGAACTGCTCTCACTCAGCCGGGTTCTGGCAGAATCTATTGATTTACAGCAAAAAAAACCAATATGGGAAACAATATTCAGACAACCTTGAGAGTTTATTCTGGTTGCCAGTTTATTTCAACAAAATGGATGCTATTCAAAGCTGTAATTCTCACATACTGTAAATTGACCACACACACACACACTATATATATGTATAAACATACAGAAATTAATCTTAAGGATTATGATAGAGGGTTCAAAATTATCAAACAAACAATAGGAGAGGTAACAAAATTAAGGCTGATGATAAAATCAGAATTGGACATCCTGATGCCATGTCTAATTATACAACTACCCTTTTTCTCTTTTTGATAAGATCCTTATCTCAGTAAGCATATAGTTAGACTGTTACTGAGTAATGGATTATTTAATCCAAATTATTCTGTCTCAAGCATCTTCAGCCTGCAGATTGATACACCGACAACAGCAGAGATGAGAAAGACATCCAGTGAAGAGGGATGGCATACTGATTATACCTGGATCAACCATCAGATGTTAGAAGGGTTTGTGATACTACCATTCAGCACAAAACTTAAAAGTCCTCCTCTGCAGGTAAAATAAAAATCACTTGAGTCACCCAGACCTGTCTCCACCCTCCATGAGACTTTAGTCAATAAGATATCTCAAGAGAGAGACCAGAACATAAAGTTACGTGGACAGTCAGACACTGAGGTATAGCAAATTACACCAAGAAATTAAGAATAAGAATACATTAGTAATCTCAGACCAATTAGGTAAATATAAATGCATGTCTGATGACAAACAGTGACAGAGACAAATACATGGTGTTCATCTGAGAGAGAGAGAGAGGATTGCCCCCAGCCTGTGCTCAGGTGGGTGACTTAGTTGTCCCAGGTGAAGGGAACAGGAGCGAAGGGCTTTTTACCCAGTGAACCACTGACACCTCACTCGCCACTTGTGCAAGAGCAGGCTGGGTAAGCCAGACCTTGTCTGGGAGCTACCTCATTTGGTGTCCCCAACATGCAATCTGTGCCAAAGCTGCCAGAAAATTCACAGGCAAAAAAACCCCCATCTTTAGTTTATAATTCCTCCACACTGTTTTACTGGTGTACGATCTACTGTAACCTGGTATGGTATAAAAAAACCTTAGTCAAAACTAAGAGTACCTTCCAGAAATTTATTCATACACAGTTTTGGCTTCGTCCGAAATTCAAAAAGTCATGGCAATTGGTTTTACATGTCACAGCTTACCTCACTCTGGGTACATGTGAGAGAACATGCATACATCTCATGAAAAACATGAGGGAGAGAAAAAAAACCACCTGAGATTTATGATTATGCACTGATTTATACATTATATTATGAACTATTTTTCTACTTCTCTTCCAAAAGAGACTACTGGTTAATATTGTTAAATGAGTCCACAGCTAGTATATCCAAAATAGGTACATGTCATTGGCAAGATTACATGTAAAATCATGCATTTTAAAGAGAAAAAATACAGGTTTCTCCACTGTTACACCTTTATTTCAAAATCTGGACTATAAATTAGGAACTAAGGTAGCTGTTGACAAGAAAGGATAAATGATTGACTTTATTCACACATGACTACTGATTAAAATAAACTTATAAATATTTCCTATTTTCCTGCAACACTTTGCAATTTGATGGATGTTACTTATATTAAGTTTTACAAATGGAAAGTCTGCTATAAAAATTAAAACTGTAATACCAGTAAAAGAAACTTATTTCATAAGATGAAGGAACTCCCAAAAAATGCAATTTTTTTTCCTCTCACTTTTGCACTCCATTGAAGTGGTGGTGACATTTTTGCCAGTTAATCAACACTGTTGTATTATGCACTACTGAAATACGAAGATTCAGCATTCTCTTCTTTTAAGTAGAATCCTGGAGCTTTGAAGTGACTATTTCAATTATTATACTTGCATTTTAGAAGACCGAAATGTAACAAGAACAAGAATGAGGACATACTATGTGTCCTGATCCTATAAACCCTTACTCCAAAAGTAATTTCTGCCTATGTATGTAGAAAACAGTTAACTTAAATACAGATGTGAAAAACACCAATTATATACACCCTTCAACAAAACTTCTTTAATGGTTGTGCTATCGAATTAAAATTTTTCATAAGATTAAGGAACTAGCTACTTTTTCCTTTCCTTTGTTTCCTTTGTAGAAACAAATAATGAACACTGAAATACCATTATAGTCACAATAAATTACTTCTGGCTAGTATTTTTAAGTATTTTTCTAAGACATATCCTTTTCAAAAACATTTTTAAAAACAAGGTCTTTTTCCTTGGTACTGCTTAAATTAAAAACACACCAAAAGTCTACTTTTGAGTGCGCAGGACTGGTTTAACAGTTTCTTATGGTACAAAGCAGCCAGTATATGAACACTGGACTATTACAAAGCACCTTTACATGAAGAACATCCAGGTTAGTTCTGTAACTAGCATCTCAGACCATTTTTAGCAATAGCTACTAATAACTGTTACTCTTGAAAGCCCTGAAGCAGTAGCACTATTGTGAACTAACCCCAAGGAACTGCCTCTGCAAATTGTGCAATCAATCTGACACTGAAAAGCAGCTCAGTGGTTCCAGAAACCTTTGTAAATCCCATATCCTTGAGAATTTTTTCCAGTAGCAATTATTATCTACAGAGTATACTGGGAAAATCTGTCACCACCATAGATACAAATTTAAAAAATACAAGTCAGGAAGACTAAAAATTGGCGCAATGGCCTCAATTAAAATACTAAGATTCACTGTAGGCTATTATTGAAAATAAGCGACGAAAAAAATCAGGCTTCAGGAAATACTACTTTTATTTCTAGTACAGTAGCTTAAAAATGCATATAGTTGAAGAATTATTCTTGCTTGACATGTGCTTAGCTATAGTGAACTCTATTACAGCAAGCTATTCCTTATGTTTTTAAAAAGCAAGAGATTGGGGATTTTAAGCAATATATTTATAATACTGTCAAGTACTAAGACCAACAATTGATCTGACTTTTCCTCTATGGACTAGTAAATCTGTGGTAGCCAATTTAATAGAAGCCATATTAACATCCAGCTCCATATAGTTGTATTTATTTATTATTACTCTATCTAAAAAAAACAAAACCAAAAAACCCCACCAAAGAAACCAGCAAAAGATTTTGCTTCTGCTGTTGTGTATTCAGTACCACATTTGCTTGGTGTATGTACAACCTGAATAACTACCAGTAATTTCAATACAACAAAATTATTACTGCTCATATTATAAAAAACAGTCTATATTCTCAATTACCTCTCAGAACAGCTCCTGCTGAAAGAAATTCTAATATACATGAAGGACTAAGCACCATTAAGAACCACACAAGTAGTACATATCTGGTAGTAACAAATATCTGATATTACTTGTATACAAGGAACTTGCCTAAGAAACAGGGAATTTCCTACAGCCAAGCCACAATTTATTTGACTGCAAATACTTTTACACTTAGTAATAACAAAGTGGTAGGCAAACAGCATAAGAAAACATATTCCTGACTTTTTAATATCTGTACAGAATAAATAAATTCATAATTGATCAATTATATATTCAAGCGGGGAATCACAATGATAGCTTTTCATTGTCTATTGACATACAGTCTCATCACCAGAGAGCACAAATAAAATGCTAATGGCAGAGAAGATGAATGCCAATTTCCTTCACTTTGCTCCAAGTTTCAGTGGCTCTCTACAATAAAAGATAGCTGTTTGTGGAGACTGGCTTGTTCCATACCATTAACTCAGAACAAAACATATTTTTAGTGGGACAGCAGTGTTTACTTGTAAGAACTGATGAATTGTACACCACCATTTATCACTTGTAGACAAAGACATTCAGGCACAATTTTGGACATAAATCAAGGTACATGCTCCTAAATAAAAAAGGGATTGCTTGAGTCCCTAAAACTGCATAGATTGAGGTCAGATTGGCCATAGCAACCAAGAATGGTACTTAGGCCTCCAGCAAGACTTAGCAACCAATAAATGAGCTCAGATCTCTTTTCATCTCCACTGGTGTGAAAGCCAAAATTAAAAAGATTAGATCACGCTGCACCCATCACAATAGACTTCACAGTGAAAAAGTCATTTCTAGTCTTTGATTCACGTCCAATAAATAACATTCATCCCTTCCATAATGAACAACTTTCAAAGTAAATTGAATCTCCATAGTGCTGCTTTCCCTTGCTGCACCGTATTTACATAACAATATATCACAGGAAGCTGAGAGCGGGTCTTGCAAATGGAAGACGCGTCTTTAACGCTGATTACACTATATTCAGCTTTAAAATGCTTACCATTTAAACGTAATGCACTGTAGATTATAATAAATAATAAACAATGCTTTAAAGCTTGCGCAAGAAACTTTGTCATTATTTCAATATGGAAATTTCATAGTAAACAGCTCCCTCCCCCTTTCCTTTCCAGTCCTTCCATTTGAGGATATTCAGCAAATTCTACTTTCCAGGAGCACTGATGATACTATTTGTCTAGCGTTTCCGGGAAAAGGGATAGCACATTTTTTCATTTTTACTGCCTCTTTTCACGCTGTTGCTATTCTTTTTTATATATATTTTCAAGTACTTCAACAATTCTTTTTAATGTTCCAAACATATCAGTAACCTATTACTCCAATCTCACACAAAGCATTAGGTATAACTGTTTTTCCCCTCCCTAGAGCAGTAGTTATTTGTAAATAGGTGAAGCTGATCACTGCTGCAGGAATCTAACACAGATCTAACACATGAAATCAGAAAACGTATCCAGCAAATGTTTGCATTGTATTGCCACTGTATGCCCCATATTTTCCGCACTCGATTTGTCATTATTAAAAATGGACCATCACTCCCTTCTTACTGCAGGTTGCATAAACTGACATTTAAAGGAAAGTGTTTGAAAGCAATATATTGAAACAAAAATTCTACACATAATTAAAAATATGCAGAAATAATTTCAGTCCTCTGCAGCGACAACTCATGTAGATTATACTATTTGAACTCAGCAGGGAACCTCATTAATTTTTAAAACTCTCTGACCCCAGTGCAGTTAAGGGTGTAAAAATAATTACAAATTAGGGTTGAGGGAGCACTGTTTTAATATTGCATGTGTGCTATCAGTTACACAACGTTTTATCGGATATGGATATTTATTATAGTTAAGCATAATTTTAATGTAGCCAAAATGAAGCTTCATGGTTAATTTTAAAAATGCAAATGTTAGAGATGTTATATTTTTAAGAACGTAAATATAGTAGCCACCACTTCCATGAAAAAGCCCTGCCTGCTTTCTGCAAACATTCTCGTAACACAAAGCACAGCAATTACAGGTTTAAAAGCTAGTAACAGCCTGGATACGGCAGTAAACTAAAATATTTCTATAACAAGGCACGTTTGCAACCTAACAATTTCTAACTTATTTAGAAGGCTATAAAATACTTGGCTGAGGGTATAAATATTCTCTCTTACCTAAAACTTGTCAGAAGAAAGATCCTTCTCCATTGTTGTCACCTCCAGTGCCCCCTCTTGCCACCATGGAGATTGGTTCTGCTATGTTTATTGCTCTGTGCCTCAGTTACAGCCGTGACACTAATCTGCCTGCACAGACCAGCAAAGGGGTGTGTGTGAGTGTGTGTGCGTGTGTGTGCATGCGTGTGTGAGAAAAGCAAGCCTGCTGACTTCAGGACTGGGAACCTAAACCTCAGGCCAAGTCAAGGCTGAATGAAAATGATCAAAGCTCTGTCCCTCATCAACAGAGTAGACAAGATTTTTCCCCACACACACCCACCCAATGAGAAGTAGGGCTGTCATTAGGGATTCCCACTAAAAAGCCTCTAACAGAGGCAGACCTTCTCCAGATTGCCAGTGCCTGCCCAGCAGTCCGTGCAGAATACAGGTAGCTATTGTTCCTGAGACAGATATGTAGCCAGCCACTCAGACTCTGACAGATCTCAACAAACCAGTGAGCCTGCCTTCAGTTTAACTCTTTACTTACTAGCGCTTTACTTTTTTCAAAGATCTCCTTTTGCCCTGGAGAGGGAGGGGCGGGGGGGGGGGGGGGGGGGGGGAACCAAAACAAAACCAAAAAAAAAAAATGGAAAATTGGTCTGGTTTTGTTAAGAAAACTATTTCAGGTTTCACATAGATAGGCAGTAATCCTATGCAAATGCAGGAGTATTGATTTTAATTTTGAAATCTCATCTACTCTGGCGTTGGACAACACAGCAATAGCACACTTCAGCAGTAAAACAGAATTCCAGTTCTGTAAGGTAAATAACTCCTGCTCTGCCTTCCTCTGAATTCTCATAATTCATGGGAAAATAAAACAGTTTGAATAGATAACATGCTTCTTTGCTCAAACATTCTAGGTATTAAGAACCAGAGCAATTTAGTGCAAATGCTTCAGCAGTTTTTCCACCAGAAATCAGTTTTCAGCGTTGACTGGAAATGAAGTTAGCGACTCAACAGAAAACTGTGCTAGAGCAAGTAGATAGCCAATTAGCTGGCATAAAAAGAAGCAGATATTCATTTCAATCTTGCAGCAGGTTTATATTTCGATAAGGAGATTTTATTTGCACAAAAAGGGGTTTTCTTTATTTTGTATGACATGGAACTTAAGAATTTATTCACAAAGACACAGTCAATGAAGCTGTTAGAGAAAATATCCTGACATTTATGCTCTGTGTTTGACTTTTAGGAAGTAATGCGTTATTATATGAAAAGCTAATGATTCTGCATTCTGTATAAATACTGTATAAGTTCAGCCCAGGTGTAGACTTCAGCTTTAAAACACTTTTTTACCTTCTTCTGTTTAAGTCAGTCTTAACTTCATTTCAAGCAGGTTGCAGTAGGATGAGTAGACTTGCCTTAGGGTGGGTGGGTTGGATTGTTTTAAGGCAATTTTAAGGTGTAAAGGTTGAAGGTTACAAGAAAATTTTTCACATGGCAATAGAATCAGATTTAGAAAATGTGGGCGTTTTTAAAAATATTCAGACCGCTAACACAACTGCAAACTAGACACATGATGTCGAAACCAGTATTTTAACCTGGCAGAACCCATCAACTCAGAGAAGCCTCCCTATCCATTACATAAATAATCATTTTATCAGCAACTTCAAAACAACATGTTAAAAAAAAACTGCATGTGATTTATTTTGAAAGTTGCCAGTGGTCACTTTATAGTGTTTCAAAGCAATCTTTTCTTCATGTTTCAGAATTTAATTACACTCCTACAAAAATGCCAGGCATCCAGTACCTTTCAAATTGGTCCAGTGCAGTGAGGAAACAAGCAAACAAACAGGAAAGTAAATCAGTGTTAGTCGGTGTAATGAACCCTGTGTGTCAGAATACCTCTAGACTACCCGATGCATTTTAAAGAACCAGGACTCTGCATTCACAAACCCTGCTGCCGTTTAATTCCAGAGTATCTCATTCATGTCAATTGGAATATCAGTCCTTAAGGACAGAGACATCCATTGGACTGTACTTTTTACCATCAGCTTATGTAAATGTCTGGTGTTATGTAGGAAAAAAAGTTTTCAGTTATAAATATATTTACAAATTAATAGTGTTCTTAGATAAAAAGATTAATTTATTACAAATTCTGAAGCATTCTGCACTGGTTTCCCTTCTGTTTTGAGCAAACTGGCAACAAACTGTTGCCACTAAATGGAATTAAAAGTGGCTGGAGAAATATATGACAGGCAGATCCTCTGCTTCTAGTCTAGACTGTGGAGGAGCTGTGCCAGCCTCTCGCAGGTGAGAATGTGGCCATGAAGCCATAACACCAACAGACTGTGGAGTACACATTACTGCCTGTAAATGTCTATCCTACCCAGCATGTGTATGCCACTGAAAAATGGAAACCACCAATACGGCACCGTGGAAAGAATGGTCTGAAGCCCCACTGAGAACCATGTGACAAGCTTCAGAGCATGGTCATATTTGATTTCAGCCTCTGGTTAGGCCTTGCTCAATGTAATACCCTGGGATATTTCACCCTGAACCGAGCCTCCCACACATCTTCCAGCACCGAGTTATCCTGGTCCTCATCGGCTGCTGGATTGGTATCTACATGAATGTGCACACCATTCAAAAACAACACAGCACTAAAAAACATGAGTTTATGGGAGGATGAAAAGGAAAACTTTCTGCAGCGAGCTGTGTCAGAGCTGGACACCTCATGGGAAGACGGAGAAGTCAGCGCTTGCTACGAAAGTGTGACCTTACCCTCATCAGAAACCCTCCCTGGAGCAATCTGGGAAAAAAAAAAAAAACCAAACCCTTACTGGAGCAATCCTCAGGCTGCATCAGTGAGGGAAGCAACTTTCTTCAGGTTTTGGGACAAGAGTGAAGTATTCTGCCCAAAGACTTTCTGCACTCTCTGGAGGTCACCTTTGAGTGGGAAGATGGCCACTACCCAAGTCAATGGTAACAGTTGTCTTCCTATAAAGTACAACTTATGGGATTTATGTAAAGGGTGATGTTTGTTTATACTGATTGGTGCTAACGTTATTTTCTTTTTTTTTTTTTAAACAACAAAGCCCACACAAGCACAGAGCAGGGAGGAAAAGGGGGCTGCTTAAAGCGGAAGGAAAATCAAGGTGCTTTTTCCTTCTTTTTTTTTTTTTTTTTTTTTAATTGTACAGCTCATCTCATAAAAGCAGGCATTATGGGCACAACACTGGATAACTAGCCTCACGTACCATAGGATATTTGAACAGTTTGAATTGATTTCCCAAAAGGAGAGCATAAAGAAAGTCAGGTATGTCCTGTATAACAATCCTGTGTCTGAGAAATTTGCTTGAGAACAGACTGCTGGAGTCGTTTCTTTCAGCTAACCCACACAGCCCCACTTTGGTGAACAAAGCCACATACTGGTATCATGTATCCATTTTCCTTTGGAGATTTCATTTTAATGATTTTTTAGTAAATACCTTTGTATTTAGAAATTGTTCATACCAGATACATAAAAAGCACAGTCTTTCAGAAACTAACTGTGTTGTAGAGGTGAAATGCACATAACGTATTCAAGTATGCAACCTCAATTAACCTTTTGCCTCAGCTTGTGGACAAACCTATCTACAAAAAGTGAGCTCTCCCCATGACAAAAAATCAGTTTTACAACTTCACATCATCTGTGGCTAGTTCACTATATTAAAAAAATTACATGAAGAGATCTTCATGAGCTGCAATTCAAATTTAACTCACTGTTATTCTTGATCTTCATTTCCTTAATATAAAAGCTACTGTAAACATTATATGGGAAAGCACTGTTGGTTTTTTTTTTAACAAAATATATTTATTTCAAAATAATGGTAACTAGACTTTATTTATCTCAGAAAATACTGCAAACATAAGATAGCAAACATAAAGATATAAAAATATTTAGACTGGAGCCAGTGCCTGTTTTGATTAGGATGTAGGCAAGTACAGCACATAGGTTAGAAAAGAACTTACGATTAACATATGCTCAACTAGGTTTGTACACTGTAATAATATAAAACAACCGGGAATTATAGTCGATAAAGTATCCTTAGCCTTCCCAAAATTTGATATGCATACTATTAATAGTTTTTCTTTAAAATGTTGTGCTAAAAAGCACAACTTTTTTTTTTCCCCTCAGCTCTTTCACAGAAACATAATTAGGGTATTGCATTCTCTACTAGATGCTTTGTAAAAGCAAATGTCATGGATTACAACTCAGCAAGATAATTACAAATGTTCTACATAATAACATAGGAAACCAGCATCAGAGGTACATTCCACCAGTTCATGTTCCTCTTACAGATTACACTTCTGATATGTGATCTGTTGGGAAAAATTAGAAGTTGACTATGGGGTTTTTTTTTTTCCTTCCCCGATTACTGTAGAGCTAACATCAGCAGACCAAACCACTCTTCAAATAAATGCTTTTCTTTTTGCAAGGTTTGAGACTCTGAATCCCAAATACATACTTTAGGAAACCTCCCTCCATTCAACACTGAGCTCAAACACTTACCTAGCTAAGTGGTAGTACATGAATTAGAGTAACAGGGCATATTCACACATTGTTGAGTAAATTAAACTATCTCTTTTGAAAAAGTTTATTTTTAAATCACTCTTGCACCCGGTTCCATATCAAGACAAGAGATAAATAGAATAAATAGAACAAGATTAAAAAATCCAACCAACCAACCATAAAACACACAAAAAATACCCCAAGTCCCCAGAACAATCCCCTCCCCAAAGTGATGAACATGTATAGAATTTTTCCCTTTGGTTCCTTAAGAACAGTGGTTGAAGTAGCCAGACTACATCATAGATATTCCAGTTTGACAATTCACTTGTTGGCAGGAATTTATATTTATCAATTGTTTTCATCAGCTTAGATGGATTTGGACTTACCGTTTAAAGTGCTGATCCATGGGAATTGCTGGTTTTGAAGGGCCATAAGTAAAGTAGCTGGATGGAGAAAAAACAGACAGGACTGCCCCTGTAGCTTCAACCTGCCACGCATAGTTTTCTTCCTTGGAATCTTTTGATAAAAGTCAGAACACAACATGATTTATTAATGTAGCAAAGTCATTATAATTCAGAGCTAAAAATGTTATTGGACTTCCCTCCAGCAAGTGCTGTTTAAGGAAGCCTTTAAAAGGCAATTTAATTCCATTCCACAAAGTCAAATTTTCTCCACAGATAATTGGTTTTCATTATATGTATAAAAAGCTGCAATGAAGCCAATATGTCAAACTATATCTTTTTTAGGATTTATATTTATTACTGAAAGACTGACCTGCTTTTGCAAGAATTGTACTGTCTCTGTTTTTCTACTGTTAACCTGAAATCTTTACTGTTAATAACATAAGCACACACTATAGTAGCATTCACCAATGTACCATGAAATCTGAATATAACCAAGAATTCTTCTGGCCTCTCACATTTATAGGCAAATAATTTCATGCTGTCATCTGTCACAGATTAAATTTTCTATATAAACTTGTTCAATAACAGTTAAAACATTCACACTGTTTTGAAAGCTTGCAACACTTAGTTGAAAAGTACTTGCCTGGATTGGGTCATTCTCAGTATATTTTAAAACTGCTGTACTAAAACAAATATTAAAGCCTGTTATGGTGTATATATATAATATACAATAATATGTATTACCACTGGGCATGTTTATATTCAAAGAGCCTAGGAACAACAGTGCTCTTTAGAGCGTCTTGAAAAATCAAACTTGCAAAGCTTATACACTATTTACAGCACAGCAACAAAACAAAGAAATCCAAAAGCTATTAAAGTTGGAAATGCAAAAATAGGCATTAAATTTTTCCATAATTAAAAAACTTCACAGAAAAAACAACCCCATTCAAGCCCTAATCTTCTTTATAGCAGATACTTATGACTAAAAATAAACTTCAAATTAAAGCAACCAAATGCAATAAAAATACTTACCAGATATCTTATCTTGCTTAGAATTCATGTCTGTTTTTTTTTTTCTTTTTTTTTTAAATAAGACAAGGAGATTCAAATCTAAAAGCTGTTTTAGTTACTGTCCTCCCGTTCCTGCAGCTCTTCAGTTGTAGGTACAGAGGATCTTGGCTGGTATTGTTTTGAGATAAAGAGAGTGGCCTGTGTGAGCCAAGATATTCTGTACTGTCTGAGGATCTCTGCAGTGCTCTTAAACTCCTCCACCGAGACAGGTATTTTTTGCTGTCTGTTGTCCAAACAGGTTCATCAGAGCTCTTACAGTCACCTTCATTTTTCAGTTGTGGAGGCCCTATGTGCTGAGAGGAAAGAGGTTTCTTTCTCTCAGTATTTATTTGCTTTTGGATTGGAGGAAGAGGCTCAGAGATTTTCAATTTGAGATCAAAGACAGGCTCATGCAATGGGACGAAACATAGTTTTCTCAATTGTGATCAGAATAGTAGTCCCTGAGTTCCCACATTCAGCGTTCCCAACTCCATAAGCTTCACAGGTCAAAAAAGACGGATAGTTATATATATACATGCACACAGGCGCACACAGACACCCAGACACACACACACACACACACACATTTTAAATATATTAGTTTTCCCCCTTGCAGCACTGCAGTCTCTCTATTGTCAAATAATAACTGTATCTGAAAAGAAAGCACTTAATAAGGCTAAGGTCAGACTGCTTAGACTTGGCATTTGCTGCGATAACAAATCAGAAATGATAGCATCGTACAGATTTATGAATTTTTTGCCCCCGCAGTCACAAACATCAGACGTTTACTTTATAAAGAAAGCTTTTAGATTCTTCCTGCAGTTTCCATAGTGATTTCATTTTTTCCCTTTTATCACAGATTGGCTGAAGTACTGCTACCCTTTGTGCTTTAAAAGGCTTGTGCTACCAACTGTCGATATAAAGGCACTGTAGCTAAAGCACACATGCAACACACACTGTCAAAAATAATTGAAATAGATAAATGCTGGCTAAAAAAGGTTTTGGTATTTTCTCTGCTTGTCCTGAAGAGTACAGTAGAATAGCATTTCATCTGAATAAATGTAATTAACTTGAGCCAAACATACTACTGTTCCATTTCCCATAACCTATGATACTTCTATTAGAGCACTTGTCATACAAAAATTAAACTCTTCACAAAAAGCTTTAATACACCTTACATCATGCAAAATGCCTATGCTTGTTAGATATAAATGAAAGCACTTTCACTAATTTTTTGAATCGTTTAAAGACAATGATTATGCCAATGATATTCTTCCGCTTTCTAATAAGTTTATTCTTTTAGAGAACATGATGGTTTAAGGAACAGTTACACTAGTTCTGGCAAAGCAAACAATGCTTTCTGTTGCTGGAAAGATAACCACCTTTCAAAGTAAGCCTAAAGGATTAGTTTCTATTTAACCCCTTGATAAACAAATGAGACCGTCACCTCCTCAACAAAACAGAACTCAGCTAAGTAAACACCTTTATTCAGTTATCATGCCTTTAAAAATGCAGTCTTTAGATTGCAGAATGCAAGCACAGTATTTCCCTACCCCTCTTTCAACCAGCTTAATAGAAAGTGGGTGCGTGGTTAACCCTAGCCAGTTGCTCCAGTCTCATGAGAGTTTCTATTTTTACAAGTCAGAAAAGGTCTAACTTATTAAAAATACTGAATTCATACCATATTACAAAAACTCTTAGAGCTGGAAATTTTCCAGGTAACTATAAAAATAATGAGATTTCTTATTTTTACACAATATTGGCAACGTTAATGCAAAACTCACAGGGACAAATATTTTTAAAACTTACAGAATACAGTACAGTTAAATAGATACTTTAATTTAGAAAAAATCAGGGAACTTTCTTTTGGATGTATTTATGACAATGAATTATTTATTTCCAAATACCTTATCTATGGAAAACTATCAAACTTACTATTTTATTGTCATCTATTTATGAGGGGAATTATACATCTGACTTTTGCTGTTGGGATATAAAATCAACCATTAGGCATTCACATCCACTAAACAAGCACTAAATGTGAACATAAAGTATGTTAATACTTACTGTCAATAAAGTTTATTGGAAGAAAGAGTTTGCAGCATGGTGTAAATGAAGGACTAAATGTAAATCAATTATTAATAGATATTTAAAATAAAAAGCAGTTATTAAGATTATGTTAATTACTGACATACTTCACAAGTGGACCTGGCCAAAATTGATATGGACAGATGCAGCAGTTTTGGGAAAGATTCAGGTATAGCTTATGCTACCCTAGGACAAGAGGGTGGGCTAACCAAGCTCCCAAAGGTCCTGTTATTCCTTAGTAAGCAGCCACCAAACTGTCACTCGTAGCAAACCCAACAATCCGGACCTACTCTTCGTACCTATTTTCCACCACAACCATCTCAAGGGTCATTTAATGAATCAGTTAAGCACTGCATTCAAGTAATCAACGTCATCTGACTTATGATGATAAATATTGTCTTTGCACAGATGTTTCATGCGCTGGTTAAAAAAACCCCAACATGCTAAACATTAGTGATTAGAACCCTGACTTTGCAATAGGATTATGACTTTTCACACTCCTTTTTTTAAACATTATAGTTATTTTAAAAACCTGCATGCACAAATACCTCAACACAAACCTGAATCACTCCAGAAGATTTTCTATGCAACAAGGGAAAAACGTTGTTGTTGTTTAAAAATAACTCATCAGTAATAATATAAAAAGGTTTTGTCCTAGAAGAGTAAGGATGAGAAATCTGTATTTTACAATACAAAAATCATTGAAGCCAGTTTCATCCGACCTAGAAACACTAAATCATGTTCTCACAGGACTTTCTTTCCAAACTTTAAGTATGTAAGACATTCAAAGGGTTCCTGCAAGATTCACAAGGCAACTGACTTCCTGGGGATTGTATAAAACTGTTGAATTTATCCACCATCTTTCTGTAAGCCAGGGAACCCTCAGGAAATTATTTTTATAAAAGGAAAACACAAAGTATTTTTTCTAACCATTAGGGACTAAACAGGGCAATTGAAATGAAGAGTTGACTAACAGTCTAAGTTAAAAAAGAACTTCATGCTCCTTTACACACGGCTCTGCATATTGTCCTTAGAGAAAACTCATAAATACAGCAGGAATGTGCTAACTAAAGGAAGCAAATATTTGTTGCTATACACTTTTTGTTAAATCTCTTTTAGTATAAATGATTCTTCAGCCATTCAGTCCCTGGATGGGCATCCAGGACATTCACTCATTCTCTTCATCAAATAATAAAAATAGGTCAAGCTCAGAGTGTGGCAATCCTCCCTCCGACACACTCTGCAGGTAGACCTCATGCAGACACTGTTTGTCTTTTTAGCTTAGGCAGAAGAGGCTAATACTTTTAGATCTCACAGTTATTCATTAAAATAGTATTTTAAAAAATCTAAAGGGAATTCTTCTTCCTCCACAGTCCTTCAGCAATGACACCCTTCTCCTCACCCTCCAGACTAGGGGGGAAGAGGGGGAACTGACTAGGTAGCCAAAGAAACAGACTATATAATTATTGGTTTCTCCATATCACCCTGTAAACTATCACACCACAGAAATGAAAAATATTTTTCCAGTGTCATTCCTGGACACATAGTGAGGGACCATACTCTCCTTTAAAAGAGAAAAGAAACATCCTTTGTTTCACTCACCTAGTATTCTCTTAATTTTTCCTTTTGGGGAAAAAAAAAATTGCTACTTTCTCAGATTTTCCAAGATCCTCCTCCACACCAAGTATGTTTATTCAAAGACTGAAAATCTGCAACCTACCATGAAACATGAGCTACAAAATGTTTTAAAATTTACAGTCTTAGTTCAATCAGCCAAAAACTCTGCAGTCTTAAATCACAGAATCATAGAATATCTCAAGTTGGAAGGGTCCCAAAAGGATCATTGAGTCCAACTCACTGATCCTCACAGGGCTACCTATAACTAAATCATATGACTAAAGAGCATTGCCCAGATGCTCCTTGAATTCTGACAGGCTTAGTACTGTGACCACTTCCTTGGGGTGGAGATCCACTCAGTGGATCACAGGAACCACCCTCTCAGTGAAGAATCTTTTCCTAATGTCCAATCTGAACTTCCCCTGATGCATCTTCATTCCATTTCCTTGTCTCCAAATGAACTCCTGACTTATTTACCCACCAGCTCTAGAAGTCAGTAGTCTATTTTCTACCAGCCAGTGCCAAAGCCAGTGACTTACATAGTGTCAGGAATTCCCTATCTACATTATCAGTCATTTCCTGAGATAGAACAACCAAGGCTCTCCACTGAGATCTTGAAATATACATTTGGGAAAAAAAGGCAGCCTTTTAGACTACCTTTAAGATCACAAAGATGTTTCTCTTGTACAGTAAGCGGAATCTAAGAAGTCACTTCCTTCCTAACAAGAAATTACCAAAGTACAGGAGGTGCAGCCTGAAGCATCAGACCAGTAATTGGAAGCTAGTTCTAAGCTCCTAAAGGACAGTTAAACACTCACTTTATTTGGGCCAGTTTTAGAGACTACAGAAGTTCTTTGCTGCTTTGTTTTCAGTGACATCTCAACTTGCTAAAATATGCAGATATAAAACTGTTTGCTGGAAATCTTCCTTAATGAATGAAAGCATCAGATGCATCTAGAAGAGTGCCAGCTCTGAATCAAGGACGTAACTAATTGCCTATGCCAGTTCAGTAGAAAATTTGCACACAGATTTTTCCCTTCAAATTGATAGAGAGATGTAACCATGCTACACAGAAAATCCTCAAACATGTTTTATCCATTCACTGTACAAAGATTGTTTTCAGACATTACAAATTTGTGCTAAAAGACAACAAACCTGAATTCCATTACTGGAATACCCAACAACTGCAGCAGGGCACAAGGGTGCCTTCTCATCATTGGAAATCAACAACTAATCACCAAGAGATAAATCTTTTTTAAGCCATATCTATTTGCACATTACATGGGAGCGTGCTTATGCATGACTACTTCTGTACATGCAGCTGCCATAGATGTGAATGCAACTATCTGTAGTTACTACAATGCATGCATTAAGAACAACCACCACCGATTCTGGCATGTCAGCAAGTATACACACATTAAACCCTTGCCTTAGCAACACCTGAGTGTTTTCTAAAAGGGCATCCAGCAATATGATTCATATCATGTTATTTGGATCTCTGTCCTTTTTCATGGCTGAGAAGAATGTTTGAAGGATTAAGATGAAGGGAGATTTTTTTTTTATTTTGTTGTTTTCTACATATTGTTGTATATTTACACAGGCAAGGTCAAAAATGTGCCTACCGATGAAAACGGAGATTAAAACAAGATTTATGATGATTCTTAGATCCTGGGAGAATCCCACAGTCTTGACATAATCCCCAAGAATGTTTTGTATGCTACAGAGATGATTTTTAACACTACCAAAGAAGGTTATGTTGCAGCAGAAGAATAACACCTTCAATCACATCTTCATCTTGGAACTTTATGCAACCTTTAGACGGGAAGAATCCATGGGAGGAACTTTCTTGGAATCCCTAACTAAAATAAGGTTAATTTTAATTACATACCATAATAGCAAGAAGTGGCCTTCAAGAAGTACAAGAATAGTATTTACAGAAACAGGAAAATCACATTCAACACACACACAGAGACATGGCTAACTTTACAATACACATAGATAAAGTATCTGTAGTTTCTGATGTCAAGAAAGCTCCTCCTAGAGTCCTCTAAACTTTGCAGAACACATATTGTTCCTTGTTTCTATGCTGCATCTTTTAATTTTATTGATAGAATTTTCCAGTAATACCCCTGATTTTAAAAAAATGTGATGTCTTTGCAGCGGGTCTGAAACAAGAACAGAAAACAAAGAACTGCAGTGTTCATCTTCCAAGGAATGCTGAGAAAGGAATCTCAGACCTACAGCCTTTTATGATTGATACCAATCTGTTTAAACATAATGAGGCACAAAGCCAGGCACCTCAAAATACCAACATGTTACTCTTTGTCATCCCACCCTAGAAAAATTGAATCCATTTTTACTGTGTAATTTGTTTTTACTTATGAAATGTTGAAAGAATGTCAAATGAGTGTGATTTTGAGTGATACTCTTCCTTTGCACTCAAGCCTGTAAAAAATAATTTAAGAAAATATCTGAAGAAAAACATTTTACATATGTTAATACAATAACAAGCATACATTCTTCAGAAAGGGAAGACCTGTACATTTGCATTTCAAAGACTATGTCATTCAAGAAAACTCAGATTATGTGCAAAGCTCTACTAGTTTTATGCAAATACAAGTTAGCTTTTTATTAAGACGATTCATAAGTGTTTTCAAGAGTTATTTTGTTAAATCCCTTGTTAAATTCAGGAGAGGCTTTGTGAAAATCTGAAGTAATCAATACTGAACCTTAGCCCATAAAGCTGTGAATTAAGATCCAAACTTGATCGTTTTAGAAAGCAATAGATCCTTTAAAATAATACTTAGCATTTATTACCTACACTAATTAAGCTTCAACATGCCTGTGAGGCAGGCAAGTAAAACCTCATTTTACAGACAAGAACATTTAGAGTAGACAGAAAGGTTATGTACATTACCACTGATTAGAAAGAAAAATCTCTGACCCATAGTTGGAATTCTTTGAGCAAATTGTCAGCACACATCCACACTGTCAAGTTCCTCCTTCAACAACTTACACAGTTTGCATTAAATATGGAACAAGGAAAAGTTAGACAAATACAGAAACGTGAACATATTCTCAAGCCAAAAACCACTCCAGACAAATAATGTTAGAAGTGGTCAACAGCATGCTCTGGCTTACTTGCACTTCCTCAGAATGCAAGGACATACAAAGGTGGAAGGGAAATGGGGAGACGGAGCCAAGTATTGATAATTATAAAAATTCTGAATCCTGTCTAGATCTATCCAAGGATTTGAGGACAGTTTTCTTATTAGAGTTCTGTGATTACCTGCGGGTCAGGCATGGGAGAGAAGTGCCCACGAAGGCAATGCTGGATTCCACTGAGTAGAAAAATATCCCTCAGGGAACTAGTTTGCTCTTTTCTGAAGCAAAGCGGAAAGCACTTGGTGTTCTCTTGGATAGAAAGAGCGATCTATTTGTGGTGTTTGCTTCCATCTGAAAGAGTGACTTGATTACTAAGTCTTTCCAAACTCAGCTGTATGAAGAGCTGCTCCTGTTGTTAACTTCATCTGGATATACCCTGTCTAGTGCAGACACTGCTGCAGAAGTGATGAGCAGGTGAATGTGCCACTTTCAATGACAGATGGCCTCTGAGCAGAAGGATCTGAAACACACTCCATTGTGGCAATTTATGTAACACACCCACAGTGGTGCTGTGCTGGAAATAAAAGATTTAAATGTTAGTATGACAACTCTGTTTAAGTTCTTTTATACATAACCAGATCTCCACTTGCATGCAAAGCTAAACATAGTAAGATTAGATAAATTCTCCAGCATGTTTTGGAGGCATCATTGTCTAGAAGAATTGCAAGAACCGGTGTTTAAGAAAACATGAACAATCATCTCAGACTCTACCTTCAGCCAACCCCACCACCCATCATGCAAAGCAGTCTTATACTCAGCCTGGCAAAACAGGATTACTAGAACTGGAAACAAAAATACCAAAAAAACCCACAAGGTATCTCAGGTCTTACATGCCCAAGTTGCATGGTGTGTATCCCAGTATTTCAAAACAGTGCCTTGAAAGCTGAGATTGCATTACTTGAGAAGTGCAGAGACCAGACAAAGTCTTGGGGTCTTCTTAAAATGAAAGAGACTTAACTTGCAAAGAATCTACAGCCATTCTGTCGGTCTTCTCAGCTAAAGTAAAGTGGTATTTCTTTCAATGTATTCACACATACTTAGGATTTAGAATCAAAAAGGCATAGTCTGTTTTTTTCTAAAGAAAATTGGATCTTTTAATATTCTACACTTTCTTCTGACAAAGATATGGAAAGACTCATTTATTATGCCTTCTTC